>NC_083337.1:159952212-160674712 GCF_019175385.1 Lycium barbarum | reverse complement strand
TCTCAACATCTAACCTAATTTCTCTTTCTCTTTTCCCTAAAACCCTTCAGCCGCCCCCCTTTCTTTATTTTCCCTCTCTCTCCCTCACGTTCCCTTCCTCCCTCTTTTCCCTCATTCTCGCCTCATCTCCCTCGTCCCACTCACCCCCACCCTTTTCAGCTCTCTCTCTTTCTCTTCTTCATCTCAATACCGCCGCACCCCCTACCCTACACTCCCCACTTGTTCCCCCCGCTCCTCTTTCATCATCACCTACGCTCCCCTCCGTTCCTCTCTTTCCTCACTCTATAAAGGAGAGGAGCAAAATCTGATTAAAGGGGGAATCAGAGTTTTAAAAGAAAAAAAAAAAAGAGATCGAACAAGATCTAGAATCCAAAGATTCCTCCTACAAAAAACATAAGCTTACACTTTGAAAGGATCATTTCATCGTTTTCAGAAAATACACCGCTGTTTTTCCAGACTGGCTTTCCTTTTCCGGCGAACTTTAGCCGCGACAAAGGGTTTCTCAAAAAATTTAATTTGATTTCTCCGGTTTAAAATTTTCTTCTGCGGATTTGTTGAGTTTAGAACTCAAAAGAATTTGAGTTCATCCTGTTCGAAACATAGATTCGAGACCCCGACGCCTCGTTCACTGCTCACAGAAAAGGTAGACCTTGATACATTTATTGCTTTTAATCTTTAGTTTCTGCTTTAGTTAAAATTCTGGCTCATTTCTGTCTTCGTTGTAGTAGCTAGGTAATTTCTCGGTTTTCCTGTTATTTGCTTGATGTTTGAGTGCTGTTAGGATAGGGTGTTAATCGCCAAATAGTGAATTTTGAAAGATGTCACTGTGATTTGGGTGTTTAGATTAAATTTCCAGGATTTAGAATCCATTTAGAGTCGAATATACATAGGATATACTATCGGGTTAACAAGATAAGAAGGAGATATACATGCGTTATGTATATTTTAGGTATACTGTGTATATGGTTAAAACAGTTCTAAGCTATCCCTCTTTACCCTATTTGTTCTAAGTAATATACCCTGCGATGAATGTAATATGCTTAGATTTAAATACGATAAAGTGATTATACTGCATTTCGACGTTGGTTGTTGAATTCTGTTTGATTCCAAATCTGGATTCTGAGTGTAGTTTCATCAACAGGGGTGTATTAGACCTTATTCCATTTTTCAGCTTCGGGTTGCAGTTTAGTAACTTAGCCGAGTTATGTATATTCATGTTTAATTAGTTTAATCGCGGTTCTAATAATGTTCGTGTGTTCGCGGCTTGGTTTAATTTTTTTTCAGTTCAGTAGTTAACAGTCTTACATGTTTATGTTTCCAGCTGGTGTGTTTTAATTTCAGTTTGTAAGTGTTCATGTGTTCATATATGCTTGTCGTTTCAATCAGTTTAGTTTGTTTATGGGTGTTCAGTCGTTAGTGAATCTAGCTTTGGTTAGTAGCTTGATAGGATTCGTGTAGGTTCGTGTTTGCTACTTGTTTAAAGTTTAACATGGCTTGATTGATTTAATTCTGTAAGCATCTTAGTATTACGCAGATTTGGTGTGCGAATTAAGAAGTATGAATCCTTTGCAGCTTTTAGTACTCTTTCTATCGGTTCAAAAACGATTTAGTTTAAGAAGACACTCAAAGTATGGGCTATTAGATAGCATGATCTAATCTTCGGATGCATATGCATTTTTGATTTACATTCTTGTTTTGAACCTGTCCCCTTATTCGAACATGAGTAATTATACACCTAATTTGAAAATGGAGGATTATTTTGGATTCAATTTGTTTAGCGTACGTCTGTTCAGAACTGTGTGTGCCCATTAAATTGAATATCAATGCTGTTTTGCTCTTTTAAGTTGAGGCCATAAGTCTGTATTTATTGAATGGGAAATTCGTGCCAATAATATATTGTTCTGTTTCTGCTGGAATAAGTAAAGGAATGGTTTTAACCCATTGTGTCTTTTCTTGCTTTCATCACCTGTCCATATACTCTGATCTCTGTGTGGTCGGTTTAGTCAAAATTAGCTTGTGAGCATTTTGCTGCATTGCTGGGTTAAAATCTTGATTATATATGTGGAATACATGAGATATACATGGCTGATATACACTTAGGTGTATATGAGAAGGTATACTACGTATATCACTAGAGAGATTCATGTTACAGGCCTTATAAACATTATCTCAGGTTGGTTGCATTTTTCCTCCTTTCACTGCCTTAATAATACTTGGGACTGCTCCCCCTCCTTTATGTTTAAGCTTGTTCTTTTTTTTTTTCTTGCATTTACTATCGGAATTGGACCATGTTTTGTCACGTGAATTAACAAAAAATAAAAATCAGTAACTATGCGTTCATTAAATGTTATGTGTGAATTTAAAACCATGAATATTCGTGGGTAAGTTTCCTTGTCGCTAATCTTTATCTTTTTCTTTACATGTACACATCGGAGAAAAAAAAAACGGAGTCCTAATTCGGGACTCATCGTCTTCCATATCCGGTGTTGGGCTAAAAGTCCAGCATAATTTCTCTCGAGTCACCCCCATCAGCAACAATCCGCAACATTTATTTTCGCTGGGCCGAAGCCCAATAGCAGTGGACAGTGTCAATCCTTAATGAATGGGCCGAACCCACTCATTCTTTACTCTCTTCCTTATTTTTATTATTGTGTATTTTATTTGCTTTGTATGACTAACATTTTATTTTGTCTTACTAGATTAGGTGAACCGTAGTGAAGTTAATGAAACTAATGGGTTTGATTTTAGTAAAAAATGGGTAGGAAGAACCAATGATTAATTTCATAAGTTTCATCTTCCTCTTTTATGGTAAAATTACTTATAGCATCTATACCGTTATATTTTCTACTATTGGAATAATTGATTTGCAAAATGGCATGAAGATATATATTAAATCACGGGAATCATGTTATTCTCATGAACTTTCCAGACATCAATATATTAATACCTAAATATTAATCCAAGTGTATTTTTATAAACATTTTCAAGATTTATCCAATTATACATATTGTTAACCAAAATTGGTTAAATAAAGAGTGATAAAAAATATAGAAAGAAATTCATGGACTTTTCATCATATTTAAGAACATAAGTCCAGGCATTTTTATATCATCATATTCATGTAATATCATTTTTACTTAAAGATCACTTTTGTCAAACTATCCTTTAAAAGGCTATTATTCATAAGCAAATCATTCTATTTTTACCAATCTTATTTTTGAATGACATTACTATATTTTTCATTTAAGGCCTTAGCAATATCTTTCAGTCTCATTTAACATTTAGAATCTTCTTTTACGCAAATTATTATGTTTTCTATAAGTATTACTTTAAACAATACTATTATACTTTTATTTAAAACTTTAACAACATTTATAAGTCGTATTTCAAAATAGCATTAAAAGTACTCTTTTTATACAAATTATTATTTTTCTACAAGTTCTATTTTAAATGGCATTCTTACATGTCTATCTATAACTTTAGCCATACTTACAAAGCTACTTTCTTTTTTCCATAATACTATATTTACATTTAGCCTAATTAATTGTAAGTCCGGTCGGTTAACCATTGTTAATGGGTCTTAAAGGGTGCCTAATACCTTCCCTTTAGACTAATTGAACCCTTATCCAGAATCTTAAGTTTCGCAGACCTTAAACAGAGTTCACTTTAGAAAATAACTTTAATAAACTTTAGGTGTCCTAATTCACCATAAATAATTAGGTGGCGACTCCTTAAAACAAATAAACAAAACATGAATCTCTAATATGTCGTACTTCTAATTTAACTCCGGGGTTAAAAAGAGGGTGTGACACACCTTCCAATTTCACAAAATGGAGAAAGAGAGACAAGGTGGGAATAAACAACAATCCAGTAGAGAAGAAGATTACATGTTCAAAATACTTCAAATTAACGAACTGAACACAAGCAAGATTACATCAGAGGAAGCAGAATACTATTGGAAATTGAAAAGCTCCCAATTGACCATAAACTGGAGAAAATTGTAGGATCAGAAAGTCTTCTTGAACATGACCCTGTGTGGAGTGTCACTCAGAGCCAAAAACCTGACTCCATCCTTAGTCCTGAATATGCCAACATCTTTGCAAATAACTTTACAAATTTTGCATACACTTGGGCAGAACACGAACTTGTAATGTTTCTCTAATTTCTCAATCTTGAACCAACTGCTCAAAGTTTGCTTACCCGGATTACCTTCAACTCCACCAGTCACCACAAAGTACTGCTTCAACTTGTCATCATAAGGCCCAAGTTTCCAAATAGTTTCTCTATTACAACTAGTTGGAGTATAAAACCTGACATTAAGATCAGTTGATAAACGAACAACACCTTTTTTGGCGTCCAGACGTGTAAAAACCACAGGCAGTCCTGGGTCATTATAGTTCCATTGCATGATGATGTCCCTAGGACAAATATTGTTTTGTTTAACGTTGGTTGGGGCAAGCCCGCCTCCTCTTCCTCGGATCACTGGTAAAATGAAGTAGTTAGGACCTGCTCGGACTTTGTCGCCATTGATGTCAAGAACTGGAGATGGTGATGAAGCTGCTAAGATAAATGGGATAATTGAAAGTGAGAGTAGTAGCAAAAGGGGGTTCATTTTTCTTTGTAGAAATTGAGATGCTTACTGAAGTTGATATTGAGTCCTTGGTGTGTTGAATGATCAGAAATGGATGTGAATTTATAGCCTGAGCCTAGAGGGAAAAGACACTTTCTGCTGGTGGTGAAAGAAAAAATAACGTGTTGACTTACACGTGGGTCTAAAATCATAAGTGCTCAATGATTTTTAATTTGAAAATTGAATCGGGTGCTCAATTAATATATTTATATAAACTACTAAATGATATGGATGTCCAGTAGACTTGGTGACTAATTCATAAAACTTACACGTATGGATGTCCAAGATAAGCGCAAGATAATATCTTGACGCATAAGGTAATTAATGCACATTCACTATTTCGGATATTTACAACACTAAAAATAATAATATGCGAATAATAGTACGCCACTTCAAAAGTAACAGAAGCTTGAACACTCATTACTCATAATGTAGATCTGTCATTGTCCGAGACGCACACGGTTTTAAAATTTGTTCGTTGTGAATATTGAGAGTATATTCTAAACTAATAATCTTGACTTTAATATCATCTCCTCCTCTTTCAAACAAACTTCTTCGCTCTTTTAGAAACATTAATACTATACATGAGTGGGAATAAAAAAGTTTTGTAGTCCTCACATTAAATTTTAATCCAATGAAATTTTTGCATGTGACTTTTGTGTCTTTTTCCATATTGCATATTCTTACTTTTACAAAAAAAAATTCTTTTAATGATATTTCACTATAGTAACTTTTTATGAATTTGTTTTTACTCCTTTATCTCAAAATAACCCACTTGTGGGATTTCACTTGGTATGTTGTTATTGCTGTTGTATCTCAAAATACTTGTTACGTTTCACTTCTTGAGGGTCAAATTACATAAATTTTAACAAATATGTTAAGAATATTTTCACTATATTGATAAGAGAGTTGCAAGTTATAGTATTTTCTATATATTTTTCGAATATCTAAATTTTAGTTTTAAAATATTAAATTAATCTAACTCAATTTAGCTTTGAAATTAGTTAAATTGCCTTTATATTTTGGGACGAAGAAAATATATTATTTGTCTTTATACATTCTGGTAAAATTCGGACAACTTTGGAGCCAAATTTTCTTTTACAACTGAAACATTTATTAGGTATTATAATATCTTTTATCCTTAAGCGTCAAATATTTTGCTTCTTTAGTGGCCTCTTATGTGCTTATAAAGATCTGTCCTAAAATTAATTTTAAATATACTTTTAAAATCTTTTACTTTATTAATGTACTTTTATTACTCCCTCGGTCTCAAAAAGATTGTCATGTTTCGGATTACAAGAGTCAAATGATATCTTCTTTGACCATAATTTTTTCAAATATTTTGAATTATTGTTAACCATTACTTATAATACTTCTTATGTCGTTTTTAAATATGAGATTTTTATTTTTAAAAATTAAAGAATCTAAGTACGAAGTCACACCAACATTAGTTAGTTTGAGTCTCATAATCGGAAACATGACAATCTTTTTTGGAATGGATGGAGTATTATTTACTAATATTCTTGTAGGATCATTAGGTTAACATGCATGTGTAAAGATTCTAAACGAAGGTTATAACTATTGTAGTATAGATTTGAAGTTATTGAAATTTTTTGTTGTCGTAGATAATTCTAGAAGATGAAAACATGAGTTTTGTTAATACAGGTGAAAATAAAATACATTATTAAAATCTTTAATGGGTTCCAGATAAGCGCAAAATGAGTTTAAAGTGGGGCGCAGCTAGAGTGTCGACGCTTTGGTTCACAAACTTTGTATTTAAACCATAAATTATAAATTTAGTAATGAATAACTCAAAAACTAAGAAGTCAGAACCCATAAATTTCAAATGTTGACTCTACATTTGAATTGAAGTAAATAATTTCGGGTCGTTTGCACGATTATCCTTCAAAGGCACTGGTCTTTAAATTTTGCCCCTCAAATTGGTGGTCTTTAATTTTTTTCCCTTCGCCTAATACCATGAGGTTTGGGGTTTGAACCCCGGCTCAGTAAAAAAAAAATAGCAAGGCAGAGTGTTTTAGGCCTCAGGCAGAATTTTGAATGCAAAAGTTTACGTGCAGGCCGATCGAGTAGCAAAACTCTGCCTTACGTTTTTTTTTTTTACTGAGCTGGGATTCGAACTCAGTACCTTGGAGTATTCGGCGAAGGGAAAAATTTAAGGCCACCAATTTGAGGGACAAAAATTAAAGACCAGTGCTTTTGAAGGGCAATCGGCACAAAAAAATGAATAATTTCATTAGCAATGACAGTTAAAATGTGTGAGAATTTATGGCCGGGCCTCATGAACCAGTATCGTTGAGAAAGTTTTCTACTTTAGAAGTGCCATTTATGGTAGACAGTAATGAAGTGTGAAGCATCATCACCTCCAATATTCAGAAAATGCAGTATGACGTACGTGGTCAATAATGAAGCCATATTTTGATTTGACTTTTATGTATCTAATAGTAATAATTTAGTAATCGAATTAATGTCATCTCCGAGAGTACTTGATTTTTTAAAGCTAAAATCCATCTTGAATTTTTACGACATGTTCATTTATATATAGCTTATGGTAGAATTGTATCAAACCGACTTCTCCTTATTGCCAAAGAATTAAAGCTAAATATGAATTTTATGCTGTGAAGTACGTATATGCATGAAAACTCAGACATACTGTCATATTCCATAATTCGATTACCTCCGCTATATATCTATGGATATATAAAAACGAAGAATGAAGCTGAAGGGTAAATTTCATATATATATATATATATATATATATATATATATATATATATTACTGTTTTGTTCAGCAAAGTCATTTAAAATTATTTTCTAACATAAAAGTTACATAACTATCACTTTTTTCGCCAAAATCACTTAACTATGTTTTTTAATACAAAAGTCACGAAACTTTGAGCTTACCAATACAAAAATCACACCTAGCAGAAAATCTAACTTGCGATTGGTAATATTTTATTTTTATTTTTAATCTAATAGATACAAACTTCATTAAAAAAATCTATACCTGATCTAAAATTCATATGCAGATATTAAAATATCAATAAAACAAAACCAATCATTTCTCCAAATATACGATCATTCTCTCGGGGTTTTCAAACCAAAAATGTGTGGAAATAAAATGTTCATTTCAACATTAATTTTTTTTTCAGTTTGATTTCCTTTTTTCTTCATACTTTTAATGCAATTCAAAATCTTTTTCATTGTGATTCATTTTCATGAGGAGAAATAAAATATTGTGGCTTGTGATGCTAACTGTTGGATGATGGAATTTGTGTGACTGTGGTACTATAGATAAGCTTATCCTTGATTATTTAAGTATATGATCAATGACTAGGATTATGGGACAGTTGTTCTTGGAAGAACTTATCTTCGTAAATATTATATTGGTTTAGGTAAATATTAGTTAACTTTGGTTAATTTACCCGAAACAATCTTTTTTCAATCTTAGGGCATATTGATCCTTTTTTCTCAATATATATTGAAAAGTGTAATATTTTGTTGGATAGTAAGAAATTGAATTTTATGAAGTACTAGGTATTACAATTTGCATCGGAAGTAATAATCTTGTGATAATTTTTTTTCAAATTTATTCACCCTTTTAGTATTTTAATATCTGCATATGATTTTTGGATCGAATCAGCTCTTTTAACTGGGTTTATATCTATTAAATAATTTTTTTTAAAAAAAGAATAATTAAAAAAAAAGAATAATAAAATATTACTCATCGGAAGTTAGACTTTTCGGTAGGTGTGACTTTTGTGTCAGTAAGTTCAAAGTTTTATGACTTTTATCTTTGGAAAATACAGTTAAATGATTTTGGTGAAAAAAGTGATAGCCATATGACTTTTATATTCGAAAATAAAGTTAAATGACTTTAGTGAAAAAAGTGATAGTCATGTGATCATACGTGACATTGTACTCCATTTAAAACCAGGCTTACTTTACCAAATGCTTCACTAGTTTTAACCTCTCAGAAGTTATGTCATTCATGGATATATATGTAAATTGTTATCGATTAAATACGACGAGAAAAGGACTAAAATCATACATTATGTTTGGGTTTGGATCAAAATTATACATATTCTTTCACATGGAGCACTAATAGTACATTATGTTTGCATAAGTGGTGCACTTTTAGTCAAACTCCCAAATAAATTTAACGGAAAAGAACAAAAATGCCCCTGAACTTTTAGAAAAGGTATAAAAATACCCTTTATTCATCTATTTTGCTAAAACTACCCCTCAATTCAACTTTTTGGCTCATTTATTCCCCTTGACTAACGGACAACACTAATTTATTTATTTTTTTAAAAATAAATAAATTGCACATGACATTTTATTGTTGAAAAATTGATTTATTCATTTAAAAAGAAAGCTGAAAAATCGTTATTTGTAGAATAAGGAAAAATAATTTTTCAACATCCGTTTCTTTAAAAAACAAATGTAGTAAGCCTTTTATATATATATAAAAAAAATAGAATTGGATTTTCATTAAAACATGTGGAATTTTTTTAAGTTTGGAAAACTTTTTTTTAACGGGTGGAAACCCCATTTTGTTTTTTAGAAAATTCAATTTTTAAATCTGAAAAATTGATTGTTTTTTTTAAGTAAAATGTGCAAAACTAATACTCCATAATTTTCTTCTAGATTTAAAAAAAAAAAGATAGTTTTCTGGTTTTTTTTTTTAAACACAGTTTTTCCATAAAAAAATTATTTTTTTCAGATTTTTATAAAAATCCAATTTTTCACATTTTGAAAAGAAAAAAAAATTAGTGTTGTCCGTTAGTCAAGGTTTACTCGTTAAAAAAAAGTTTTCCAAATTTAAAAAAAATCCAAGGTTTCAGATTTCTTTTTAAAAGAATAAATCAATTTTTCAGTAATAAAATGTCATGTGCAATTTAATTTAAAAAAAAAAAAAAATTAGTGTTGTCCGTTAGTCAAGGAGAATAAATGAGCCAAAAAGTTGAATTGAGGGGTAGTTTTAACAAAATAGATGAATAAAGGGTATTTTTATACTTTTTTTAAAAGTTCAGGGGCATTTTTGTTCTTTTTCGTTAAATTTATTTGGGAGTTTGACTAAAAGTGCACCACTTATGATGAAAGAATATGTATAATTTTGATCTAAACCCAAACATAATGTATGATTTTGGTCATTTTCTCAAATACGACATAGCAAATATGGTAAGATAAACATTAATGTTTGAAGAGAAACAGAGATAAGTTGGGAAGATAAAGACAACAAGAATTCAACAGAAGAAGATTAAGCCATGTTCAAATTAACGAATTGAACAAAAGCAAGATTACATCATAGGAGCAGAATATTATTGCAGAATAAACTCCCAATTGACCATACAACTGTAGAAAAATTGCAAGTATCAGAATCAGAAGGTCTTCTTGAACATAACCCTGAATGGAGTGTCACTGAGAGCCAAAAACCTGACCCCATCCTTGGTGAAAATCCCAACATCTTTGCAAATAACTTTACAAAAATTGCACACACTTGGACAGAACACAAACTTATAATCCTTCTTAAATTTCTCAATCTTGAACCAATTGTTCACAGTTTGTGGACCCGGGTTCCCTTCAACTCCACCAGTCACCACAAAGTACTGCTTCAACTCTTCATCATAAGGCCCAAGTTTCCAAATAGTTTCTCTAGCACAAATAGTTGGAGTATAAAACCTGACATTTAGATCAGTGCATAAACTAACAGCGCCTTTTTTTGCGTCGACACGTGTAAAGACCACAGGCAATCCTTCTTGGACCTCGGGGGCCTCTTGAATAATGTCTCTAGGACAAGTGTTGTTTTGTTTAACGTTGGATGGGTATAGACCGCCTCCTCTTCCTCGGATCACTGGTAAGATGAAATAGTTGGGGCCCGCTTGGACTTTGTCGCCGTTGATGTCAAGAACTGGAGATGGTGATGAACCTGCTAAGAGTCTTGAGGGGTTGGGTACACACAAGGTGAAAGGGATAATTGAAAGTGAGAGGAGTAGCAAAAGGGTGTTCATTTTTTCTTCGTTCAAATTGAGATACATTTCAGTGTGCAGTTGATATGAGTGCTTATGGGCAGGTGAATGTCAATTGATAGAGGGATACGGTGATGTTTTTTGCACGTGGGTGGATCTCCAATTTCCATACTCGTTTATTTCACGGGCGGCTCCAAGGATAGGCCAGTCAAGCCATTGTCTTATGCCCCAAAATTTCACTATTAAAAAATCTTTATTTTCTCACTAATTTCTCATTGAATTTTTTTTAATTTTCGAAGCTAAATTGGCCAAAAGCAATTTAATATTTTAAAATCAAAATTAGATATTAAATAAAACTATGCAAAAAGAACTACTATAAGTAATAGTAGTAATTCTTTTCATGTCAACTTGATAATAAATATGTCTTAAAATATTAGTCAAAATTTTCAAAGTTTGATTCTTGAACATGAAATAATTTTAGACAGAGAAGTATAAATAATATTGACCAATTCAATGCTAAAATATGAATGAATTTGTAATTTGCCACCGACGCGCGCCAAGGGAACAAATTGCGGCTTTCGTCAAATACATGCGTAATTAAATACGTAGTCATTTTTGCAATGGAATGCAACCCGTCAAAGGGCTTAACGCGTTTGAAAGATATGGTTAGAAGTTAGAACGACATATCTGCGATGAGGTGGGGGTTTGACTTTTTGGCATTGGTTTTATCTGTGTTTGGGGGATTTTTTGACAAAAAGTTTAAAAAACTTGTTTACTCCTTGTGCTTCGATAAACCTTAATTAACTAGAGTTACTTTTATTATTTGAAGAATATTTAACATGACACATCAAAAGCTAAAACTAATTGTTTTAAAATCAAATGGGTCTTGGTAGTGCTGTAACTTTATTTTACTAAAATTATTCACGGGAAAGAGAAAAAGGTCGGGTATTGAAAAAATAGGACAATAACATTATGAAAAGAAAAAAAAAATGATGTTGTGGAGGACCTCTTTTTGGCATTTGGATGCAATTTTGGTTTATTAATTTGAAAAATTACTCTAGTGATGATTACTATATTATATGATATCTTTTGAAATATAGGACTCCTAGTTTACCTGTTCGGTAGAGCGAAGAGACATCATGAGATGGAGGCATATGGTTTTATTTAATTCTCATTATTTAATATTTAAATTACTGGAAGCAGAGGTTAAAAGTGGTTCCACCTCATAAAAAAATGACACTCTGCGGTCAAAAATGAATGATGTTTGCAATTACTAGATTTGTTGAAATTAAGTATAAAAATATTGCAGAGCATAGATCATGATTTTAAGAAAGTAGATGTGTTTTAAACCATATCTATTAGACAAAGCCATTCTGAGAGATAATATTATTTAAAATTTCAAGTAATAACAACGTGGTATAAAAAGGGGCAGAGGATAATGTTTTTAACACCCAATTTGCTAGTAGAATACCGAGAGGGAAACAGTATGAAGTGGACGCATATGGTTTATCTAATTCTTTTATTTTCGTTTTTACAATATAAATTGCTGAATGCGCATTATATTATTTACAATTTCTGAATGAAATTCATAGTCAGCATTTTCTGGGTATCACCTCACGCCCACGTGGATAGACGAGGAAAGCTGAAAGCAATCGATTTTGCACGCATTCATACTCTGTTAGAGAAGTGGTGGTGCTATTGTTTAGATATCATTACACTCGTTTTGTCAATGTGGGAAGAGATATCATTACACTCGTTTTGTCAATGTGGGAAGAGACTCACTGATATTTCCTTGAGACTTGAGTAGTGGGAACACCTCACCCTCAATATTGGAGTTTTAAGTGAAGGTCACGAGTTTAATTTCACCATTTTTTTTTTGAAAAAAATAAATCGAGTTACATATTTTGGTTTTACGCCAAGTAATTTAACATTTTTTGCAAGTCAGTAGTGGATGTAGTTATTCGGCAACTGATTTACAGTATTTGAATTCCCTAATTTTTATGTGGAGGATGGATTATGTAAGAATTCATTACAATTTTAAACAATATTAAATTTGGACGCATAATTTTGAAATCACAATGAATTCAATATTAAAAACTTTAAAGGTCGAATCTTGAAATATTTTTGAATCACCTTTACTATAGATTATTATGCTTATTTATCTTTTAGATGATTTAATTATATAAATATTGATACAGTCCACGTAAATTTTGACCAACAATTTAAAATGTGTATTTCATTGCATATTAAATGAGAAGACTTGCAACTTATTCTTTTGGTATTGTTTTGAATTTTAATGTTGGGTAACGCCAACATCCTGCCTATGACAAGGCCCACGAGGGGGCCAGGGTGGCCCGGATCGGAGTCGTGATCGAAATGACACTTGCTTGGTGGGCATAGTTAAAAAATAAAGTTGTGCCCTTACTATAAGCTATAGCTTTTGGCACAATGCTAATTAAGCGCTTGATCCTAATAAGTGACATCAGAGCTACGGTCATAAGTTCGATTCCCAAGAGCAAAATGTTGCCTGAGGCAGGTGTTAGGAGAGGGGTTGTTGGGTAACGCCAACATCCCGCCTATGGCAAGTTACACGATTATGCTGGGGTGGCTCAGGTCGAAGTGAAAATCGAACGTGGATGACGCTTGCCTGGTGAGCTTAGTTAAGATATAAAGTGATGATTGGGAGGGAGATTATTGGGTAACGCCAACATCCTCCCTATGGCAAAGCCCATGAGGGAGCTGGGGTGGCCCGACTCGGAGTCATGATCGAACATGGATGATGCTTGCTTGGTCGACTTTGTTAAGAAATAAAGAGCACCCTTACTATACGCTATAACTTTTGGCACAATGGTAAGCGCTTGATCTTCTAACATTTAATTAGTAAATTTTCTAAATAAATAAATGTTATGTAATAAGTAACTTAATTATGTAGTAAAATTATTAAAATTCCCAATGCATCCGCGAATTTAGCAAATGTCAGATAAAACAATGCTGTAGTGGGAACAGCAAAGGGTAAGAGAACAAAGAAACACCATTGGAGCGGAAAATCAAACAGCTAATATTAAGTTGCATCACAAACCGAAAAGCAACCGAGATTACAACAGAAACTAAATTAGAGGAAAATGACCACACGCCATAAAACTGAAAACACAGAAAGGTACATTGGATCAGAAAGTCTTCTTGAACATGATCCTAAATGGAGTGTCACTGAGAGCCAAAAACCTAACACCATCCTGAATGAAAATCCCAACATCTTTGCAAATAACCTTACAAAACGTGCACACACTAGGACAGAACACAAACTTATAATCCGACCCAAGTTTCTCAATCTTGAACCAATTGCTCACAGTTTGAGGCCCTGGATTCCCTTCAACTCCACCAGTAACCACAAAGTACTGCTTCAACTTATCATCATACTCACCAACTTTCCAAATAGTCTCTCTTGCACAAATAGTTGGAGTAAAGAACCTGACATTAAGGTCAGTGGATAGACGAACTACGCCTTTTTTGGGATCCACTGGGGTGAAAACCACAGGCAATCCTTGTTGGACCTCGTTGGCCTCTTGGATAATGTCCCTAGGACAAGTATTGTTTTGTTTAACGTTGGATGGGAAAAGCCCGCCCCCTCTTCCTCGTATCACTGGTAATACGAAGTAGTTCGAACCAGCTCGGACTTTATCGCCATTGATGTCAAGAACTGGAGATGGTGAAGGACCTGCAGAGATTTCTGAGGGATTTGCTGTAGAAAAGGCAAAATGGAGAAGGAAAAATGAGAGCAAAAAGATAGTACTCTTCATTTTTGTTTAGAATTAATAAGCACCCTGGTATGTTGAATTGGGATGTAGGAGTCCATTTATATAGGGGAACGGTGATGACTTGCACGTGGGTCTCCAATTTTTTTCACGTTAATTAAGACTAAACATATGAAATTATTTTTACCACAATATGTAATTGAACTTTATTTGTACAATATTAAAAAACTATAATATTTCTTTTATATCACGACAAGCTAAGGCAAACTATGTATGAGAAGCATATGGTTTATGAGGCCAAGACAATTTATCTCTGTTAGATAATTTCTAATTAGTAGATCTAAGTTAGTGACTTATTGCTAATTTCACGTATAATCACTGAATGTTGATATAAAATTATTTTCTATTCTATTAAAGTAACTATATAGCCTATTACATAATACAACTTGCTAAATTTTTTCGATAATAGTACTAACAGTACAAAACTATTTTCTTTTCTCATTTAATGTAACTAAATTTCGCTCATTCTATGTCACATAGTGATATCATTAAGCTTTACCATTATAAAAACAAAACCTATCATCAGTATGACTATACTATTATAATATTAGTTAATTATTTATACCTTATTATTATTATTTTATTACATATAAATTTCAACTATTACAATATAACAAATAAAATTGAACCTAATTCATGGCCAAAAGCTAAATGTAAGAATTTTCCAATATATATAAGAAGATCAAGTGCCACCAACAATGTAGTACTCAACACGTTGTGTAATCAGTAATGCGAAGAAGAGACCATGCGGTTGCTTATGACATTAATATTTTATTCTGGTTTTAATATAACTATTGCTGAATACGAGGATACGAGTTCATTCGCATAGGGAATAACACTCACAAAAAAACATAATGAAAGTAAGGATTCGGATAAGGTCGAATCTTGTTAACGTTTAAATGTATAAAGTTATTAGTATTTATTTAGATGTCATATAAAAGTATAGGAACTGTTAGTTTTATAGTGCGCAAAAGATTTTTTTTCTTCTTCTTTAAATTGGGGGTAGGGAAGGGAATTAAAAGGTGAGAAATTGAACCATGTAGTCAATCGATTGAGTTACTAAAATTCTCCGGCCAAAAAATGTTTCAAAAGTTCATAGTAATTCTTCTATCTCTTTCATAAAATATGTGATGAAACTGTTGTATGAATTGTGTTACATAATTTAAACGCAATTTGCCTATTGAATCATGAGAAATTGCAGAATGGAGTGACAGTCACATGATTTTATTTAATTCTCAATATTTTAATTTTTGACAATTTCAATTTGTATTGGCACATGGTCGATAAGGTGGTAAATGTTGAGACATGCTAAGTGGTAATTAATAAAGACCAACGTGCCAGCTATTAGGCTCATACTCTCACCTTTGCACTTTATACTACTATTTTAAATTAAAAGGTTAATTTTTATTGTTAATATATAAGTAGTTGTAGTAGTATAATTCAATCTGCTCTTTTTTTTTCTTTTTTTTTTTCAATAACGATAAGTGTGAAGAATTTGACGAATTTGAGTTTCGCTTCGAGTATTTTAACAAAAAATTACTACCTCTTACTAACACAAATATGGAGTAACCTTCCTATTAAAGCTTAATTAGGCATGAAAAAATCGCCAGATACATTTTATGTTAAGCGAAAAAAAAATTAGAGTTTTTGAATTAAATTATAGTTGGAAAAAAGTATTTGAAAGTTTTGTGTTTGTATTTAAACACGAATTT
Source organism: Lycium barbarum (assembly GCF_019175385.1). NCBI lineage: Eukaryota > Viridiplantae > Streptophyta > Magnoliopsida > Solanales > Solanaceae > Lycium > Lycium barbarum. The sequence goes on along the minus strand of NC_083337.1, from coordinate 160,658,568 downwards.
TACTTGGAATTGAAAAATCTATAGTTTTGTGAAGAAAAAACTTTTTAATACTCTTTAAAACTGTTTTTCTAACGTCAAATCCTCTTTTTCAAATTAAAATTTGAAATAATGAATCAGATTGTTAAACAAAAACTTAATATCTTACGAACGGTGTGTGTACGAGTATCAGTGTAATTGTATGGCCAAACAATGGAGTACTATTTTAGAATACTTGTTGTGTAATTGCATCTGCAGAAAAGGCTCATATTTGCCCCCTGCTATAAAAAAAAAATGAAAAAATAAAGCATATTTTCCCGCCATTATACTTTCCAACAAATATAGCCCTACGGGAGTAAATTCCCGAAAAGTTACCCATGTTTTGAGAATTGCCCATTAATATCACTTTTGTTTCTTTTAGGACTAGAATATCACTTAACTATCACTATTTTCCTCAAAATATACTAAACATACAAAATCCTCTTTCTCTCTTAGTTGGCATGCCATGTCACATTAAAATTATATATTTTTTTTTAAAATAAATTTATTTAACTCATCAAAATCATTTAACTCAATTCAACTCAAATCAATTTAACCAACCCAACCAGGGGCGGAGCTAGCATATTAATGGGGGGTTCGGCCAAACCCAGTAATTTTGGTCTAAATTCTGTATTTATCTTGAAAAATTCATTGAATATGTATAAATTGTTGAGTTAAAACCCAGTAACTTAAACAAATTAGAATTCCAAACCCACAAGCTTCGAATTCTGGCTCCGCCTCTGAACCCGACCCTTGTTTTATACCCATTTAAAAAAAAAAGAGAACTACAGAAACAAACTCACTTTAATCAAACAGTTCATTATTTGAGCAGAAAATGCAATTAATTTATTGCAAGAATAATATATTCTAGCAGTAATAAGACAAACAAATTCTGCACACATTGATTGGTTTAACGGACCTGTATAGATTAAGCACTCACTTAATATGAGCACCTGGGGAGTAGAGCGGATTCTTCACCACATATTCAACATACAAGTTATAAATATACTTCAAAGATTCCGTTAGATCACCAGTTCTAGGACGTGTGACAAGGATGATCTGCAAGAATACAACATATGAACATAATTCAGACAAGCACCGGATGCTTGTCAGTCAAATAGAACCATTATGTATTTGTTGCCTATTGAAGAAGAGAGGAGAAGCACAAAGAGTGTACATTCATAAACAGTGATAATCTAATGCCAATAAAATGTATCTTATCACAACCGCTACAATAATTACGAAGATATGGATTCGCTCTTCACACAGGAAATAACATTAATATTACCACGTTTTTAATATGAATTTCTCTAGTATACAAAACTCTCACTTCAAGTCCCTGTCATGCCTAAATAGATGGAGTTAAATGAGTTTGATGAGATTAAATAAACTTATTATTAAAAAAATAGAATTTTATTGTGACATGGCATGTCAACTAGGAGAGAAGGGAGATTTTGTGTGTTTAGTATATTTTGAAGAAAATTATTGTAGTTGTGTTATAATATTATTTAATTATGGATGTCTATCTTTAGGAGAAACTTTACGGTTTGTGACTTTGGCACGAAGTTAATTTTTTTCTATAAATAGAGATGTTTTCTTCATTGTATATCATCCCTAATAAGAGAAATAAAAGAATTTCTCTCTTCTCTTTTTGTCTACAATATTGTTCTTGCTTGCTTTATTATTTTATAACATGTTATCAGCACAAGTCTCTATAACGATGTTTAATAGCAATACACTGATTCAAGTATACAAACTATACTATCTTGAAAGGTTATATATTGCTACTACGTCTGGACAATCCTTTCACGAATGTTTGGTTTGTATTGGTCAATGGATGACAATGCCATAAGTTCTATGTTCACTTTGGACTGATCTGGTATGCTTTCAAACTCTTGCTGTTAGTTTATATTGAAAAGATTACAATTTCACAATTAATTAATTGATGAAAATTAATAGTTCATGTACTTTATGTCTAATGCCAGTGGTTGACATGTTATACTGATTTCTTTAAACACTTGTTTTAAAAAGATCCAAAGAAAGAAAAATCATTGTATCGTTAGCCAGAGGAGTGGCATTCTTTTTGCGTTATATTTTCTTTTAATGTTTGCAAAGTAAGAACGAAGGTAATATAATTGCATGGTTGGCTAAAAGTTTAGTCTTCCATTCATATATATATGATAACTTTGTTTTGCTAATAACAATATTGTTTTTTTTTTTGTCGGATCTGAGTATCTTAATTAGTTCACTGGGTCGTTCATGTCTCAACTTTGTTCTTGAAGAACAATATGTGGAAGGGGATGATGATTTCATATCCATATCCATTGATGGCTAAGAATGAGGATTTACAATAAATATGTGATAACCAGAAGTGACAATTATGACTAGATTTATTTATGCATATAATCACCAAAAGTGATAAATATTTTCATAGATTTGTTGTGATTACAATTGAAGATATATTAGAGAAAAATACTCTACGTTATATGGATACCTTGATTTGCTCCTGAAGTAGCAACATCTTAAAAGAGGTATTAAGCTATCATGATATGCTCAGAACACGTAAAGATGATTTTGTTCCATTCCTAAAAAATGAGAACTTTTGATAAATATTACAAATATAGATACATTCCCTGAAGTGAATGTGATGAAATTTAGTAAAGAATATAAATACAAACGTGTTTTTTTTGTTGTTGTGAAAATACCACGCCTCACCTCTAGAAGAGATATAATAATGGAGAAGAAATATTCTAAATACTCTATACTTTACTCCCGAAGTAGTAAACACTGAAATTTACTCCTAAAGTAGTAAACTCAGAAATCTGCTCCCGAAGTAGCAAACTCAAAAATCTAGACCCGAAGTAGCAAACTCAGAAATCTGCTCCCGAAGTAGCAAATTTTGAACTCTACTATTGTTTATCTCATGACACCAATAGCGTTTAATTAAAATTTCTTTTATGATACCAATAGCATCTAAAATATATTTGATGGAACAAAATCAATTAAGGGCTCCAGAAGAGCTGATTATTTATCTAGAAGATTATGACACCAATAGTGTCTAAAAAAATATTTGATTATGGAGAATAAATTAAAGACTCCTAAAGAGCTTATATACTATTACGGTATTCGTTCGAGATTGTATTATATGAAGTTGTTATGATTGAAATACAAGTTGTAGTAAACCCAAAGTTTACTAAGATAAATGGCTATCAGATTAAAGCTATAAATGATAGGAGGATTAAACATCTTCAAAATCATAGTGGGTATGAAATATGTATGTGAAATATTACCCTCTTTATTCTCCCCAATAGTAATATACATACATATGCATGATGAAATCACATGTCACAGTAAACTAGGAGTTTATTGATACAAAAAAAGAATTCATGTCATAGTAAATCAGAAGTTTACTAAAATAAATAGCACATGCCATGGTAAACTTGAAGTTTACTATTATAAATAATTTTATCGATTGTCATGAGCAATATTACTTTGAGAAGAGAATCGTTGGTTTGACCGACGAACTACGTGGGAAAATAGACCTTCTTTCTTTGATTTGAAGCAAGATTTTTGGAAAGTAACAATTCCATTCAGTTCGCTTTCGGAAAACTTGCTGGTCGCGGATTAGTTCGTTCTGCGCCGCCAGCGGCCTCAACTCAAAGGCGCAGGTTGATCTCTCTGGTTGAGGCTGCATTCATTTATGAATATGAAACTTGACACGTGGGAAGGTGGCCATCCCGATTCAAATATGATGTGCAGATTGAGTACTCATATTGAAGAACTAGAAGATTCTTCAAGAATTTATTGTGTTGCTTGTTCTCATGATAAGTTGATTATACTGGCCAATATTGGAATTGAATTCCCTAAATTCTGGAAATATATAAAAGGTGAATATGGGCCCATTCACTTGTTATGTGATATCTTAAATAGATGCATTGATAAGACAGTCACATGTGCGTTTATTGTCAACTCGCAGTTTGACATATGCAAAGTTACTTGCTCAAAATGATTGAGTAGAGAGCACAATTTTCCGATTATGCAATCAAGACAATCCATCTTGATAATGCTGGTTTATATCCAAGTTAGTTTGGCGTTAAATGCCTCCACTAAATAGCTAAACCATTGCTTATGATAATAAAGCTTCATGTGTCGATCTGAAATATGATATATTGCATACAACAGCATTTATATGCTTTAGACCAAAGAATTATGATAAATTCTCCCCCCACGATTGGTTCAAGGTCAAGAGCCAGATATTTCCATCTAACAATTTTTATGTGTGGTATATGATTAATTAATCTACCATGATGCACAAAGATGGATTCCTCTAAAGAGGATATGAAATATATGTTAGTATTTCTAACATAAGGGGGAGAGAATAAATAGCTTGGAAATATGTCGTGAATTACCATTAAAATGATCTTCATTCAAAAAGGTAATTCAAGTTAAATGCTAGAAGCATTGCTGATGCAAAACTAGTTTCATATTTCAGCTGCAAAATGCTCCCATTAATATTAATGTCCCTGAAGGACAAAGTATACAACATGCATGAAGCATGGTAGATCAACCGGTTCCAAATGAAGTAACCCTTGAAAAGGAAGAGGAGCAAATGATCAAAATGGTCATAATAAGGAGGCAATGTACTCTTGAAGAGCATACGACATAATACTTCATGAAACCTAATGAGAGGTTTAGGTACCTAAAATAATGAAAGTGATGAGATCTCAATAAGTTATGTCACATTGTGAATCGATACAAATGATATATCGTCGATGATATCTTTGGGACAATATGACGCAATATTATAAAAAATTGTGAGGATCTAAATCTATGTCTATAAAGCATGCCAACATAGACATTATTACCAAGTGAAATGATGCATTTTGGTAAGCTTCAAGCTTATTGGACTTGCAATCCAGACAACAGAAAATGCCACTCTTTTAAATATTAATGGATATTGTCACTTGACAAAATTTATATGAAAAGTCTTGAAGAATTTTGAATGCCTGAAGCATATACAAGTTCTAGACGTTGTGTTCATTATTCTTATATGAATTAAATCAAGCAAGGTGAATGTGATTTATCACCTTAACGAATGTTTAATGACTACGGGTCTATTTATCCCTATGTCTTTGTGGAAATCAAAATCTGTCATATTGTTAGTGCAAGTTGATGACTTGAGAATTATTGAAACTCTTGAAGAGTTTTCAAAAGAAATAGATTATCTACTCAAAGAAGTGGAAATGAGAAACTTGCAGAATTTTTTGGTCCTGAAATGCCATATCTTTATGCAATTGATGCATTTATATATTTTGCTATGACTATGAGGGATTATGGCCATCCGATGTGGTTTTACATGACAGTCAAATCATATAAAGATAACATATATTCATAAAGCAAGTCATGAATGCACTTGGAGTGATTTCAACAATATTATACGCCGATGCAACTCTATCCAAAGACTGAAGATGCAGCAACATACATAGTCCAACTAAAGAGTGGATTCATAAAAGGACAAAGCTCATTTTACCAAAGTTGTTCTTCACAAACGAGCTCCAAAAGAATGGTGATATCAAGGTGTAACAAATTGTTCGAGTGATAATATGGCTGATTTATTCACCAAGTCTATACCAACTGCAACTCTCGAGTGAAGATGTGAAGATTCAAGTTTTTGGATTGAAGTTCTCATCAGGGGGAGTTAATACGCGTTGTACTCTTTTTCCCTTTCAAGGTTTTTTTCCCACTGGGTTTTTCCTTGTAAGGTTTTTAATGAGGCAACCAAATAGCGTATTATTAGAAATGTGTACTCTTTTTCCTTCACTCGATTTTTTCCCACTTGGTTTTTTCTAGTAAGGTTTTAACGGGGCACATTATCTATCAAATAGACATCCAAGGGAGAGTGTTATAAATATTCTTCTAGTCTTAAAATAAAAAAAGTGATATTAGTGGGCAATTCTCAAAACATGACTCGCCCTACAGTCATCCTTTAGAGCTATATTTATTTCTCACTTTTAAAATTGACTATATTTACCACTCACCTGTTAAAACTTCATTTTCAGCTTTAAAAAGTCAAGTGTCATGCTCTTATTGAACCAAAAAACCATCCCCATTTTTAACTCTAAACCAGCCTGCCTCAATACCCACACCCAAATTATTCTCCTCTCTCTCTCTCTATCCAGAAGATATCGTTGAGCCTCCAAAATCAATTGTTAGTCTAGAGCTCCCTAATCTTTTTTCTCTCCCCCAATTCCTTCGTCCTTTTTTAAACAAACAAATCAAGTTTTATTAGATATAATTTAGTAAATAAATATAAGGTTTAATTTATTAAATTATTCCTATTTATTAAATATTTTTGAGAATTGAGCAGTATTAAAAAGAAATACTAATAAATAAATATAATGTATAATTTATTAAATTATTCCTATTTATTAAATATTTTTGGGGAATTAAGCAGTATTAAAAAGAACTACTTTTTTAATGTTAATGATATGGTTGAAAATAATTTTCAACTTTAATCTTGAATTCCTAAGCATGGAGGTAGGGTCAGCTTTAGAAGGGTGGTGCATGAAGTGAATTTGCATTTATTTTATCTTACGAAGATGAGATATCCATGGTTAAGAAATGTTCCTTTTTTATGGCCAGAGCTAGTAGCATTTTTAGAAAACTATCATCCCAGGATTATAACTAAGGTGGTGTATTGGAAGTTACCTCTTAATAGATGGTTTAAGTGTAACACTGATGGAGCATCAAGAGGTAACCCTGGTGCTAGCTCGTATGGATTTTGTGTTAGAAATTGGCAAGGGGATCTTATTTATGCTCAAAGTGGGGAAATTGGAGAGACCACAAATGTTGTAGCTGAAGCAAGAGAAATGTTGGAGGGGATGAAGTACTGCATTGATAAGAATTTACATCTGTTAATTCAGGAGACTGATTCTTTATTGCTTAAAAATGTTGTGGAAGGGGTGTGGGTGGCACCTTGGTGTATTGTACCACAAGTTGAAAGAATAAGGAGAATGAAGGAGCACTGGAATGTGGAGATTCAACATGTGTACAGGGAAGGCAACACCCTTGCAGATTTTTTAACTAACATTGCTTTTGATTTTGCAGGTACCTTAAAGTTATATTCTTTTTCTGAATTGCCTAGTGCAGGGAGGAAAATTCTCAACTTGGATAAACAGCAAATTCCTAACTTAAGGATAAGGAATGCAAGGACTTGAGGCATCTAAGGAGTGCAGGACTAATATTGTAACTCAGGTATTAACATCTCGGCAATGTGTGGTATTAGCTGGGCTCATTCTATTGAAGAGATATCAATACCAGAGAAACAGTTAGAATTGCACATCCATAATGAGGGATTGATAAGTTGGCTATCTATGTACTCATCATTTTAAAGAGTCTATACAGCTTCGAAAAGTGAGTTTTGTGATATTTAGTTCATTTTGAATCTGGAAGCATACTCCTGATGGTTTGTTAGCCAAGTCTCTGGTGAGAGCTTCGAGAGACATATAATTGGCGTCAATCAAAGATTCAAATGCTACTTACACAAAACATACAAGACCAAGCTATATAGAGGATTTAGAAGCCTGATTAATCAGTTATTTTAGCTGGTGAACTCAGATCGATTATAGGTAAAGCCATTTACAACAAATACTGATAATGAGATCGGGGCTTGAAACTGAAAGTCATGGTAAAGCGATTCACATACAAAGATTTCAATTTTGTGGAAAGCAATGGAGGAAGAAAGATCTATGGAACAAAGAGCAGCAAAGGAAATACCTGAGCTAAGATGTCACGCCCCGAACCATGGCCTGGACGTAACACGGCACTCGGTGCCTGACTACATGTGACCGAGCGAACCACATGACTTGCTGAATCATCATGATGCATAACATAAGCGGAATATAACGTGAATGCATGATGAGCCTTTATAAAACATAATAAGTCATAATACTTAATAAAGTACTTGTTTAAACATGAGTGAGCCAAAATGGCTATGCGACTTTGATTATCTGACATGACATAACTGTCTGTTCTAGTCTATGAAACCTCTATCATGAGTCTGACTGAAAAACATACTTACTGGGACAAGGCCCCCAGCATACCTTTAGATGCATAACTAATCATAAGATAAAAGTTGACTAAACCCCGAATGAGATGGGGCTCACAAATAAGCTGATACGAATGTTGTCCTACTGAGCAGATGTGTCGTCCTGTATATCAGTACCTGCATCGTGAAATGCAGGCCCCCGGGCAATAAAAAGGGGACGTCAGCACATTGAATGTACTGGTATATAAAGCAACCGGAAGAAACAACATGGAACATGGAATAACATAGTAAGAACTGAAACTGAAAACTTGGACATGAACATGAGCATGAGCATGAGTACAAAATCATGAAATTTAAAACTGAAACTGAGTACTGGAAGCATGAGATAGTCTGTAGTAATCTGTAATAATCTGTAATAATCTGTAATACCGACATAAACCACCACGGGGAGGAGCGTGGAGTCTGATCTCTGCCCAATCAGCTAAGCCATCTCGTACCTTGCCGGGGCACGAGACATGAACATAACATGAATGGATCCAAATCCCTCAATGGGGAACATATAAAGGAATCGTCCTACTGGGCGGAGCGATTCTTATCCTACGTTGGCATACGTAGTTTCAGGCTATCTGAGCCTTCTCGGTATTATTACAACTCCCGAACATGAAAATAATATAGTTGGCTAAGAAGCCCATGACTTTCGTGAATTAACTTGTACTTGTCTTGAAATCATGATTTCACGAAATAACTTGTAAACATGGTTTCATGAAATAGCTTGTAAACATGGTTTCATGAAATAATCTTTTAAACATGGTTTCATGAAATAATCTTGTAAACATGGTTTCATGAAATAATCTTGTAAACATGGTTTCATGAAATAACTTGTAAACATGGTTTCATGAAATAACTTGTAAAATAGTTTCATAAGATGACTTGTCATAGTCTTGCAAACATGTTCTTGATTCATGAGTAATACAATAGTTCATAATCATATATTTGTAGTTGACTTGAAAACATGTTTATAACTTGCAAAATAACTCATGCAGTTTCATATGAACATAATGAGAACACATGAGGAAGAATTCATGATTCATGGATTAAGCTAGAATTCCTAATGTCCGTAATGGAAGGTTAGGAATACAATAACGAACATATATACGGGATTCATGTACATACATACATAATTACGGGCTACCAATATGGTGGGTTTAATGCCCTAGGATTTGAACTTCATAGATTTTACGAAACGGATCATGGGGAAGAACGTAGAGGTTCCCACATGTGGATGGAAGTTCTACATACCTTAACTTCCCGCTTTTGAGCGTATCACAATGACCTTCAATCCCTTCAACTTCAATCTATAGCAATACAAGTCATAGGGATTCTATATTAGCAACAATATCCATGTTTTGTTCATCTACGCATTTTATCAAACACTTAGTGGGCATGAAGCTCTATAACCCCCATTAATGGTGTTTTCTTCACCAAATCCCCATTCTTTTACTTCTAACAATTTCTACAAATCTCAATTAGGTGTAATTAACATCATTCTTCACCACCCATATGAATACAACAATCCCAAGCCAACAATCCAACAATTCTAGCATAGTCCATATAATTCTCTTCAACAAACCCAATTATTATACTCCCAAGAATTCATCGATTCATAACTATAAATGATTGGGGAGTATAAATATTACCTTTTGGGTAGTCACCACGAAATCAACACCCCCAAGTCCGATCTTGGGCTTAAAATGACGACATCGACTTGTACTACACTTTTTCCTTCACGAGCTTTGGGATTCGGGGCCTTAAACTTGGTTGATTTTCTACTTTCTCTTTCTAATTTCCCTTCTCTCTCACTTCCTCTCTCTAAAATCTGAGTTTTGGAGGAAAAATGGGCTGTTAGGGTAATATTTTCTTTATATACCAAGGGGAAAATGGGTTGACCCAACTTGAAAACGGGTTGGGACCTTGCTGTCTTAAAACGTCCATATCTCCTTATCCCGACGTCTCCTGTTAACCCACAACCTATGGTTGGAAAGGTTTTTCAATTATCTACAACTTTCGTTCTTTGAGTTTTCCCAAATTCACAAGTTATGATAGGGTTATTGCCTCCCGAAGTCAGGTGACCCGAAACGTATATACGGACCAAGATACGGTCACTGTTACGGTCCCGTAACACGAGATACGGACCGTAACTTGGTACCGTATCTTGGTGAAAATTTCCAGTGAGTTTCTGGAAATTTTCGGGACGTTACGGTCCACTGTTACGGACCGTAACACGAAATACGGCCCGTAACGTTGCCGTTACGCTGGCAGAATTTCCAGCGAACAGGCTTCAGTAAAATGGGCATAACTCTTTGCACATATGTCCGTTTGACCCCCGTAAGATACCGTTGGAAAGATATTTCAAAGGGCTACAACTTTCATCAAGGAAGTTTTCTCAAATTCCCAACGTAGTTTCATGAAATTTGACTGGAAGGAAGACGTATCAAAAACTTAGCCGATTCTATAGGATTTCAAGTGCCTTACTATTAGCCATATTGAGACGATCATATCTCCTTGCTCCGATCTCTGATTGGCTTGATTCTTATATCGTTAGAAAGGTATTTCTACATACTACAACTTCATTGATAGTAACTTCCAAAATTCCAAACCGATCAAGGAGTTATCGCTGCCCGAAATAGGCCTATCAACCATTTTCGCAAAACGTTCAAACCTTCCATGTTTCCACTAGAACTCTAATGATATGAGCTTAAACTCAGTCCTAAAATGCGGGGTGTTACATAAGAAGCACTTGAGCTGATATCTGCTGGTCGGAGCTGCGAAACCGGCGTGGATTGGAGTTCTTGGTCTGAGCTAACATAGAAGCTCATTTTTTTTGGGGGGTGTTGCTTTTTCTTGGGCTTTCTAGATCTGTCCGTCCAGTTCCTTTTGTTTGCTTTTGTTATGGATATTTGGCTAGTATTAATAAAATATATCCACCCGTGTGGTGGTAGCTTATATATATAAAAAAAAAAAGAATTCCTAAACAACTAATTATTTTGAAACAATAATTTTGAGCTTAAACAGTAGCTGAAATGGAGGGAGGGAGTACTTATTTGTTTGAGGCGGGTGGAAATATATGTTGAGCTTTGTATTTGTTGAAAAGTTTAATAAATAAAATGTTACATTAAAAAGAGCGAAATTAAATCTCACGCAATTTTCAGTTATGTATTATCAATTTGGCACGATTTGAAATAGAATGTAGTGAAGTGCCTTATTTTTATTCTGGATTGTGCAAAATCGTGCTAGTTTTCTAAAATATATACATATATTAATTTCTGGTAACAATTCATTCTGTTTTTAATGTTCTATTATGAAAGTGAACTCTATTTACATTATAGGGTGAGGGGTAAATATAATAGCATGAATTTTTATAGTGAACTCTATAAAAATGAGGCTGATTTTTTCGTTCAATAAGAACATGACACATTACTTCTTAAAGTCAAAAATGAAGTTTTAACGGGTGAGGGATAAATATAGCTTAGAATTAATGGGTGAGAGATAAATATAGCTCTAAAGTATAATTGTAGGGTTATATTTGTTGAAAAGTATACCAGAGTTTTCTGATGTAGCTATAGTATAACAAATTACTTAATATTTCTTTTAATTAATTATTAATTAATATTTATTTATCGTTTAAGTGACTTCATAGTATAAACATTTTTTAAATGCCTTTTTTTTTTTTGAAAAAGGATCAAATATACTCTTCTACTTTTATTTATTAATTAACTTTATCCTTCATTATACTATCCGGCTATTTATACTCCTACCGTTATGAAACTTAACAAATACACCCTCTAATTAACGATTCCCCCAAATCAGCCATAATTGCCCTATTTCAATTGAACTCTTTCTTTATCGGAAGAGATATAAGGATGACTAATCTATTGGACCCCCTCAGAATCTTTAATTATATATTTTTATTTTTATTTTTATTTTATATATAAAAGCGCCGGACCTCCCTCAGAAATATTATCCATCGAAAGTCAAAAACTATCTGCTAGGAACTCCCAAAATTGCTCACTGCATTAGAAAAAAAGTCAAAGAAAAAAACACTCAAAAATATTTAATGTAAGGTCAAAGTCAAACACCTCAACCTTTTTAGGCACGTCCTCATGTTTTAAACCAAAATCCACAACCAATGTGCTATATTTTCTTTATAAAAACACAATTCACATCTCTAAATGTCCATGCAAAATTCTCCATCACAAAACAAAAAACAAGTACTGATCATATTACAAAGTTTCATAAAATGAAAAAGGTATTCCTATTACTGCTTCTCTCCATCTTTTTTTCTATCTTCACAAATTCTTGGCTTTGTGAAGCATCTTCCTCACCTGAACCAGTTCTTGACATAAACGGCAAAATTCTCCGAACAGAAAAAACGTATTTTATAATTCCAATAAACGGCGAAAAATACGGTGCCCTTGCTGTCGAAAACATCGACAACGAGACATGTCAACTTCGTGTCCTGCAAAAAAATTACGTCGAACCACATGCCCTTGAATTCATCCCAATTGATAAAAAGAAAGGTGTAATACGCGTGTCTACTGATTTAAACGTTGCGATTTACAGCAGCTATGACTGTCTTCCATCGATAATGTGGCAGCTTGAGAAGTATGATTCGAAAAAAGGGAAGTATTTTATTAATGTTGGTCCTAAGAGTACGAGGAATTGGTTCAAAATTGAGAAGTATGGGCAAGGTTATAAGTTCGTTTATTGTCCTCCAGTGTGCAGTAACTGCAAAGTAATTTGTAAAGATATTGGAGTTCGTATGGTCAAGGGAGTTAGGCGTTTGGCGCTCAGTGATGTTCCTCTTGTGTTCAACTTTAAGAAGGAAATTCTTATAGGTCGTTGAAATTACTTGAACTAATTTTATTCTACCAAAATAATAGTACTAATGATGATGATAATGAACTTGTCCTTCAAATAATAATGATGTAATAAGAGTGCCGTTTGCTAATATGCAGGCACTTAATTTCCTAATAAACTATGCTTTTTATTTCTTCTTTTTTTTGCTAATTATTACATGTATCCGCTATTTTTTTTTATTTGATTGAACGAAAAAATTTATCATCGATTTTATTACTTATCCAAGTAGTTGCAAAGGCCGGTTTTATTTTCCCAATTTGGTACTAATACAAAATTAAAGTTAATGTTGTAGTACTATGTTGATTGAAAATGTTAAAAAGATCAAGATAGATTTGACTACATGGAGAAAATTCGTCTGTAGAATCTCTAGCTAGAAAGCAATTAGACTTAACAAATAATAAACGGAAAGATCATTAAGTCGGCCAATAGACTTAAAAACAAAAGGAAAATTGAAATGAATGTTGGAGTGTCCTCAGTTCGGTAAATTTGAGAAGTTCAAAGAGCACATTATACTAGCCTCAAAGCTTGGATATGGTTTCCCGATGGGAGATCCATGGATCACAGACGGTATCTCCCCATAGCCTTTCGCCTTGATCTGAAAGTGTCCCAACCTCCTTCTCTTTCTTTACCTCCTTCGATGAATCAAGGATAAGTAAGATGTAGTTATCTATTACTCGTTATGTTAAGTTCATGTAGAGATAAGTGTAAAGATTTTTAAGAACCTCTAATTAATTTGTTCACAGGTTAGAGTACTAGCAGTGGAACGAAATATATAAGTCTGAATAAAGCAAAATATGTACAGATTCTCGCAAATCTTAGTTAATTAAAGATTAAGGCGTAATTGATTGGTTGGTTTATTGAACAATACTTCTAATTAGAGGTTCTCTATGCTCATAAATATGGTGGATACATTTGAATAGCAAACCGGTAACACTTAGAAACATTATCTATAAATTTATAATGATATAAAGTAAAGAGAAAAACAAAAATAGCAACCATCCATTGGAATACAACTTGCTGGTTAATTACATCGAGAGAATAGTTTGGACTACGCTTTATTTTTCTGCCTCCAGTTGTTTATGACTGTTATGAAAATGATCTTTCAAATCAGACATTGAGGAGAAGGATCACTCATTGTAATGTTTAGATAATATATAAAATGTCTTCCGAAGCAACCAAAAAAAAAAAAAAAAATTGGACTTGCAATGGCCACATGGGACATTTGATTTTATAAAAGTAGGAAGCGTTTAATGGAACTATTGCAAAGACAAGCCTAACTCTTAAGACTAGAGAGTTATATAAATGTTTTTTGAGGTAGACCGTGGGCGTATAGTATAACACTATAATCTATCTAAAAAAACATTTACCACAATAGGTTTTATTTTCGAATTTTAGCCCGTGGACATCAAACAAAGCTCGTAATAATTCTAGCTCAAATTGAAGGCAAAAGGGATTGCAAAATACATGTATTATTCAGTGACAATGAAAACACCAAGAAGAAATAAAAGCATAGCTTAGGCACTCCTTATTACATCATTGTTCTTTTATAGAACTATCCTTATTACGTCATTGTTCTTTTATAGAACTACTTATTGTCCTTATACTAATTATTATTGTTATTATTTGTTATTTATTCGATCTTAAGAAGTAAATTCCTTTTTGAAGTTGAACACAAGAGGGACATCGCTGAGTGCCAAACGTCTCTGTCCGTTGACCATATAAACGCCAACATCTTTGCAAATGACTTTACAATAACTGCATACTGATGGGCAATAAACAAATTTATAACCTCGTCCATGCTTCTCAATCTTGAACCAATTCCTTATAGTTTGAGGACCAGGATTTCCTTCAACACCACCATCTTTAATAAAATACTTGCCAGTTTTCGAATCGTAATTCTCAAGTTGCCACACAGTGGATTGATCACACCCGTGGGTGCTGAAAATCGCGATGTTTAAATCAGTAGACACGCGTATTACGCCTTTCTTGGGGTTCACTGGGAATAATGCCACAGCACTTCCGTGCCCGCCGTATAATTGTTGTACGACACCAAGTTGACATTTCTCATTGCCAGTGCTTTCTAAAGAAATCCCCTCATATTTTCCGTGTTTTACAGGCACTACGAAATATGTTGTGTGTGTTCGGAGAATTTTGCCATTTATATCAAGAACTGGTTCTGGTTCAAGTGAAGGTGCAGAATTTGTGAATGTGGTAATGACAGAAAGAAGAAGTACTAGCAAAGCCGCCTTCATTTTGCAGTGAAACCGTCGAGTCTTTTTTTGTTTTTGTTTTGTGAGGGGGAATATTGTATGGATATTAGGGACATATGCGATTAGTGTTTTATATAAGAAAAATAGCACATTGGATGGATTTTGGTTTAATTAAAACTTGGGGTGACTTGGAAGGTTGACGGTGTTTGACCCCAAATTCATTTGTATTTTCAAAGGATTTTGACCTTTTTCTTTTTTCAATATCGAATGAGCAATTCAACGAGTTCCTAGCTGATTGTTTTGATCGATAATAATTCTATAAGAAACCAGCGGCACAAGAGATGTCAACTTGATGTCATCTAACAGAGATACTACGAATATAGGTCCTTCTGTTTTGCAAATTCTCGTGTTTAAAAGATGTTAGTAACAACTACCTCAGCATCAATTAGCAAGCAGATATATATGCCTGTATTCATAATCTTCACAACACTCACTACAATGTTTCACAGTCAAAGACTAGATGTCATAAAAGTAATAGTTATACAGCCTTATCCAAAACCGCAAAGCCACATTTATAATTCCGTCAAATGTTTTGAATTACTGGTGCAGATCCATCTATTCTTCACCATTTTCAGCATCCTCTTCAGCCATTTTCCTCTTCTTTTCTTCTTCCTCTACAAAAGATCAATGTAATAGTCAAGTAGCTGGCACAAAACTAACACACGAAACAGATTACCTCAAAATTAGTAAAATAAACGTGTTTCAATCCTATTTATTTATTAAAAAAGAAGGCCAAAAAATTCAAAAGTAGGTAAAAGATCCAGATAAGATTAGAAGCATTCTCGTCAGTTAAAGTTAGATTCTCAAGAGAACTATTCCACAATGTGCCAAAGATGTATTTTCCTTGATCACACTTGGAAAGTACCCTTGCCTCTATGTTACAAGCTGCTTAGTTAGCTTGATCCTAGGCAAATCCAACCCATAAAAACATGCTAAGATTGTAGTAGGTCCAAAGCCTTGTCTAACAAGCAAGGATATCTCCAGCCATTCTGCTTCCTGAGAACTATTGATAGGGAACTCAAACCCATCCAATCTATACTCTCTAGAGGAATATTGTCATTAAGTATACACCTCCAGTGTTCACAAGTTCCTCATTTTCAAGTTTAACTCTAACCAACTACACCTTAGTCCCAAACAAGTTGGGGCTGACAATATGAATCCTCACGGTTCATGACGCTCCATTTAAACTCATCGCAATCCAATTTAATACAAAATAAAAATAAAAAAGCACTAGAAGTTCTGTCTATTTTCTACCAGCATACAGATATCTAACAAAACTAAAAGACTAGCAGAAACATAACAAAGCAACAAGCAAACTGGGCATTGTGGGTAAATTCTCTTAATCATATTCAAGACCTAAGGTGCAAGATGTGTGAGACCTACAACAATAGCCTTTCAAAGGCTATTTTCCAGTGGGAAGACTAGACCAGCAGCATTGGTTGATTAGACTTTCATATGCACGAAGATGATTTTACTATGCTTTTCTTTTGTACGAAGATGATTTTAATATTCTTGTCTTTAGCACGATTTTGGCAATGTGTAATGCACAAATAAGGGTCTTCTGATATACAGAGGATTTAAATACCGAAAAACGGAGAGTGGTCCAGAATTATTTGGATAGACAATGTTAAGGCCATATTGGCTTCATATGGCATCTCTAAAGTCAATAGTGTCTCCAACTGGACATGCACTCTCATTTGATACACCTACAGCACTTCAATCGGGATCAAATCTTGCTAGGATTTAGTTACAAAGTTGACTTGCTCAGTAAATTGCCTAAAAGGGTATCAATTGGCAGACGTGGAGTACAAAATCAATCCCACAATAACAAAGTGATGCATTAATTATTAAGAAAACATTATGAATAAGAAATTAGCATATGAGGACTATCATTAACAAAGTGATACATTAATTCTTTTGTTTAAAAGAATACTTTTTGTGTTTATAGTTACATTTTCTTGCATCGAAGCTGGATTTTTTGGAACCCTTGCAGCTATGGAAGCATTCTATCCAGCTTCCATTTTTTACTGGCTTACTACCAGGTTGGTGCTAAGTTATTATTAATAAATTACCTGTACTTATCAAAAATATTGGTTATATTTTCTTGCATTACAATTTACTTATTTATTTTTTTCCATTAGCACTTTTGTTTGCTAAAGGCAACTCTGTAATTGTGCTTTTGGTTAAAGTTCCAACAGACTTGCACTTTTGTGCACTGCTTGAATTTGACTACTCTGTTTGGGGATAACATGGTTCAAAAGGTGCTGATAAACCTGAGAAGAACATACATTAATACACTTATAAATGCAAAAAATGAGATTCCATCTATGTAGAAACTAAAATTTCCTGAAACAACTAGGATAAGATTAGAAAGGTCAACCAGGCTTAGAAGAGAAGGGCTCCAAAGGAGAGTAAGAGGGACCAAAGACGTAGCCTATTGTCAGGGTTCAGGAGCACCAAAACGCTGACATAATAGACACTGACAGAAAATAGCCGACCACAATGGAGGTGAATCAAAAAGAGGTTCAACACGGAAGTGTCATCAATAAAGCGGGAATCCATAGTGACCAGTATCGAAGGAGCCAAACAAATCGGAATTAAGGAGCAACCATATGCAGCTGTAGCTAGGGACGTTAAAAGATTATTAAAAACTGACCAAACCTATCGACCCGACTTACTTGAACCAATGGTTAGATTTCAGGATAAGCTTATAACACACCAGATAATTAGGATATAATTAATTTTTTTTATGTATATTTAAAAAAAAAAAAAAAGGAACTGGCCTACTAAGTACTACTCCCTTCGGATGTTTGACTGAACATGGAGTTTAAGAAAGAAAAGACAGACTTTTGATACATAACCTGACTATATATTGTATCAAAAGTATTCTTAGAACTTGTGGTCATTAATATATCATGACACTCCTATGGCTATAAGAGCGTGTCTCTCTTTTTTTTTTTTTTTTTGGGACAAGGTAAAGGATTTTATTTGATAACCAGTACTAACAAGGTACATGCCATTCTTATTCCTTATCTATTAGTGTATGTAATGTTTCACTTTTACTAATTAGCCCTTCATCACGGTTTTTGCATTTTTTGCTTTGAAGAAAACTAGTCAGAAAGCTGTTTCAAAAAAAAACAAAAAAAAAACAAATCAGAAACTTCATCTTAACATGAAATGGACTTGATATAGAGGATTTCTGTAGCTGACTTAAACTAGTTCGGGATTGAGTGGTGGTGTTGTTGTTCAACCTAAAAAGGGAACCATCTTGCACATCCATATTTATCCACACAAAAGTAAAGAGGCAATCACTAACCTTCTTCCCCCTAAAATGAAAAGGTGAGTGTAATCACTTTCACGAGACCAGACCAGATGAAGATGGCAGGGCAGAAAACAACATTAAGAGTTTACTTCAAAACAATTTCACAGATCAGTTTTCTAAACTCACAAAGTAGCATTGAAGTGGTGCAACCAATTTTATCTACCTTCATGAGGTGCAATTAAAAGCCTCCTTAAGCAAAGTCCAAACCACTGCAAGTCAACCTACTGCAGGTGATATTACAAATTGGTCCACTCATGAAAGCTTTTTATGAAGGAAAAATTATCTTGGAGTAACTATTTGTTTCATCAGATGTTCTAACACTTCCTTACAGCAGAAGTACAGGGAACAATCTCAGCTAAAACTTACTTCAAGAGACATATCAAAAGGTAATCCCGTGGTTTTTCTTTTTCTATTTCCATTACTTTTAACAAGCTATGGAACAAGACCATTACATACTTGAGAGTCAAATAACAACAAACACATTATAAACAGAAAACAGAAATAACTTACCCATAAGTTGAGCGAGTGCCTTCATGGTGCGTTTCTCAAGCTTGTCAAGTTTCTTTTGCACATCCCTTCGCAGGTCCCAGTTTGGCTTCTTGGGGACGATATTTAAAAACGGATCCTGGTAAATATAACCAAAGAAAAGTCATGACAATGAACACAACTAATACAAATCCAAAATGACGAAGAAAACGAAAGGAAATAAATAATGTAATCACTCAAGCACCTCTTTCTTCTCTTCGGGTGGAGGTAGAGTGGCCATAGGGTCTTCGAACTTTGGGAGTGCTGGTGGAGCGACTTTGCCTTCTTGAAGCTGTTTGTCATGTGGCAGGTAATTCCGGAACTTCATTTGGACATCACTGAAATATATATCAATAAATCAATACTATGCCAAACTAGTCCAGTTCAGTCATCTAGTAAACTGCGTGTATGAAAAGACAGCTACTTGTTAGGAGTCAGTTTTGGCTTGCCTCTTTCCTCTTATTAGTCAGCTGGTTTAATATCTTTTACCTGGCTGCTTGTCTGTCACCCCTATCTCTAAAATAGCTTATGCACTGCACTTTTTACCACTAAATAGGAAGCCACGAGGGACTTCAAAACTCTCTATTCTGCTCTATTCGGATTTTTTTTTTTTAATTACGTCAAGGAGGGGGAAACAAATCAATAAACAACTGAGGGGGAGCCAGGATTTGAAGCTTATGGGTTTGGAATTTTAAGCTTATGGGTTTAATTTTAGTCCTTTTAACTATCTGGGTTCTAACTGAACATACTCAATGAATTTCTTAAGACAAATACATGGTATGGACCAAAGTTATTGCGTTCGTCTGAACCAGAAAGTTATAGTTTAAACCTTCCACCCAGAGGCGAATTTATATGTCGAATTTGGGGCACAAGAACCCATGGTCTCTATGTAAAACTAGGTAGCTTATGTATATATTTTCTAAAATTAGTATGACATTATTTATCAGCACTCATGCCACAAGAAGGCTAAATGGTGTATTTGGTTAAAAGTTGAATTATTTACCTAGAGGACTAGCAATCAATTCCAACATAATACATTTTTTTCTTTCCTTTTTTTTAGTGGTGCACCCATATTCTAAAAATACTAGATTCGCCTTTGTAACGAACCTTCCACCTCAACCCCTATTGGGGCCCTATTTCATTCCAATACTAAAGGATTTGTCTTTTACACATTCAAAAAACTTGAGCAAGGATTGTAAAGCTACAATGCTTCAAATAAACTTTTAAAAAGAAGGGGGGATAAAAAAGGAATTAAGTAGTGCATACTTTTGGTCTTCATCGTCTTGGTTAGTGTTGGTGTTGTTATTATGATCATCATTGTCAGGGGTTTGAAGAAGTTGTTGAGCTTCTCTAAGGGCTCTCAGCCTCTCCCTACGGGCCACTGCCGCCGCCTCTATGGCGTTTTCCTCCTCCGTCGACATTCAAAATCGAATGCTTGCTCTTTCGAAAAAAGTAGAAGAGACAACATTCATTCAGCAGCTTGGTCCAATTTATATGTATTTTTAGTTGTAAATTTTAGGGGAACAGGGTCAAAACATATACCTCTCCTCTTAATTATATTGAAATTAGTTATTTTGATATTATTTTTTATTGATTATTTGATTTGTTGTATTAAAAGTAACTTGCATTGCATAATTTTTAAGAAAAAGTTATTTGTTTACAAAAATACCTTCCACCTTATGTAGTAGAAAAGGGTTTTGAGAACTTCAGGGCTATTTTAGTCAATTTCACAGTTTTATCTGGGATAAGTTACTATTCCACCCTCCGATAGTTATAAGTTATCCCAGCATTATTTTTAATCTTGGCATAACTTATCCACGATTAGTAACCAAACAAAACATAAGGTAATACTAAATTTTTATCCAATCACTATTTTTGTTTATCCATCGTACCAAACCACCCCTAAAGTTTTTAAATATACCCATGTCTTAACAAATTCTCAGCATAACCCGATTTTATTTTTAAACCCGATCCAACTAAATAAAAAACCCATACGGGTTACCCGCTCCTGTGCCTAGTGGCTCATGTAGGACTCGGGAACAAGTTGGTCGCATATGATTTTTTATGTAGTTGGGTCAGGTTTAAATAGAGCGGGTTTAAAAATGAAATCGAGTTATTTTGGGGAATTTGAGGATTTCCGTTAAGATAGGGATATATTTGAAAACTTTAATGACGGGAAGGATATTTTTTATCTAAATTTGTAACAGAAGATATTTTTAGCCCTTTTCCCAAAGTAGAGGGGCATTTTTTACCCCCTTCCCAAAATTTTAATCCCAAAGCCCAATCTGAATAATAAAGAAAATACTAAAACCCCAAGTGATTTAATTTGTAAAAAATTAAAGTGAAAGTAAATTTAATTAACTATAATAAAAGATATAAAATTTATTTTAAAAAAGAGTTAATGTGTCAAAAACAAGCTCAAGGATAATTTTTTCGCAAGTTTTACTCTCCGACTATCCGTTGTTTTTCCTACCTGAACTACCACCATCTATGTATTAAAATACACCTCGAGCGAACAATCAGGTGTTCGCTTTTTCTACCTAAAATATGGCCATCTACTCAACTAGGCATGTTTTATGATAGTTCAAGTAGGAAAAGGATACAACTATTAATTGGGAAATTCGCAAAAAAATGATAATTTAGGTGTGAATTTTACCTTTATTTCTTTTTAAAATACACGTATATTTATTAATTCGTTGAGAGCATTGGATGAGTTTAAGTTTTTTGTTACAGAATGGAACCGCCTATTTTTATTTTTAACTTTTTAAATTTTGAGGGCTAAAATTTCCTTTCACAGTTTCAACTTTCAGAATGAAAAAATTTACTTAAGGATCAGATCAATGATTCAAAAGCCACAATTTGAATTGTTCTGCTACGAGTTCAAGTTCCTTTAACCAATAGTTGCTAAATTGAGCTATCTATTGACTGTGTGAAAGGAAAGAAAGTGACATTATTTTCTTCATCAAAAAAATTAGCTTTTGTTTTGATGAACAATTTTTTTATTTTTACTAAGAATATAAACCAAACTGCCGAGTTTTTTTTACCCTATACAACAACAACAACAGCCCAGTGAAATCCCACAACGTGGAGTCTGGGGAGGGTAGAGTGTACGCAGACCTTACTCCTATACAATAAGTTGGAAATAAAAAGAGGAAATTTTGCCTATTTTAGAAAATGGAAAAGAATTGCTAGAACATCACAAACTTTTTACCCTTTTTTTTTTTTTTTTTTTTGGGTATCCTTAGAGAATTACATTTGCAGACTTCGTTCGTGTGTTTGGCAATTCTTGTAGGCATCAATCACTTTGAAAAGTTGTCCATCCAAAGTTTCTTCCCTTATAATGAAAAAAAAATTATCAATAGCAAACACCACTTCTATGAACAAAAGTTCAAATTGTTCTCTCAAAATAACAGAAGATAGCAAGTGAGTTCATACACTACACTACAACATCAATTTTTTTGGCAGTTCACTGTGATTGGCTGTTTCCACGTCGCGGTAATAGAAAGCGTGAAATAATTTCAACTAGTTGCCAACCATTGGAAAACTTTCTACTTAGGCATGTGTATGACGCAGCGCAAACAAGTCCCATTTTTCATCAGATCAAAAGCCGTGTTTATGTCCTCAAAGGGCAGATTATGTGTGATCAAGTCATCTATCTCGATTTCCTGCAAGCAAAACCTCACAATGGCTTAATATTGAAATCGTTTGGAGTAAATAAACACGACGTTTTAAGGTTCATCAAGTTGCAAAAACAGTGTAACAGTCTACCTTCTTTAGGTACATATCAACTAATGAAGGAATTTCAGACTTAGGTTTCCATCCTCCAAATAAGGATCCTGTCAATGTTCTACCGGTAAGAAGAAGTCCATAATGAGCTGTTACCTCCGGCTTCAGTTTGGGCACTCCAAGGGTGACAGTCAAGCCCCATCCCTAATACAAATAAGAGAAAACAGAAAATTAGGGGTATAAATAAGAGAAAGACGTTTCTGAGAATACCGAAGAGTACTGAAATGGGGTCTCAATACTTACATCAGAACAAGATTGTAATGCAGTGGTAATCATTCCTGCATCTCCTATGCATTCAAATGAATAGTCTGCACCTCCATCAGTTATGCGTTTTATAACCTGGAACGAAAAAGTATATGGAGTTTATGAAAAGAGAACATAGTCTGTGCATGAATAGAACTAGTCCATTTGTATGCTATTTACAAAGTAAACTGCAAATTTATCCAGTATAAGAAGAGTAAAATTGAGGTGAGATTAGACCGCATTAAAGTGCATAAATTGAGACAATTCAAACATAAGTTCAATGGTCTAGGTGAATGGTACGATAGACGAAGATATAAAACATAAGATTAAAATATGATGTTGAAATTGAGGATCACTAAATAAGTGTTATGCAATGCGAAAGTACATATGAAAGTGAGAGACAAGTTTTATAGAATATCTGTATGTAAGCCCAGTGATTTATACAAGAGTGAATCTTGAGTCTCTAATGCCCAACCCTCCGTAAGATTAGTATTGTAGAAAATGGATGTTAATATGGATATGTGATCATACAAGAAAACCTATAGTATTGGATAATCCCCAAAATATTGTGTATTGCAATGTAACAGGTCCAAATACAGCAAAATGGATAATGAAATTTTATAAAACCGACACACTAGCATGATACTGAGACATAATAATTGTTGTCCTAATGCCCATGTGTTGTTTTAGACAGCTAACGTGATTGGCAAGACTCATGACTAATTAGCTAGAGAAAGAAAGAAAATAATTTACAAGCTTTTGTTGTATATTTCATGAAAAAGAAAAAAACACCTGTGGAATGGGTTCATCAGTATCATTTGGGTTCAAAAAGTCCGTCACTCCAAAAGCCTTTGCTGCACCATAATGGAAGAACAACAATAAGTTAGGGAAACTTTTCAACTGTACGTTCAAGGAAAACTTTTCAACTGTTATCAAAAGTCTTATCACGTGATACCTTTTTCATATTTATCTTGCATCGTATCAACACCAATAATTTGAGATGCTCCCCGCATTTTAGCACCTTGTGCAACCTATTAACACAGTATCTAAGCATCTTATTAACTATCATTGTCAAGTTTTTCCAGGAAAACAGTTAGCCCATATTATGTTAGCTGTTCAGTTTGGATCAATGCACTCACACAAAGGCCTACAGTCCCCAGACCAAAAATGACCACTTTTGATCCTTCAGAGATATTTGCAACCTTCCAAGCAGCACCTAGACCTGATAATTGCATTTCAATTGTGAAGGCTCTACATTATGGCTAGTTTCTAAGCTATACAAAGATAAATAGGTTAAGAATGAAAGTAACATCTAATAGCTGAAGGAGATTTAACCATTTGAAGAAAACATTTCAAATGAAAGAATGTCTACGATGCCATCAAGTAAGCTAGAATACTATCAACTTTCAGCTCAAAAGAATCCTCTTCCTTGTGAAAAGGTTTATCATTTTACAGTTTAGTAAAATGATACATATATGACTGGTGAATTTTTCTTTTTTTGATCAGGTAAAAGTTTTCATTGGCCATCTTGGCCGTATACAAGTGGTATACCAAAAAAAGAGAAACCTACAAAATATGTTTCTCTCCAAAAGACACCCAATCCTCTATACAAACATGAACTACGTGGGTGCACCAAAAGAAAGTAAGGGATCGGAGACTACTCAAATGAGTAAAGCTCATCTCCACCCCTTCAAAAGCTCTCCTATTTCTCTCCTTCCAAATGACCTACATTAAAGCAAGAGGAGTAACATTCCAAGCTCTCCTATAGTTCTATATGACAAGGGCGAATATATAACAAGCATAAAATTGAGGAAACCATTTAGATAAAAAGAGTTGCCGAACCTCATCATCAGTTCAAGAGTCTTTAACACCAAAGAATCTTAAAATCACATCCTTTTCACAAACAGAGAAACATACGTGTCTTGAAATCATAAATTTCAGTAGTAGTAAAGAAGTAAAGTGATTTAATTGAATAGTACTGCATAAATTACCTGCTGCCGCTCCACAACTGAGGAGGCAGATTTTATCCAAAGGTGCAGTTGGACTAACCTTGACCGCGCAACCAGAGTGTACAACTGCATATTCACTAAAACTTGAAACTGCACAATAATGATAAATCGGCTTCCCTTTAATATAGAACCGCGTCTTCTGATCACTATGCATAACACCTTTTCGTTCCAATCCAAGAACTTGGCAAATGTTGCTTTTGCCTGAGGTACAGTGTCTGCAACTCATGCATTCCCCAGTAAATAAGGTAAGCACATGGTCTCCTTCTACAAATTCAGTCACTCCTTGCCCAACACTCTCAACAATCCTGCAAAATTAGTAACAAGAATGAAGCTTGATTCCCTGTTCAGAAATGAGAAAATATTGAGTCGGTCAACATGTTTGGGACTGAGGCGTAGTTGTTGTGTTTGATAACTTCCTATTAGCAGCAGCATACATGTTTAAATTAAAGACCCGAAGCATTATCTTTCAAGTAGAAGGAAGAGGTAATAGAACTGACCCTGATGCTTCATGACCAAATATCCGTGGATATATAGAAGCCTGAGCCTGGAAAAGAATAATAATTTCATAATTGGCGTGAATATTTGAAGGTCTAAGAAAGTAATTCTGGTAGATTCCTCAAAATAAAACTAGTCAAAATGAGAAAAAAGACGAGATAAAGGAACAAAAAGGGGCCACGATTGAGCCTTTTGTACTGTTTCATATGTCCTCATCTACCCTCCACCCTGTACAATGTCCAAGGTTTTACTTTGGAGAACCCAAAATGAGATTAGATAAAACTGCAATATCATCAAACTTGCTGGTTTTTATGCTTAAAAAACCATATCTCTCTGAAAAAAGAAGCCCCTCTCCAGTTGGTCCAAGATTGCACACTTTGAGCACCCAATAATTCAATGTTACATTTGTAAAAATGGTTCCTCTTTATTATGATCAGCAAACTTTGATGTTTCAGTAGCCATTAGTTCCTCCTATGTACATAAAACAACAGCTTAACACAGTTCCAATCCAGCGTTTTTCTTTTGACATTTAAGTGACACCTAGTATATGCACGGCTAAAATTTCTAACCCAAAAGGAAAAAAATAAAGAAGATGAAGTAAAGATCAAACCTGTGACGACCAAGCAGTGACATCGCTACGACAGAGAGACGTACAGACAACCTTAACACGAATCTCCATTGGCTGAGGTGGACTCAGTTCCACCTCTTCTATCACCATTGGTTCTCCTGGTCCCCATGCCACAGCAGCTGAATGAATACACACAAATAAATGGGTTCATTCAAAATCAGATTCTTGATTAGGAAAGAAGAAATGAAAAAGCAAATAAAGGGCATTGAAAATGGACAAAAATACAACCTTTGCAGGTGATGACACCTGGCTGTTTGTTTTGCATTGAATCAGTAAGTGACATTTTCTTTGAAAATCCCAACTTGTACTGAAATGACTCAATCCCTTAGCCCTTTTGATTAATGCAATGAGCAAATGAAAGATTTGGACTTAGTTTTTGTGTTGTGAGACTTGGAAGGAGAAAGAGTAGAGGTAAACGAGGGGGGAGTCGTGGGTGGGTAGGTAATGAATCAAAAACTGGTTTCTATTTTTTTTTTTTTTTTTTATGTGAATTTATATTCTTCAGAGAAGTTAGGTACTGTACTTTGGGTTGACTGGTAACAACAGCTATTGGTCTCTCCACGTCCTGGCCATCTCCAAATGCACTATTTGACGCGAGTCTTGAATTTTTGGGTAAAATAGTCTAATTATGATAATTTTTTAATTGAATAAAATATAGTTATAATTGTAGAAAATTCGTTGCTTGATTCCTATTAATTTAGAACTCAGGCATAATTTAATCGAGTTTGAGTTTTGGCTTAACATTATCATTACTTGTTACTAGGACAAGTAGTTTGAAAAGAAGAGTCACAAGATTTCCTTTTGACGTTATTTAACTTCTAAGAAGAGAAGGGCAGTGCACTTGGAGCCTGGAGGTAAGATTTTCTAGACATGTGGTTGGATGGATAAAATTCTCTCACCTTTAATCAGAAATTTCGAGTTCGAGCTCGAGCCCTGAAAAAGGAAAAAATTCTTAGTGGAGAGGATGCTTACTCCTTAAATGGATCCCACATGACGCATATATGGATTAATCGAGTCGATTCAACTACCAAATGATTAAACCAAAAAATAAAGAAAATTTTCCGATGAAATTAACTTCTGAAATCTTTAGTAGATTCGTCATCCAAGATGTTTCTACTCTTCCCAGCTAGTATCAGCATATAAAAGACACCAAATAACGTTCATTTACATAATTGCATAACTTTTCACTCGATCTTTCTTTTACATATACAAATCTTGAAAGACACTCTGCATTCCACTGTAAACCAACCCTCAAATTTCTTTTGTTCCTCCCCTCTTTTCAACTTCAGCACATTAAAGAATGAGATGCTTGAGCAAAACAATACCAAGAAAACGGTCGTCCAAAATCCGAGAAAACTGAGAATTCACCATCACACGTCATGTAACATAATGATCCAACAATTCATAGTCCGAATGAAAATCATTTTTGCAATAGACAAGCTACGGGAACATCTTACCCTTGAGACCACGAATATTACCATCCTCTAACACCTTGCTTTCCGAGTTCAAAACTCGGAAACTATGGCTTTCCAAATGGAAATAAATCAGTAATGTTACTGTTTTCTGTGAAGTAGAAATGCAGAGCGCAACGAATTACAAAGATGAGCAATACATCACAAGTCACTGCCATGTAAATTATAAGAGCTGTACAAGATGCAGAAAAGGACCTATAAGGTGGCCTTGCATGAAGCTTTATTATGTCCTGGTTCCTTGCACCTGCTGCAAAGTACTGTTCTCTTATTTGGGTCTACAGTTTTAGTCTCCTCTGGTTTTTCCTCTATCGGAGATTCTGGAGGACAAGGGGGTAACACATCAACAGTACCTGACTCGCCATCTTCTTCAACTGGTGTTCCAATCCCAGGTGTCGAGTTTACAGATTCAGAATATGTAGAACGGTAACTTTCAACCGTGAAGTAACTCGAGCAGTAATCATACACACATTTACCAATATAGTTGAACACAGCAACTGCGTGGCAGCAAGGCAGCCCACTTTGTTTCCACTCCAAACACGTGCACTCACGGTTTTCAATATTCACAACGTGAGTCATCTCATCATGAACTTCAAATAGGACATCAGACGAGATTAGAACTTTTAGACCATGGGCTTTAACAGCTTCTTTCTGTATCTTTCTCTCTTTTGATGGAGTAAGTTTGGTGGACCAATTATTTGACTCCAATTTACGGTGATCTATTAGATCACCAAGCATACATTTTAAGGCTTCTATCTTTTGCATAATTGTTGATCCTCGAGAATCCTCAATCAACTTGGAGTACGGTTCTGCAACATTCTCTGTGATATAATTATAGTGCTGACCCTTAAATGACAAACTCGTCCAACCCTCGGGCTCAATCTGGATCAACCAATCATATGCAGGTGAACAAATCTGTTTAATGTGCTCGGTCGAATTTTTAAAACCACTAAATCGGACTGCATGAGCTGCAGCAAGGAAAATTTCAGGTAAAACAGCTCTCCCATCACCATGGAATGGACCCTTCATATTTCTCTTGAAGCTTTCCAAAAGATGAAAAATGGAATAGCCATGAGAAGCATTTTCAAACACCTCAAGCACAGAGTTCTTTAAATTCTTTTCTCGATCTGAAATAAAAGTTATAGATTGAGAAGTTGATAATGCAGATTTTAGTTGCTCCAAAAACCAACGCCAACTGTCATCATTTTCAATATCTATTACTGCAAAAGCAACCGGAAAGAAACCATCATCTGCATCAACCGCAGTTGCTGTTATAAGAGTCTCCTTGTACTTTGATCTTAGAGATGTAGCTTCAAGGAAAATAAGGGGTCGGCAACCGTGCTTGAAACCATGTATTGCGGCATGAAGTGAGAAAAAGAAGCGCTGCAGTCTTTTTTCATCGTCTAGCACAAGCTTAACAACAGTACCAGGATTCGTATTTACTACCTTTTCGCAAAACCAAGGCAACCTGTTATATGACTTACTGTACGAACCTTGAAGTTGCTCCTTGGCATCTTCCATCCCTCGCCATACTTGTGAATATCTCAATTTAATCCCAAAGTCACGCAAAATGCTTTTAGCGATTTCCCTGGGTTTGTCATTTGGAGAATCTCGTAACCTTTCCTTGATGATACTTACCAACCAATTCCTTGTACGATGAGCAGATTTCCAGGATTCGCCTTCACATGTATGCAAATCATTAAACTTTCTGATCTTAAATATTTGATCCGAAGGGACCCTAGATGCATGAATTTTCCAAGAACAACCCTCTACCACACATCTGCCACTTACACGGGTAGCATCATTTTTCTTCAACTTGTAGACAAAGCGATGAGCAACAGCATACTTTTGCAGTACAGCCCTGAACTCTTTCACACTCTTAAAATCCTGACCAACACCAGTAATACCTTCTTTCCAAGTGGCAACTAGTTTCTCTGGCAGATCTTCATCACGCAAAGCAATTGGAGAGGAACTGTCAAAATTATCAGGTAATTGAACACTATCTTCATCCTCCACCGAGTCATTTCTCTCCATTACACCAGTTGAACTTCGACTCTTCTTCTTTCGCGAGATTTTCTCCTTAGAATCATTATCGGTCACAACAATGGTTGGACCATTGGCACCAATTTTCCAGGAAGCAATGCGCCTGCGCTTCTTCACGGTTTCAGCAGGGGTAGCATCATAGTCAAAGCTAATTGGGCTCTGAGCACGTGAGCGTGGAGCGTAATCAGAATCATCCTCAGCAACAGAATCATCCTCAGCAACATGGCCAGAAGAATGGCCAGACGAAGAGTTTGATGAAGAAGTGGCTTGACTGGGGCTATCAGGTTCCTGGCAGCTGATATGTACATCGACCAGACAATCGCTTTGAATAGCTATAGGAGAGGCAGCAGCAGTTCGAACAGTCCTTAACGGGGTAGCCTTAGAAGGTGTTGTACTCAGACCACCAGAATCAGGTGCGGCATGATGATTTACGTTCTCAGCCAGTTTTAAGCCAATTGTCCTGCAAGTGTAGTTGATTGAGATACAGAGCAGAATGTTGATTTTATTTATTTATATAGAGTGGCTGGCAACAGGCTCGTGTTACTAAATCACATTTATCAATAACCAAAACTAATGTAAATACGTAATTAAAACTGGTTGTGTTAATACCTGTCAGTGTACGTGTTCAATGCATCACGATCAAAACCTTCCTTCCCACTGACAAAAATCTCAGCTGTAACAGAATTAGCATGAAACTCAACCATTCTTTTGAAGTCTTTTTCACTCCTTAAATTAATAAGAGTTTTCCTATTTCTTGGAAGAAAATACTTAATTGACACTGTCTTAAGCTCCAGATTACACATCTCTGCCAATTTTATCTTGAGATCATCATATGGAGTGTCTTGGTTTATATTTACAGCATTTGCCTCTCCTCCGTTATATGACAAGTTTCCATCGGCATCACTCACAAATTCACCACCAGACTGGCAAATTAAAATAAGCTTTCCCTTCACCATGGCATAAATCTTCAAAGGCCAACAGGAAAAAAAAAAGAAGCTTAAAAATGAGCCACTGTCAAATGGTCCTCTAGTAAAGATATCTTATTTGTTCGTCATGTGAGATGCCGTGTAAGCAAGGATGATTCTAAAGAATATGATGCATCAGCACTCAAATGAGGAGCTCAACTCATTTGAATTCGCATACATTCAATGTAATTAAGTCTGTAAACATATTGCTTATTATCTCTCTATCCAGATAACCACTTAAAAACCAAAAGACTTATCTCTTAATAAGTACTCAAAAGCCAAAAGAATTTGGTGGAAACCTTGAGTGACTTAATCAGCGAAAGCTGAAAATAAAATTGGCATGCAGGCATTCCTTGTAGAAACTAATTACATCTAGAATGATTAGGATGTTAGTATCAAGCAGAACCTTAGTGGCATTATAATAAAAACAGTTTCGCAAAATTATAATCTTACATTATTACGAATCTCCTTTACTCAGTATCTAGAGAAGTAGGCTTCTCACGACTCACATAATTGCACAGAAGAGTTTAAGAGGGATAACCCAATTAAGAAAGAATCAAATCTAAGAATTCTGAGGTATTATAATATATTAATATCAGTAGTTCTAGGTAGCCCTATAGAATTAGTTGAGGTGCGCGCAAGCTGGCTCGGACACCACAGTTATAAGAAAAAAAATATCTGTAGTTATCCACTTTCCTGTCAAAGCGTGGGTTTCAATGTAACCCATCAAATACACAAATACAAGCGGGAATGATATCTCAGGAAAATTCAGTCACAATTTTATACTTTTTTCATTTTGCTTTTAAGTTTTAAATAGTTGGAACTTGGAAGCTTGAAAATGATGTTACCATTTCATGCTGCACCTACAAGAAAAATAAATTATAGACAAATTTCACTGTATTCACCATTCAGCTGATTAAAAAAAAAAAAAAAAACTACCCTAGCATGTAGTTCAATCTATAATCTATATGCCTAGTTTGTCATTTTCAAGGCAGAAAGAAGGAAAACGGGACAAGACTAAAAAAAAAAAAAAAACAATTCTAGTGCGGGTTATCTCTCCTGCCTGGTTTACATACTGCTGCACAGGAGCGGGTTTTACCTATGCGCAAACATGTGCGGACCCTAAGGGTAGTGGCTGTGGTTCCTTGTCATAAAAAATAAAAGACTAAGAAAATCAATTAAAAAAAAGTAAACTTTTGGCACCTAAACTATAGAAATTTATACATATAGCTCATACAAATACATAAAACAAACAATTCAAAAGCAGCAAGTTGATTCCGTTCAAGTAGACAGTTCCCTTTGAATTTTCCGACAATGTAAGACAAGTAAAACAAGAAAAAAAAACAATTCCAAAATATACTGCAGATTATTTTATTTATATAGATAACTGTGCATAATTAAATTGATAATAGAGAGCTAAAAGAATGCGATAAACTTACCTGAAAGTGTAATTGAGAAGAAGGGAGATGGAAGTGGGGAAGGAAATTGAGAAGAAGAAAGACGGGACTGAGAAGTGAAAGAAACCCTAGAATTAGGGGTAGTTTTTGAATTACACCTAAAATGGGAGAGTGAATGGTCGATGGGATAAAACAAAAGACGGGGGGATCTTCCGGAAGAAATACTTGTTTGTGGGGCAAGATGGATAAGTTAAATTAGTTTGCGGGGCAAGATGGAAAATTTAATTAAGTACATGAAAGTGGGTCTCTTAGGAATTTACTGAAAGTTCGAGATTTACTGGATCTTTGTTATGCTCGAATCCAACTCGGACTCCGATCTTTCCTCAAAAGTAAATGTCCACTTTCTACTGGAGAAACAAAAAGAGTTGACCTTCAATTTTTTAACAAACGAATACTCCCATCGAATTATTTGTGGAATTAGTAAAAATAATTGTTTCAAATTATTAGTTGAGGTTATTAAAAATAGTTATCTCAAATTATTTTTCGTTTTAGAAGTTGAAGGCACAATTAATTATTTGTTATTCATTTTACCCTTAGTAGAATTATATCAATAATGTGGGCAGGGGTGGAGCTAGGTAGGCTCTAGGGGTGAAAAATTACACTATATATATAAGGTTAAAATTATTTTCTTATGTGTGTATAGTAGATGTGGAATTCCCTTCGCTTCTTCGTGTATTTATTTCTTCATATTTTTTAACCCTCTGAGTGAAAATCCTGGCTTCGTCACTGAATGTAGGTGATAATAAATAGAATAAATATTTAACGGAGAGAGATCATACATAAATAAGGTAAAATTAGTCAAACATATCTTCTAATTAATATTTTTTAAAGGACGTGTAACACCCAAAAAACGATAAATAATTTGAGACGGAGAGAATACTACATTGTAACCAAGGTTCATTTTAAGGATCTCTTGAGGGTTTAGCATAATAATTTAAGAAATCATTCAATAACATTAATAACAAGCGTTAGTTGACTAAATTATCATCATCTCTCCTAATAATTTGCTAAGAGGCATTTACAGGAAATTGTACATAAAATCACTTTTTCGAGCACAGTAAATTTGAATAAAAAATAATTAATGCTTTCTTGAACTCCAAAAGTGACACTTTTTTAGTATGAAATTTGTTTGGCTAAAAAATCATATTCCCTCCGTCTCAAATCATAGGCCCTAAACTTGTGAGAAGATTGCTGGTAGAGGAATTAAATTCAATGCTGGCAAATTGAGCAACTTGCCTTCGACCCTTGATCTTGCAAATGATGATGATGATTTCAAGTCCCCTATTGCTTCTACAAAAAGTTGTCAACTAGAAAGAACTCGAATTACCCGCTCGCAGACAAAGAAGGTTGATAACCTTGTTAAGAATATCAAGCCAAGACACTAAGAAATGTGGTCGACCTGAGAAAGAGTGGGGATGAAACTTGGGGATGAAGATGATGCTGCCAAAAAGAATAAAAAGAGAAAGGTCGTTAATGTTGCTGAAGGTAGTTCTTTTGCAGTATCGAAGGCACAAAGATAGCTACTCGATGCAAATTTAAAGAAAGAAAATCTCAGTTGAAGGTATCCCTTCTAACACTTATTTGTCTAACATTTCTGTTTCATTTGATGTAACGTAATTTTAACTGGGAATGAGTAGCAAGTAGTCAATTTGGTTTTAGTAATGACAAAAAGGTTTATTAGTTAAAATTTGATGCGATTAGATAAAATGTGTTTTTGTATAGGCTTGTATAATTATGTATATGTACTTGGTTTTAGTAATAACAAAAAGATTTTAGTAGTTAAAATCTGATGTGATTAGATAAAATGTGTTTTTGTATAAGCTTTGTACAGGCTTGTATAATTTTGTATACGAACTTGGTTTTAGTAACAACAAAAAGGTTTTAGTAGTTAAAATTTGATGCGATTAGATAAAATGTGTTTTTGTATAGGCTTGTATAATTTTGTATGTGTATATGCTTTTTTGATATTTTCCTCAACTCTGTTTGTATCCCTTTTTGTTCACTTATTTCTTTATTCTCTTTTCTCATGTGGAGGTTGGTGACTTTTATATACAACTGAATGAACATTTTCGGACTAGGATTAGTTGTCATACCGAGACTATTATCGGCCTTTTGAGGGAATACTTGATTGATACGCAGCTTCAGATGTTCCGTGATAGTTGCTTTGGATATTTCTTGGACCTTCCTTCTTTTAAGATCCAGAACCAGCTTATACATTGCATGTTACTGAGGGAGGTTGTCCCCAGTGTGTTACAAGAGTTTGGATTAAACTCAATGGATGTTTATTGAGATTTGGTATTGGAGAGTTCGATGTTATTACTGGTTTGAAGTGTGTTGAAGATGATGCAACTGTGTATGATAAACCAAGCGTCAATAAGTTGATGGAAGTGTATTTTCTAGAAAACACATCAATAACGAGGAAGCAGTTGCTTAATTGCTTCAAGGAAAAAGAATGGATGTCGGATGATGATGCGTTCAAGATGGCTCTGATGGTATTCATCCACCATTTCTTATTCTCATATACCGATGATCACTGTATCACCAAAGCAAATTTTGATATTATTGAAAGTGGTGAATATCAGAGTTATGCTTGGGGGAAAAATGCTTTGAAGAGATTCTCAAAACAACGAGGGATAAACTGTGTGAGTATTTGACAATGTACAGGCCTGGAGGGTTGCCGCTTGCACTACAGACATGGTTTTTCGAATGCTGCTCTACAGTCGATAAAAAACTCGTTGTTCGTGTTGGCAATAATGTGCCACGTCTTCTTAACTGGAAAGTAACTGATTCTCCGACGTATACGAGCTTGACTGACGGTGTGATTATGCCCAGTATCGACAAAGTAAAATTCTGTACCTTTTTTTAGACTTCATCTATCCTTTTTCTTCAAACTCTCTAATCTTTTTCCATAATCTTGTATATGATATACTAATTTAACCTATTTTTTCGTTTTTGTAGATGAAGTACTGCAACATTTCTCCTACCAGTGAGGAAAAATCAAACTTGAATATTGCTGTATTTTTTGAAGATATCAATGCCGACTATGTTTTTTCACGGGGTTTGCCTGCTTTTCAAAATGATGATTCTAACATTTCATCCCCACCTCATCCTCGAAATATGGAGCAGCAGCCTAAACAACCTCATCCTCAAAATACGGAGTAACAACACATATTGAGACGTGATCCTTCCGGGAGCAGGAGTAGTGATGATTTGAAGGCTGAATTTAATCTGTTGAGGGGTGACATTTCAAAGGTACTGCATCTTGATCTTTTTGTACGTTGTCAGATGTTTTTGTATACACGTGTTTGTTAGCTTAATTTATGTCGTTTTTTCTTTTTTCTAGCTTACTCATACAGTTGCGGCACTCAACATTTACATCAAATCTTCCTTTGGAAAAATATTCGAGCATCTGAAAATTAAGCAAATCTTTGAAAGAAAGATTTGATGCTCGAATATTTTTTTCCGAGTCCGGAACCAAAATGCCCCAAAAAAAACATTTTGAATCAAAATACCCCAACAAAAAAAATGTTACTAAAATGCCTTTAGTGCAGTAAATTACTGCGCTAAAGCACTTAACGGGGACGGCTCCGTTAACTGTTATAGCACAGTAAATTGTTGCGCTATAGTGCCTCCTTTTTTTTTTGCCCTTTTGGTTAACCCTTCTTCCATTACACTTTTTAACGTACTTTGACCATAGATTAATCATGCTTCGGGACCCTGAAATTTCAATATTTTATATAGAACCCTACTTATTTTTGTGCGATTAATAAGGTAGGATCAATACATCAAGGATACGCAAAAGTTCGGATGGCCGTTTTAGTGACTGAAAAGTGCTCGAACGCCATTTTCGTTTGAAGGCTCGGTGACATTAGCTTGAAGTTCTTTACGAATACTTAAACTTGTTCATTAATAATTAATCAAAAGTTAGTCAAAATGGCAGCATTCATACAAAAAAAAATAAACTTAATTAAATTGCATCATTCATTCATAACCTTGAGTAGATGAAAATATTTAACATACTAATTAATAAGAAAGCCAAACTTTTTAAAATACAATCATCAAAGTAAGAAAAAAACTTAAAAAACATTCATCAATTAATGCCCTTGAGTTGATCTTCCGCCACCACCACTAGATGTGCCACCACCACTAGAGGTACTTCCACCACGAAAGTTTCCCCCACCACGAGAGGTACTTCCACCGCGAGATGTAGTTTGACCACCATGCCGTAAGGGACACTTGCACTTATCATGACCAACATAATTGCAAAATGAGCATTTTCGAGTGTATCTCCCCGGTGGAACATCCATTTCATTATGAATACGCGAGTACGCATTCTTTCTGAATTTACGGATAAATGCTTTATTTGCAACCATTGAAAATGGATCCGGTGGCCAATAACTCTCACCGCCAAAGGTCGAGTTGGAAGGATTGTAGTTTGACCTGTTATCCAATCCATCTTAACTCATTCCACACGGACTCAACTAAATTTTGAACGAAGTCATGACTCATTTATCGGCTCAATTTACTTTAACCCGCTAAAATTGGACCCAAACAGCACAATTGATTCTCTTATCAATCTACTACATGACATCCCGGATATGTCCTCAATATAGCATATAGAGGGACTAAGACTCTCACTGCCAAACCCATCATATCAAAAGCAAAAAAGAAAAGGCTAAAAGAAAACACCGTACATAAGAAACAAAGCCAAAGATAAAGTTTTACTCAAACCACCAAGAAATAAGCACCCAAACTCTTGCTCGTACTGTTACACAGTAAATTCAAATAAATGAAACCAGAAGTTTATTACGTTCTCCCTGCTTCCGGAAATGGTGGAACGAATGAGCACTTGAAAACTGAAGAGTGAAGACCAACAGCAGTTACGATGTTAAATAATGGTGAAAAGTTGCTGCACAAACAACTACGTTTTTGGTACACTGAAGCTGCAACGTATTGAAACTTTCTCGAGGAAAAAATGAAGTCTCCTTTGAGAAGCAAAACAAAAGTCAATCTCAAATCTTGATTCTTGACCTCAGATGCTGCAACTACCATACTTCACAACTACCAGGTGCACTAATTTCTAATACTCCCATTTTGAGTGTAAATGGACTCATATTTCAAGTGAAGACTGATAGGACAAGAAAAGTGTACTCTAGCATTGCAAGAAGAAATCTAAGATCTGGTAATTGGATCTGTGGTAGAATTCAAAATATAACACAGGTAAGAATAATTATGGAACAGAGGGAACAAACATTAAAGGCCATTGTAAATACATAGCACAAACTATTCAAAAGCAGGATCAGCCCAACAAGCTAGGGTGTGTATTGCCATCTTGTGAGAGCAGCAAGCCACACAGCAATCTGGTTCCCACCAAGTAGACAGTTTCTGCTTCAATTTCCCTCTAATAAGGGACGGCACGGAGTGCAGAAATAATATCAATCAAGAAGGTAAGTACCCACTCATAAGAAATAAGGTACTCCTGTCCTGGGTCCTCGCATCTGGTTGTTTTCTTCAGTTTCAGTGAAGAACTTGACCTCTCTCTCCTGATAAAACAAAACAAAAATAAGAACAAAAAAGATTCTACCAAACACAGTAACTGACAGCAAAAATTCCATATTAAAAAAGGTTGTTGGGAAAGAGGAGGGAAATGAAACTTATAGAAAGGACATAAATTTATAAAATAAAAAAAAATAAAGAACAGATACAAAGAGATGCAAAGCTAACACTAGACGTTCCAAAAGACTGGAGTTTAGATCATAGAACAAGTGCCAGTGGAGGAGGCTCTAAAGAGAAACTGCCTAAAATACTTAATGTTTTCTCCATCTTCCAACAACATAGCTTAAGCCAGTACAACTCTGCAGTTCCACTCCCTGCTTAATACTTTTATTTAATTTCTATCCCCCACTCAATCCATTGATAATGAACCATCAACTCTTCTATGAAGGGATTGAAGTCCATGCAAGCACAAGTCCAGTTGATTCGTATATCTATAATTCTAGTGTGTAGTGGTAGACAAATGTTATGACATCTTCTAAATCTAATACGATTCACCAAGCGAGAGCAACAAAGCAGTTCCACGAAGATCTTTACAGAGGAACAGTGAGCATCATTATCTCGCATCACATTTCCCAATCTTTTATACTGGAACATGATACGTCCTAGATCATAAAAAATTAAGAGGATCTATTTCGATTTAAGTATTTAACAATTGCTTTGCCACATTCCATCAACTATTCACTAATAAGAAAACAAAGTTAGCGATGAAGTCCTAGAGATGAACGCCCTTCTATGATCTAAATACGATAGGCAAACTTCAATTAATCTATTGTAACACACATATATATATAAATGTATTGCAATGCACAACATGTTGAATCGAGTGAATTGCAAGATCAACAACAACAATAGGGCATTACTAGCTAATCCCTTTATTTCAGAAAGGCTAACTAGAAGTTGAATAAGCAAGAAAAAGAGAGCAACTGTACCATATTCTCATTGAAGCTCAATATTGAAGCAACATTTCCACAGCGATAACAGTAGTTGGGAGCAGACCAAACCTTCATAGTTCAAAAGAAAGGGTGACACAATAGATATATACTACTACTACATGTTTAAAAGAACGTCTGTTAAACATGCAATAAAAAATATATTACTTAGTACTCACAGTAACGAGTCCTTTGTCCTGGAACATGTACTTCAGACCTTCCTGGACAAGTTGGTGAGCCCGGCAAACTAGATCCAACTTATTGATGTGATTAAACTGCAAATATGGCATTAGAATATTGTTAGAAAAGGATTTGTAGCGATATCTAACATCTTTAACCCACATACCTCAGTGGTAACCCTGGATCCAAACAGCCAACCTGCTCCTCGAGGACTTACTGCCCATGTTTCAATATCTTCAGGGTCGCTCCACATAAGATCGCAAAAAGGCCCTTCATGGGGAATTTCACAATTACGGTCAATGACCCTAATCTGCATGTCATAACAAAAAAGAAGCTACATTAGTTCCTTTTTTCTTTTTTTTTTTTTGGTTAACCGAGAAATCCAATATTCTAGCTTCAAACTCCGTGGACAACCAAGAAGCAACATTAGCTCTCTATGATCCCACATATTGATTTCATTGTCTAACTGAAGATATATCACATCCAGACACTTAAACAATCTGAAACCTGTTACAGTAAGAACCCCAAACAGAACCCCAAACACGTCAACAATCAAGTCACCTACCTGATCAATAGTCCTAACATCTGGAGAAAGGCCACCGTGGACACATAGTACCTGCAATGCAACATCGGCAGATTAATAGGATACAAAAGAGATGGGCAAACAATTATTGTCTTATGAAGAGTAACAGAACATACTGTTCCATCTATAATTGCCGAGAGGGTAAGATAGTCAAATACATCAGTGCAATACCGCCAAGCATTCGCATTTCCATACTTTCTTTGGCATTCATCATAGAATCCATAGACCTATTACCAAAAAAAGGTAGAAATTGAAGATCAGAGTATAGCATGTCTAGGAGATCTTGTCCTTTGCATACCATGCATAAATCCATCCTAAGAAGCAAATTTTCAAAGAGATCTAAGTGACAACAGAACGAAGCCGAAGGTATCAACTAAAATAAGCGCAGCAGCAACAATAATAAAATTAATAAACAAATATTGAATAAAACTCAAGTTATGTATTCAAAACATCTGTTCCAGCAAATATTGATAATCACTTCTCTGATAGATCGAGCCGAGAGAAATCTTTCCATTCTATAGGAACAAGTTTTTTTCTTATAAGGTCTATAGGAGGAAGATCACAAAGTAAGCTCCCTCCAGAAAGTGTCAACATTAACTGCACCAAGCTTAAAGGCTACTCCAGTTAGCTCTTTGCAAAACAGTCATCATGAGCCGCCTTACTGATATTTCAAGGCTAGAACCCACAACACTAGCATGAGCATACAATGCAATGACAAGTAATCATTAAGAACACAAGAAAGTAAAATTTATTACACATCGTCCAGACATGAGTTCAAGAAAAGAAACTCTCGCAGAGAATAATGGCCAGCTCATTTTCTCTTTATCTTTTTTATATATAATTGAGAAATACCATGCATTAGCTGGCCCAACTGCAAATGACCCACAAGTTCAAAAACTCGGCGGAGTAAGGTCCGACCTTTTATCTTGCAACAACAGACCCAATATAATCCCACAAGTGGGGTCCGGTGAGGGTAGAGTGTACGCAGACCTTACCTCTACCTTGAGATGTAGAGAGGCTGTTTCCGAAAGACCCCCGGCTCAAGAAAAAACATGACAAAAGGGATCAGATAAGAATTGACCCTTTATCTTGCTTCCACTTAGTAGTTAAAGCCTAGGATTTCCACCACCACCAGCAGGGTTCGAACATGTGGCATGCGCCCTACCCACACATCCCCTTGCATTCTTACCACTGATACTGATCAAAGGCCTTGGGAGCCTTCTTTCTTTTTCTTCTTCTTCTTTTTTTTTTTTTTTTTTTTTTGTAGATAAGGTAAGGTAGTGTAATTGATATAATGGTACCAAGCTGGTACTGCCATAAACTAAAAAGTCGGGTAGCAGTCTCTTTCCTATATTACATCATTAGAGAATCCAAGAATTCCAAAGTTGAGCTGGACACTCTAGCAAACAGCTCTTACACCGGAAATGCAAATTAGGTATATATAATTGTACTACAAAACAGAAAAATGTTGCTTTTCCCCATAATTAGTCAGACTCCCAAAGGCCTTTGCAATCAAAGCAACAAACCAATTGCTTCTTTAAGAAGGAAAGGAGGAAGAAGAACCCGGGGGGAGGGGGGGAAGAATGGCTCCCTTCAAAATAATCATTAAAATAAAGAAACCCAAGCACATCTATGCTACTTGCGTCTAACACCCACTTCTTAACTAGCTATTATCTGTGAATTTCATAACATCTAATACCTGAGTTAGCTGTCTGCTCTCATGATTCCCGCGTAGAAGAGTAATGTTGGCAGGATATCTGATAGCAAATAAAAAACACAATGTAGATAAATAAGAATGAATGCCCTATCACCTTTCAAAAGACTAGCAGGAAAATCAACAGATACCACTGCCATACAAAATTCAAATTTGTTCAACTAAAGCAAAGAAGATAATGAGTCAATCGTTAAAGATGAAGATATTGGGTAAAGTGGAAAGATAGAGAACAAGAGAAGGGGAACCATTATAACATATAGGCAAAAGCATGAAGATGATAAAAGCTCAACACTTCCCGAGAGTATCAAAATTGATTTTTTAAAGAAAATATTACTCAAAGTAATTTCATTGAAAAGATAAATACAACGTTTATCAAAATATACGTGTCCATATCACAAAGTTCACAGGGCAATTAACAATTTTTTCAAGCCAATGCTTCATCCTGATACAGTAATGGATACGCAGTGATGCCATTTTTCTAAAAGCAGACAAGTCTCCCTTGCTCATGTTCCATTGTCATCTAAAAAAAAAAGGTAGACAAGTGATACAAATTCTATACAAAATTTTCTTACCATACCTTGCTTTAAGGAGCAACAAAATTGTGAAAACTTCGAGACTATTGTATCCACGATCAACAAAATCTCCCTGCCCAAATATGAGAGATCTTACAAAAGAAGGGCTGAACTAGAATCCTGGCATAAATTTTTTAACAAGATAATCCGTAAAAGTCCATCTATGGACTAGGAATAAACTATATGAATTTTACCATAAAGATGTAATTTGTCTCTGGCACATGACCTCCAGTGTGGAAAAGTTTCATTAGATCATGAAATTGGCCGTGTATATCCCCACAAACAGTAACTGGACTATTGACAGGTTGCACATTTGACTCCTCAATCAGGATCTCCTTAACCTGTGAAAAAGTGTCACATGTTTTAGACATAAATGAAATACAATTCATGCTCTCAAGTGAAACTAGAAGTGATGCTGAAGTGCAGGCAGTAAACATTATTGATCAAACGCAAAAAAAGACAAATCATGATATCCTCCTACTACAACCTTTAACTCCAATAACTATTGTTAATGTGACTGACTGATGTGCAGGAAGAAGATACCAAACTAATGCGCCATCAGTATCTTGTGCCATATGCAATCTAACACATCTCTGAATAATATCTATAGAAGAAGCAATTTAGACCTACGCTTATTTGTGTAATGTGCCATACTTCAGATAGTCATTCTTTTTATTCTTGACTCTCGATCATGCATATCAAAAGAAGACAAGCTCATGTTAAGCTGGATTGATTATTAACACACGAAGTCAGGTTGCAATAATATTTGTCAGAAGACTACTTGAGAG
The DNA here is from genome assembly GCF_019175385.1 of Lycium barbarum. Classification (NCBI taxonomy): domain Eukaryota; kingdom Viridiplantae; phylum Streptophyta; class Magnoliopsida; order Solanales; family Solanaceae; genus Lycium; species Lycium barbarum. The sequence goes on along the minus strand of NC_083337.1, from coordinate 160,616,055 downwards.
GAGGAGATACAACCCACACTTCTGTAAAAACCAGTATTTATAAGCTATATGCGAATATAATCCAGCTGAGGCAGAAGGCAAAAAGGAGGGTGAGGAGATGCGAGATAAACAAGGAAGATAAAATGTAATAATAAATTTCTCTTCTTATTCTTTGTTCTTTCCTGGCTTTGTTCCTCCCTGCAGTAAGAACTTCATCCTCCATTGCCGATTATTTTGGCTCACCCAGCTGTCCTATATGATATTGCTCTGTAGATGTTCTGCCCTTCCTACGCTATTCATATTAGTATCCGCAAATCAGCATTTCTTGATTGGACAGAATTTTAGAGCTTAGCTGGTGCACTAAAATGAGAATGATTTCTCATTTTTAGTGCAAGGTCGGTCCTAAACAAATGCTGTGTAAGTCATAATTGATTCCTGTGACAAACTAATTATGCTTTATAGCCTATTTCTCACTTATTTTGTACTACCATATTAGTGCCTGTGAAACTTTTTCCTTCTAGATGACATCTTTACCGCTATTACAACCCCCCCCCCCCCCCCCCAAAAAAAAAAAAATCAACCAACATGAAGTTTTTACCGGCAAAACTTAATGAACTTTGTTCTTTTGAAATTAGTGGGGGACACGTCTTGTTAACATGCAAATGTGATTCCTATAAAACACGTCTACTAAATGGAGAAATTTCCTGGAACAGGAGCAAACACTCGCTAAATCAAGCTCCAAAGAACGACTTGCAGCTCACCTAAGAAAACCATTAACTTGTGCAAGTGACAGTGGGACTAATCTTCTGAATGCCACTCTACATAAATAATCCCCATACATTTCTCCCGTCCACACAAGCCTAAAAGCAATATCAACAATATCTACCAGCTAAAATCCAAAAACAAAAATCACGGCTTTCCCGTGGGTAATGAACCAAGTGGAAAGATCACTATAACTTCTATTACAACAACAACATACCCAGTGTAGTCCCAAAATTGGGGTATGGGGAGGGTAGGATGTACGCATACCTTACCCCTACCTTTGTGGGGTAGATCAATATAACTTGTATTATTACTAGGAATTAAAAAACTTTACCAAAAAAAAAAAAAAAAAAAAAAACAGTACACAACTTGTTAGACATGTGTCAACAAATCAATCAATGAACCTCTCAAACCTTACCTATTTAGGCTGAGCTATGGGAATCTTCTACATCTATTTTTCCGACTACTTTCATGTAAAATACTTGTAATGAGATTTTTAAGGATAATAGTATAAAAACATACGTATTCACAGAGGAGCTGAAGCTCGTCCTCAGCCAGATGTTGTCCCTCTTTAACCTTCGCTATCCACTGGTCCAAATCCATCTCCCTTTTTCTAAATCTAGTGTTCCTTCTTCCTTGCAATTAAAACTACCAGTTGTATATAAATGTAAGGATTTTTCTGAAATGTAGTGTGGAAGAGACGATTATTCAGCTTTCGTTACGTGATTGATTGGATACTTCTGCCCAAAACCCCCCAATCGGAGAAAACAGAGTTTTCCGATCCCTTCGGGTGGAGTTAATTTTGAAACCCTGGCCAAGTGAGACTTTACGTACAGCGGTATTTTGGCCAGAAATTGATGGGACTGTTTTACCGGCTTTTTTAATTATAGGTGACAAATAGATTTTAAAATTGAGTTGATAACTCTAATTTTTTTAATTGAGTAGGGTGATAAACTTTAAATTAGTGATTAGGGAGTTTTGACTCACTCCAAAGTTATATTTTTAATACGTTGACCTCAAGCTTTATTTTTTACACTTTGCCCTCAAGTTTTATTTTTATACTTTGACCCAACCCATATAACCTTGCAGAGCCAAAAAAACGCGCCAAATTTTATGTTTGCCTGCGTCGTTTCCACCATTTTTTGCTCTTCTTTTTTGCTTCATTTCTTCTTCTTCTTGCTGCTTCTTCTTGCTTCTTTTTCTTATTCTGCTGCTCGTTTCTTCTTCTTCTTCTTCGTCTTGACTGGATTTTGCTCAAGAAAGAAAAAAACAAGACCACCTGATTTTGCAATTTTTTGACTGAATTTCATTCGTGTAGCACTGGGAATTACTTCATAACTCATTTCATTGTTCTGCTTTCTTCTTCTTATTTTTCTTCTTCTTCTTCTTCGCCCGCCATTGTTGCTCAAGAAAGAAAAAAATGTGACCACCCGATTTTGCAATTTTTTGACTGGATTTTGTTGGTGTAGCACTGGCAATTACTTCATAAGCGTTTTCCGCTCATTTGGTAAGTACAACAATGCTGTTTTATTTCAATTTTTCACCTGGGTATAAATCTACTGATTTTCCAACAACTTACAGTAGTTGTTGTAGTTGTTGCAACATATAATGTGGTTGTTGCAACTTCTACAACAGATTATGAAGTTGTTGTAATTGTTAAATAAATAACCTGCAACAACTGAGTGAGTTGTTGCAATAGGTATTCCACTTGTTGCAACAACTCAACGATCTGTTGGAGTCAACTTCAGTTTTTGTCTGAAACAGAACCCAAAAAACTGAAGCCGCTTCCAACAGATTATTGACTTGCTGCAACAAGTTGTATAGTTGTTGCAACAGGTGTTCCACTTGTTGCAATAATTCAACTATCTGTTGGAGTCAGCTTCAATTTTTGTCTGAAACGTAACCCAAAAAACTGAAGCTGCTTCCAACAGATTATTGACTTGCTGCAACAAGTTGTATAGTTGTTGCAACAGGTGTTCCACTTGTTGCAACAACTCAACTATCTGTTAGAGTCAGCTTCAATTTTTGTCTGAAACAGAACCCAAAAAACTGAAGCTGCTTCCAACAGATTATTGACTTGCTGCAACAAGTGTACTACTTGTTGCAACAACTCGATAATCTGTTGGACATCTTCAACAGTCTGAAACATTACCCCAAAAAAACTGAAGCTGACTCCAACAGATTAGTGACTTGTTGCAACAATTTTATTACCTCTTGCAACAAGTAGTCCACTTGTTCCAACAAGTCAATAATCTGTTGGAACAACTGCTGTAGCTGTTTCATTTTGTTATAGATTGGTATGTCCTCTCATGACCAATTTTTTGTTAAACAAAATATCTTCAGGTACCTCGAACACCACTAATGGAGGACTCAATAACAATAGGGGTTGATTGCCATGGTGAATGGATCGAGAAGAACAATCGATATATTTGGCGATGGAAGGGTAGTGACACGTTAGAGACGATAGTGATGATTGTCCAAAGAGATGTTATGTTCGATGATTTTGTGAACCTAATCATCACCTATTGCGAATTAATTTGTGAACCAAAAGATCTTGCCATCACTTACATGCACAGTTTTTTTGAAAATCAGAGGGTCTTGCCATTTAAGATAACTGATCAAGTTCGTTTGCGTGCTTATTTGAATGATGTAGCTAGGCCCATTTTAAGGGTATACGTTGTTGGAAGCCCAGTAGAGAACCACAATTTATCTCAAGACCAACAAGATGTGTTAAATGATGAATTAGATGGAGTGGATGTGGATATCCCAGATAATGGAAGTGGGGCTGACCCGATTCCTATACCCGAAGTTGCGAGCAATACAGTGGGCACTACACAATCAATACAGTCTAGCCATGTTCAAGATGATGAAACGGGTTTTTATAAAGGAATGTCATTCAAGAACAAGGAAGAACTAGCCACTTAGTTGAAACTTGCTTGCTTGAAGAAAGATTTTACAATCAAGAAGGTGATTAATTTGCGTACTGTGTATTGCTTCAGATGTGTACATCTGGAGTGCAAGTGGTGGCTGAGGGCTGTGAAGCTTTTAAGTTCTGACAGATTTTGTATCAGAACCTACATAAAGCATCACACATGTGGTTCTGAGCACATTACGAGCCATAATCCACACGCTACTGCGAAAGTCATTGGTGAATACTTCAAAGATAAGTTTCCTTACGGTAAAGGCCCATCTACAAAAGATATAAGTCAATCAATCCGTACAGATTTGGGTTGTAAGGTAAGTTATTGGAAGGTCTGGAAGGGCATGGAGATTGCAAAGGCTTTGACAAGGGGGACACATGAGCACGGGTATGCGGTGCTTGATGCGTACCGTTATATGCTTCGTTCTGCAAATCCAGGAAGTAAGACGGCATTGACGGTTGATGAAAATGGGAAGTTCAAGTACTTTTTTGTAGCCTATAAGGCTTGGATGCTTGGTTTTGCGCAAATAAAAAAAGTCATAGCTGTCGATAGGACATTCTTGAGGAGCAAGTATGAAGGAGTGTTGTTGTCAGCAGTCGCACAAGATGCGGAGAATCATATTTTTCCAGTGGAGTTTTGTGTAGTGAACAAGGAGTGTGATGCTTCGTACAAATATTTTTTTGAACAAATGAGAAGCTATATGGAGGATACCCCTAAGTTGTGCATAATTTCTGATAGACATCCAAGTATCAAAAAGGCGGTTTCAATTGTCTTCCCTACATGTCATTATGGTTTTTGCATGAGGCCCCTAGGGGAAAATCTGAGAACCACCTTTCACAATAGGGCTGTCGCATCTCAATTTTATAAAGCAGCAAAAGCGTAAAATATTGATGTCTTCAATGACCATTTCAATCAAATCAGAGATTTGGTTCCTGGGGCCGCCGAACATCTTGAGTGTGCTGGATTCCACAGATGGAGCAGGGCATTCTGCCCCGGGAATAGGTATTTGCACATTTCTGTTTCCAACAAGTAACGTATCCGCTGCAACTAATAGGTAACTGGTTGCGACAGATATTGTACTTGTTGTGATTTTTGACACAGCTGAGCCTCAGCCACATGTTCCAACACGAATATGTTTGTTTTGTCAGGTATAATTTTATGACGACAAACGTTGCTGAGTCGGTGAACTCAATGTTCAATGTTGAAAGAGAATTTCCCATTACTGCTCTATTTGATTCCATAAACAGGAGGTTTACTGAGAAATTTCATGAGAGGCGTATGGATTTCATCGACTCACCAACCATCTTTGTTCCCTCAATGGAAAAAAAATATCAAAATTTGTAAACTTAGGTAATAAGTTATTGGCCCATCAAATTGCCAACTACAAGTTCAGCGTCATCGGCCACGGTTCAGTTGCAATAGTCAATCTACAAAGAAGATCTTGTACTTGTAGAGTTTTTGACCTGGATAAAATACCTTGCCCACATGATATGGCAGCGCTTCGAGTTCAATATGGTGAAGACTTTGGAAGGCGGATTTATGACTACTCATCTCCATATTACAGGGTAGAGAATTACATAATTGCATACTGTGAGGAAATGAATCCCGTGCCTTCTGAAGAATCTTGGGAAGTTCCTATGGAGATTTTAGAGAGAGAAATACCTCTTCCACATGTTGATCCGAGCAAACCGGGAAGAAGACGGACAAAGAGGAGGCGTGGAATCGGGGAATCACTTGCAACGAGGAAAAACAAATGCTCCATATGCAAAACAGCTGGGCATAAAAAAAGTACATGCCCAAACCGAATTGTTCCCTAGTTGTTAAATTTGCAATGTCTTGTAATAATAATTACTATTGTTTGTGTTTGTGAAATTGGATTTTATGACATTTTTATGTTGTTTCTGTTAGTAAAATTGGTTTAAATGATATGTTGATCTTGCTCAAATCACCAATGTATGTTATGTGGTTTTGCAATTAACATTTTCCACCAAGTAAAAATTCTGTTGCAACAACTGTGTAACTTGTTAGGATTTTGCCAACCAGTAATCGGACTTGTTGCAGCAACTAACTTAACTTGGTTTTCCAACAAGTGACATGACTTGTTACAATAAGTTCCTATAGTGTTTTGAGTTTTTACAACAAATGGAATGAGTTGTTTCATCCAACAAGTGATATGACTTATTCAATAGTTATGTTACCTGTTGCAACAAATTATGTACTTGTTGCAATAGGTTATACAACTGCTGCAACATATTATGCAATTGCTGCAATAGATTATGTACTTGTTGCAACAGGTTATGCAACTGCTGCAACAGATTATGCAATTGCTCCAGCAGATTATGTAATTGCTGCAACAGATCATGAAATTACTGCAACAACTAAGATATAAGTCACATATGTTTAGTTATTAACAGAGGGAACCAATGATATTTAGTGTTAAACAAAGGTATTCAATGATATTTAGTAATCAATATATTTATCTACTAACATCTTTAATGGATTAGACGGTAATGTCATTGATTTGATGGAAAATTCTAAGCGTATACTTCTCAAATCGAGCGATCGTTGGTGTAATTTGATGAGAACTACTTGATTCACCCATAATTAGGTGTAAACAACGAAAACCAATGATATTTATTGTTTACTAAATGTTCCTAACCAATTTTATGGTATTCTGAGTCAGGACATATGATCAACTTAGCGTATACTTCCCAAATCGAGCGATCGTTGGTTAATTTGATGAGAACTACTTGATTCACCCATATTTAGGTGTAAATAACGAAAACTAATGATATTTATTGTTTACTAAATGTTCCTAACCAATTTGATGGTATTCTGAGTCAGGACATATGATCAACTAAGCGTATACTTCCCAAATCGAGCGATCGTTGGTGTAATTTGATGAGAACTACTTGATTCACCCATATTTAGGTGTAAACAACGAAAACCAATGATATTTATTGTTTACTAAATGTTCCTAACCAATTTGATGGTATTCTGAGTCAGGACATATGATCAACTAAGCGTATACTTCCCAAATCGAGCGATCGTTGGTGTAATTTGATGAGAACTACTTGATTCACCCATATTTAGGTGTAACTCAACGAAAACTAATGATACTTATTGTTTACTAAACGTGAAGCTTTTAAACAGGTTACTCATTCGTTACAACAGATAATGCACTTGTTGCAACATTTTATGAATTTGTTGCAACAAATTACAAACTTGTTGCAACAGATGGGTTAATTGTTGCAATCTCTTCAACAATTGAAAGATTTGTTGCAACAACTGACTCATATGTTGCAACAGATCACAAACTTGTTGCAAAAGATTATCAACTTGTTGCAACTTCTAAAACAACAGTTAGATTTATCGCAACAACTAACCCATATGTTGCAACAACTAAACCATCTGTTGCAACAAATTTACATCTTGTTGCAACAACTGACTCATCTGTTGCAACAGATTACAAACTTGTTGTAACAGATGGGTTAGTCGTTACAACTTCTTCAACAACAGTTAGATTTGTCGCAACAACTGACCCATATATTGCAACAACCGAACCATCTGTTGCAACAGATTACCAACTTGTTGCAACAACTTACTCATCCGTTGCAACATATTAAAAACTTGTTGCAACAGATGGGTCAGTTGTTGCAACTTCTTCAACAGCTGTTAGATTTTGTGACTTGTTTAAAACTACTGAAACCACTGAACATAATGTATTGAACACAACTTAAATAATGAACACCTAATATATACTTAACAAAATGTCTTAGAAAAGTACTGAACACCTAATATATACTTAAATTACATAATGTCATAAAAAACTCCTAATATATACTTAAATTGTTCGACAGGCCACATTTTGGCTCCAAAAAACGCAAAATCAATGAACTGTTTATCAACCCATCTTAGGGCTCCAACACCTTTTCAATGACACCTAATGCCCATATCCATTGCATCCTCCCTACAAAGTTGTCGCTGATTAGGCTTTCCGATTTTGTCACAGTTATGCCGGTAAGCAAAACCTCCATAAAAGCAATTGACCACGAACCACATGCCCTACTAGTGACATTGCGGGGAGATTATGTAGCCTATTGAATTCCCACGATTCATTGAGTAACTTTGCAGGCAAGTGTGCGAACATTCCACTCTGTTGCAATAACTTGGGCCACAATTCCATTACCGGCTCCACGAAACAAAAGAAATCAGATTTTTCGTAGACAAGAACGTTAAAGTCATATACATTTACCACTCCCTATTCAATCATGAACTCGAGAGTGACAAAATGTGTGGCATTAATATTCATCACTGTTAAAACCCTCTTTGCACCAGCCCACGAGCAGCCTCCCGGGTAGGGTCTGACACCCCTACAATAATCGACCCTATCATCATCCCACTTGAATTCAGCAAGTCTAACCTTCAGAGGCACGACATTTGGAACTGTACTCTCTTTTGTCAATTCTGCGTACCTTTTGGACATGTTGTAAAAGTTGAGGTGCATGATTATATCAGTGGAATCATAGTACTCAGGGAAATTGATTTGCCTCATATGCATTAGAAGCAGGACTTCATCTACATACTTAAGTAAAAGCAGTAAAACAGTTAGTTACTTGGTGCAACAGATTATCTATTTGTTGCAACAGCTAGCTAACTTGGTGCAACAGATTCAACAAAATAAAGGAACTGTTGCAACAACTAATTAACTTGTTGCAACAACATACTGAATTAAATAGATATATACAAGTGTTGAAACTTACCCAATCCTCCCACCAAATTTCCATACTTGTCAGAGCCTTGACGTCTGCTGCTCCAAATTCATGCATTGAGTACATGGTTCTCCCACTCTTTTTGGACTTGATTGCAGTCTCAACCTTTTTCTTTCTTTGGGAATGTACAGGCTTGAAAATGTCCACCTTCTTTAGCACTTTTGGCCTAACATCAAGAAGAGGAGTCTCAATTGACTTACTGGGAGTAGCAACAGATCTTCTTGATCTAACTGATGCAAGTGCCTTGGCAATTGCTTTGCCCCTCATCTGAACATGAACAGGAGTATAAGGTGAGGAAAGATTCTTTGATGGATTGATACCCCTCTTGGATATCAACCTCTGTATAGAAGTGTTTGTGGCTTCTTGGGCCTGCATCAATTCCTCCACCTTTTTAATCAAATTATCCATTTTGTCCTTGCAAGTGGTGCACTTACAAGCACATGAGGGCACCTTAGAAGTACCAGCACCAACATCAGCAAATCTTCTACCACTCAATCCACCACCACAAAAATTACCACCAAATCCGAAAAAATCACTCAATCCAGGAATTGTAGTAAATCCACCAATATTAGCATCATCATCTCTTAATTTTTCTCCAGCAATACTTTCTGGGACATCATTACCAACACCACCACCACCACCACCAACAACAACATCAACAGGCTGAACACCACCACCAACAGCATCAGCACCACCAACAATATCAACAGCAACGTCACCACCAGCACCAAAAACAACATGACCACCACCACTAACTACAACATCATCAACCCTAGTAATGGCTGTAACTCCAGCCAATTCCTCTTTGAACGCATCAATCAATCTGTCAGGCACAGATTTTATGGGCACAAAGGTGACAAGACATGACATCTCAAACTCTCTTATTGTTGGGACAAGCCATGGGTTCACAACCTACAACAAGAAAGTAGATATATCACAATGGTGCTAAATCATAAAAAGCAAAACTTATTTAAAAACAAGTTATCAGGTTGTTACAAAAGGTTACACATCTGTTGGGCAATGTCCAACAGATAGGTAACTTGCTGCAGCAGGTATCTCATCTGTTGGAAATTTTCCAACATATGGGTAACTTGTTACAGCAGGTTTCTCATCTGTTGGATATCGTACAATAGATTAGTAATTTGTTGCAACAGATTATTGTACTTGTTGAAAAAACTTACTGTAACAGATTCAGAAGTTATCAAATTAGCAAATAAAGTGATATGTTGCAACAGCTGTGGTACTTGTTGGAAATTGTCCAACAGATTGTCAACTTGTTGCAGCAGGTTTATCATCTGTTGGACATTTTCCAACAGATGGGTAACTTGTTGCAGCAAGTTACTCATCTGTTGTAAAAAAACTAGTTGCATGTTATAACAGATTCATTTGTTCGGTAACTTGTTGCAACAGGTTAATTATTTGTTGGACATTGTCCAACAGATGCATAACTTATTGCAACAGATGCATGTCTTGTTGCAGCAGATTATAAAAGCTATTGCAACACCTAGTCATTTGTTGTGTTCTAATGCTTACAGCTTCCTTATGGGGATTGAAAAAGTTAATTCTCAATTTTGTGTTGTTTCTGGCAGTGAGCCATCTAAGAATTCTTGGATAGGTAACTTCTTCGGAGTATTCCTTGACTTGATGCCTGAGGTGAGGAATGGCTTCAAATGCCCAAGCCTAGAAAAAAAGATGCCATCAAAAATCAAAATAGTGATTGACATTAAAAAAAAAAAGGTAAAACATTAAAGAAAATAATTAGGGTTGGTAAGAATAACTAACAAGGACTCAAAGCTTTAAACTTTGTTTAATAAATTCACTTAGGAATAAGAAGAATTTACTTGGCATGATTAATCGTTCTTCATGGTTACTTTCTAATATTTGGGAAAATCATAGAAAGACATAATCTTTATTTATTCGGAAATAGTAGAGATTCACATAGAGATTAAGTGCATTCATATAATGATCCATTATAAGTATATCAAGATCAATACCCATGATCATACACCCTATCTAGCGGAGACACAACCTTCGTTTCTTTTACCATAAATTTCCACCAAAGCAAGTAGATAGCAATTAGTTATAGAAAAACCAACTTTTACCAAAATCATCGGATTAAGACATTAGACCTAGAACTTGGCATCCTACGACTTTAGTAACCTTTTCACACCATATTCCCTATGGGATTCGACCCCAACCTTGTTGGGTTACTATATTTGACAACGTCCGCGTTATACCATTAATAGGTGTAATTTGAGCGTATCAAATTTTGGCGCCGTTGCCGGGGAATATGGTTTTGAAATTACTAAATAGTGTTTGCTTTGATTAAAGTCTTTTGCTTATTCCATCACACCTTGTTTGCTACCCTGTGATCAAAATCAGCAAAATCAACGTGCTGGTAACCAGGGGAATCAGTTGAACAATCAGGCGAATGAATCAGATGATGAGAATATTTTCGCTGAACTTGTTCCAGAGGAGGACTATGCATCTGCTATTGTTCAGCCTCGTGTTGGAGCTGCTACTGTGAAAATTGACTCCTCTCTATACCAGTTGTTGAAACTTGAGGGATACTTTCGGAACTCTACCGAGAATGACCCTCAACGTCATTTGCAGAATTTTATGGATGTGTGTGCTAATCACATTCAGAAAAACGTTCCACAAGATGCTATTCGGTTGAGGTTATTCAAATATTCCTTAGCTGGAGAGGCAAGAACATGGTTTGAGAAACTGCCCCGAAATTCGATTACTTCATGGGCAGATATGGTAGCTGCTTTTCTCACAAAGTGGTACCCCCCTAGCAAGAAGGCTGAAATTCGTGACAAGATATATGAATTTAAGCAGCGACCGGGGGAACAACTATATGAAGCCTGGGAGAGATTCAAGGAGTATTTGCAGAAGAGCCCGAATCATGGTTTTTCGGAACATATATTGATGGAGAAGTTCTACCGAGGGTTAGATCCAGTGACACAGTCAGTAGCTAATAATGCAGCTGATGGTTGTTTCGTGAACAAGACCTTTCGACGAGTGACCACCATACTTAACAAGCTGACGACTCATAATCAAGCTTGGCACTCAAACAATGCTGATGTGGTACCGTATGGTAGTGCTATGATCCAGAATATAGTGAAGGAGAATCAAGACACCCAGCAAACTTTGGCAGAACTTGCAACAAATATTTCCTTGCTAACGAAGAAATTTGATGAATCCCAAATCAAGAAGGTAAATGTTTGTGAGGATGATACATGTTAAACCCCGTATTTTTATACGTTGAATTATTCGCAAGCTAATCGACTTAAGTTAAAGACGGGATTATTTTCGGACATGAAATAGGAACTTTTATAGGAGAAGAAGGAGTCGAGTTAAGACTAAGCGCACAAGGAGAGAGTAAGATTTCAACGGAAGAGCCCGCAATACAACTGACAACCGACTGCGAAGTAAAGAGGAGAGTAAAGGCAATGACGTGGAGTTATTACCTCGGGAAGCAACAAAAAGAGGAAATATTACAGGAATGGCTATGTAGAGACCTGGAATGTGTTATAGTGAATTATAGCGAATCAACCAATGGAAGAGGTATGTGAAGGACATAATTAAATAAGAGAACACTTGAGAAAGCATTGGGAGTTCAGAACCAGTTTAACATTCGAGGACGAATGTTTTAAAGGGGGGAAGGATGTTACACCCCGTATTTTTATACGTCGAATTATTCGCAGGCTAATCGACTTAAGTTAAAGACGGGATTATTTTCAGACATGAAATAGGAACTTTTAATTTTCAATTTTAATTAGTACACAAATTGTTTATAAATTTTATTTAGTGTAAAAATATTATTGGATATTAGGAACTAATTAATTATGATTATATTATTAAGTAAGGATTAGTGATTAATTAAAATTTATTAATTTAGTTATGTTTGTGGGCCCCATCCGTTTTTAAATTAAAAAAAATGATGACTCATTGGTGGGACACATGTCAAGCAAGTGGACACGTGTCCTATGGTGAGGGAGCATATATATATGATGAATCATGCTATCATATTTCACTTTGCAAAAAAATTCAATTAAAAAAAAAAGAAAGAAAGAGCAACATTTCCATGGCTGCTCTCGGCCAGCCATGGATGGAGGAAAAAAAATATTTTGTTGCTATTTTGGATTAAGTTTCAAGTGATTTGCAAGTTCAAGGAGGTGATAGCAACATTGGATATTGAATTGAGGAAGAAGAAATAGTGAAATTAGAGCAAATAAGTGTAGAAATTCCTTCGAGTAAATTAAGGTAAGATTTTCTTATTTTGTAGTATAATTGTATTAATGGTATTGTAATGGAAGGATTAAAATTGGATTGGGTAAAATTGGAAGTAAGAAATTGCATGAAATGGTTATTATATGAAATTGTGGGTTGAAAGGATTAAAAGTATGATTTATGTTCATATGTCGTTATTCGTGTTGTGGTCGTGTTGTCGTTGATGTGGATTCTAGATTTGGAAGAAAGAAGTGTATAACGTATCGTATACAAAGCATGTGTGTGGGGGTTGTATATAGATTATGGTTAGCTGTGTCTATATAGTTGTTGTGGATGTTTCTGTTGGTTGTGGCAGCCTTGCCGGCTTGCATACGTTATCGATACATAGTGGCAGCCTTGTCGGCTTGCGTAGTATATTGACATGTGGTGGCAGCCTTATCGGCTTGCGTATTATAATGATATATAGTGGCAGCCTCGTCGGCTTGCGTATTTGATTTCATTGTGATTGGTTGAGACTCCGCAGGGGACAAATTATCTTGATATGTGATGTTGAGGACCTTTGTGTCTATGTCGATTCCCATGTTGTCTATAGTGTCAGTCTGGTTATGTCTAACGGGTATACGTATGGGTGTCCAGCTCAGGCACTAGTCATGGCCCACGGGGCTAGGTCGTGACAATACAGTTTTGCCAAAAGAGATGTACCATGCTCATGATGGTCCAATCCATGATGGGCCACCTATGCAGGTTGAAGATGCTAATTATGTTAATAACTCTCAAGGGGGTTACCAAAGACAGAATTACCAAGGTGGCTATCAGAATCAAAATCAATGGAGACCTCAGCAAGGTCAAGGTGCTTACAACAACTCTAGGAACTACAACAATAATTATGGTAGTGCGAACCAAGGGAGCTACAACAACAGCAACAATTTTGGGGACAAGAGTTCCAATCCTTATATACCACCGAAAGGGCAGTCAACAGAGCAAGGTAGTTCGAAGGTTGAAGCAATGCTTGAGAAGATTCTGGCCAATCAATCTAAGTCTGGAAGGACTTTATCTGGGTTGACAGAAACAGTGGGTTCCCATACAACAGCTATTCAGAAGCTTGAGCCGCAGATGAGGGATATTTCTATAGAGCGGCACCCTCTTAAAAAGGGAGGACTTTCGAGTGACACTATTCCAAATCCCAAGTATGGGGAAGGCGGTGTAGATCATGTGTTTGCCATCACTACTAGGAGTGTAAAACACTCCAGGGGGCTGCTGAGAAGGTGATTGATCTTGAGCAGATAGATGAAGAGGATGAGGTGCAGTCTAAAGCATCCATTATTGCTGATGAGAATCCTACTAACAAGAAGGTTGCTGATATTCCAGAGATGGTGAAGGAAGCTGAAAACACAAGCAAGCAGGCTGTAAAAGGGGCTCTTCGCCCTTTGACGCAACTTTTCAAATCTAAACCTCCTTTTCCTCAGAGGTTGGTAAAGAAGAAGGAAGATGCTAAGTTTGAGAAGTTTTATGATCAGTTGAAGCAGTTATCTCTGAATTTTCCCTTCTTGGAAGCTGTCAAGGAGATGCCAGTTTTGCGAAATTTTTGAAGGATCTGCTGACCAAGAAGAAAACGGTGCAGCATGAAACCGTGAGTTTGACTCACACTGTGAGTTCCATCATTTCAACTACAACTGTTCAGAAAAAGGGAGATCCTGGGGTGTTCACCATTCCTTGTTCTATTGGGCACCATGATTTTGCTCGTGCTTTGTGTGATAATGGGGCGAGTATTAATTTGATGCCCCTTGCTATATATAAACAATCAGGTTTGGGGATGCCAAGGCCGACTGTTATGTTGCCCGATGATGTAATTATGCGGGTTGGTGATTTTATGTTGCCCGCTGATTTTGTGATTCTTGACTGTGCTGTTGATCGGGACATTCCTATCATTCTGGGGATACCTTTCCTTACTACAGGGAGGGCTCTGATGGATTCGGAGAAAAATGAGATCAAGTTCCGAGTCAACAATGAGGAAGTGACTTTTCAGGCTAGCAAAGGGATGAAGTTACCAAGTGCTTACGAGAGTATTCGGTAATTGATTCGTTCGATGTTGTTGATGAAGCAGTGGAGTTCAAGATGGAAGAAAAAAGTTTGGGTGAAGCTCTAGCTGATCTTCTTATGAATTTCGATGCTGAAGACATGGAAGGCTATGTGGAGACAGTTAATTCACTTGGTGGGTTGGGCTCATATTCATACCACCCAAAGAAGCTAAATCTTGATCTGGAAAAAATAGAACAACTCCTCCAGCAAAGCCTTCGATCATTGAGCCACCTAAGTTGGAGCTTAAGCAGATCCCATCACATCTGAAATATGAGTTCCTGGGTCCGGACAATACATTACCGGTGATTGTTTCAGCCCTATTGACTGAGGAACAGATTTTGCAGCTGTTGGAGGTGTTGAGGAAGTATAGGCGTGCTATTGGTTGGACCATAGCAGACATTCGAGGTATCCCATCTGGGATTTGTGAGCACAAAATCCAGTTGGAGGAGGATAGCAAACCGAGTGTAGAGCATCAGAGGCGACTGAACGAGAATATGCAAGAGGTCATCAAGAAAGAGATCATCAAATGGCTGGATGCGGGCGTGGTTTACCCAATTGCGGACAGTAAATGGGTGAGCCCAGTCCAATGTATTCCTAAGAAGGGCGACATCACTATTGTGCCGTATGCAAAGAATGAGTTGATCCCAACCAGAACTGTCACTGGATGGAGAGTTTGCATGGACTGTCGCAAGCTCAACACAACCACTTTCAAAGACCACTTCCCTATGCCCTTCATTGATCAGATGCTTGATAGGCTAGCAGGGCGTTCCTACTATTGCTTCCTTGATGGTTATTCGGGCTACAATCAGATCAATATTGCTTTGGAAGATCAGGATAAGACCACCTTTACTTGTCCTTATAGGACATTTGCATTCAGCCGGATGCCTTTTGGTTTGTGTAATGCGCCAGCCACTTTTCAGAGGTGTATGATGTCAATCTTCTCTGACATGGTAGAGGATTTCTTGGAAGTGTTCATGGATGACTTTTCCGTGGTGGGTGATTCATTTGAAGATTGTCTTGGCCATCTGGGTCAAGTGCTAAAAAGGTGTGAGGAGACCAATCTGGTGCTAAATTGGGAGAAGTGCCATTTTATGGTGAAGGAAGGAATCGTCCTCGGTCACAAAATCTCTGAAAAGGGAATCGAGGTTGATCAAGCAAAAATTGATGTGATTGTAAAACTTCCACCACCTATCTCAGTAAAAGGTGTCTGAAGTTTCTTGGGACATGCTTGATTCTACAGGCGCTTCATCAAAGATTTCTCCAGGATTGCCAATCCAATGTGCAAGCTTCTTGAAAAAGAGGCTAAATTTGTGTTTGATGATAAGTGCTAGAAGGCGTTTGAGGAGTTAAAAGAGCGTCTCACTACTGCTCTTATTATTGTTGCTCCTGACTGGTCCTTGCCATTTGAACTAATGTGTGATGCTAGTGGTTTCGCAATAGGTGTTGTGCTTGGGCAGAGGCACAATAAAATCATGCACCCGATCTATTATGCAAGCAGAACACTGAATGCTGCTCAGATGAATTACACAGTGACAGAGCAAAAGCTGCTTGCTATTGTGTTTGCTTTTGAGAAATTCCGGGCCTACTTGTTGGGGTCCAAAGTAGTGGTTTACACAGATCATGCAGCCTTGAGATACCCCATGGCAAAGAAGGAATCAAAGCCGCGACTGATCAGATGGGTGATATTGCTGCAAGAGTTTGATTTTTAGGTGAAGGACCGCAAGGGTACTGAAAACCAGGTTGCTGACCATCTCTCTCGGCTTGAAGAGGCTGGGAGACCTTCTGATGAGCTTGATATAGATGATGCTTTTCCAGATGAGAGGGTGTTGGCTGTGTCAAATGAGGTGGCACCGTGGTATGCTGACATTGCCAATTATTGGTAACAGGCCTAGTTCCAGAAGATATCAAAACCTACCAAAAGAAGAAATTCTTGCGGGATGCTCGACAGTACTATTGGGACGAGTCTTATTTGTTCCGAACATGCGCTGATAACATCATTCGGCGTTGTGTTCCGGAAAGTGAAGTGATGGCGATTCTAAAGGCGTGCCATGACTCTCCTGTTGGGGGTCGTCATAGCGGAAACCGGACTGCGGCTAAGGTACTTGAGTGCGGCTATTACTAGCCGACTATTTTTCATGATGCTAATCTATTGGTGCGGTCCTGTAATCAACGTCATAGGCAAGGAAATATCGGCAGAAGGCAAGAGATGCCTATGAATTTTGTTATGGAGGTAGAAGTGTTCGATGTCTGGGGGATTGACTTTATGGGACCCTTTGGGAGTTCGGGTGGCATGAAATACATCTTGGTTGCTATGGACTATGTGTCAAAATGGGTAGAAGCGGTGGCTTTACCTAATAATGAGGCCAAGAGTGTTATGGGGTTCCTCAAGAAGAACATATTTACTCGTTTTGGTACTCCGAGGGCTATAATCAGCGATGGTGGATCCCACTTTTGTAATAGAGCTTTCGCGGGACTGATGGAGAAATATGGTGTAAAACATAGGGTGGCAACGCCTTATCACCCTAAGACAAGTGGACAGGTTGAAGTGTCCAATAGGGAGATCAAGAGTATTCTAGCAAAAACAGTGAATGCAAATAGAATTGATTGGGCCCGCAAGCTCGATGATGCTCTATGGGCATACCGGACTGCTTTCAAGACTCCGATTGGAACTTCACCCTTCAAGCTTGTATTCGGAAAAGCTTGTCACTTGCCGGTTGAACTTGAGCACAAGGCTATGTGGGCGCTGAAGAAACTGAATATAGATTGGGGGGAAGCAACCAAGCTCAGGTTGTTTCAACTAAATGAGATGGATGAGTTTTGGTACCAGGCATATGCGAGTGCAGCACTTTATAAAGAAAGGATGAAGCAATACCATGACAAGAAGATCCTGAAGCGAAAGTTCTACAAGGGTGACCCTTTATTGCTGTTTAACTCTCGGTTGAAGTTGCTGCCTGGTAAGCTTAAATCAAGGTAGTGTGGTCCGTTTGAGGTGGTAGGTGTTTCACCCCATGGAGCAATTGAGTTAAAGTCCGGAGATGGAACTCGGACATTTAAGGTGAATGGGCAGAGATTGAAGCACTATCGCAGAATGGTTTTGAAGGATAGGATTGTTGATCGCTACAGGTTAAAGCACCTCGGAACGAAAAATGATCTGATGTACCAAGATAAGGAGTAAATGGTCACCACCGTCGTGCCGCGACGTTAAATCAAGCGCTTCTTGGGAGGCAACCCAAGTGTAATGTTTATTTCGTTTTTTGTTGTTTTTGACTACATATAGGGTAATGGTTGTTTTGGTGCAGGAACATATTGCAAAAAATATTGCTAAATAGCAGGAATGGGTCAGAAAAGGAATGCAAAGAAAGCGGGGGCCAAAAGCACTGGCACAAGAAAGAAATCGCGCTCGGATTCGAGGTTGATAGATGAACCCTCCAATTCGGAAGGGGAACAATCAGGATCCGAGTGCACCAAGGTTATACCGCCACCAAAGGTCAGGGGGGCCCCCACACAAGGCACATCGGCAAGGGCATCACAGCCCCCACCTATGACCCCATCCAAGTCTGCGTAAGAAGCCTCCCAGTCTGAAGAGGGGGATTCTGACACGGAAGTATCAAGTAGGGGGGCAGCCCACCAAATAGATCAGGAGAGTGACTCAGCAGGGCCTAGTGATGGTAATGATCCGGATGATGGTACGCCACCAAAGGGTCATAAACTGGCTGTCAGGACCAAACGGCTGGAGGAAGAAAACCTTCGGTTCTCGGTCAAGGGGTCAAAGAAATTGTATGACCAATGGATGGCCGGGACAAAAACTGGGGGACAGCCGCCGCGGAAAATATTTGAAGAACGGCGACTGATTTTTGATGGTATTTCAGCTCATCCACAGCTGGATGATACCATCAAAGGGTACAAGTTAGATGTGTTCACTCATAAGCCGGGAGAGTATGCTACGCACATTGTGCGGGAGTTCTATGCATCATATGGGGCTGTATTGATATCGATGAAGAAGTCGAGTCGTGCTTGGCATGAGATACCCATGCTGGAGAATGTGACAGTTCGGAACTCACTGGTTGATATTTCCTCCAAAGCCATCAACAGAGTCCTGTTTGGTAATGATTTTGTGGCTCCCACTGATCTGAGCCTGTTCCTAGACAAACGAGACAGGAAAGACAAGAAATCTGTGAGGGAGTGGACTGCTGCAATTATCACATCTGAGCCACATAAGCAAAAATGGACTAATGATGGGAAAATCAAGATTGCTAAAAGTTGTTTGTCGATAGAGGCTAAGTTTTGGTGGACGTTGCTTCGGTACAGGATCACTCCAACCCAGGCAGATAATACCCTCTCCACCAGTCAGGCAGTCACTATTGCCTCATTGATGTCACGGTACCCGATGAATATTTGGGAGCTAATAGCTGAGGAGCTGCATGTGCGGGCACATAAGCCCAACCAGAACATGGTATTTCCGTGTCTTATCACGGAATTGTGTAGACGGGCAAGGATATTTCAGCTTCCAGAATGGGACGACACCATCACAGCTGCTCATGTGGGGGATTGGAGGAAGAATAAGGTGAAGAGCAAGAAGGACCAAGAGGCAGATCAGTCCGGTGATGACGACGCCACTCAGCTAGAGTTGAGTCCGAGCCGTGCTTATGGGACTGATCCAGTAGAGTCCGAGATTGGTGATGCTACTATTGGGACTGATGCTCCCACGACAGGTGTTCCAGATACTGTCGATACACAGGCTTTTGCAGCCACGCTGGGTGTTTCTGAGGCCAGACCTCTACCACCGCCTCCGGCCACACAGGGTCCTCCTTCGGGGTCTGCCACTGCCACTGCCGCTGCGACAGCCGAGCCTGCTGATCCAGAGCTGGAGTTGTTGCACTTCAGCCATGCTAATTACAACCATATTGCAGTCAAAGTAGTGAGGACTGAAAGGCAAGTAGGAAAAATCTTGCAATAATTTAGGCCGAATGTGGTGAAAATAGTGCAGCAGTTGGTTACAGAGGCGACCACAGAAATCCGTGCGGAGTTTGAGAAAAAGCACGAAGTGTATCAGAAATCCTTCAGTCGTTGGTTGAGCCGCAGCGCCAACCGGGAGAGTCCACTAGTCAACCGCCGGATGCAGCAGGCCAGTCATGAGTTTCGCACAGCACCAAGGGAACCAAGGTACCACTTCTTTTTCCCTCGTTCTTATAAGTGAAGCACTGGGACAGTGCTTGATTCTTTAGTTGGGGGTGGGCCTATTTGAAAGTAGTGTAGTGTAAATATGTGTTTAGGAACCCCCTCGGCTTTTCTTTGCCAGATTTCTTTTCCTGAGGGGGGTTTATTTTGTTGAAACTGACATGTTTAGGATGTTGCTTAGGTTGAGTAGAGTAATTTTGACTTAGTTGGTGTTACTTTGTAACTGATGGCATGTATTATGGTTTGTTGCAAATTTTGGACCCCTCGAAAATTGAAAAATGCATACTTAGAACAATTATTGGTTGACATGATTGATTCTTTAGATGACATTGGAATTATTGGGGTATTGTGTGTGATAAATGACTACTTATGAGGTCACAAGTGTAAAAATAATTGTCCTTATGCCAATGTGTGTGTGAGTTGTTAGTTTAATTCTGTTTAAGCATGTATAATCTAGAACTTGCTTGGTTGGTCTTGTTTGAAATCTGAAAGTTAGTTTGGTTGTGAAATGATCTTAGGCTTTCTTTGTGTAAATAGTCACTTTGCCTAAATAAGTTTTACCAAAAGCTGAAAATATCACTAGTTTCCCTTTTTGAGCCTTTTTGACCCTTTTCTTGGCTAGCCGAATGAAACCTCACTCGTTGTGCAATTTATCCATCTTCGCACCCGTTCCCTCCTTGATGCTACTAGATAGATGAGGTAAAGCGCCTAAGTAGAGGGTGAATTAAATGTGAAGTAGATGTCAAAAACATAAGTTGGGGTGGTGGAGTTTGCTAGTAAAGAGTCGATGTGGTAGTTGAATATATATAAAAAAAAATCAAAAAATTGTCACACAAAAAGAGTTGCAAGTTAGGTAGGAATAAAACCACATCGAGGTCGAAAACTTGAAAGAAAATAAAGGGGTTGAAAGAAAAGAGGCGAATTAAGGTGACGAGATGTTGTAGTGTTCAAGGAGGGTGAGTCACTTATATCCAAAAAGTATCCTACCCGTCCCTAAGCCTACATTACAAGCCAGAACAAGTCCTAGTGTGATCACAACCGAACGAGCCTAGGATGAGAACAGAGAAAATAAGGGCAAGCCTATGGTATTTGCATGTGTAGATATGAATTTCTTTGTGAGTGTGAGTGTTTTTCCCTTCTCTTTCGTCTTTGTCCCATTATTGTTGTATATATGTGTGTTGGGACATTCTTTGGTCTATGTGAGGGCATAAGGATGAGAATTGAGCAAAATAAAGTGATCGCCTAAAGGAGCGTTTGTGTGCATCATAATAGGCTCGATAATGTAATGTCATGCATTGAAGCTTCATTGTTAGTCATAGCGTTCTTGAGTTGTGTATATTGCTTTAAAATAGAAATTTGGGGTGGTCCTTTGAAGAAAAACATGCCTGCCAGTAGTTCAGAGTCAAAACCAATGTAGACATTGTTATTCTATGAGATTTAGGTGTTAGATTGAGTCGTTGTTTTGTATGGCTTGCTTGAGGACAAGCAAAGACTTTAAGTTGGGGGTGTTGATGTGGCGTGATTTTACGCCACAAATCGATGCTTTTATGCTATAAGTTTTACTTGTTTTTAAGCAAGTCTATGTGATTTTACATGGTTTTTAATGTTTTTTTAGGAACGGAGCAGATTTGGAATGAAAACAGTTGGAAGTACAGAAGTGGTCGTAAACTCAGTTTACGGGCCGTATTCCAAAATACGGGCCGTATTCCATGGTCGTATTAAAGAATAACAGAACAAGAAAGGCAGGCTGAGAACATGGTGATTTACGAACTCAGTTTACGGACCGTATTTCAGTTTACGGTCCGTATTTCAACACGTATTTAACCATTCGCACATTTGGCAGAAAGTCTGAGTTTTGGAAGTTGAAAGACGACCGGGCAGTTTAGTTGCTCACAACTGGAAGGACGACTTGGTCGTAAACTGATTTACGGTCCGTATTTCACTTTACGGACCGTATTTCGTGTCGACGGGACCAAAGTGCAAATCTGTAACTTTCATGTTTTCAAAACCTATAAATAGTCATTGTAGTGTTTTTAATAGTTATCAGTTATTATATTGTTGTCTCTTGACTCAGAACATTAAATACTCTTTAGTTTTTGAAGGTTCAAACATCAATTCAAGTATTATCAATTCCTCTTTTCTTCAAAAGTAAGCAATTATGAATTCTTCAATTTCTTATTTCTTGTTCTTTGTCATGAGTAGCTAAATTCCCTTACTAGGGTTGTGAACCCAATGATGGGTGTTTTGTGATTGGGTTTGTGATTGATATACACATAATGGATTATTAGGGTTTAGTTATTCTTCATTCTTCATTCATAATTAATGGTTGCAAACATTGATTAAAGCCATAAACCTTGATTTATTTGGGAAAATAATTAGGGTTGTTTAATAAATTCACTTAGGAATAAGAAGAATTTACTTGGCATGATTAATCGTTCTTCATGGTTACTTTCTTATATTTGGGAAAATCATAGAAAAACATAATCTTTATTTATTGGGAAATAGTAGAGATTCACGTAGAGATTAAGTGCATTCATATAATGATCCATTATAAGTATATCAAGATCAATACCCATGATCATACACCCTATCTAGCGGGGACACAACCTTAGTTTCTTTTACCATAAATTTCCACCAAAGCAAGTAGATAGCAATTAGTTATAGAAAAACCAACTTTTACCAAAATCATCGGATTAAGACATTAGACCTAGAACTTAGCATCTTACGACTTTAGTAACCTTTTCACACCATATTCCCTGTGGGATTCGACCCCAACCTTGTTGGGTTACTATATTTGACAACGTCCGCGTTATACCATTAATAGGTGTAATTTGAGTGTATCACTCCTAAAGTAGTAAGGTTGTGAAATTTTACTCCTGAGGTAGTAAATACTCTGCATTTTACTCTAGAAGTAGTAAAACGCTGCAACTTACTCTCGAAGTAGTAAGAATCTAAATTCTACTCCGGAAGTAGTAGATATCTGAAATTGAAGTCTCTCTAAGAGGTTATATATGATAACACCATTTATCCTAGACCGTATTTGTTACGATTGAAAAAATAAATTGTAGTAAACGTGAAGTTTAATAGCGAGAAAAATGGTTATCATGTTGAAACTACAAATGATTGGAAGATTGAATACCTCTAAGTTATTACGGGTAGGAAACACACGTGTGAAACGTTACCCGGACATGATAGGATCACATATCAATAAAACAGAAGTTTATTGACATAAAATCTCATGCAACAGTAAACCAGAAATGTACTAAAACAAATAGCACTCGTTATGGTAAACTTGAAGTTTAATAGTACATATAATTTTATAAGTTGACATGATCGTTTTGACTGTCTTGATTTAAATCTGATGTGCTAATTGAGTATTTAAAATATATTTAAGAACTAGAAGATTCTTCAAGAATTTATTTGTGTTGCTTATTCTCATGATAATTTGATTACACCAGCTAATGTTGGAACTGAATCCTCGAAATTTCAAAAAATATAAAAGGTGAATGTGGCCCCTTCACCTGCAATGTGATGTCTTAAATAGATACATCTATGAGACAGTCACATGTAAGTTTATTATCAACTGGCAGTTTGACATTTACGAAGTTGCTTGCTCAAAATAATTGAGCTGGAAGCACAATTTCCAGAATATGTAATCAAGACAATTCATCTTGATAATGCTGGTTTAAATCTAAGCTGGTTGGCATTGGATGCCTCCATAATATAGCTAAACCATTGCTTATGAGTACAGAGCTTCAGATGTTGGTCTGAGATATGATACATTGCATACAACAACACTTGTATGCTTCAGACCAATAAATTATGATAAATTCTCCCCTCATAATTGGTTCAGGGTCAGGAACTAGATATTTTCATCTTATAGCTTTTGATGTGCGGTATATGATTAATGGATATACCACGATACACACAGATGGATTTTTCAAAGAAAATGGGGATATGTGTTAGTTTTTCTAACATGAGGAGGAGAGAATATGCAGCTAAGAAATAGGTTGTGAATTATCATCAGTATGATCCTCAGATAATTCAAGTCAAATGCTGGAAGCATTTGCTAACCCAACTATTTCATATTTCATCTGCAAAATGCTCCTAATGTCCCTGAAGGACAGATTCTATAGCATGCATGGAGCATGGTAGACCAATCGGTTCCAAATGTAATAATTCTTGAAAAAGGGAGGAGCAAATGATCAAATTGATCATAATAAGGAGGCAATGTGCTCTTAAAACACTTCATGAAACCTTATGGAAGGTTCAGGTACCTGAAAATAATGAAGTGATGAGATCTCAGTAAGTTTTGTCGAAATGCGAACCCATACAAAATGATATCTCGTCGACTATATCTTTGATACAATATGGTGTGCAATATTGTATAAGATGGTGAGGATCTAAGTTATACATCTCTTAAAGCATGCCGACGTAGAAATAATTACCAAGTGATATGATACATCTTGGTACGCATAAAGCTTATTGGACCTGCAGTCCAGACATCAGAATATGTCACGCCATTTAAATGCTAAATGGATGTTGTCACAGTCTATATGTCTTACTTGATAAAATAAAAAAAAAATTGAATGATCCAAAATGCCTGAAGCGTATATAAGTTCTTGGGGAACTTGTTCATAATCCATATATGGATGAAATCAGGTAAGATATTCATTGATGAAGGGTACAAAGATGACCATGTTTACCCTTGTCTCTTTATGATAATCATAACCTTTCATATTATTGTGCAAGTTGATGACTTGAATAATTTTGGAGCTCTTGAAGAGTTTCCCAAAGTAGTATATTATCTACTAAAATAAGTTGAAGTGAGAAAATTATATTGGTCATGACATACCATATATTTGTGCAATTGATGCACTTATTTAACTTGCTATAACTGTGAACATGATATAATTTCTCTCCTTCATAGAGATATTGAAATATGATCAATTGCATATTGCCAATGAAAGACCAGACATGAATGTGTTTATCCTAACAAATGTTGTCAAATGTTTTGGATATACAGGACATTCATCTGATCGACATAAGAGTTCAATCCAGATATGTTATCTATTTGCATGAAGGATTACTGTCGCACCATGCTATTTTACATGATAGTCAAATCATAGAAGGATAACAACAATTTATGAAGCAAGTTAAAAATGTACTTGGCGTGATTCCAACAATATTATATGGTGATGATGCAACTCTATCTAAGTAATGAAGATGCAAATGTTCAACTAGTTCGTTAAATGATCATTTGACAGATTTGATCGCAAAGGCTCTGCCAACCTCAAGATATGATAAGTTGGTATACGAGATCAGAGTGTTTCGTCTTCAAGAGCTATGTTATGCTTTAATCAGGGGGAGTAAAATACGCGTTGTACTTTTTTTCCCTTAGCCAAGGTTTTGTCCCATTTGGATTTTCCTAATAAGATTTTTAATGAGACAGCTAGCAATGTGTATTACTAGATACATGTACTTTTTTTTCTTCAATAGGATTTTTCCCATTGGGGTTTTCCTAGTAAGGTTTTAACGAGGCACAAATCTATTAATGAACATCCAAGGGGGAGTATTATAAATACACCGTATTATGGATGTTTATTCAAATACACAGTCAACTGGATAAGTTTACAATCAAGTAGGCAGCTGCTTTTATTCTTCTATAAATAGGAAGTCAATTCAGTTTATTTGTACATCAATTGAAAGAGCAATAAGATCTCTCCCTCTCTCCCCAGCTTCTTTGGCTATATCTTTTATTGTCGTGTGCTTTTAGTATTATGTTAATTTTTGAAAGAAAAATATTTTTCTATACAAAAGAGAATTCAGGGGTAGTTTTGGAAAATCAATAGTTAATAGAAACGCCCCTTGGTTTTTATATAGGGAAAAGGGCATGATTTACCCCTATACTTTGGGAAATAGTTCGTATTTACCCCCGGTTATACTATCAGCCCACTTAAGCCCCTACCATTACAATAGTTGCAATATTTGCCCCTATTTTTAATGTCTGTCCACCGAGGCCAATGGCTTGGCCAGGCTTGTCCACTGTGTCCCATTAAAATTCCACATAAGAGGCCACATCAGCAATTCCTAAAATTAAAAGACCAAACGATGCCTTCTTCTTCACCATCAAAAGCTAGGTTTTTTTTTTTGAGATTTCAAGAAGAGAAACATATATATCAGCTCATGGTTTTTGTGAAGTATAACAACAGAAGAAAAGGGGTAGAAGAAAATGAATGAAAGAGTACAAATAAAGATGGTGAAGTTGGCTTCTGAATTATACCCTTCCAATTCCAAATTTAGAAAACCAATTAATAAGGAGGCAGATGGGCCAATACTGAGTAATATACCAGTGGATTATCCTTGTGCAACTTTAACACAAAGAATTCTAGTAATACCATTTAAATAGCTTGTTTAGCATAATTCCCTGGATTAATAGTTCCATTGATTCAATTATCAATTAACACACGCCACCATTGATTCAATTATCAATTAACACACGTGGCACGTCACCATTAAAGTTGAACCATTGAAGTAGTATGCCTATATCTTTGTAACCAAGATCACATAGTGTATGCCTATATCTTTGTAACCAATTACTCCATCTTACAACACCTGACGAACTCAAACAATGGATTATTTATGGGAACAAATTCTTATCTTTGATGGTGAAGAAGAAGGCATCCTTTGGTCTTTTAATTTTAGGAATTGCTGATGTGGCCCCTTATGTGGCATTTTAATGGGACACAGTGGACAAGCCTGGCCCAAGCCATTGTCCACGGTGGATAGGCATTAAAAATTGGGGTAAATATTGCAACTATTGTAACGACAGTGACTTAAATGAGCTGATAATATAATGGGGGTAATATGAACTATTTATCAAAGTAAGGGTAAATCAGGCTCTTTTCCCTCTTATGTATCCGCAAAGGGTTTAAGAACGGTACCTCTCTCTCTTTCTCTATTTGTGTACGCGGCCAACACAGGTATGTTAGCTACTCATACTTCCCTTCTAGTTGTTGTAACTTGAATTCATTTTGCTGATTTGAAATCCAATTTATCTGCTCAAACTGTGTTTCTTTCTACCTTTTTAATAAGGGAACTTGTTAATTGTTGTGAATCACAGTGTTTACTGGTAAAGAAAAATATCAATCTATATGGAACAACTTACTTTCGTTTCTACTTATTTCTCCTCAGCATTTTTCTTAAATAGTTTGTACTTTGTGCTAGCTTCCCAAGTTACAAGTTCTGTTTTTTTCCTTTTTATAGTATATTTTATTATCTTGAAGGGCTTCCTTGAAAATTAAAACTCCAGGAACCCTATTTGCTTTTTGCACTTTCTGCCTCTTATGAATGCTATGTCTGCAGGAACCCTATTTGCTTTTTGCACTTTCTGCCTCTTATGAATGCTATGTCTGGATTGTAGTGTTACTTTGAACTAATAATTTGTGGAATTGTGGTGCAGTTCTAATAACTGAAATGGCAGATGAGGAGAGTTTAAATCTTGTTAATGAAGAGCAGAATGTCAAGCCGAGGCACAAGGGGAAACATGACAAGCCAAAGCCATGGGATGATCCTAGCATCGACCATTGGAAGATTGACAAGTTCGATCCTTCCTGGAATGAGAGTGGGTTGCTTGAAGTCAGTTCCTTTTCAACTCTCTTCCCTCAGTACAGAGGTTAGCTCCCTAAATATTATCTGTCCAAAACAAATAACCTGTTTTTATGTTCTTTTTTGATAACCGTGGTGTCCCGACTGATTCCACGGGTTACGTGCCACCTCCCACTAGCAACAGGTATGGGAGAAAAACCCCTAGTGTTTTTTTTTTTCTCTGCTGGGATTTGAACCTGAGACCTCATGTTTCTCAACCCACTTTATCGATGGTACACTTTATATGAGACAATAGTTTTATGACCTACTTATCTCTTTCGAATTTCTAACTTTTTTATGATAAGTATGCTTTTCTACTTTTTTTTTTTTTGGGTTAAAATCTTTTGATGTTTCTTGTGAGTTTTTATAAATATTGGAACATTAGTGTACGGTATGTTAATAATTGAGCATTTTTATCAGAGAAATATTTGCAAGAGTGTTGGCCTATTGTAAAAGGTGCCTTGAAAGAGCATGCGATTGCCTGTGAACTTAACTTGGTAACTCATTGTAACCCCTCTCTCTCTTTCTCACACGCATGCATTTCGTTGCTGTCTACAACTATCAGCATACTTCTTGAACTATGTATTATTTATTAGTTTGTGAGGTGGTAGCTCATAGATGCGAACTTGAGAACCAAGGTTGCTTACCTCTGGCTCATGTATTTTGGCAAGAATTAAAATTGTTCTGTGCTAACTGTAGGATAATGCATTCCTGAATTAACTAGTGCTTAATGTCATAATCCTGAATTAAACAGTATTAATCTGGAGTTAAACCTTATTGATGGGGGCACCCAAACTCAGGCTTAACATTGATTCTTTTTTTAACTCCCTCGGTAACTAATATGGGGGGCCCTTGCCTAGGGCATTACAACTGCTCATACAATAATGAGTGTGCTGAGTTAGAATGATGAAATCTAAGTTATTGTTGAAGCTTCTTGGATTTCCTCATTGCAAGTGGCTATGGATAAACCTCAAGTTTTTAACAGGATTCTTGAGTTGCTCACATTTCTTTTGTTTAGCATAGATGTTCACAAAACCCATACTTATGGTGTAGGGGTCATTTGGTTCAGAAACTAGGCTATCCTGGGATTATGACCAGGATTATAATGGGAGTGTAACCAGGCTAATAACCCCACCTTCTATATGGGATAAATATTACCATGATTGCGGTATAAAATTTATCCTAGTTTTAGCTAATACC
Source organism: Lycium barbarum (assembly GCF_019175385.1). Taxonomy (NCBI): domain Eukaryota; kingdom Viridiplantae; phylum Streptophyta; class Magnoliopsida; order Solanales; family Solanaceae; genus Lycium; species Lycium barbarum. Next base: position 160,587,281 of record NC_083337.1, on the reverse strand, counting down.
CTCAACCAAACACAAGGTAGATTTAATCCCAAACTTTATACCCGGATACACCAAACGTCACCTAAGGGTCATATGTTAGATAGCGTGTCACAATTTTTTATTTGGGACAGTTAAGATTTGTTACCCGCTTTTTCTTGTACTCTTCTCAGTACCTTCCTGGTTCTTATTTTAATGATATCTACTTCACGTTATCCAAAAAAAGATTCCTGAGTGCTACTGGATTAAGGTTGCTTATTTGTCATATTTCAACATCCTGTTTAGTTATCTACTTATGTCAATTGATATTAAGGTGGGGCTCTGGAAGAAAACGTTTCATACATAGAGAAAGCATGTATATCTGAGATATTTATTTCAATGTTAGGGGCTTTGGAGAAAAAGGTTTCCTATATAGAGAAAGTATGTACCAAAAAGAAATTTATTTCATTAACAGGGTATGTTGGTAATATTCTAAGTCTTTTGTGATACATCAGCAACTTCAAAAGCATCACACACTGTTACATTGACTGGTTATTAGAATATTGCTTTTCCAGAATTTGTTTTTCCCACTCTCTCTCTAATGAGCATTAATGTTAGGTTTGCACTTTTGCAAGTAGTATTATCTGTTTGTTTTTTCTTCTGTTGCTGGTCAGGTTGAAGGATCCATGACAGTTTCTACTACTATGAAGACAAGGGATCCCTATATTATTGTAAAAGCTAGGGATTTGATAAAACTTTTGTCCAGAAGTGTCCCTGCTCCTCAGGTTTTTATTTTTTTCCATCCCTGTTGTTTCTCATCATCGTTGATTTCTTTTTGTATTTCGCATGCTAAATGCTTGGTTAGAAATTTTTAGTAGTAATCAGTATATAACTTTGTTTTAGGATTGAGCCCTGCTTCTAGTTATGGAATAGTACTCACTTTGTTTCAAAAGCAGGAAAGTCTTGATTTTTTGTTTATCAGTGATCCAGGAGAGGTTTGACTTGTCATGTATCTGTTGAATTATAGCGTTATTTGCTAGATGTATGTTTATTTTGACCAGCAGCTGTCTTATGCGTAATCAGAATGGTCGTGAAATGGTAAGGGTTATACAGGAGGCTTTGGTACTTGAATTTCTTGAGACACTGTTGTGTAATAGTTGAGATTTAGGTTTCACTTTATTTGTTCATCTGAATCAGTCATCTTCTTTCTGCTTGGATTTGTTTTGCAGAAAGCAGATCTGCACTCAGCTACCTATTGCATATTGTTCAATGTCCTTCGATCCTACTTTGAGTATTTATTTTTGTTTCACTTTCCACCATCAGTGGTATAACAGAAGAGAAAAGATATACAGTTATTTTATCGACAAATTTGCTGTTCTTATCCCTTGTGACGTTTCCCCTCTGGAATTTGAATGTTAAGTTGGAGGATTGCTTCGGTATATTTATGTGTGTTTTTCAATCATTCAATAGTCTCTTCAACTTTTGTTTAATTCCAAACGAAATTTGCTTTTGCAGGCTGTCAAAATCCTGAATGATGAGATGCAATGTGACATCATCAAGATCGGTAGCATGGTTCGCAACAAGGTGTGTGATGCTCATCTAATCATCCCTACTCAAATTAAGTACATGCATTTCATTTTTTATCTTTTATCTGGTGGATGATTTTAATGAGAACATGCATTGCTGTGGCTGTCAAACACTTTGTTGGATGCCCGTTGAATTAAAATGCCCCTTCACTATATATTCACACTTTTTGATAAGTATGCTCATTCACAATATTACATATTTTTCCGACAAGTATGAGAGGGCTCGTAGGCCCCCTCACTCGTCCACACTTCTACTTGTTCACCCAGCCCGCACTCCCAAAAGTACGCCTTGAAGAGACAACTTCCATTTTCCTTAGCATGCGATTTGTTTCAAGGTTTGCCTCTGTACCATTTCTTCACAAAGGCATCTTGAATTGCACCATGTACAGTGAGTGTGATATGTTCCTTTTGCCTTGTGGATTATCACTATCATATCAAAGGTACTGATGAAGATGGACTTAACTTATAAGATATATTTAAGTTATTAACTATATTTCTTACACCTATTATGTTTGGGAGATTTGTAACTCAAATATGAAAGAAGGTTTAGCTTCCTCTGATTAAATTCTGTTTTCTTCCCCTAGATTATGTTTCTTATTTCGACTTGGGCATCCATATTAATCGAAGAGTTGAAGCTTTAGATTATTTCATATAAATCTTGGAACACGTGGGTGTCATTAGTCACCCTTTTTGGCTTTTTGTTATTTATTATCAAAATAGAAAATAAGTTGTTAGCAAGATGTAAAGGTAAGGTACATATTTAGCTTTGGAGAAGTACAGTGCATGAGTGGGCTAACTCCTGGGGTGAACCAAATGGTGCTTTTTGTAGAATACTACTTCGTCCATTCCATTTTAGATGACAGTGTATTACTAGATATAGAGTTTAAGATGCTAATTGACTTGTATATTAGATTAGTGGTAGTGCAAAAAATATTCAAGTAGTGTCTGCAAAGGAAGTTTCATAGGAGAGACCTCGCATAAAAGTTCAAAGCTCGAATGCTTGAACGTTGTACGAGTTATATAGAATAGTATTGTTAGTCGAATAGTGTCAAACATTAATGTCCCAGAAAAGGAAAGTATCTTATAAATTGGAATCAAGCTAAGAACAAATAATGGTAATAACGGGATGTGATACTTGTTGTTAGATTATGGATTTGTGGGTATTCATGGTCATGTGCATTTGGTTGGTCGGCGTTGTCTAAATTCATGTTATTAAAATGCTTGTTTTTTGCAGGACCGATTTGTTAAACGCAGACAATATCTTGTGGGTCCCAATTCGTCAACTTTGAAGGTTAGTGGAGCATTCTATTGCGTTGTTGTTATGTAGGACTGCGATAAAATCATTTTTGTCGAAATATCATTCTCTTGACCAAGACCATTTCGTCAAGGAGTATTCTTATTTCTTTGCTTAGACCAGGCATGAACTGGGGAGCATTTGTACTGTGTTTGCTACCTGTCATGATAACTTATTTATTCAATAGTGGATGGCCCAACTTCCAACAGGAAGATTTTCCCAGAATATTCATCCTTGAATCAATAATAATGAATATGTGATTTTGAACTGCCAAACAATTAAATTGAACTTCTAGAGAGTGCATAGTTTATCTTATCGTGAGCAATGATTTTACTGCTCCTTTACATTAGTTGTTTATCATGGGTATTGCCTGGTAAACTTATGACCCTTGACCAGAACAACATGAGGCTTAGTTCTACCTCCTACCTGCGTCAGCGACTCATCCAGACCAAATTAGCTATAGAATGTAGAGATATAGATCGTTTGAATGTTGGTGAATGTCTGACACATCAGGCTGAGTTATTACCTTCTGCCACATAGCCTGATATATCTCACTTTGGATGTAGGCCCTGGAAATTTTGACCGGCTGCTATATCCTTGTCCAGGTATGCTCGTATTATAAGTTGCTTAACATGTAAACTGCATATTTAGTGCCGTTTTTCTTTCTTCTTTTAGGTTAAAGTTTTTGCCTTACCATTGACTCTTTAAAGTACATGATATAAAATATTCTTGCCAAAATTGATAACAAACCTGAATCTTGCCTAAAATTGAGTAGGGAAACACAGTTGCTGCTATGGGTTCCTTTAAAGGTCTAAAGCAAGTAAGGAGGATTGTAGAGGACTGCATACAGAACAAGATGCATCCATTACATCATATCAAGGTGAATGAGCAAGTGCATGATAATTAAAATGAATTTCATGGGGTCTTCGGCTATTTATTATGTTCTGGCTAAAATTCTGATAGTTTACTTTTGCTGATGTATCTCTTCGACCATAGATCCTCATGCTGAAGAGAGAGCTTGCAAAAAATCCAGCTCTTGCTAGTGAGAACTGGGATAGATTTCTTCCGCAGTTTAAGAAGTAAGGCATCCTTTCATATGGTGTTGTGTTGGATTATTTTTTTAATCTGCAGTACCAATTGAGAGCTTGAATATTATTTTGTTCGTCTTTGTCCATTCAGGAAGAACGTTAAACAAAAGAAAGTTAAGACCAAAGAAAAGAAACCATATACGCCTTTCCCACCTCCTCAGCCACCTAGTAAGGTGAGTTGTCATTTTGGTTCTAGAGGAGCCCAATTTTTGTCCATATTTTTTGTTCTCTTTCTTTTCTATATCTCTATTTGACATGTGGAGTTTTAGCATCAAAACCCTCTGCTCTACATTCAAGTACCGTGTAATTGTCATTAGGCAATTACTGGCGTGGTGCTGTAAATAGTTATTCTGTTGTATCCTGCTACTGCCTTGCTCGCTATTATCTCACTGGCGTCACTGGATTTGTGGTTTATTTATTTTTGTTTTTAAATGTTTAATTGTCTCATCTTCTCTTATGGTGACAGGGAACCATTAAGATATATCCTCTCTTAATTTAATTCAACATATATAATCTTTTTGATTGTAGATTGATCAACAACTGGAAAGTGGTGAATACTTCTTAAGCGACAAGAAGAAGTTTGCAAAGCAGTGGGAAGAGAAGCAAGTAAAACAGGCTGAGAAGGTTGCTGAAAACAAGAAAAAACGAGAAGCAGCTTTTGTTCCACCTGAGGTTTGTGTTCACATAATCTCATCAGGACATAGTGTTTTTGCACTGCATATATGCATTTTCTATTAAACATTGTTTGTGCGCACTTCTCCAGGAATCAAAAACACATAACCAAGATGTGTCCAACGTGGATAAGGATGATGTCACTGCCATGGCATCGACATTGAAGGTATTATTCCCATGATGCTCTTCATAGATACATAAAATCTGCAGCCTTCTGTATCTGGACTTTGATTCTTGGACTGCTAATGACATGATGCATTTGTGTTGGTCTTGCTGCAGAAAAAGGCAAAGGAGTTCAGGAAGCAAAAATCAATTGACAAGATTGATGCTCAGGAATTTATTGCAGGTTCCAGCAAGCCATCTAAAAAGAAATCGAAGAGCTCTAGAAAAGCCACCTCGTAGGAAAAGATTGTTATTGGCTGTTGGTGATTATGATTGATGGAGAAATTCTGTAAAACTTGCAGATGTGTAAATGTCTGTCTTGTCACTGTCTTGTATCTTCATTCATTTACCAGATTTACGTTAACATTCTGGAGGACCTCCCCTTCCATGTCATCAGCATGGCGGTTGGCTAGTCCTAGTATCTGGGGATTTTGGAAATTTCCCCCCTTTTAGTTTCGATGATAGCGAGGTCCATAGTGTTGCTTTGTGTACCTGACACTGATTAATAGCGTTGCTTTGTGTACCTGACACTGATTAATAGCGTTGCTTTGTGTCACAAGTAATTTGAACAGACTGATCAATTGGAGTATTTATTATGTGTTTAATCTTTGTTTCATGTAATTCATCATCATCTCATTTGTGTATGGGTAGGGAAATGTAAGAGCTTCTATAGTTGCAACAGATGAAACGAATTTCTGTTCTTTGCAAGAGATATGCTGTTGGGTTATTCGAGGAGAAGAAAAATCCAATCAAGTTTTGGTTTTACTCGAATCATCCCTATGGCATTAATCGTTCAAATAGCATTTGATCTTTGCTAAAACATAGGCTTAATGCCAAATGAGGCTTAGAAAAACTGCCAGCATCCGCATGTGTTCCATCCCGAGTCAGTCAATTAGCCTTAGTAAAGCATAGATAATTTAAATAGCTTAGTTGTTTATGAATAAAAAAACGGAGAAATAGAAGCATAGTTGAAGTCTCAACACGATTTAAAGGCCTAAAACCCCAACATGTATGCCTAGTCCATGTAACACCAATTAGTCTTTACTAAACAATCTTTTATTATCAGATCACCTGGAAAAAAGAAAAAAAACTACAGTATTGTCTCGCGATTGTGTTTGTTCCGCACCTCCATAACCTCCTCTATGATCTCGATGATCAATGTTATTTTTTAAGACAACTTTTTTATAACTATCTATGCAATAGTATAAATAGAGGCACAGAAAATGATAACTAGGAAGCAATAGGAAAATCTTCTCTTATCTCTCTTTAATTCTTGCTTTCATCTGTGATATTATTACTTTTTAATTTATTTTACAAGTATACAATTAACTGCTCATAAATAAGTATGACTGGTAACCTGAAAAGCAAATAACTTGCTATAATATGTCAAAGTATACTTATAGCTTAAAAATTCTTTACACAACCGTTAGTGTATATGAGTTAAATCCAAAAAAAATAAAAAATGTATCTGATCGGTATATTACAATGTGAGTTGTTCACTTACCCATAATTTCTAGTAGAAAATTAAAACTAAGGATCAAAATGAGAAAGCTCCATAATAGATTTAAGTTCATCCCAGTTCCCATGCTCTAACCAGTTGTTAAACTCCAGAGGACTATTCAGTAAGCTCGAATTGGATGCTGCATCAGCCGTAGATTGAATATTTTCATCACTTTGTTGCCCTACAAACTGCTGGTTGTTTGTTTTTATATCAGCATGATCAATCAAGGGCAGTACTGTCTTGTCTTTATAAGTATTCTGCTTAATCACTGGACTACAGCTAAAACTGATGTAAATCTGGGAATTATTTGAAGAATCAATATTATTATTGCGTATTTTGGAGCCTGCATCCATATTAACAACTGCATTTCGCTGCTTTGTTGCTACTTCTTTCCAATCTGGTATTGATTTCCTATATGAAGCATTTCGTTTCAGGATTCGACAAAGAGTCCATGTTTCCTGTATTATAATAAACGAAAAAATATTTGTGTTAGAACTCTGATTTCACTTTAATCCACGAGAATTAATTATTAAAGATATAATTAAGTAAATAAAATTGTTTTCTCTCTTATAGTTTGAACTTTTAATTACCTGAAATGGTCATACATTTCGAGATAGTACCAGAACAGAGAACATGAGTTCGATAGGAGATATATAATTAGTAAATAAACTGTCATTTCTAATAACTTAAACTTTCAAATGAGATGTTTACACAATTTAATATGATACTAGAGAGATGTCCTATTTGAAGTCTCACGCGCTCATTATCAAAAAATTTGGAAAAAAACTATCGATCTGAGATGGTCATCCAATTTAATTGGAATTAACATGGGCGAATGACGTAAAAGAAAGGCCAGTTATTATAAGTTAAATGTATATGCCAGCTCTTAACATCTGATATATTGGCAAATTTATTAGACTAAAGAAACGTACATCTATTAATACAACAACAACAACAACATACCAGTGTAATTCCACAATTGGGGTATGGGGACGGTAGAGCGTATGCAGATCTTAACCCTACTTTGAAAGGTATAGAGGTTGTTTCCGGTAGACCCTTAGCTCAAAGAAAAGCAAATAAAGACAATCCGGAGTATATCGATTTATAAAATCTATAAAATCCCATGTTGGCATGCTTAAACTTGAAGATTTGGGTTTCGTTTATAAGCAAGGCCAAATAGTACATGCCTCAAATGCTTATTTTGGCTGAAAATTTTATTTGCTAAATTATAAGCTACGCCCATAATATCACAAAATTTTGTAACTTGCACTTGAAAATAATCCGTCCGCTTGTTTATTGATGACCTAAGCTCAGTGAAGGGGTAGGTAGAACAGTATTTCCTTTATTCCATTTTATATGTACTAGAAGAAGGAAGGCATTTGTCAACAACTGATTTTGATGTAATCGTCAAAAATATTTTTGGCAACAACAAACAATTGTTGCATGTCATTGAGGAAAATTCCGATGCAAAAAAGTACTAGTGCAACAACATTTATGCTTCAATTATATGACACTATTTCCTTAATAGTAATTCATTTTAAGAAAATGAATTCTTTCTATGTTTGATAATAATTAATAAAGTTTAAACTTTCTTAACTTATACCCAATGGCATTCTTTTATAACCATAGGAATTTCACCATAAGCTTAACATCACAAGTTCAAAAATCGGTCTTTCTTTCTTTCTTAAAATTTCGTGTCAAAGAAAATCATGCCTCATAAAATAAAGCATAGAGGGAGCTAGTATGAATTAAATGTTTCTTACAGCTTCTTGAGCAATGCTGTTAGCATCAAGGTGTTTGGTTGATTTATCATTTTCTGTAGGAAGACGAAACTCGTGCATCTGCCAGTCAGTTTTTGTGCCTTTTCCAGCACTGCCACGGTAGTACACCAATGATTTCTTTAGGCCAATGCATTTGCGGACTTGATCTCCATTAGTAATATTAGAGCTGTAAATAGGTCTATCAATACCAGTAGCCTTCCAAAATCCAGAACCTGCCGTTACTCTGTTAGGTCTTACGCTGTTTTTGTATTTTCTTCCTTTTTTGCAATAGAAGTACCATTCCTTGTCTCCATTGTTGTTACTAGCTTCTGAAATCAAAGATGCACATCAATCAAAAAAAAAAAAAAAACAAATTTGCAAGTAATTATGACGCAGAAGAGTTTTATCTAAGCATTTATTTTGTATACGCAGATAGTGTCATGAACTATTTTACACTATCAGTGCAACTAGTGATGACGTGTTATTATTGTATATTAATTTAACCTGATGGTGTAAGAAAATTTGCCGCTATTAGTGCACAAAACTTATACTCGATCTCTGTCGTATTGCTACGTTCATTGAGCATATCTACTAGCACTTCTCTAGTACAATTTGGATTCACTCGAAATAGAAACTCTCTCCTATATATGCCTTTGACAACCAAATTAACGAATCGAAATTTATAGTCATAGCAAGCTTTAGCGAAGAATGAAGATCTTTACATGCAAATGTATATTTTTCAACAAATCTTCTTCTGTTGTGATCATATAGAAGTATTAGTTTTAAATTTAACAATTATGAGTATTTTGTTGAAAAGTTGTAATAATTCACTCCCTTTATCTTTTTAAATTTGTGTATACTATCTAACGTGTTGCTACAAACATTTTGAACTCGGTTTAACGTAGATGTATATGTATAGATACAAAACGTTTCTGGATCACTGTGTGGATTTTCTTGGAACTGTCAATGATAATTCAGTTGATCAAACGCTAGAAAATGACATATTTTCATGCCAATCAGACCCTTAACATCTATGTTTGTTTAGCTTTCCATTCATTAACCTGAAAACCTTATTAGGGAAACTTAATAGGGGAGAGAACTGGAGAAAACTAAAAATGGAATTATAAGTTCTAACAAAAAAAAAAAAGAAAAAAGAAAAAAGTACTAATAGTATTAAGTAGACACATACTTGGAAGATCCCAAGGGTCATATTTGTAGATGTCGATCTGTTTGATAAGTTCTAAGCCAATGGGTCTTTTCTCAACTTTCCTCCGAAGATAAAACCCTACAAGTTCTTCATCTGTCGGGTGAAATCGAAAACCTGGAAGTGCAACATCTTCATCTTCATCATGATCTTCTGCTTCTAATTTGTTGCAATTATTTGTAACTGTGCTGCTTACTTTTTCCATTTCCATCATTTATCTTCTTCTATTTTTTTTCTTTTTTCTGAAAGATAATTATATAAAGTGGTGAGTAGGGTTCTATATATACTTATACATATCAAGACTGTGTTCTTTAATTTGGTCAAAGTCATGAGGATTGACTTTGTTGTTTCACGGGCAAAACATATTTGAATGGACGCAATCTGATTAGTGATTACCCCTTGACTTAAAATACAGGAAAACCCAAACAAACAACATTATTGAAAGGACAAGTAGTATTATTATAAAGCTTATAGAAGAGCGTAAAGACTTTTTGCTGATCAGCATCATACATGTGTCAAAGGACCTTATTCTTTAATCTTTATCTCCCACGAACCCCCCCCCCCCCCCCCCCCTCTCCCTCCAAGTCAGAGGCGGATTCAAGATTTTAATTTTATGGGTTCAATCTTAAGATTTTTAGCATTGAACCCATTATATTTTTAAAGTTAGGGATTCATATCTACTATTTATTACAATTTTAATAATTTTTTACACATAAATTTAGGCTTCGCGTCGAAAGTTTGGGGTTCAGTTGAACCCCTACCTTGTAAGCTAGACATGCCTCTGCTCCAAGTAACAAACTCAAGTGAATCATCATAATAGGGGGAGAGAAACTAGTTGATCAAGATGAGGCAAATTTGAGATTCGAGTTGCATATTACTACTTTCATATGTTGCATATGATGACACGCAGTAGAATAATTGGGATTTTCATTAAAGGAAGTTAAAATACAAATTACAAAAGTAAATATACGAAAAAAAATTAAGGGTATTAAGCATAGAGTATATATGCATTTTTTTAAAACTTATTTACACTATAATTTTCCGGCAAAGCATGTCAATTGGACAAGGCCGGTGCCCGGTGATAGCTAGGGAGGAGAATCTTGCTAAGTGTCGATAGCAGTCCTAAATTTGATTTTAATTGTGACAAAATTAATTCTAGATCAATATTTATACTTAGCTAGCTTTTTAAATTTGAACCACGTATAACCACACATATTTTCTTGTCGTTAACTTTATTTTCCAAATTTTATTGTTTACAAATACTCATTCAACTCTTAAAACATTAAAAGAACATTCTCATGTGACAATGCTTCAAATTACATCTTAAAGAGTAAACGGTTCTCGAGGGATCAAATGCTACATCCTCATTGCTGCTAAGTAAATTTTGCCCCTCCGGCCTCATTGTATGAGGCATTTCAATGGCAGCCATTCGAACCGCAAAATTGCATATGCTCTTACAAATTAAAAAATATAGAATAAAAAGATATCATAATATTAAAAATTTAAAACAACGAAAGTTGATAATTTAGAGGGTAAAATATATGTTCGGCCGTTAAGTGACATTTTGAGTGCTATAGGCATAGTTAAGTGACTTTTATGTCACAAACAAAAGATACGTGACTTTTCTAGAAAATTTTGAATAGTAGAGTGAACATTTTGTAATGGAACTTTATTACATAAGGACAACATGACTCAATTTCATTACACGAGAACAAATTATTAGAAACTTCTTTATTCCTTGAGGAGACTAGCTAATAACAGCCACAATTATTGAAAACTGAAAAGTATATCGATAAATTCGTACAAAACCTAATATTGATTTGATTTGATTTGCTTGCTAAGTAAGGAAGGAATGCAAAAGGAAGGGGAAGTTGAAAAGAGGGAAATTAAAACACACTATGTGATAAAATAATTTTATTTGCCACGTTTAGTTAATTATGGAGATTTTTTTTTTTTTTTAAAAGAGCCGAGAGATGTAACCATTTTCTCGTTTTAGATGCAAAAAGTTAATTGAAGGAAAACAGATAAACTGAACTCGAATGTACTCTTCTATTTTTATTATGTAATATTTTTAAATTCTTCGGTGGAGAGGCTAATCTAGGATTTCTTTGCACTACTAAACAAGAGAAAAAACTTCACTAAGTGGGAATTGATCTTGTTCCTCTTAGTAAATAACTAAACTTTTAACAAAGTGTACGTTAGACCTTTTTGGAGCATAGGTGTCATCAGATAATATTAAATCAATTCTAGAAAATATGTACATAAGATATCTAGTTTTGCAGAAAGGCGATGGGTCACGTGCCCCAAAATTTTAACATAAATTTGCCCCTGCTTCGGTGCATATATAGAACTTAATATTCTTATTATTATCAAATTAAGTGAAGTACAATGATATTATGCGATTCTTAATATTAATGAAGTACAACGATATTATTTGCCACGTAGGCTCCACATAGACTCCAAAACCCAATTATTTTAACCCATGACCCGTGACTCGTTTACCCATCATATAAAATAATACAACCCTAGTCCCTTCAGAATTCTATGGTTTTTACCTTCAGTTACACTAATATTTGCTTTTGGAACTGTTGTACCTCTTTGAGTGCCCAGTTGATCTTGGCCTAATGCATATTAATTATGAATTTTAAGCTGAAACCAAACCAATAAAGAGTTTTTCTTTTGGGATAAGTCGCAATGTACAGTGGTTAATGAACCAAACGAAATGGGTACACAAGTATACATGTACCTCTAACAAAAATGAACCAAATATGTTAACTAAACCAACATTTTAAAAAAAATAATATTATTTTTATTACATAGGGGGTAGGGGAAGGAGAAATAGGGAGGAGATGACAATGTGGGTATTCGAACCCTCACCAACAAGGTGAAAGTCAGGTAGTCAACCAACTGAACTACTGGATCCCTACAAACCAACAATTATACACTTCATTAATATTAAAGTTGGTACACCAAAAAACAAAAGGCTCACCAACTGGACTTACTTCATAACATGGGCACAAAATGGCACAAATGGTAAGCTACACTAACTCATTAAACCATCAAATTTAATGGCACAATAGGTTACAAACATGAGCTTAGTTCATAGCTACTAGTTTTTAATCATAAACAACACACCAAACTTCGTCTGAAGTTACAAATACATATTCACTTCATAATCGGCGCCGCAACGAATCCAACAAATATGGGCTAATTTTCTAAATATGGGCTCAAATTGCCCCATCTAATTCCTCCCCTGAGTTTGTACTTTGTTGTATCTGCCCAAGTTACAAATTTGCCTTTAAAAAAAAAAATCCTTTTTAGGCTGAAACCCTTTCTATAATATGTATATTTTATTATCTTGAAGGGCTTCCTTGACAGTTAAAAGTGCAGGAACCCTATTTGCTTTTTGCACTTTCCGCCTCCTATGAATACTATGTCTGGATTGTAGTGTTACTTTGAACTAATAATTTGTGGAATTGAGGGGCAGTTTCAATAACTAAAATGGCAGATGAGGAGAGTTTAAATGTTAATGAAGAGCAGAATGTCAAGCCGAGGCACAAGGGAAAACATGACAAGCCAAAGCCATGGGATGATCCGAGCATCGACCATTGGAAGATTGAAAAGTTCGATCTTTCCTGGAATGAGAGTGGGTTGCTTGAAGTCAGTTCCTTTTCAACTCTCTTCCCTCAGTACAGAGGTTAGCTCCCCAAATATTATCTGTCCAAAACAAATAACCTGTTTTTATGTTCTTTTTTGATAACCGTGGTGTCCCGACTGATTCCACGAGTTACGTGCCACCTCCCACTAGCAACAGGTAGCAGGTCCACCAAGGCTAGGACAGATGGGAGAAAAACTCCTAGTGTTTTTTTTTTTCTCTGTTGGGATTTGAACCTGAGACCTCACGTTTCTCAACCCACTTTATTAGCCCTTGGGTGCAAAAGAAATAACCTGTTATCCTATCGGTTTTTTCCGAAGATGATGTATGCTTAACTTATAGAAAGCTTTGGTACACTTTATATGAGACAATAGTTTTATGACCTACTTTTCTCTTTCGAATTTCTAACTTTTTTATGATAAGTATGCTTTTCTACTCTTTTTTTTTTTTGGGGGTTAAAATCTTTTGATGTTTCTTGTGAGTTTTTATAAATATTGGAACATTAGTGTACGGTATGTTAATAATTGTTGCATTTACTTCACATAGTAACATTATTATTAATATTTATAATAGTGAAGATTAATTCAAGTTAATAAGATGCTAGTCATGTGTTTTAAATACGTTACCTTAGATGTTGTTGTCAAAACTTTATTTAATAATATGAAGATTTTGAGTAATTTAGTTCAAATTTCTAAATATCGCTCTTAAAAAGTAGATAGTTTTTTCTCTTCTTTTATTGTACAAAATTTTGTACTTCTTTTTATAATCCTCAATATTGTCTAAGAAAAAATAAAATCATAAAATTCATCTATAAAAATTTTGGGGCCTCAAAAGTTTAGGGGGCTAAAGTAAAGGTTTTACTAGCTTCACCCTTGAGCCACCCCTGATAATAACCATCAAACTAACGGACAAGTATCAGTATTTAATATATTTTGAAAAATCTAATTTTGGGTTTCCCTTTGTGAAAGAAAACGATGAAAAAGAATGGTAGCAGCAAGTATCGGGAGAATTTGCTTTGCTTTTTGCTTATTGATTTGTCAATCTTATATTTTGTTTTTAAAATATAAAGTGTTAAAAGAAATTCTGTATAATAATCTGTATGATAGCAAAAGGGGAAAAAGTTACCCCCAAAGGAAAAGAACTGCACGAGTTCAATTTATACGTTTTTCTAATTTTGAAAAGTGAATTAAAAGAGAATCTTGCTTATTATAGCAAAAAAGGGAAATAACATAGGCACTGGTGGGGTTTCGAACCCACATCTCTGGAAAGAGAGAGCTTATCTAGCCTCTGCATTACCATTGAACTGTCCGCTTATTTCTGTATGTGGGTTCGTAAGTAAATAATATCTACCTTTACTATTTTTCTATAGTAAAAATATAGGATCTACGCAAAAGCTACTGTTACACCCCGTATCTTAGAACTAAGGTTAGACTCATGTCAATAGATCTTTAGTGAAAAAACTGAAGGTTTGAACGTTTTGCGAAAATGGTTGATAGGCCTACTTCGGGCAACCATAAATCCTTGATTAGTTGGGAATTTGGGAAAGTACCCTTAATGAAATTTGTAGTATGTAGAAATACCTTTTTAACGATATATGGACCAGGCCAATGAGAGATCGGAGCAAGGAGATATGATCGTCTCAATATGGCTAATAGTAAGACACTTAAAATTCTATAGAATCGGCTAAGTTTTCGATACGTTTTCCTTACGATCAAATTTCGTGACAATCCGTTGGGAATTTGAGAAAACTTAAAACATGAAAGTTGTAGCTCTTTGAAATAGATTTCCAACGGTATATTGTGGAGCCCAAACAGAAATCTGTACAAGAAGTTATGATAATTTTACCGAACACTGCATAGAACCAACACATGTCACTTTTCAGGGCGCGTGCGATGGCCCCGCGTCGCTGGCCGATCGCACAAAAACACCCTCTCTGAGTATCGACCTGCAGAATGTCGCGCGATGCACGTGCGTCGCGGACCCATCGCATAACAGGTCGGTTTCGGGTTAAAAGTCGGGATTTCGTGTTTTAAGTTATATTTAACCTTGGGGTTTATTTTCGTAACACCCCTAGTCACGAAAAATTACCCTAAAGTCAGGGAGAACAAGTCCCAAGCCTCAAGAACCCTACAAGGTAAGTTTTGTCATGATTCCAGGTTGAATTCAAGTCTCTAATCTCTTTCTAACTTGAGTAAACCCTTCTAATCAATAGAGTTGTGAGTGGAACAGTATTGTTGGGCGTGGAAACCCTAGAATTAAGAGGATTGAACGTCAAAAAGGTAATGTTTCTACACTCTAATAATTCATAATAGTGAATTGATGAGTTCTTGGGAGAATAGTAAATGGGTTTAGTAAAGAGAATTACACGAACTATAGTAGGGTTTTGAATTGTTGACTTGAGATTGTTATAATGATATGGGTGATGGAGAATGATGTTAATTACATCTAATTGAGATTGTAGAATCACCTAGAAGTAATAGAATGGAAATTGGGTGAAGAAACACCATTAATGGAGATTGTGGAGCTTTATGCCCACTAAGTGTTTGATAAAATGCTTAGATAACCAAAGCATGAATATTATTGCTAATATAAAATCCCTTTGACTTGTATTGATATAGATCAAAGTTGAAAGGGTTGACGAACATTGTATTACGCTCAAAGGCTGGAATTAAGGTATGTGAGGCTAACTATCTACGTTAGGGAATATTCATGATTCTCCCTACGCCTCATTCTTCATGCTTGTCAGCAATTTGACTCAGAATATAGTTTAGCCCTAGTTTCATGATATGATATAGAACTGTTATCTTCTAGGGTTGCAGTTACAGAATTCCTTCATGGTTGTCACTTTGAACATCATGAACTCAGCACGTAATCTTTATAGACTTATGCATTGTTATCACATGAGTCTCAGTCAGTGTATAACCCGTTATTTGCATGAGTCCCATAATCAAAAACAGTTATCATGCTATCAGCTATAGCCAGTCTCAGTCTTGTAAATTGTTAATGTTGAACACCTGTATCTGTATTTTTAGGCCCTAGGCTACAGTTTATGCATACGTATTGCTTGGGCCTGAGGCCACAGTTTTTGTGCACATTATTTCGGTCCTAGGCCACAGTTATATTTACAGTTTTACAGGTGATTCTTCATTCAGAACAGGGAGTACTTCAGCTTCTTGCTTTCCTGTTTAGTTCAGTTTCAGTTTCAGTTCCAGCATTTTATTGCTTCAGTTGCTTTACATACCAGTACAATTCAAATGTACTGATGTCCCTTTTATTGCTTGGGGGCCTGCATCTCGCGATACAGGTAACGACATACAGGTTGACGATCCAGCTACTTAGGAGTGTTCGTATCAGCTACTGTGGTGAGCCCCAGTTTCCTTCGGGGCGATATCAGTCAAGCAATTTTCACAGCTTTCTCGACAATCACCTTTTTGTATTCATTAGAGGCTTCATGGACACAGTTCAGACAGTCAGCTATTTGTTATGTTAGCCTTGTAGACAGTTAGACTCAGTCGTTCAGTTGTTTTGGTTTAGCCATGTTGGCTACTTTTAGATATGTTCAGATTGTCTAAGTATTTCTGCATTATGATATTTCAGTCAGACTTTTAGTTAATCAGCATGTGTTAGTTTTATTTTATAAATTAGTTATGTTTTGGTATCACATGTTTTCAGCCAGCCAGTTGGTTCGCTCGGTCACATGCAGTCAGGCACCGGGTGCCGTGTTACGTCCAGGCCCAGGTTCGGGGCGTGACAGCTATTGGGCTCGCCTGAACCCCTCTTTAACACTGTAGCTCCGCCTAGGGGTGGCAAATGGGTGGGTTTGGTTGGATTTTGTTACACCCTGTACCTCAGAGAAACACTGGTTAAATTTGAATGTAAGTATGTCGAGTTACGACTAGGTAAAACAACTTTGGAGTATGAGGAACGAGACATTATTAAGTATATTGTTTAAGTAAAGGACGAAAGACGATCTCGTAAGTCGTAATCGGGAAAGACTATTTTGAAACACAAGAATATGGCCATTATCATGTATAATAAATGATAAATATCATGTATGAAGAGTTTCGGAAGGTTTCGAGGTCAAGCAAATTGAATAAAATAAGTTCGACGAAAATTTGAGAAATGTTGGGCAGATTTTTAGTCAACTTTGGAGGGGTATATCTCCATGTATATTTGGAGTTTTAAGACGTTTCAAAAGCCTAAAATGAAGTCCGTCGAGTCTAGTTTGTAATGCAACAAACCTCTCATTGATAGGACATTGGAGTAGAGAATTATAGACTTTACAAACTAAGCTGTCGATGCAGAAACAGGACTAAAATCCCGCTATAAAAGGGCTAAAATCCCATTTGTTTTCTTCGTCAAAAACCTCTGAAAATTTCCAGAAAGTTCAGCCATCAAAGGGCTCTCAAATCTCATATATAATTGAAGATTTTGAGAAAAAATTCAAGCTACGGAATACCAATCGAAGTCCGGGCAACGCGTAGACGCGATTATGATTTCTTTTCGGTGTTGGAGGAGCTTGGGAGCAAGTAAAAATTGAAGATCTTGTTACTTTGTTAAATACAAGGTATGAATCATTAAATTTCTTTCTTTATCAATATGGATTAAGGAATAATTGCAAGAATAAAGGTTATATTTTGTTGTGTGGATGTTGTTGATTTATGAATTGAGGGTTGAAGAGAAATTTGGATGAAAATACACATATTTATCTTGTAGGATGTTGTTATTGATGTTGTTAGTATTAATTTCGGCTTCTTTACGGAAATAAAGTATTCAATTAGTCGTATCACAAGTTGGTTAGTTGAGAAATTTAGAAAATATCGTGTGGGATGTTTTAGGAGATATATTGGCATGGATAATGGTATTGATGATGTTGGTATTGTTGTTGTTGATTGGTTGTTGATATTATGATTTCGGGCTAGGCATATAAACAGGGGAGATGCTGCCCGCATTTCGACAGAATTTAGAAGGATTTTAATTAAAGTCTTGAGACAAGTGCCTGATGACGAGCCTAACAATATTATGAATGGTTCTATATGTAGATTACGAGGCTATCAATGATCTTAAGTGAATTTCCAAAACTGGAAGTAAGTTGGAAGTCGAGAAATTATCTTCCAGGTATGTTAAGGCTAGTCCCCTTCTTTCTAAAGGCATGATCCTTTTGTTATAAATCTTTATATCGTACTCATAATATCATTGGTTCCGCAAATGCTAGAAGTCCACGAATTTCGTGATCCTTATAATTTTATTGAGCTTCTAAAGGCATGATTCCGATACTACAACTTCATAAAGGTTTCCATATCTTCCTCGTTTTCAAAAGTTAAATGTTTACGACTCCAAGGCATAATTCCTTTCCTAATAATTCATAGCTATTTTCCCAAAATGTCGTATTTTCTAAATCAGAGATTTATGATTCTGTGAGCTCTTATGATAACAGCGATGAGCATGTTTTTATGATGATAATGATGATGTCAAAAATGAGGATATTTTCCTATGATGATTATGATGATGATGATTTTATGGCTAGAAGTCTCAAGTTATGAGATCAATGCTTTAACGAGATGATTTTATTCATATAGATTTCCATGTACATGAGCTTTACATTATTATGATGACTGTGATGAGAACGATTTTGTGTTCAAAGGTTCCAAGTTTATGATTTCAATGATGATATGAGAATATTGAGCTATCTTTTGACCTTTCTTGATTTTATTCATTGTTGTTGGTCTCACCTTATAATAATTTTTCCTTCAAGGTGAGACAAAGCGACGATGATTAATCCATAATATAATCGGAAGTTACCGACCTTACGTCACTCCGATGTACTCATAGCTTTTATTTGGCTCTCATGCATGCTTTATATATATGTATGTATGTATGTATGTATGTATTTTATCACACCGCGCCGCGCTATAGTCGGACGGGCAGGCACCTAGATGTGCACACCACTGCAGTAGGCATGTTATGATTTTGCCCCGGACGCGGGAGGCCTGGACGCAGGCTAATGATGATAACACCGAGCCTTAATGGTCGGGCATGATACTATATATGACACCGAGCCTTTATGGCCGGGCATGTTACTATGTATATGTATAAAAATGTTTTTTTTTAAAAGGTTAAGCATGCATGACATCCACCCTACGAGGCATTCAGATGTACAGGTTATCTTTCTCATTCCTTGTTATTTTTCATATCTATGTTATGTTGTTACTCATGCCTTACATACTCAGTACATTATTCGTACTGACGCCCCTTCTTGTCGGCGTTGCGTTTCATGCCACGCAGGTGTATACAGATGAGTAGAGGATATTGCTAGAAGATGTCCCAGCAGGATTGGCGAGCTCCATTACTTTCCGGAGTGTGCCGAGTCAGAGTATGTGCGTTATGATATATTGATTTATGTTAGAGACTTTGCAGACAGAGTCATGTATACAGTATGCCAGTCTTGTAAGCGGCTATTTAAGCCGATGTATCATTATGAATTACTTTACAGATTCATATGATTACAAATTTTATTTGATTCGAGAAAGATGAAAAGAATGTATTCGAAAAGCTTCCATTGTGCATTTCATTTCATGACTTAAGAGTCCTGTGAGATTTATAAGTATAACGAGAAGCAGCGGGTTCACTCGACTCTAAGTAAGGGTCGGGTGCCCATCATGCCCTACCAGGATTGGAGTGTGACAGATTTGGTTTGGTTGAACAAAAATGGGTTGGGTTTCGAACCGCCCATATTTCATGTGAGTAAATATGGATGGGTTGGTTATGAGTTAGCCCATATTTTCAAGTGTATTATTATTTCAAGTGTAATGTTTATAATTATTTTTTATTTTGTCAAGTTGAATTATTTTTTTCATATATTCATAATTGACATTATGAGATAGAAATTTCAAGGGTGGGGTGGAGGTAAGAATTTTTTTTTCCATTTTTTATAAAAAAAATTTATAAAAGTAAAATATATGAAATTGAAATTTGTGTGTGGGGAGGGGGGGTTCGTGGAGGGGTTGGGGTGGAAGGTAAGAATTTTTTTTCCATTTTTTATAAATTTTTTTATAAAGGTAAAATATATGAAATTGAAATTTGTGTGTGTGTGGGGGGGGGGGGTTCATGGAGGGGGTGGGGGTGGGTAAGAAATTTTTAATAAAATTTTTATAAAACTAAAATATACTATGAAATTGAAATTTATGGGGGGAGGGGAGGCATGGAGGGGGTGGGGTGGGGGGTAAGAATTTTTTTGCAGTTTTTATAAAAAATTTATAAAAGTAAAATACATGAAATTGAATTAATTTTTTTTTGGGGGGGGGGGGGGGGAGGGGATTTCATGGAGGGGGTGGGGTGGTGGGTAAGATTTTTTTTTTAATTTTTTATAAAAGTAAAATATATGAAATTGAAATTTGAGGGGGGAAGGGTGGGGGGTTGTGTAGGGGGTGGGGTGGGAGTAGGGGTCGGAGTGGGAGGTAAGAAATTTTTTTCTCATTTTTTATAATTTTTTTATAAAAGTAAAATAAAGTATATGGTATAAAAAAATTGTGAGAGGGGCAGGGTTGGGTAGTGTGGGAGGTAAGAAAGAAATTTCTCATTTTCGAAATAAGTTATTATTGGGTCTGGTGTGCTCTTATATGAATACCCATAATTTTCCTCATATTTATCTATATTTTTATAGATTAAAAAGATACTTGAAGCCCATATTTACCTATCTAAAATATGAATAACTCAACTCACTAAAATATAAATTAAATGGGCTAATTTTCTAAATATGGGCTCAAATTGCCCCATCTAATTCTTCCCCTGAGTTTGTACTTTGTTGTAGCTGCCCAAGTTACAAATTTGCCTTTTAAAAAAAAAAAAATCTTTTTAGGCTGAAACCCTTTCTATAGTATATATATTTTATTATCTTGAAGGGCTTCCTTGACAGTTAAAAGTGCAGGAACCCTATTTGCTTTTTGCACTTTCCGCCGCCTATGAATACTATGTCTGGATTGTAGTGTTACTTTGAACTAATAATTTGTGGAATTGAGGGGTAGTTTCAATAACTAAAATGGCAGATGAGGAGAGTTTAAATGTTAATGAAGAGCAGAATGTCAAGCCGAGGCACAAGGGAAAACATGACAAGCCAAAGCCATGGGATGATCCGAGCATCGACCATTGCAAGATTGACAAGTTCGATCCTTCCGGGAATGAGAGTGGGTTGCTTGAAGTCAGTTCCTTTTCAACTCTCTTCCCTCAGTACAGAGGTTAGCTCCCCAAATATTATCTGTCCAAAACAAATAACCTGTTTTTATGTTCTTTTTTGATAACCGTGGTGTCCCGACTGATTCCACGGGTTACGTGCCACCTCCCACTAGCAACAGGTAGCAGGTCCACCAAGGCTAGGACAGATGGGAGAAAAACCCCTAGTGTTTTTTTTTTCTCTGTTGGGATTTGAACCTGAGACCTCACGTTTCTCAACCCACTTTATTGGCCCTTGGGTGCAAAATAAATAACCTGTTATCCCATCGGTTTTTCCGAAGATGATGTATGCATAACTTATAGATGTTGTTGTAAAAACTTTATTTAATAATATGAAGATTTTGAGTAATTTAGTTCAAAGTTCTAAATATCGCTCTTAAAAAGTGGATAGTTTTTTCTTTTCTTTTATTGTACAAAATTTTGTACTTCTTTTTACAATCTTCAATATTGTCTGTGAAAAAATAAAATCATAAAATTCATCTATAAAAATTTTAGGGCCTCAAAAGTTTGGGGGGATAAAGTAAAGGTTTTACTAGCTTCACCCTTGAGCCATCCCTGATAATAACCATCAAACTAACGGACAAGTATCAGTATTTAATATATTTTGAAAAATCTAATTTTGGGTTTCCCTTTGTGAAAGAAAACGATGAAAAAGAATGGTAGCAACAAGTATCAGGAGAATTTGCTTTGCTTTTTCCTTATTGATTAGTCAATCTTATATTTTGTTTTTAAAATATAAAGTGTTAAAAAAAATTCTGTATAATATTCTGTATGATAGCAACAGGGGAAAAAGTTACCCCCAAAGGAAAAGAACTGCACGAGTTCAATTTATACGTTCTTCTAATTTTAAAAAGTGAATTAAAAGAGAATCTTGCTTATTATAGCAAAAAAGGGAAAAAAAAACATAGGCACTGGTGGGGTTTCGAACCCACATCTCTGGAAAGAGAGAGCTTATCTAGCCTCTGCATTACCGTTGAACTGTCCGCTTATTTCTGTATGTGGGTTCGTAAGTAAATAATATCTACCTTTACTATTTTTCTATAGTAAAAATATAGGATCTACGCAAAAGCTACTGGGTTCGCCTGAACCCCTCTTTAACACTGTAGCTCCACCTAGGGGTGGTAAATGGGTGAGTTTGGTTGGATTTGGTTTGGTTGAACAAAAACGGGTTGGGTTTCAAACCGCCCATATTTCATGTGGGTAAATATGGGTGGGTTGATTATGAGTTAGCCCATATTTTCAAGTGTATTATTATTTCAAGTGTAACGTTTATAATTTTTTTGCCTTTTGTCAGGTTGAATTATTTTTTTTCATATATTCATAATTGATATTATGAAATAGAAATTTCAAGGGTGGGATGGAGGTAAGAATTTTTTTCTCCATTTTTTATAATTGTTTTTATAAAAGTAAAATATATGAAATTGAAATTTGTGTGTGGGGAGGGGGGGGGGGGGGGTTCGTGGAGGGGGTGGGGTGGAAGGTAAGAATTTTTTTTTCCATTTTTTATAATTTTTTTTATAAAAGTAAAATATATGAAATTGAAATTTGTATTTGGGGGGAGGGGGTCGTGGAGGGGGTGGGGGTGGGTAAGAAATTTTTTATAAAATTTTAATAAAACTAAAATATACTATGAAAGTGAAATTTGGGGGGGGGGGGGAGGCATGGAGGGGGTGGGGTGGGGGTAAGAATTTTTTTTGCAGTTTTTATAAAATTTTATAAAAGTAAAATACATGAAATTGAATTAATTTTTTTTTTTGGGGGGGAGGGGATTTCATGGAGGGGGTGGGGTGGTGGGTAAGAGTTTTTTTTTCATTTTTTATAAAAGTAAAATATATGAAATTGAAATTTGAGGGGGGAAGGGTGGGGGTTGTGCAGGGGATGGGGTGGGAATAGGGGTCGGAGTGGGAGGTAAGAAATTTTTTTCTCATTTTTTATAATTTTTTTATAAAAGTAAAATAAAGTATATGGTATAAAAAAATTGTGAGAGGGGCAGGGTTGGGTAGTGTGGGAGGTAAGAAAGAAAATTTCTCATTTTCAAAATAAGTTATTATTGGGTCTGGTGTGCTCTTATATGAATACTCATAATTTTTCTCATATTTATCTATATTTTTATAGATTAAAAGGATACTTGAAGCCCATATTTACCTATCTAAAATATGAATAACTCAACTCACTAAAATATAAATTAAATGGGCTAATTTTCTAAATATGGGCTCAAATTGCCCCATCTAATTCCTCCCCTGAGTTTGTACTTTGTTGTAGCTGCCCAAGTTACAAATTTGCCTTTTTATAAAAAAAAAAAAAAAAACTTTTTAGGCTGAAACCCGGGCCTTTTAATTATAGGTGACAAATAGGTTTTAAAATTGAGTTGGGATAACTCTAGTTTGTTTAATTGAGTAGCGGTGATAAACTTTGGATTAGTGATTAGGGAGTTTTGACTCACCCCAAAGTTATATTTTTAATACTTTGACCCCAAGCTTTGTTTTTTTACACTTCGCTCCCAAGTTTTATTTTTAACACTTTGAGCCAACCCATATAAACCCTATAGAGCCAAAAAAAACGCGCCAAATTTTTGTTTACCTGCGCCGTTTCCACAATTTTTGGCTTTTCTTTTTTGCTTCGTTTCTTCTTCTTCTTGCTGCTTCTTCTTATTTTGCTGCTCGTTTCTTCTTCTTCTTCTTCTTCTTCTTCTTCTTCTTCTTCTTGACTGGATTTTGCTCAATAAAGAAAAAAACAAGACCACCTGATTTTGCAATTTTTTGTCTGGATTTCATTCGTGTAGCATTGGGAATTGTTTCATAACTCATTCCATTGTTCTGCTTTCTTCTTCTTCTTCTTCTTCTTCTTCTTCTTCTTCTTCTTCGTCCGCCATTGTTGCTCAAGAAAGAAAAAAATGTGACCACACGATTTTGCAATTTTTTGACTGGATTTTGTTGGTGTAGCACTGGCAATTACTTCATAAGTGTTTTTTGCTCATTTGGTAAGTACAACAATGTTGTTTTATTTCAATTTTTCACCTCGGTATAAATCTACTGATTTTCCAACAACTTACAGTAGCTGTTGTAGTTGTTGCAACATATAATGTGGTTGTTGCAACTTCTTCAACAGATTATGAAGTTGTTGTAATTGTTAAATAAATAACATGCAACAACTGAGTGAATTGTTGCAACAGGTATTCCACTTGTTCCAACAACTCAACGATCTGTTGGAGTCAGATTAAGTTTTTGTCTGAAACAGAACCCAAAAAACTGAAGCCGCTTCCAACAGATTATTGACTTGCTGCAACAAGTTGTATAGTTGTTGCAACAGGTGTTCCACTTATTGCAATAACTCAACTATCTGTTGGAGTCGGCTTCAATTTTTGTCTGAAATGTAACCCCAAAAACTGAAGCTACTTCCAACAGATTATTTACTTGCTGCAACAAGTTGTATAGTTGTTGCAACAGGTGTTTCACTTGTTGCAACAACTCAACTATCTGTTGGAGTCAGCTTCAGTTTTTGTCTGAAACAGAACCCAAAAAACTGAAGCTGCTTCCAACAGATTATTGACTTGCTGCAACATGTGTACTACTTGTTGCAACAAGTAATACACTTGTTGCAACAACTCGATAATCTGTTGGACATCTTCAACAGTCTGAAACATTACCCCAAAAAAACTGAAGCTGACTCCAACAGATTAGTGACTTGTTGCAATAATTTTATTACCTGCTGCAACAAGTAGTCCACTTGTTCCAACAAGTCAATAATATGTTTGAACAACTGCTGCAGCTGTTTCATTTTGTTATAGATTGGTATGTACTCTCATGACCAATTTTTTGTTAAACAAAATATCTTCAGCTACCTCGAACACCACTAATGGGGGACTCAATAACAATAGGGGTTGATTGCCACGGTGAATGGATCGAGAAGAACAATCGATATATTTGGCGATGGAAGGGTAGTGACACGTTAGAGACGATAGCGATGACTATCCAAAGAGATGCTATGTTCGATAATTTTGTGTACCTAATCATCACCTATTGCGAATTAACTTGTGAACCAAAAGATCTTGCCATCACTTACATGCACAATTTTTTTGAAAATCAGAGGGTCTTGCCATTTAAGATAACTGATCAGGTTCATTTGCGTGCTTATTTGAATGATGTAGCTAGGCCCATTTTAAGGGTATACATTGTTAGAAGCCCAGTAGAGAACCACAATTTATCTCAAGACCAACAAGATGTGTTAAATGATGAATTAGATGGGGTGGATGTGGATATCCCAGATAATGGAAGTGGGGCTGACCCGATTCCTATACCCGAAGTTGCGAGCAATACAGTGGGCACTACACAATCAATACAGTCTAGCCATATTCAAGATGATGACAAGTTTTTATAAAGGAATGTCATTCAAGAACAAGGAAGAACTAGCCACTTGGTTGAAACTTGCTTGCTTGAAGAAAGATTTTACAATCAAGAAGGTGATTACTTCGCGTACTGTGTATTGCTTCAGATGTGTACATTCGGAGTGCAAGTGGTGGCTGAGGGCTGTGAAGCTTTTAAGTTCTGACAGATTTTGTATCAGAACCTACATAAAGTATCACACATGTGGTTCTGAGCACATTACGAGCCATAATCCACACGCTACTGCGAAAGTCATTGGTGAATACTGTTGACACCCAATTTTGTCCCACCTTTTCTTCGAAATATCTATTTACGCTTCTAATATTTTTGGCGAATTAAGAAATAATTATTTATATTTTTTACAATAATTATTAATACCGGCATTTCCTTATCCTGTCGTAGCCACCACCGTCATCATCTTTATTTTATTACCGTTACTACTACTATTATCATTATTATTATTATTATTATTATTATTATTATTATTATTATTATTATTATTTTGTCATTATTATCACTACTGGTATTATGATAATTCGCATTTTTATCATTTCAGCATTTTTACCATCTTATGCACATGCATTGTATTTATTTCGCGCAGTTAAATAGTAGCATTTATCTACTGTTGAACTTTTTAAAATATTATAGCACGGCTATTGCGACGTCATATAATTTTATCTGAGCACTAATAATTACATATTTCTATATTGGGTCGCTCATTTAAATTTAGAAGCCCAAATCCGAGTCCGATTAATCCGTATTATTTTTCGGACCAGTCCATTAACGACCAGCCCTATCCGTATGAGGCCAATTTTATACCCAGCCCACATTTTATCCCTCAGCCCACTATTCATTCAACCCCAACCCAACCCATTATTTGAACTGACCCGGTCCAGCCCATGACCCAACCCGGGTCAGTGAATAAAAAGAACCCCAAGGGTTCATTCCTTTTCCATCCTACGTACTTCAAAGATATACTGCGAAAGTCATTGGTGAATACTTCAAAGATAAGTTTCCTTACGGTAAAGGCCCATCTACAAAAGATATGAGTCAATCAATCCGTACAGATTTGGGTTGTAAGGTAAGTTATTGGAAGGTCTGGAAGGGCATGGAGATTGCAAAGGCTTTGACAAGGGGGACACATGAGCACGGGTATACGGTGCTTGATGCGTATCGTTATATGCTTCGTTCTGCAAATCCAGGAAGTAAGACGGCATTAACGGTTGATAAAAATGGGAAGTTCAAGTACTTTTTTGTAGCCTATAAGGCTTGGATGCTTGGTTTTGCGCAAATGAAAAAAGTCATAGCTGTCGATGGGACATTCTTGAGGAGCAAGTTCGAAGGAGTGTTGTTGTCAGCAGTCGCACAAGATGCGGAGAATCATATTTTTCCAGTGGCATTTTGTGTAGTGCATAAGGAGTGTGATGCTTCGTACAAATATTTTTTTGGACAAATGAGAAGCTATATAGAGGATACCTCTGAGTTGTGCATAATTTCTGATAGACATCTAAGTATCAAAAAGGCGGTTTCAATTTTCTTCCATACATGTCATTATGGTTTTTGCATGAGGCACCTAGGGGAAAATCTGAGAACCACCTTTCACAATGGGGCCGTCGCATCTCAATTTTATAAAGCAGCAAAAGCGTACAATAGTGATGTCTTCAATGACCATTTCAATAAAATCAGAGATTTGGTTCCTGGGGCCGCCGAACATCTTGAACGTGCTGGATTCCACAGATGGAGCAGGGCATTCTGCCCCAGAAACAGGTATTTGCACATTTCTGTTTCCAACAATTAACGTATCTGCTGCAACTAATAGGTAACTTGTTGCGGCAGATATTGTACTTGTTGTGATTTTTGACACAGCTGAGCCTCAGCCATATGTTCCAACACTAATATGTTTGTTTTGTCAGGTATAATTTTATGACGACAAACGCTGCTGAGTCGGTGAACTCAATGTTCAATGTTGAAAGAGAATTTCCCATTACTGCTCTATTTAATTCCATAAACAGGAGGTTTACTGAGAAATTTCATGAGAGGCGTATGGAGTTCATCGACTCACCAACCATCTTTGTTCCCTTAATGGAAAAAAAAATCAAAATTTGTCAACTTGGGTAATAAGTTATTAGCCCATCAAATTGTCAACTACAAGTTCAGCGTCATCGGCTACGGTTCAGTTGCAACAGTCGATCTGTAAGAAGATCTTGTACTTGTAGAGTTTTTGACCTGGACAAAATACCTTGCCCACATGCTATGGCAGCGCTTCGAGTTCAATATGGTGAAGACTTTGGAAGGCGGATTTATGACTACTCATCTCCATATTACAGGATGGAGAATTACATAATTGCATACTGTGAGGAAATGAATCCCGTGCCTTCTGAAGAATCTTGGGAAGTTCCTATGGAGATTTTAGAGAGAGAAATACCTCCTCCACATGTTGATCCGAGCAAACCGGGAAGAAGACGGACAAAGAGGAGGTGTGGAATCGGGGAATCACTTGCAATGAGGAAAAAACAAATGCTACATATGCAAAACAGCTGGCCATAAAAAAACTACATGCCCAAACCGAATTGTTCCCTAGTTGTTAATTTGCAATGTCTTGTAATAATAATTACTATTGTTTATGTTTGTGAAATTGGATTTTATGACATTTTTATGTTGTTTCTGTTAGTAAAATTGGTTTAAATGATATGTTGATCTTGCTCAAATCACCAATGTATGTTCTGTGGTTTTGCAATTTCTGAACAGTTTCCACCAAGTAAAAATTCTGTTGCAACAACTGTGTAACTTGTTGGGATTTTGCCAACCAGTAATCGGACTTGTTGTAGCAACTAACTTAACTTGGTTTTCCAACAAGTGATATGACTTGTTACAGTAAGTTCCTATAGTGTTTTGAGTTTTTACAACAAATGGAATGAGTTGTTGCAGAAAGTCCTTAACTTGTTTCATCCAACAAATAGAATGAGTTGTTTCATCTAACAAGTGATATGACTTGTTCAACAGCTATGTTACCTGCTGCAACAGATTATGTACTTGTTGCAACAGGTTATACAACTGCTGCAACAGATTATGCAATTGCTGCAATAGATTATGTACTTGTTGCAACAGGTTATGCAACTACTGCAACAGATTATGCAATTGCTGCAGCAGATTATGTAATTTCTGCAACAGATCATGAAATTGTTGCAACAACTAAGATATAAGTCACATATGTTTAGTTATTAACAGAGGGAACCAATGATATTTAGTGTTAAACAAAAGGATTCAATGATATTTAGTAATCAATATATTTATCTACTAACATCCTTAATGGATTAGACGGTAATTTCATTGATTTGATGGGAAATTCTAAGCGTATACTTCCCAAATCGAGCGATCGTTGGTGTAATTTGATGAGAACTACTTGATTCACCCATATTTAGGTGTAAACAAAGAAAACCAATGATATTTATTGTTTAATAAATGTTCCTAACCGATTTGATGGTATTATGAGTCATGACATATGATCAACTAAGCGTATACTTCTCAAATCGAGCGATCGTTGGTGTAATTTGATGAGAACTACTTGATTCACCCATATTTAGGTGTAAACAACGAAAACCAATGATATTTATTGTTTACTAAAGCTTCCTAACCAATTTGATGGTATTCTGAGTCAGGGCATATGATCAACTAAGCGTATACTTCCCAAATCGAGCGATCGTTGGTGTAATTTGATGAGAACTACTTGATTCACCCATATTTAGGTGTAAACAACGAAAACTAATGATACTTATTGTTTACTAAATGTGAAGCTTTTAAACAGGTTACTCATCCGTTACAACAGATAATACACTTGTTGCAATATATTATGAACTTGTTGCAATAACTAACCCATCTGTTGCAACATATTACAAACTTGTTGCAACAGGTGGGTTAGTTGTTGCAATTTCTTCAACAATTGAAAGATTTGTTACAACAACTGACTCATCTGTTGCAACAGATCACAAACTTGTTGCAACAGATTATCAACTTGTTGCAACTTCTAAAACAACAGTTAGATTTATTGCAACAACTAACCCATATGTTGCAACAACTGACTCATCTGTTGCAACAGATTACAAACTTATTGCAACAGATGGGTTAATCGTTGCAAGTTCTTCAACAGCAGTTAGATTTGTCGCAACAACTGACCCATATGTTGCAACAACTGAACCATCTGTTGCAACAGATTACCAACTTGTTGCAACAACTTACTCATCTGTTGCAACATATTAAAAACTTGTTGCAACAAATGGGTCAGTTGTTGCAACTTCTTCAACAGCTGTTAGATTTTGTGCCTTGTTTAAAACTACTGAAACCATTGAACATAATGTATTGAACACAACTTAAATAATGAACACCTAATATATACTTAACAAAATGTCTTAGAAAAGTACTGAACACCAAATATATACTTAAATTACATAATGTCGTAAAAAACTCCTAATATATACTTAAATTGTTCGACAGGCCACATTTTGGCTCCAAAAAACGCAAAATTAATGAACTGTTTATCAACCCATCTTAGGGCTCCAACACCTTTTCAATGACACCTAATGCCCATCTCCATTGCATCCTCCCCACAGAGTTGTCGCTGATTAGACTTTCCGATTTTGTCACAGTTGTGCCGGTAAGCAAAGCCTCCATAAAAGCAATTGACCACGAACCACATGCCCTACTAGTGACATTGCGGGGGAGATTCTGTACCCTATTGAATTCCTACGATTCATTGAGTAACTTTGCAGGCAAGTGTGCGAACATTCCACTCTGTTGCAATAACTCTGGCCACAATTCCATTACCGGCTCCATGAAACAAAAGAAATCAGATTCTTCATAGACAGGAACGTTGCAATCTGTTATATCCCGTAATTTCGCATAATTGGAAAGTCTTGGAAATAATTAGAACTTGTATGTTATAAGGCAATATTTTGATTTTAGTTAATATGTCTAGGTTGTTTATGAAAAATATTGGTGTGGAAATATGGAGGAAGTTCAAGGGCAAAATTGGAATTTCGGAAATTAGTTTCGGGAATTACAAAACAAAAGCTTTAACGAATTGGGCTTAATAAACTTGAGGAAATTTAGGCCCAAACCACAAAGGTGGCCGGCCATGGTCCAACATATATTAGCCCAAGTCCATGGATTAAGTAGTCATGTGATGACCATGTGACATATATTAAAGGGGCAATAATATATATACAAGCTCATCCTTTGGAATGTTCAAGAAAGCAATTAAACACAAAAAAAAAAAAAAGATTGAAGAGCTCCAAGAAAGAGCTCTCGGCCGAGAACCCTCCAAAAAAAAAAATCTCTAGCCTTTGATTGTGATCAAAAAGTCTTGTTCTTCTTGTAGTTGTAGCAAGTGCAAGACGCTCTTCAACGTGATATAATTAGTTTGGCGGAAGAATCACGTTTGCGGCAAGTCGGAATTTCAAGAAAAATGTGAGAATTCCATACTTTTATGTTATGAAATGAGTATATGTGTTATAGTGATTAGAGTTGCATGAAGAATATGGTATTTTGGTGTGTATGTGCATGACGTGAGTGTGTGTGGAGTAGTGTTGGCCGTGAGCCATGCTAGTTTGGTAGGGAAGATGAATTGAATTCTCTTTAGTTCGTTAGTTGCGTCGTTATGCATTTATGGCGTAAATGAATGTTTAACGAATTGAATTGGCATTGAAAATGGTTGCGGGTTTTTATGGGAAAATATATGATTTATGTGTATTTTTATATAATTGTGAAAGTAAGACTTTAAATGTGGATTATGGTTGTTGTTAATGAATTTGGTAGGAAGCAATGCGAGTTAGTATGTTCGTCGTAGTTGTTGACGTTTCGGGTAGAATATGGAAAGCGGCGGATTTCTTAAATTCATATAAATCGCTTGGGATATTACTGGATTGTGTTTGAATAATCTTCAATGAGTAAATGAATATGATAATGTGGACGTTAGTTTGATATTGTGAAGTTTGGATGAAAGTTGTTGATTTATGTAGAAAGAAAAATATTGTCGTTAGAATGATTTTCGTTATGACTTGTGATGTTTGGGATGTTGTGAGTTGTTGTTGTTGTTGTATATGGAGCCGAGCTAAGTCTCGGGGTGTTATATATATAGGGGAAATGCTGCCGAAATTTCGGTAGACAAAAAAAATGAAGTTAAGTGAATTCTTAAGCCTTGAAATCTCTAATTGGTAACTTTGACCATTTGCAGATTCTGAGCGAAACGGGACTTAAGTTTTGGGCGAGCGTAAGTCGTATATAAGGTATGTAAGGCTACCCACTCTTTCTTTTGGCATGTCTTAGGTATGCTAGGTTGATATCGGAACCCCGGGAGCAATCCTGCTCCTCGAAATCCGAATTATAAAATGTCTACTATTCATTCAATTGAATTGAAGCTTAAAGACCTTATTTTGGCTAGAAAGGAACCAAGTGTCTGAAACTTATGCAAACGTCGTCGGATCACTTCGAAACCTTTATGTATGATCCCATAGGCCCCAAATGTCCGTGATTCTTGTCCGCCACCTCGACTTGACCCGAGGTGGGCCCGCTAACCCCGAGATGCCTTGTTTGTTCTATTAGGCTCTCTTTTTGTAAAAGTTTGACAAGGGACCTTTAACTGTGAAATCGTCTATTATAAAATAATGTTTTGATTAACACAATATGCTAAACTATGTTTTGGGTTATGAATACCATTTCGGGAGCACTTTTGTAAAATGAACTCCGTACTAACTAATTGTTCGACTATTTTTACTAAAGACTTGACTTATGATTTTATCAAGTTCTAAAGAATATTTTGACATACAAATTGCATTGTTTGCTCACGACTCCGCTCGTGCCCTTATTATGATTCGTTCACCGGTTCCCGGGCCGATTATGATTCGTGCGCGCTATGATAAATTCGGCCGTATGCTGTGTTACGGTTCCCGAGGCCTCGCCATAGGGCCGGGTTCCGTTTGGTGTTATGCTGTGATATGGCTGGTGATATGTATGATGATATGTGTGCTCGGGGATGTACGGAGATTTGAACCTTCTGGTGTTATGCTGTGAGTGGCACCAGCGTCGGAGTGGTGACCACGTTCCTGAGCTTTGCATGATTTTGTTTGCATTATATATATATGATTTTGATACACATTCTGATATACTGCTCGGCATTTCCCTCTTTTGTATCCTGTTTGCTTTCAGTTGTGGTCTATATTTCTGTACTCCATGTTTTACATACTCAGTACATCTTTCGTACTGACCCCCTTCCTTCGGGGGCTGCGTTTCATGCCCGCAGGTACAGACGCCGGTGATCCACCATTGTAGGCTCCACTTTCTGCTATTTCGGAGTACTCCCTTTTGATCCGGAGTCTACTTTTGGTACATATACCCTTTTGCTATGTATATATTTCTGTATATCTGACTATTTGGGTACGGCGGGGCCCTGTCCCGTCATATGATTCTGTCGGTCTGTTTAGAGGTCTGTGGACATGTCTGTGGGTTAGGGTCTTTCGGTATGGATATGTGTATATGTTGTTTGGGCGATCCCATACGCCGAGGCGGCCGGTCCGCATATGTTTATACGTTGCTTTGTTAGCCCTGTGTGGCCTTTGTTGGTGTTTGCTGTGTACAGGGTTATTCTGGATAGTCCGAAAAACAAAGGAAACTCTGCCGAAATTTTTCTGGAAATTATCTAAATTTGGAATATAGCCTTGTCGGCTTCTGCTATTTACTTGAATGCATTTGATAGAGGGGTTTGGGTGCCCAGATCAGGCACTAGTCACGGCCTACGGGGTTGGGTCGTGACACAATCATACACATTTACCACTCCCTCTTCAATCATGAACTCGAGAGTGACAAAATATGTGGCATTAATATTCATCACTGTTAAAACCCTCTTTGCACCAGCCCACGAGCAGCCTCCCGAGTAGGGTCTGACACCCCTACACTAATCGACCCTATCATCATCCCACTTGAATTCAGCAAGTCTAACCTTCAGAGGAACGACATTTGGAACTGTACTCTCTTTTGTCAATTCTGTGTACCTCTTGGACATATTGTTGTAAAAGTTGAGGTCCAGGATTATGTCAGTGGAATCATAGTACTCAGGGAAATTGATTTGCCTCATATGCATTAGAAGCAGGACTTCATCTACATACTAAAGTAAAAGTAGTAAAACTGTTAGTTACTTGGTGCAACATATTCAACAGATTATCTATTTGTTGCAATAGCTAGTTAACTTGGTGCAGCAGATTCAACAAAATAAAGGAACTATTGCAACAACTAGTTAACTTGTTGCAACAGATTATCTACTTGTTGCAACAACATACTGAATTAGATAGATATGTACAAGTGTTGAAACTTACCCAATCCTCCCACCAAATTTCCATGCTTGTCAGAGCCTTGAAGTCTGCTGCTCCAAATTCATGCATTGAGTACATGGTTCTCCCACTCTTTTTGGACTTGATTGCAGTCTCAACCTTTTTCTTTCTTTGGGCATGTACAGGCTTGAAAATGTCCACCTTCTTTAGCACTTTTGGCCCAACATCAAGAAGAAGAGTCTCAATTGAATTACTGGGAGTAGCAACAGATCTTCTTGATCTAACTGATGCAAGTGCCTTGGCAATTGCTTTGCCCCTCCTCTGAACATGAACAAGAGTATAAGGTGAGGAAAGATTCTTTAATGGATTGATACCCCTCTTGGATATCAACCTCTGCATAGAAGTGTTTGTGGCTTCTTGGGCCTGTACCAATTCCTCCACCTTTCTAATCAAATTATCTATTTTGTCCTTGCAAGTGGTGCACTCACAAGCACATGAGGGCACTTTAGAAGTACCGACACCAACATCAAAAAATCTTCTACCACTAAAATTACCACCAAATCCGAAAAAATCACTCAATCCAGGAACTGGAGTAAATCCACCAATATTACCATCATCATCTCTTAATTTTTCCCCAGCAATACTTGCTGGGACATCATTACCAACACCACCAACATCAACAGGCTGAAAAACACCACCAACAGCATCAGCACCACCAACAGCATCAACAGTAACATCACCACCAACACCAATAACAATATGACCACCAGCAACATGACCACCACTACCAGCTACATTATCATCAACCCTAGTAATGGCTGTCACTCTAGCCACAATTCCCCTTTGAACGCATCAATCAATCTATCAGGCACAAATTCTATGGGCACAAAGGTGACAAGGCATGGCATCTCCAACTCTCTTATTGTTGGGACACAAGCCATGGGTTTACAACCTACAACAAGAATGTAGATATATCATAATGGTGCTAAATCATAAAAAGCGAAACCTATTTAAAATAAGTTATGAGGTTGTTACAAAATGTTACACATTTGTTAGGCAATGTCCAACAGATAGGTAACTTGTTGCAGCAGGTATCTCATCTATTGGAAATTTTCCAACATATGGGTAACTTGTTACATCAGGTTTCTCATCTGTTGGATATTGTACAACAGATTAGTAATTTGTTGCAACAGATTATTGTACTTGTTGTAAAAACTTACTGTAACAGATTCAGAAGTTATCAAATTAGCAAATAAAGTGATATGATGCAACAGCTGTGGTACTTGTTGGAAATTATCCAACAGATTGTCAACTTGTTACAACAGTTTTATCATCTGTTGGACGTTTTCCAATAGATGGGTAACTTGTTGCAACAGGTTACTCATCTGTTGTAAAAAAACTAGTTACATGTTATAACAGATTCATCTGTTGGGTAATTTGTTGCAACAGGTTAATTATCTGTTGGACAATGTCCAACAGATGCATAACTTATTGCAACATATGCATGTGTTGTTGCAGCAGATTATAAAAACTATTGCAACACCTAGTCATCTGTTGTGTTCTAATGCTTACAACTTCCTTAGGGGGGTTGAAAAGGTCAACACTCAATTTTGTGTTGTTCCTGGCAGTGAGTCATCTAAGAATTCTTGAATAGGTAGCTTCTTCAGAGTATTCCTTGACTTGATGCCTGAGGTGAGGAATGGCTTCAAATGCCCAAGCCTAGAAAAAAAGAAACCATCAAAAATCAAAATAGTGATTGAAAAAAAAAAGGTAAAACATTAAAGAAAATTTACCATGAAAGCCCAAGGGAAGCCATATAGGTTTTGTGTCTTCCCCGTTGGCTTCAAATCCTTCATCAAATATTCAACAGTCAAGCTAAAGCTTTGAAAACCCAGGCATAGTTGTTGAAGGCATCATAGTCCTCAGCAAGTTTAATCAATCCAAGTGGTATGATGTAGTTTACGTCTCTTGCCCAAAGAACACTGTGCACAAACCAAACTAAGCACAGTGCCTCCTTGTGCTTTTTTGAGAAAGTTTTGGACTCCAAGTCTTGCAACAATTTCTTTTGAATGTAGCTCATTCCCACTAAGTTTACCAAAGAGACATCATTCTTAGCTTTGGAACCCTTTGCTTTCTTGGCTGCCTTGGGCGTCCGGGCTGGCTTGGTTAATACAACAGTAAGAAGAGGCTCACAAGGATAACATCTCAATCTGGTAACTATGGCAAACTCCTTCATGCCAAAGCAACCGGCATGCCACAGTAATTGATCCAAATCTCATCCTTTCTATCACAAATAATCTTACGCTTCAAAAGCTCAGAAACCATTGTCATTTGAAATCGGGCACCGGTATCTTCAGGCAAATCTAAATAGAGCCCAAAGCAGCTAGCCCTAAAGAAATTCTCCAACCCCTGCTGCCGGAGAATGCCCCTGAAGGTGTCAAAGCCCTTGCCCATTGTTGATCTAACCACAAAATCACCGGACATATCCTTATTTCCATTCAGCGGCATCGTCACGCCGTACTTTTCAATGCTGAAACTCTTGACGACCTCCTCAATCAAAGGTCTATTGGGATCTGTGGCAATACTAGAAGACTCAACAAGATTGGCATCCACATTATGTTTCCTTTTTCTTCTTAACTCGGCCGAGGTCTGATCTGTTGATTCTTCTTTTTCTTCATTACCATTTTCAGTTTCTGCATCTTCTTCACCTCCTTCATCTCCCCCAGCTCCTTCATCCCCTTCATCTCCTTCTTCTTCATCTCCTTCTTCTTCACCTACTTCTTCTTCATCTCCTTCTTCTTCATCTCCTTCAGCATTTTCTTCATTTTCTTCATCTCCTTCAGCAAATTTTTCATCATCTTTTTCACTTTCTTCTCTAGTTTCTTCACTTTGTTCATTTTTATCACTTTCTTCTTCATGCCCAACAGAGGTTTCGTGTGTTTCCTCTCTTTCTGAAGCCCCAGTTTCACTAACTCTTTCCTCATTTGTTGATTGACAAATAGCAGTCACAAGTTTACCTAATGGTGTTTGCACCTTAGCTCTTTTACTACTTTCTCCCTCAGTTGGTTTCTCTCCTTTTCTTTTAACTGGAGCCATTTTATCTACACACAGGAGATAGAAAAACAGTTTTAATTGGTTACTGCAACATTCAAAGTAAAAAGGGAAAAGGAATATATTGCAACAAGTAATCAGTTGTTGCAATAGATTAAGAATATGTTGCAACAAAATACGAAGCTGTTGCAACAACTTATTACTTGTTGCAGCAGAATCTTAATCTGTTGGAAATAGAAAAACAGTAGCAACAGCTTAGCAACTGTTTTGATTTTTTACAACAGCTTGTTAATATGCTACAACAACTGCTTCAGTTGCTGCAAAAACCTCAACAATTGTTTTGATTTTATCCAGCAGCCGTTGGATAAAATCAAAACTTTTCCTAAACCATAGCATGACAGCAACAACAACAACAGCAAAAACATCTAAATTTAACTACAAAACATCTGTATTTCACTACAAACACACAACCATCACAAATCTCACTCACAACTTAAACAAAATACACTAAATAGGATTTTTTTTTAACCAAGCAACCTCAGCAGATGTTTGCAACTGTCAAACAAGTGCTAAATTTGCTGCAACAGCTACAACAACAACAACAACAAAAACAAAAACATCTAAATTTAACTACAAAACATTTATATTTCATTACAAACACACAACCATCACAAATCTCACTCACAACTTAAACAAAATACACCAAACCATGCAACCTCAGCAGATGTTTGCAACTGTCAAACAAGTATTGAATTTGCTGCAACAGGTAACCTCAGTTGTTGGAAAACATCAACAAAATTGCAAGCCTTTTTTTTCGAAACAACAAGGAGAAGAAGAACAAAAACAACATAAAAACCATAATTTCACAACCACAACCACTATTTAAAAACTCACAAACCCCAACAAGTGCAACAAATACACGAAACTACAACAAAACAAACAACATTCAAGAAAACCCCATGCTCTTCTTCATCTTCTCTAACCAAAATCATCATTTTCACACTCTGATTTCAAAACCCTAACTTTTGAACCAAGTGAAAAAAAAAAGTTTACCTGAGAATAATAGAGAAGCAACAGCAATGGATAGAGAGAGAAATGAGCAGCAGCAGCAACAACAATGGAGAGAGAGGAACGAGCAGCAACAATGGTGGTCGTCGGTTGCCGGTTTTTTGTAGCAACAACGGAGAGAGACAGAGACGAAGGAACTGGGAACTGCTTTTTTTTTTTTGAAATAAAATGAACAAGTAGTTGGGGTCGTGGGGGGAAGTGGGTTGGAAGGAGTTTTTGTATAATGTGTGTAGGTTGGAAGAAGTTTTTGTATAATGTGTTTGGGCTTTTGTGTATTTTGTAAAAGATTATAAGTTTTAAAAATTATAATTCAGTCCCAATTTTAGTTAATCACATTTTTAAGACAAGTTTGACCTTGGCTGGTCAAACTTGTCGCCATTTCTAATTATGAGACTTTTTTGTCACCATAAGTTAAATCTTTCGTTTTATCCTTTCATCCCTAACCCTTTTTTAGAAATCCCATGAGTGCGATTAGTTTTTTTCCACTTGTGGATGTTGTGGCCAAAATATAAAGGCATTTTTCTTTTTGTTATTTGTATTTTCCTACTTTAGGGTAACGATTAACCTAGATGTGCATCTGAAAGGGAAATTCAGTGCACAAAGTATTTCGTATTAACAGGATTTGGGAAATGACCATAACGCATGGGATATGATTACATTGTCTATTTTAATGTAAGTATTAGTGACTGCTTACACGGCTCGAATCTGTGACCTATGAATCATTGATTTTGAAAAGTTTCATTTTTAAGCTAACGTGTTTTCAATCAGAGTTGAAGGTATGTTTTTTGTTTATGAGTTTTAAATCACGTTCTGAATAAATTATTATGTAAATTAAATAAAAAAATTTAAACAAAATACAGATTTTGAGTAAGAACTACTAAATTCTACCGAACTCATAACATTAAGGCTGGATTGTCGCTGCTCCGAATCAAAGACAATTATATATTCAGAGCTCAAATTTGAAATCTCTAATTAACAATGAATGGATATCATCTCATCTCAATTTTTAGTGGTACAAAAAGATATATACTCATCTCATCATACTACTACTATTTAAATCTTCAAAGAATTTATCTCTAATTATAATTTTGTAAAAATGTTATTTAGATACTTTTAAGTATTAATTATTGTCCTCTCTCCGTCCCAATTTATGTAATATAATTTGACTGGACACGAAATTTAAGAAATAAAGAAAGACTTTTGAATCTTGTGGTCTAAAACAATTCAAAGACATTTGTATGGTTATAGATCATCTCATTAAGCGTAAAAGGTAAAATTTAAAGTTAAATTGTGGTAAAATTTAAAGTTAAATTTTGGTCAAATAAGGAAATGTATCATTCTTTTTGGGACGGACTAAAAAGGAAAGTGTATCAACATAAAATGTGACAGATATAGTAATTTATAGTGGCAGTTTATGTAATTTGTAAATATCAACAATCGTCTATAACCATAATCATCGCCTTTGTCAATTAGCACACAGTCCCAACGTCACCATCTTTAGCCACCATTTACAATGATGGCTCCAACCGTCATTACCCAACAATCACACAACATAGTGCACAACCACCATCATCATTAGCTATTACTATCATCCACTATAATTATCAGGCACCGCTAACTATCACTACGTCAATCACTACTATCAAGTGTGAACTACCGTCCCCATTAGCTAATATCCACCACCAACACGATCCCAAATCGATACTGATAACCACCAGCACTAGCCATTATCGTCACTAACCATCATATATTTGTTTAAAAATATTTTATTAATATAGCATTACATTACTTTAGTGTTTTCTTTTATTGAGACACTTTTAAAATACATAAGGTTCTACATTTCAGATATTCAGAAAACAAACAATCTTAATTATTTAAAAATTAGATTTTTAATGCAATAACTTAATATTCAAATGTGTATTTAATTACTTATATTCAAACATCCCAATCTTAATGCTCATTTTAATAATCAAATATATATTCAAATTCAAATATCTTAATTTCAATAAAAATAAATAAAGCTTCAATATCATACAAAATTATCCACGTAGTGTGATCAGCTTTGACCGCCTCAATTGTCTTTGTGAATAGTTGTAAATATTATGATTTTCATTACTTGAAATGACAGTTTCTAAAATTAAAAATTCTCATCTCCCACGGAGGAATGAAAATAAATAAGCAAATCAATACACTATTGCTAATAATAAGACATTAAATACTTTATTCGTCCCAATTTATAAAAAACTATATACTGAAACATCCAAAAAAAATTCTATATTTGACTAATAATAGCAATATACTTATTTAACTTTCTTTTCACAATCACTTAACAATTTACAATTTAAAATTTTAATATAGTTTTTATATGAAACTAATAGTTTAACTTCAGTTTAGTTTATATTGGTGCATTATGTAAATCAGACTAATACTAATCATTTCAATTTTATACTACTGACGTTGATTGCGTGAGACCTAATGCAAACTTTTCATCCCTCAAAATAAGTGTCATCCTAGCAAAAAAAAAAATTATCACAGAAGTTAGTGTTTCTAACTATATCCTTATCAAAGAAGTAGTTCTTTTAATATTATTCAATTTTCCAAAAGCATCTAATAAATGGGAATAATTTACTAAACTACATTGCATGTATTTGTTCCTCACATTGGATTTGAAGATAGAGTTGTGTTTGGTTATAGTTTTTGCAAAAAATATTTGGTTATTTGAATGTGAAGAAAAGTGAAAACCAATTTTTTGGTGTTTTTTAAATTTTAAATACAACTTGAAATTTTTACGGCTAAATGTTGATTTTCAAATAAAGTGAAAATATCTTGCGAAAAAAAGTAAAAAAATTTCATGGCCAAACGAGCCCCAATAGTATTTATCAAAACTAATCGCTTGGAGGCGGACCTTTGATTTGTGACAAATGAAGAGGGTCTCATACAACTAGTGTTGGTTGTGTGAGACATAGTATAAACTTCCTCGGCTGAGTGTTGATCTCCTCCGCATCTAGAAAGAGGATAAATTCACAGCGAGTGAAAAAAAGAAAAAAGACCCGAATGCAAAAGCCCTAAACCGAGAAGCACACATCTCGAGCAAATAATTTCTGGTTTGTATCATCAATTTCCAATCACCATAATTGAATAGCCATGGCTGGAAGAGAAGTTCGGGAATACACCAATCTCACCGATCCTAAAGGTAACTGGTCACACATATGTAACTGTAGCTAGTTTTTTGGTGTATCATTTGCTCTTTAGGGTTATAACATGTAAATGCAAATAAATTATTGCAGATAAGAAATTTGGGAAAGGAAAGGACAAGATTGATGATGAGGAGGTCACTTTCCAACGCATGGTTTCCAAGGTTAGCGAATCCCTTTCTCCAACTTTATATCTTTATAACACACAACACAATGTCGAATTTGTTATACAAGTGAACTAATGGTGCTTCTGATTTGACTTCCCTCTGCTTTTAGAAACTTTTAGTTTCTGTTGAATTGTGAACCACCTCGTTTAAATGCTTAAGCTATTTCATGTCGTGTTGCGCTTTGTTTAGAA
This sequence comes from Lycium barbarum, assembly GCF_019175385.1. NCBI lineage: Eukaryota > Viridiplantae > Streptophyta > Magnoliopsida > Solanales > Solanaceae > Lycium > Lycium barbarum. The sequence goes on along the minus strand of NC_083337.1, from coordinate 160,545,804 downwards.
ACTTAAGCTGTCGGGGAGGAGACATATTTACTTATTTATTCTAATTCTGCAACAGTTTATAATTCCATATCTGCTGTTTCTTGTACTTCGCTTATCGTATTATTTTGCTGTTGTTATTGTTCCTTTTTCTTATTATTTGCTATGGCTTCTTCACTTCTGCTTTTCTTTTTCTGAACTGTTTTGAATTGCTTTTCTTGAGCCGAGGGTCGATCGGAAACAACCTCTCTACCTCCCAAGGTAGGGGTAAGGTCTGCGTACACACTGCCCTCCCTAGACCCCATTTGTGGGATTACCCTGGGTTTGTTGTTGTAGTAAAAGTTTACAATTCCAGCAGAGCATATCTTTCAATTGTCCTCATGCCTACAATTTTGGAAGACTTCTTTTGAGGTTCTAATTTCTTTTGTTCGGACGTTATTTATTTTCTCATAAACTTGGCCATTAGCTGTATATGACTTTTCATCCGCATAGGAAATAAATGATATCTTGGGAAGATGATAGTAGTGGATTGAAGAACTCTAGAGAAGATGGGGTGTAAGATACTGTAGTTTTGAAATTAGGGGTGTGTTAGAATAATCGCCACGTCCTATGCTGGATGATGTTGAAGCACCTTTTGTTGGCCCAACATATTTTCAGCCAATCTGATTTTGAAGTTACAGACTGGATCTGTAACCACTCCATTTTATATTTACTGCTCTTTATATTTACTCCACTGTCCTTCCTCTTATTGCTACTGAACATTAAGTTACAGATTTGTTTTGTAAAACCTATAAGCAACTAAAAAATGTTGTTTTAGTTAAGGGGGATGCTTGATTATTCCAAAAGGTAAACACTTAAAGAGTTATGGAGTGAAGTAAGGGAAATATTCTATCCACCTATTAGCATTAGATAAAAGAGGTCCTTGCAGTATATTTGGATGTAGAAAGACTTTGAGGACAAGTTTAGCCCACTAACTACTACAAGAATTTTTTTGATGGTTTTAAGTTCAAATATGTCTGAAAAGCATGTGTTGATTTAAAAAAAAAAAAAAGTCTTAAAAGCATGTATCTGAAGTCATTTCAGTGTTAGATCATGTTATAATATATCCATTATAAAATGCCCCAATTTCTGATAACATGCCCTGGCAGGGAACTTGGCTTTTCCTACTGGGTGCTTGATATGTTCAGATGCAAGAGGTTGCTGGAGAACGTGGAGGTTACCTTCATGGAAGAGGCGGTATAGATTCTTGCTCAAAATAATTGCTTCCTCTTTTTTCTTGGTACATTAATCTGTCCATATAATGGAAGTGCGGAATAGTTTCTTGATCCCTGTTTAAGTTAAAATAATGCAGCCTTGGACAGCGATGACTTGCTTTATCTCAAGGAGCAGATGGAAGCCGAGGAGGATGCTGAACGCCTTCTGCGACGTACTGAAAAGCGTGCATTTCAAGCATTCAAGATATCCTTTTTGTTTGTTCCTTCCTTTGATATTACATCCATATGATATTATATGGTGACTGTTAGTGCTAATTGATGTCAACTGAACTCATTAACACTGAGAATAATTACAAAGGGTTATTTGATGATTTACCTCATGGATTTTAGCTTTGCCAGCAGAGAGGATGTGTCATGGCTTGCAAAAGCACAGGACACGTATAACTTATCCCCCAAAAAGGACAATTTATAACCATTTACATCTTCTATGTATTGCTTAACCATTTTAAACAAAGCTGTTGCTGATTATTCACCTGCATCTAATCCCCTGCCACTTCGTGTTGAGCCCAAGCCAAAAAGTGGGATCAGGTACAATTTACTTACTTTTAGACACTTCCATTCTTCCATGCGTTCCTCCTTGTTTGTTTCCATTTTTTTTTTTTAATTTTTCTAAACCTATTTGGTTTTGTGCCCAAATAATCAAGGGGAGTCATCTTTACATCGTGGTAATCTTTTTTGTATCCAAATATGCAATCTGTCAAATTAAGATATTTACTGGTCTACAGGCAGCAAGATTTACTAAAAAGGGTTTTAGAAGTCAAACCTAAGAAGCAGAAAGTTTCTTCAAGGTCTGATGGGAGTAATTCCCCCGCAAGTACACAGGGTGCTCTAAGTAGCAACTCTGATTCCAATCAGGAGGAGCAGAAAGAGGTCTTGCCAGCTAGATCAAATGACACGGGAAATGAAACAAAGGTAGACAATCCGATAAAAAGCTTGGTAGCAGCATATGAGAGTTCAGATGATGAAGATTGATTTTGTATGGATTTTTATTTACATCTGATGCTTAGATCATAGTGTTTAAATCAACGAATATCCTACTACTTGTTATGTGGCCATTTTGATCAAGGATCTTTTGAGCATGCGCATAGAGGCCTAAATTTTCTTACCATAAATTAGCTGACGAGTGAATATCGACAAACTGTATGTTGTAATTTGTCATAGTTGAGACGTGAGATGTTAGTGTTTTGCCCAAAATTTGCATGGAATTATTGCCGACCTATCAGTTCTCATTCACATAGAATCTGTTTTCTTTCACGCAACGGACCTTTAGATCAATTCCATTGATCAGCTACATTGAACTGCTGAAATATCCAAAATGAAGCTACAGGATTAATTTTCAAGGATCATTTGATTGAAAAACGTTGATCGTTATCAGTGTGGTTTCCTGTCAAGAAGAAGCTTCGATCTGAAACATAACATCTGCCGATAGATTTCCGAAGAGATATGGAAATATCTCAAAACTGTACACGAAGAGCTTCTAGGATTACTGATTTCAAGGAAATTTGATGTGGATGGATCTGCAGAGTTATGTCAAGGGAAGAAGCTAACCGGTAAAGCAGGTATCTGCAGCTTTGGGATTATTTTCCTGGAAATGATATCTGGAAAGTTAGCGGGGTGAAATAATCTAACCATGGAATGTGGTTGGTCAAATGATATTTTTGATACGGAGGTATAGTACAATCTTTGCTTTATGAAAAATATGTCTGTTTGGAAAGCCACCCGGTAATTATTGTATTGTAAGTGCAACGACCTGTTTGTTTGTCATAACGTAATTATAGTGTAATTACAAGTGTGCTATTTGGTTGCACAAGTGTAATTACACAGTTAGTTTAATTTAAAAATAAAAATTAATATTTGAAAAATTATGTGCCTTCATAAATGATATTAAATTAGGTATTTAACGACACATTGTTTCTTGAAAATATAATAATTAATAATCGTATATTTGTAATTAATATTGTAAAAAATAATTGATATATTTTTTGTAAAATTAATTATATTTTAATTTTAATTAATTATAAAAATTAAAAGCAGACTTTTTTGTGAGAACATCATGGATTGGATGTTTGACAAAAAAAAATTATAAATATAATGGCATAATATTAATCAAATGTTTGACCAAAAAAATTTATCAATTGTAAATGAAAAATAAACAGCATAGAATGTGAAATAACAAGTCAATAATATTAATGCAAATAAATTAAAATCGAAAATATAACCTAAATTCAAAATCCAAAAGAAAAAGTTTAACATAATACTCTTATGTCAATTCCAACATAACATAAGTGAGTTCCAACGTAACTTAAGTAAATATAATTTAAAAAAAAATAAAAAAAATATAAGTCTATAACCACATTCACAACAAAATTGTACTTCAATAATACCACTCATTATATGTCAAGTTTGTTAATGATTCATTCTTTCTATTATTAAGAGGTGTAGTTTAAAAAATTAGAATAATAACACAGTTATGCTAAAAGAATTTAATAATATTAAAAAATACATGCAATTACATGAAACCACAAGAAGTAAGTGTTGGGAATGAGAAGAAAGGAAATGAAAGATAAATAATATAAAAAGAAAAATAAGTTAAAAGTGAAAATAAAAAAGAAATTAAATAATAGAAATTAAAATGAATTATAAAAGAAAAGAAATTAAAATTTAAAAAAAAATCTATGTAATTATAGGGTGTAATTACACCAAATTTTCAACCCCCTTGAGAATTGGATAGGGTAGTTAGACCCTCTCAATTACACTTAATTCTCACCTAACTAACTAATTACTTGATCAAATAAATATGTCAAACTGTGTAATTACACTCAATTAAACCCAATTTCAATTACCTGGTGGCTTTCCAAACAGGCCTAAGTGCAGCCAATTTTTTTTTTTTGTAGAACTTAATATTTTGTTATGACATTATTTGTATGTTTACGTTTCTCGACTTCCTACATCTTGGTGAAACACGTTTAACTGAATTTTTCATTTACTAGTATGCTTCTTTATAGTTCTCTACAAAGATAAATAAATTCCAGGACAAAAAACGATATACAATTTGGACAACAGAGTATGCTTGATATAATGAAAAATGAGATGCCAATTTGAAGTGTAACTCTGGGATATCAGTTATCGGATAAAGAAGTTGGAGCATTCCCAAAGTGTTGTACACATATAGCCACAAGCTTATGGGATGGGTCCATTTGATTTTGGTCGATCGGATGCAAAAGGCGCTATAATTGACGCTAGATGATAGGTTTCACTAAGTTGGATACATACATGTATAATTTTTTTTTAACACACTGTATACTTATTTACCTGCTGGAACAGATCACACCATCTTTTTTTATAAGAGAAATCATAGGTCATCGGTTGTTATAAAAGAAATTGTAATTGCTAGCTTCTAAGCTATTTTAATACATATACTACAAATTAAATTCTCCATATATACTACTTAATTAAACTTTCTGGATAATATGTGAGAATAAGAATCATATTTTCTTGATATTAAGCGATTTCTTTCATCTACGAGTAAAACTTTTGGTACCTGTTGACGGAAAGAAAGTACCTAGCGTTTAAGTTAGTAGATCCTTTGAAGTCATTTATGGCGTTTTGTTAGTTTGGATTTTAGCACATATATAGATGTATAGGAGGGAAGGACGTGAGATAAATACAATTTTGATGGGATCGAACAGACAACGTAATACATGTAATATACGTGTCAGTATACATGCAGTGCTTCTCCCAAGTGTCCACTTAAATCCAATTTTATCTTACTGGATCCCACCCATGCACCCTTCTATAACCCCCTCGACGATATCGTTCTCGAATAGCCTCGTCTTTCTCCCAACTCTTCATCTTTATCTTTTCTTGTCAAATTAAGGTAGCTACAGATTTTGAGTGATAAAGCTGTGATTAGTAAAGGCTGTTGGTATAAACAAAGTAAAGTGGTGTTAAGAGTAATCAAAAGTGATGCAGCCACGCAGTTATGCCTTTGGGAGGGTGGATGAGGCCACACACCCTGATTCCATTCGTGCCACCATATCCGAGTTCCTTTCTACCTTGATTTTCGTCTTTGCAGGGGAAGGCTCTGTTCTTGCTCTTGGTAATTCAATACTAGCTATATTACAATCTAAGTTTGGAAATTTGCATTAGAAAGTAGTTGTACTTACTACTATACTATATTAATCTGTTTCATTTTATATGATCCATCTCACTAGGTAAGTAATTTAAGAAAAAAAGAGAAGTTTTTGAAACATGTTGAAAGTACAATTTCAAAACTTGGGATATATACTAACATGTCAAGATACTCTTCCCGAGAAGAATCTGATCAACAAAAGAGTAAGTTTAAAGTTAAATCTTCTTTTAAAAGATAAAAGCGGGGCAGAGTTACGGTGCCGGAAGGGGTGTATCCTAATCTCATTTGTCAAAAAATTATGGTTAAAATTATATTTTATCTATATTTAAGTAGATTTTAAATTCCATCGACTTTTTTATATTTTAATTTTTCTTAGTCAAAATTCTGTGCAGTAAAGTATCATTTTATTACCACAAAATAATAATAATTAAATTAGAGAAAGTCAAACAATTAAAAAAAAGGGGGGGGGGGGGGGGGGGGGAAGAACGCCATTTACTAATCATGCATGCATTCAAAAAGGTCACTGATTATATATGAATGTATGTGCAGATAAATTGTACCCAGATACAGCTTTAGGAGCGTCAAGATTGATAGCCATCGCACTGGCGCATGCATTTTCACTGTTTGCAGCTATAGCATCGAGCATGAACGTGTCGGGCGGTCATGTTAACCCAGCGGTCACCTTTGGTGCTCTTGTGGGTGGCAGAGTTAGCGTCCTTCGTGCCGTCTACTATTGGATTGCTCAGCTGCTAGGTGCTGTCGTTGCCTCTGCCTTGTTGAGGCTTGCTACTGATGGCTTGGTAAGACAAAGTAGTCACTTGGATATATGTGTTTTGTGCAACGAAAATTAAAATTATTCTCTAGAATATCAAGTGTATCATTTTCTAATATTTGGTTGCGATATAGGGAATTTTTTTTTTACCAAAAGGGTAATGAAATGCTTACTTCCAATAAGTCTGATGGTAGGTTTAAGATTACACCATTCAAAAGTTAGTCTGATGGTAGGTTTAAGATTACACCATTCAAAAGTTTCTATAGCCAACAAATGTTATGATGTGGTATACATGGTGTCTTAAAGATTACAAGTATCAAAAATACAACTTCGTGTCCACTTAAATAAGTTTGCATAGATTGAAGGGGGCCAATACTTTAATCCTAATACTGAATTTTCTTATTTAAAACACAATTTGATGTCCCTACGGATGGACACCAAACCAGGATTTTTAGTTAATAGATTAAGGATCTGAATTCTTTTCGTTTACTGAGTTCTAAATAGATTAATTTTACATATTAAATGAATTTTTTAAGCACATATACAATTTTGAGCCATAGGTATATATCCCCCGAACCGTAACTTGCACTGTGGCTCCACCCCTGATGTACTAACATTAGCACTAATTATTTTTCCTGGTTCTCTTTTCGCCTCAATCAGCTTTGTTTATTTGATGCAGTTATAACTGAAGTATTGTTTATTTTGATTTTCCTAATGAAAGAATCCTACTAGTTGGCACTTGACTTACAATTTGATTTTTGATTTTTTTTTGGGGAATTTTATCACAATTTTTTTTTTGGGTTCAGAGGCCAGTGGGATTCGCAGTAGCATCAGGAGTTGGCAGCGGGAATGCACTTGTGATGGAAATAGTGATGACATTTGGGCTGGTCTACACTGTTTATGCAACTGCCATTGATCCAAAGAGGGGTAGTTTAGGCATTATTGCACCTCTTGCCATTGCTTTCATAGTTGGAGCCAATATACTTGTGGGTGGGCCTTTTGAAGGAGCGTCCATGAATCCAGCAAGGGCTTTTGGGCCTGCTTTAGTGGGCTGGAGGTGGAGAAACCACTGGATCTACTGGTTGGGCCCATTCATTGGTGCAGCTATAGCTGGACTTATCTATGAGTTTGGGCTTATACAATCTCATGAAGCTCCGGTCCATACTCACCATCAGCCTTTGGCTCCAGAAGATTACTAAACGTGTTAGCACATTTGTTGAAGATTTGTGCTTTACTTTGAGACTCGTTTTGTTTGTGAAGTTTGTTTGTGTCAAGTTGTTTTGTTTGCTTCTTCAAATCCCCCTTCTTTAATGTATGTATTTGTATGGAGACTTGTCCAATTTAAGTTGTATACATTTTGTAAGCTTCTAAATAACAACGCAATGTTGCTAGTAGTATATGTTGGAGTAGCTTTATCGTGAAGCTCAACTTCTATGAATGGACAATGCAAAAAGAAAGTTTTCTCAGGTGAAAGTCAAAGAATGGTGGTGATATGACAAAAATATCATTTGGAGAGTGAAATTTGCACTCTAAAGTAAAAAGTAAGGTAGATGTAAAAATAGTTAGATCTCATCTATCTCTATCACTCTTTCTCTCACACAATTCTCACCTTATATCATCTCATTTTTTCTTCCCTCTACTTTACCATACCCCCCACACACACATACCAAACCCACCCTTATAAAATCTGTAACATGTGACGTTTTTTAATTGTTCATCTCTATTTTTGTTATTCATTATTAAACTCATAAAGATGAGGATGGGAAAGCACAGTTGCAAGAGGAAAAAGAAATTGTCATTGTGAGACCAAAATTCACATAAGAAAGAAACCACCTCACAATGTGATTCAAATATTATGGAAATCGGACATAGAAATAGGTAATCAAGTGCAAGTCTTTCAAATTCAGCAGAAAACCGCAAACAATTGCTTTTTATTGCACTATGAGTCCCTTACCTAGACCTAGAGATATTAAACAAGTCTCAATAGCTCATAAACTTTGGAAAGATGTAGACGGAAAAGATTTGCATGCTATATCTGTTTTTTAACAAGCCTCAAATTGTAATACAAAGTTAATTTGCACTTCTTTGATCACAAGTTACAGCCCAGCTTTTTGATATAAAACAGATATCTTTCAATTTTCATCTTCTAAATTTCTAAACTATATATATATATATATATATATATATATATATATATATATATATATATATATATATATATATATATATAGAGTAACAGTTTATCCGATAAGGATATTGAGTAATCCGTACCCTGCATTATATATATATATATATATATATATATATAGAGAGAGAGAGAGAGAGAGAGAGTAACAGTTTATCCAATAAGGATATTGAGTAATCCGTACCCTGCATTTTTTTTTTATAAATTTCAATCTGTTCACCAACTATTAATCTGATAATCCGATATCAATAAGCCAATAAACCTATTTTGCGGTTGGATTACCGGTTACGGTTCGATTTTGAACAACCCTAGTAGATAGTGGGGTAGACATAGGTAGAGGTTTGTCTAAAAGAAATTACTCCCTCTGTTCCAATTTAAGTGTCTTGCTTTGCTTTTTGATTTGTCCAAAAAAAGAGTGTCTTTTTCTATACTTAGTAAATTGACAATACAAACACCATAAATGGCAAGTTTAAAATCACAAAATTCAAAGGATATTTTAGTACATTACACATATCTTTAATTTAGAACCACAAGATTGAAAATTGTCTCTATATATTTTTTAAACTTTGTATCTAGTCAAACAAAGACACCTCAATTGAGGCGGAGGAAGTATCGCTTACGTATCCATAATATATATATATGGACCAACATAATATTATCAAGGCTTTCGATTTGAATGTTGTACGTCCTCCTCCGAATTCTGCAAAATGTTTTGTGCACCAATTTTTTTTTTTAATTATTATTTGATTAAAAGGCTACATGAAGAACATAATCCGGGTAATAGAATGAAAGACCAAAGAGAAGATTGATTTTGACTTGTGAAAAGGTTGAATGCTACGTGAAAAACATAAGTCAGATGATGAACGAAATACCCAAGCGAAAATGATTTTGACTTGTGAAACGTTGAATGCTACATGAAAAACGTAAGTTAGATGATGGAACAAAAGACCTAAGAGAAGGTTGATTCAGTAGATTAAAAAATGAATTTTCAGCACAGTTGCTTAATTTGAAAAGATTTGCTGCAGACTTCGCCACGAGCTTCGAGAATGTTTGGAGAGATCTGTTGTGAATTTGAAATTTCGCTTGATAAAAATTTGTAACTTTTGCTTGACAAATAACTTTTGCCATAATACTTCGAGAAGTATAAAATTGAAGCATTAGAGTGGATCTAGGTTGACATCCTTGAATATGTCAATCAAAGACTCCACAAATGAGTTCGTGATTCTACAATTCGTGAACTTAAAAAAGAATTATAGAGTTTGTATTTCTATAACCAAAATCAAGGTACAACTGGGATCTAAAGGAAAAAGTTTAGAGTCATGGTTTTACAAGCGAGAAATCTCAAAATTATGTTAGGAATTCGTGGTCTACAACCCATACCTCAAAGATATTGATTGAAATTAGATTCGAGGTTATTTTTTCATACTACTTGGGGTCTGCTGGCAAGCTCGTTATAATCCTGGGCGTAATATATTAGAATCTAGAAGGTAGAAGTATCACCACTACGTTACAACACGTCCATCTGCGTACCGCATCAACCAACTTTGACGTATCCTTTTACATATTAAAGCTCAAAACTTTATCATACTGCATTAAAGTTTCATATAAATAGAGTTTTGAAATTTATTACAGTTTTGAATTCCAGCATGTTATCCCCCCCCCCCCCCCCCCCCCGGTATTTTAGCTAGAAATATTTTTATTTAGATTTTATTTACGTATTCAAAAGTCAAAAGCAACTACTCCCTCCGGATCAAAAAGAGTATCCACTTAGCTTTTTTTCTTGGGTCAAAAAGAGTGTACAATTATCAAATCAAGAAAGAATTCACTTTATCTTTCCATATTAGACCCTATTAAGTGTTATGTGATCAAATCCCAATACCTATTTAATTAGGGGAAGTTTAGTCAATTTACAATTTTTTTTCTTGGAGTGAATAGTTTCTTAAGGGGTGTACAAATGGCTAAGTGGACACTCTTTTTGATTCGGAGAGAGTAGTATATTAGATCACATTATAAATCACGGCTAAACTTTAAATATCGGTCTAAGAAGTGGCTACCCAACTAAATGTCTAGGATTTTAAGAAGCGACAAACGGGCAATTCGCAGAATTGCCCTTCTTTTGGGGTGGTCTTTAAAATTTGCCCCTCATAGTTGAAATCTTTAAATTTTGCCCTTCGGCTAAAACCCATGTGTTCCAGGTTCGAACCCCCACTCAGTCAAAAATTTTAAAAAAATTCGCAAGGCAGAGTTTAAATTTCGCTATGCCCCCACCGGCATACACTTGTTAAAGAATTACCAAAGTTATGCCGGATCCGACATACTTATGCCTTATGGGCAGACTTAGCATAAGTATGATGGGTCCGGCATAACTTTGGTAATTCCTTCACAATTTTATGCCGGGTCCGGCATACTTATGGGCAAACTTTTAGTTAAACCTTAACTAAAAGTTTTTTCCTAGTTATGCCTTATGGAGCATACTTTTAGTTATGTCATAACTAAAAGTATGCCCCATAAGGCATAACTAGGAAAAGACTTTTAGTTATCCTTAAGACATAGACTTTGTCTTATAAGACAATTTTTTAGTTATGCCTTAAGGAAAAGTTTCGCCTTATGGGGCATACTTTTAGTTATGCCTTATGGGGCATACTTTTAGTTGTGCCTTAACTAAAAGTCTGTTCCATAAGGCATAACTAGGAAAAGACTTTTAGTTAAGGCTTAACTAAAAGTTTGCTCATAAGTATGCCTGACCCGGCATAAACTTGTTAAGGATTTGCCAAAGTTATGCCAGACCTGGCATACTTATGCCTAGTCTGCCCATAAGGCATGAGTATGCCGGGTCCGGCATACACGCGACCCAAATCTTGCCTTGCAATTTTTTTTTTTAATTTATGCTTGATTTTTTTTTAATTTATGCGAACCTCATGATTTCTGCGTGAACGCTCAGGGTTGCAACGCGAAGGGCAAAAATTAAAGACCAGCAATATGAGGGGCATAATTTAAAGACCACGAATATGAGGGGCAAAATTTAAAGACCAGGCCAAAAGAAGGGCAATCCGCGCAAAAAAATGGCGACAAACCTCATCAAGCCCAGAATGGCGCAATAGCCCAGCCCAATAAAAGCAAGGTTTTATAATCAAGCTCCTCATTACAAAAGGGTTTTATAGATAGGTGGTTGATAATCTCGATCTGCCGCAAGCCTCAAACCCTAGTAGAGCAGCAGCAGTAAGCGAAAGGGAAGAAAACAGAGCACAAACATGGCGACACAGGATGTAAGAACTCTTTCAACAAAAGAAGCAGATATTCAGATGATGTTGGCTGCTGAAGTACACCTTGGTACTAAGAATTGTGACTTCCAAATGGAGCGTTACGCCTTCAAGCGCCGCAATGATGGTATTATAGTCTTTAACCTCATTACCTGTCTCATTTCCTTGATTCTCTTTGTTTTTTGTTTTGTTATGTTAGAAGCAGCTATCTGTTAGCAGGAAATAGCACCGATTTATGCATAAGCTTTACAGATGTTTATTGTCATGTTTGTATTAAAGGACATCGTTTTGGTAAATGGAAAGTGAGTAACATAAAATTTTCTAGATGATTATTGTCATGTTTGTATTAAAAGACATCAGTTTGGAACATCGACTAACATATGTAAATCATAGCACAGTCTTCAGAATTGCAAGTCATTTAGGCTTAATTACCTCATTAGTAAATGTATGCTGCTAAGATGTTGTTAACTCTCAATAGTTACATGGTTGGGTCCGCCCATTTTTAATTATGCTGAAGTGCGTGTATTTTTCCTCAAAAATGGTGATTTTTAGCGGTAAAACATGCAGTGAGACTGTTGCAGAGGTGCACTTTATTGAACTGTTAGACTCCTATTAATTAGTTATAGCCTTATAGTCACCTCTCTTACAGCCTGAGAAAGAAATAATGACAATGATAGTTACAGGTATACTGCAACTATTCTAGAGCCTGTTATTAATTCATTAGTCATGTTGATATAGTGGAATTGTTAGCCAGGAGTCATATAGGTGCCCTAACTACTTGGGGTTGAAGTGTTGTTGTGGAAAGTCAAACCAAAACTTATACAATGTGCATTGACTGTAGGTTGTTCTGTTTGGAAATAATGGTTTCTCTTCCAGATAATCTTTTCAATGTTTTGACTTTTCATGTTTTAAAAAGATGATATATGTATATATATATGCATTAGCTGTCATCAATCATTTTATCTCATATTGGAATTGTCTTACCTGCAATATTTCAATCACTTTATTTTTATTACTTCCATAAAATGTATTTTGGATTTCCATTTTGTTTTGGTTGAATCTAGTTACTACTCTGTGCAGCCAGTATATTTGATTTCAAAATCACTGTTTCACGACAATATTTTTGTCAGTGGTTTGTTCTGTTTCTCTGCTTTTCGTGACCAGCATATTTATATTCTTAGGTATCTACATCATTAACCTTGGAAAGACTTGGGAAAAGCTTCAAATGGCTGCCAGGGTGATTGTTGCTATTGAGAACCCTCAGGACATTATCGTGCAATCTGCAAGGCCATATGGACAGAGAGCTGTCTTGAAGTTTGCCCAATATACTGGTGCACATGCCATTGCTGGACGTCACACCCCTGGTACTTTTACCAATCAGCTTCAGACCTCATACAGTGAGCCGAGACTCCTGATCCTCACTGACCCAAGAACCGATCATCAGGTTTTACTTTTTATCCTGATATTAATATTCTCGTTTTAAACTTGGCAATGATTTATAACCTGTTTGAATACTTTGCAGCCAATCAAGGAAGCTGCTCTTGGGAACATCCCAACTATTGCTTTCTGTGACACAGATTCTCCAATGCGCTATGTTGACATTGGTATCCCTGCGAATAACAAAGGAAAACACAGTATTGGTGTTCTTTTCTGGATCTTAGCAAGGATGGTGCTGCAGATGCGTGGGGCCATTAGTCAAGGACATAAATGGGATGTCATGGTAAAGATCATCTTTACCCATTTTATTTTGTCTTAGCTCTAATTCCATTTTTTGTTCTGCTGCTGATGGTTGTTCGCTCTTCTGGAGTTTAATTGATTATTAATGCTACTTTTGCAGTCTGTTACTGAATATATGTTTCAATCACATCTGTTCATATCTGTTTTTGCAGGTTGATCTCTTCTTTTACAGAGAGCCTGAAGAGGCAAAGGAGCAAGAAGAGGAAGCTCCCGCACTAGATTATGCAGACTACTCAGCTGGGGCTGCCCTTGGTGGTGACTGGTCTAGTAGCCAAATCCCTGAGGCCCAATGGACTGCAGATGTCGCTGCACCTGTTCCAGTAACTGGTGGCTGGGCCGGAGATGGAGGTTAGTTTGTTATTATACTATGAAATTGGTTCCTGGTATTGTCTTCTACAAAAGTCAATCCCAACTGAAACTTAAAAGCTCTGAGATTTTTTAGCTGATAATCTTTTGCTATAGTTGTTCAGTCCTAATTTGGTGGCACTAATTACATTGCCTTGTTTTCCTTGGATGAATTTCAGCAGCTGATGGAGGATGGGATGCCGCAGCTGCACCTGCACCTGTACCTGTACCCCTTCCTGTGCCAGATGTTGCCCCTACTACTGGCGCCACAGGCTGGGACTGAAACCTGTTTCCTTAAAGCTCTTCATCCATTTTGGAGAAAGTTTAGATTTTGTGAGTTACTACAATAGATGTGTTTTTTAATGGCACAGTTAAAAGGGTTGACTTCCTGGATGTACTGAATTATTTAATTATCGCTAGAGCAGGGCTTTTTGGAGAATCTAAAAGTTGTTTTGTTGCCAAGAGTTGAAATTCGAATTTTGGTTACTGTTTCAAAACTATTGAACACCAGCAGGTTCTATTACTTCCTTTATCCAATATGTTTGGAGGGTTTACTTGATCTACTTCTTATGTCAGACATTGATTAAAATAATTTATTCAAGTAAAAGTTGGGGTTTTTGCTACTAGATTAAATGCATACCCAGATTTTGCCATAACATGTCAATGAGGCTCTCAATAATGGTTTAAATGTTAAAAAAATAACTTTGGCAAGCAAAGTGTGACTTAAGGTTTTATACTACTGTTTATTACCCTCTTAAAACACTATTTATATTTTATACTGGTGTTATGCTATTTTCTCACTTGCCTTGCTGTTAGAAGCGTAAAATCTCTACAGATGGTCCTTGTAATTGGCCATGGTCGTGGTTGAGTGCTTTAGGGCAGGTTGTAACTTAAAAATGTACTTATAATTCTTTGTTCCAGTCATGTTGTCATTTATGCAAAAAGTAAGAGCTTCATTGTTTCTTGCACTAAAGGATTGTACCAAATTGTTGAGTTTGCATTTCCATATCTCTCTCTGTTGGACTAAATTGTTTAAAGATTAAGGAGCAGAATTTCGAAGTTTTACAGCAATTCTGACACGAGAAATTCTAGCGTTCTCTATACGATGTTCTTTAAGCGATCATGACTATGTTGGAAAGAGTTGCCCGTGCTGGGAGGAGCCTGGGTGGTAACTGGTGGTACTAGGCAGCATGTACTTGGTGAATTGTTTATTTGCATACCAGCAAATCCAAACACCACCATATTTTTTCTTAAAAAGGAAGATATATCCGCTACTTCTGCAATTGCTATGTAGCTTGCCAGGACGAGAAGCTTGGTGTTTTAGTGTCCTCACACTGTCTCGTCAGTATTCCAATGGTTGTTGATTGTTGTATGCAGACGTAAATATTTATCTTCCTCATGTGCATTCACCGATTCGTGTTCCTACAACGGGTATCTGTGGTCTTTGCAAAGGCATGATTATATTCAAGTCGCCGAACCCAAGTCGGAAATTGATATTATTAGGGATAATTTTAGAGACCTCCCTTGAGGTTTATCCTTATAATACTAACTTCCCTTGTGGTTCCGAATATCACCCTAACCTCCCCTGTTTTAAATTTTTCATAGCCAAACTTATTTTAATGATATTCCCTCCGTCTCAAAATATTTGTCGTCCTTGCTAAAAATACTTCTCTCAAAATATTTATCGTTTTATTTAATCAAGACAAAATTAAGTAGCTTTTTCTCATTTTACCCTTGTATTAATTAGCAACATTTAAAAGGTTCTCACCATTAATGGAGTAGACATTTATTGAGGAGAGAGAACATGATGAAATATGTTAAGAGGGTAAAATAGTCAAAATGCTATCCTTATAAATGCTTCCTAAAAGGGCGTGCAAATGAAAATGCAATAAATATTTTGAGACGCCCCGTAACACTTATTTGATATTCCAAAATTGCCCTTACGTGGCATTTATTATTGAATGCTAAATTTTGGAACAAAAATCTTCGAAGTATATAACTTTAGTTTAGACCTGAAATATTCTACCTTACGTCGCTCCTCTCCACGCCATTTCATTTAATGCATTTATTTATTATCTTGTAAACTACATATCTTGCTGTATTCGAAGTTCGAACATTCCAAATTTTAGATGTATTTTTTTCCACTCCATCTACGTATCAATATTTAAAGTATAAGAAGTTGTTGATACTTTATTACAAGTAAATACAGTTTAGTAGTGGAGAAATAAAATATTGTCTGATACATACGTTAACACCATATAGATTTTATATTTGAACATGATTTATCCTTTATTCTTAAGTCCAAAAATTTATCAAACTAAAAATGTATTATCTCATGTTAGATGCAAGAAGTAATGTTTATATGAATATGTGTAAGCCGAGTACGAATACGAAGTTCAGTTTCTGCATGCATGTATTATTTTTTACCCCAAAAAAGGACTTGCTCATCAATAAATATTTGTAATTTCTTGTGATTTCTTTAGATTTTGAAATATAATTTATTTTTTACACAGGCTGATTTGTCTTATGAATAAAAACTAAAGCTAAAAAATCAAACATATAGTATTAGAAACCTGTACAAAATATTGTTCGGTCACCAAGTTAGTGGAGTACTCCCTCCGGATAAAAAAAAGAGTTCACTTAGCCATTTGCATACCGCTTAAGAAACTACTCACTCCAAGAAAAAAATATGTAAATTGACTAAACTACCCCTAATTAAATAGGCATTGAGATTTGGTCACATAACACTTAATAGGGGCAAATCTGAAAAGATAAGGTAAATTGTTTCTTGATTTAATAAGTGAACACTTTTTTTGACCCAAGAAAAAAAAGGCTAAGTGAACACTTTTTTTGATCCGGAGCATTAAGTAATCAATGCATCAAAGGGCATTTTTGGAATGTCTTTGAAAGATTATCATTAAAACAAGTTTGGTTACAAGAGTTTTAAAATAAGGGAGGTGAGTGTAATATTCAAAACCACAAGGAAAGTGAGTGTAATGAGACTAAATCTGAGGGGAAGTTTATGAAATTATCCCATATTATATTAATGGCATTAACCGAAAAAATGAAGAATTTTGAGCACGCCCGAAAAAATGAAGAATTTTGAACAATAATATTTATGTGTAATCTTTTAATGTATTTTAGAAGATTAATGCTTTTGATCACATTTTATGTGCTTTGACAATACAGATTTTATTGGAAAAATAGTCAACTAGTGTCCAAAACAATCCGAAAAGGGCCAAATATACCCCTCGCTATATTTGGGGCCAAATATACCCCTGACGTTATACTTTTGGGTCAAATATACCCCTGTCGTTATATTTTGGGGCCAAATACATCCATTAAAATTGTTCAAGGTGGACATCCAATCCTACATGACTGCCACACATTTGATGAGGTGGATGCCACGTGGCATGCCACCTCAACACCCCTAATTCATTTTACCCCTCCTCTCTATTTGTTCCTCCACCACCATTACCGCTACCATGACCGCCTCTTCAAATTCCAAGCAGCATCACTAAGCAGATTTCAAAATGCTTCTATTCGATTGATTCTGCTGCGATTGTTTATGGATTGGTACTGATTAATATCTGAATGTTCGTGTAAGATTTGCTTATGGATTGCGACTCTTTTTGCATATCTTAATTTTTGTTCAGTTGGACTTGAATTAGCAAACAGAAATTTGTTTCTGGGGTTATTGATTATGAGAAAAGTTTTTACTGTTCGAAGAACAAAGGCATTTAAATAGAAATATTAAACTCATTCATAAACATTGCTGAAATCTGCTTAGTGATGCTGCTTGGAATTTGAATGGCGGCAATGGGGGTGGAGGGGAAGAAAATTTTAGTGGTGGAAGAACGAATAAAGGGGAGGGGTAAAATGGGTTAGGGATGTTGAGGTGGCATGCAACGTGACATCCACCTCATCGAATGTGTGGCAGCCATGTAGGATCGGATGTTCACCTTAGACAACTTTAACGGATGAGGGGTATATTTGGCTCCAAAGTATAACGGTAGGGGTATATTTGGCCTCAAAGAATAACGAGGGGTATATCTGAATTTAAGTCATTTGTTTTTGAAACAGTTGCTGAGAATGATCAATTTAAGGAAAGTGAAGTTGTTAGATTATTTTCATTTTTTATTTTGACGACAATTTCTACAGGTCATCGTTCATTTTTTAACTCTTTCTAGTTCACTTATTTCCTTTTGAAAATTATCTTCGTTTTGTCCCTCTTCCATTGGCAGGAGCCAATAATCGTCACAAGGAAACGCTTTAAGACGAAAGTGAAAAAATTACCTAAATAGTCTATTCAAGCTTAGGCTTGGTTAAACGTAGTCCTCAAAGTATGACGTTGAACATTTGTAAGGTGTGTGTGTTTTTGAGTTTGTAAAAACTGAATATGCAAGCTCAATTTTTGAGTTTTTCTTTAATGAGAACATCTCTCAATTCAATGGGAAAGACGTGGTAAAATGACAAAAATAATCACTTTAGCTTATACAATCAATGTAGAGCAATATTTTACTAACAACTCTTTCTCCATGACTAACCAATTAAGAGCGACTAAGCTTGCTTAGTCCTTGAAATGAACTTGTATAACTCAAGAACTCTTCCTCCTGGCACTAAAGATGAACCATCAGACGACAGAAGAAAAGCATGGAGCTTTCAATTTGATTTTATTCCTTCAGAGGGTTGTCAGTTGTACTGCACCTGTGCGACTGAAACATGTGTAGCAATCGAGGATTTCGTTCATGAACATCAAAGCACAAATGAAACATCAAATAACCAATAACAAATACACCGGGGACTGGCCTAGTGCAAAGAAATGAATTGGTTACAATGTTCCTTTTTTTTCATTGTTGACCCTCATTCTCTCAACTAAATTTCTCCCCTTCTCTTCTATATGACGTGCCCTCTCTTCCAGTTTCTCCCCCATTTTTTTCCCCAAACCAAACATCCTAGCCGTTCTCCCCATTCTTGTAGACTTTGTATCATCTTCTCCATTAATTTGACTTTTTTCCTCATGCAGAACCAGTTGTCGAGAAGGTGACTGGCATTCTACGTTCTCCTCTATACTCCTGAGGTGACCATCTTGCTGTTCCTCATGCTTCAACAACGGTTCCTTCAATTCTTCCAAAGGCTGGTTATTTCTGCTAGGCTGCGCTGTAGGAACTGAAAAGGACGCATGTGGATCCAATGACTTGCTACTTTGCAGTGCAGCCCCTCCAACTTTTCTTGTCTTTTCTTGTTTGCTTTCGGCATTACTGGTGGTGCTTCCTATGTCTGGACTATGCATAGGAACTGATAATAGTGCATGTGGATCCAATGACTTGCTTTGTTGGGTAGTCCATCCTGTTTTTCCTGGATTTTCAGTTTTGCTTTCAGCATTACCATTGGTCCCTCCCCTATCAACTTCAGTTACCCGTGTTGCATCCGCAGGTTGGGAGCCGGGTGCTTCTTGTTTGTTGGCATTATTACCTGCAGCTTCTCGATTAAGCCATATAAATGGAGCAACTTGTCGCGGGACCCAGTCATCCTTTTCCGCTAACATGCATGGGATGCATACACTTTCACAGTTTGGAAGTACCAGTACTTCGCGAATAGCACTCTGCATTAGTTATGAAGAATCAGCTAAGCCTCTGAAGGAAATCTCACCTATGTTTTTTGTTGGTATCAGCATGAAGAGTATTAATTACCATATCAGCAAATAATATAGCCTATGGTTGACAAAAAGAGAACAATATAATCGGAAATGTTGCATACATTGCTCTGTTAATTTTAAAGGTAGATCAAATTCAAGCATCTTAATGTTGTACAACAATCCATAGAATCAAAGCCATTGGTGGTTGGGGACGAAACAAGCAAAAATAATCTAGTAACTTATCAAAAAGAAATGATCAAAAAACAAGAACTTGCAAGGCTGGGAGGCTTAAGAATTTCAAATTTAGTCGAATTGCTTCACAAACAAAGCACTTCACAGGATAGCCATGATGCATCGAGATGGGGGAGGGGGAAAATGCCGTCTTTTCTGTTAAGTCTATTATGAGAAACTTCTGATCAGCTTTTCCACATATTTCAATGTGGATCCTAAGGTATCGAGAAAGGTGTGTTTTTCACTTGGCTAGCTGTGAGCGCGTGATCTTGATGGCGGAGATTTTTTTTTTGAGACTGGTAACATAGATGGCGGAGTATTTCAGGAAGAGGAAGATTACTTGTATTAATTAGTGTTTTATGTATAAAGGCTCAAGGGAAGATGTGAATTACCTCCTTTCACATTGTAGGGTAGTGTCTTGTTTGTGGTGAGGCATTCTGAGATGTTTAAGACTTGAGTGGGTGATGTTGGGCACTGTAAAAGAAACAATGTTTTGCTGAGCCTTTCACAGACGGCACAGAGCATGGTATGTTGCTCCTCTTAACACTTTTGTGGACTGTACGAGGAATAGGAAAGCTTTTGATGGAGTTGAGAAAGACTTTGTACACTTGTGGAATAGCCTCTTTTCCCTTATTTTGTTTGGTGCAGGCACGAGTTCCTATATGTATAGAAAATGGGTGTCTCTTATAGAAAACAGTGTCTTTTTGTAAGAATTACTATTTGTGGTATACTTCTTTGTCACGGGCACGTTGTTGCCGTTCTTTTGATGAAATTTATTACTTAATCGGAAAAAAGTGATCTAACAAACTAGTTATGCAAGCTTACTGTATTCAGCTCATGCATTTTGTGTTGAAGGTTACATAACCTTCCATTAATCTCTATCTTCTTCAAATGAATTTCAGCAACTGAATCACTCCTGTCCCTGGATCTCAAACAACCTTTCGTCTACAGTTTCCAACTACATCCTACTCATTACAAGACCGATTTAAAGTACACAAATTTCACGTAGACAATATCAAACCATGGATCTTTTGGGGGTCCACCGACTACGGTAGCTACAGTCACACAACAACAAAGGAATCAGGAAAGAATATGAACATATGGGAAGTAGAACCTCGTGCTCTTATATGAAAAGTATTGGAGTGGAAGATACTTTCTTCAATATTCAGTGCATTTTTTTTTTATATACTTTTGGAATCATAGGAAATATCCACTATTACAGATAACTGGCTAGTTTTTTAGGAAAGGTACTCTTTGACGCCAACTTGTTTGAGATTAAGGCGTAGTTGTAATAGTAGTAGTACTCTTATGTATAGAATTGGATTTGACATGGAATCTCCAATCACTCAACATTATATATTTCCGTAATGATGATTGCTAAAATGCTAAGTGCTTTTTCCCAGTACTTGATATTTGTGTCAGTATTCTACTCCTTAGTTCAAGAGGATACGTTGCGGTCTGTTAACCCACTACTGTTAGTCTCACAAATAATCTTTATAAACCTTAACCGAATGAAGATGGATTTAAGCTAGCGAAGTGTTAGAACTGTCAAAGGTTAACACATTTCAATCTTAATCACCCACATTGGTAAAATTTTCAGATCACGATTAAGTCAATGTAAAAGGCTAAAATGAGAAGATTGAAATTTTTTCAAATCATGATTAAATTGAATCACGTAATCAAATTGTAGAGCAGATAAATTCTCAATCTGACCTTAAACCGATTGATTAGGAACAAAGACAGATGCCCGCTTGAGATCTTATGCTCCCCAACAGAAGAGTCCAAGTGGAAATCTATATCGGGCATCGATGTGAATCCAAACCATATTTGATCTGAAGGTGGCGGCTTTATGTATAGCCTCATAGTTCCTTGAATGGATGCAACCCTAATCCCCAGCGAGAGTGGTACCTGGTGATTTCCAGATATGCTTAGAATGCAAAAGAGCTTCTTCCACAATTTGTTACAGTACAAGAAGAATAAGACAATATGTTCTATCAGTACATGCGCCAATAAATTCAAAAACCGTCATCAGGCACAATATGATTAAATCACTAATAATAGTAGCATAATGCTGCCATATCAGAAGTTCTCATGATTGTATAACAAGTAAATCCTTTTTCATTCAGAATCCATTGCTCAACCATACTTCATACTGTGTTCTCCTCGGGGCATCATCGTTTCACCTGCCCTTATCTTTCTCGTAAAGTAACAAGGACACTAAGGTCAACTGAATGAAATCAACTATGGTTCCTGATCTGTAACAAAATAAGGAGGTCATTTCAAGTTAAAGTAAAGAGCACTGCCGAAGTTCTGCTGTCTTTTACACAAATATTCTAGGATGTAGGTTACATAAACATAAGTTAACCTGTAGATTTTTGCGAACTCAATCAGATGAATATTAGGAAAGTAACCCAAGTCAGGCGAATCCCTCAAGTAGACCTTTTCTATTACGAATCCCTCAAGTCGAACATTTTCAAGGAAGCAAACTAAGAAATTAAGACCTCCATGATTTAGCTCGAAGGATCTTGTATCATGACTTTAAGGACTATGAGGGAATCAAACAAGGAAACCCAAGGCCAATTAATCTCTTTGAATCAAACGGTCATGTGACAAGAATTCTCTAGGTCATTTCTTGGTGGCTAACTATTAAGTGCATCTTCGTACTTTTGGCTCTTGGTTGTCGTAACTGTAAATACCCAATTTAATTGTGTTCTTTCTTTTAGAATGAATTTGGATGAAAGAAACCCTTGTGGGAGCTTAGAGTATCTTAATTCCTATTAGCAACTTTAGTCATTCTAGTTAAGGTAACATAACTAATTCCTTTTCTAGCTTAGTTTAGTTTGTTTCTTTAGATATTGACATATTATAATAGTTAAAAATTCAATTATTCTTGTTTGTGCTTTGGTTTTATTTGGAAGTTGATTTCCCCATTAAAGTTGGTTGTTCTTCTTTATCTTTTAGCTTCCGAATCTATCACAATCAGAATCTGCACTATAATATATAGTAACTACTGGTTTCTGAAAATTTACAATGAACCAACAGCAGTTATTTTGCAAAACTGTACAAAAAATTTCAAGGGAAGAAAATAGTTGTATCCCTACATTCTAACCATTAAACTGTAACCTTGGCATCAATTTTCCTTTATCTGATCACCTCTTAAACACCAGCCAGTGCAATGCTCAAGGATGCCCCTATGTAAAGAATTAAATTGCTGGCCCAGAATGGTACCAGTTTAAGGATTTGGTATTACTGGGTGTGAATGTGTGATAGTGTGGTGATTCTATCCTCCCCTACATTGTATTTTTCCTTCAACCCCCCAAAAGTGAATAGCGGGAATTACTTACTACTTAAAGAATCAACCCTAAAATAGTTCGGCCAAACAAGATGTTGTGGAGACAAGACTTGAACCCTTGACATCAAGGATATGAGCCTTACGAGATACTAAACTGCTCTACCCCTTACATAAACAAGGATTAAGTGAGCCCCTCCACCCTATCAGTACAAATTGAATAGCCCGTTATATTAATAACAAAGTTGTTACCAACCTGTGAGACCTGCTTGGCAACAGAATTAAAGATGGACTTCCACTTAGACACTTGAGGCGACACACTTGGCGTGCTATTGGAGCTTCTCATCCCATCTGAAAAATTCACCTGATTAATACACCTCCATTACTATCTAAATATTTTTGTTTTAGAAATAGTTGACTATTCCTTAAAACTGCATAAATAACCATTAAGCATGCTCAACCAAAATAACATATTTTGATTGCACAATCCAAATTTCTGAGAACATCAAAGAAAATGTTACCTTCCTTGGTTTGGTCCATCTTATCAACATCCACTTCAGAATGCTTTTGTTTTCCAAACTGCTCAGCCTCTTTTAGTAAATCAAATTTGACATCATGCTCACTTGATTCTATTTCTGGTTCGTCCCCTTCAGGTAAATCAAGGTCCTGAACTGCAACCCTTGTCTCGACATCCAAGATTGCACCACCAGAATACTGAAGATCAATTTCGAAGGCCCAATACTCATTCATGTCTGAGGGAAGAACCCTCATTGCACGTATATAGGGAGGAAGGTTACCAATATTAACACCAGTACATGTCACTTCGCCTATGTAGCTGGGAATTCGTATATTTGACAGCGTTCTCTACAAGTAAGAACACACAGAATCATAGGTCAGTTAGACGAAGATTTTTTTTTTTTAATTTAATATAACAACGGAAGCTGCATAAAATGTCGCAATAAAACATAGAAGCCTACAAAGCTTCAAATAAAGCATTAAACAAATTTCCTGCCATGGTAACTTGTGTAGGAAGAGAAGAAAATCAACCATTCCAGACACAACTTCTAAAACAGAAAGGTTACATAATATGGAACCAAATCCATTTCTTACTCAAACACTTGCAGCTGACAAAAATCAATTGCTAATTTTCCACCTACAGTACTAAATACTAATTGCAAAAAGATGTTCATTTGCTTCAGAAGCAATAGTAAGCAAATTAAGATGTCAGTAACCAAAAAGCTTAAACCAAGATAAAAGCATATACAAATGGAAAGAGAAAGGAGATTGCAAACCTGAATCCTGGCTTGCAAGGAGGTTTTCATCTGGTCGTTTCTTTTAGCATCAAAAAACAAACGGGATATTAACATATTCCAACAAAAAGTTCCCTCATCACCAAACATTCTGTCATCAGAATCTGCATCAGAAGTAACAGACATTTGACTCCGGCTTCCTGATCCAGTAGATGTCGATGTAGATGTAGATGAAGGCACTACAACATCCTTAGTAGAACAATCAAGAGGCTTGCGCGTTGGAGCCAACTTGACGCCACCACCAGCAAAAGCAAGGTCTTGGAAGGACTGAGCTCTCTCACTTATCTTCCTTTCGTCATGATCTGACGTTGAAATGGAGCTTCCCTTATTTTCTGGAACACTCTTAGAAGCTTTCTTGGCAAGCTTTTTCAGAAATTGCCGAACTTTTGAGGAACCATCAAGCTTACTTGATTTATCACCTAAATCAACACCAACGCTTGAATATGGTTTCATAAATGAAGGATAACCTGCATTTAATGACACCAGGTAATTTTGAAACTCAACGTTCAACTTGGCAAACCACTTTAGTTTTTCTTTGTCCTTGCAGGAAGCAAGACGAAGGGATTTGCACCATGCTTCTTTCTCCCAGCATGTGTCAAGATAAATGTAAAGTATTCTACTTCCTTCATATAAAGTCGACGCTTTGCTCTCTATTTTGATAGGATATCTCTTCTCCCTGTGTTGTAGCAGATAACACCAATTGAAGTTGTAAGTTATTGTTATCACATCTTTGCGAAACAATTAGACAAACCACTTACTTAACCGCGTGCTAAATAAAAGGATATTAACATCTAAATAAGAAGTACTATACAATATTATGGGCAACTAGAGAAAAAGGCTATTTGGTGTTTTATCTTCTGTCTACTTCTTCTAAAAAGAATTTTATCTTTCTTATTAAATAACCTCTGCAGTCCCAAAATCACACAACCAAAATTTGAACATCAAGCGCTATAATGAAAATTTTATACTTTTAGTAAAACCGAGCAGCAAATGACCTACTTGCACCCAATGTTATACTACAGATAGGCAAATTTGTGCAAATCAGCTTCCAACAACCAGATTATTTCAAGCTAAAACTAAGAAGAATGTTTTAGCCCACCTTTAAAAGAATTTTAGCTTTTTTAGTTTAGAATAAAATCTGCAGATACCCAAAAATCTTGACCTGAGGTTGAACTTCATACGGTAAATCCAAGAAAAAATTTGCTTTAGCTAGACACATCAGCAAATGACCAACCTACTTCCACTCTATGAAACTACAAAATACATGTAGGCATATATGTCTGATTCAGCTTTCAACCACCAGATCAATTCACATACAGACTATGAGGAATGCTTTATACTCATCTTTATGTATACCCTAGCTTTCATGCCATCAGCATCAAACGACAAAAGTTCATAGCCTATAGATCAATTGCAGCTAGAGACTAGAGATCTCTTTCCAGATCTGACGCCTCCAAAACTAAGTTATATATATTCATAATTCATAAAATTGTTAGAACAGGAATACGAGTGCCTTATAAATCTTGCCAATGATTTATATTTGAAACCAGTGAAACAAACCAACTTAAACGACCAGAAAAAGATATAGTGTGGCGATTCAACACAAATCACTTCAAAATATAATAGTACTTCCGAAATTACCATTTTCTAGAGGAAAAGCTTGAGGCCGAAACAGCTGCTATCGTGCAGCCCTTCAGTGGAATTTCTACATGGGAACCATCTGACTCCGTTAGGACGAGATGATGATCCTTGATTTTGGCAAATTTCTGAGTAGGTGTAATCTCTAAGATCTCTTTCTTGGCCTTTTGCTGTGTCAAGGCTTTGTCCACTGGAAGAGCCTTTGGTATTCTTTCAGATTCTAGAACCCAGACTATCCCCTGGGAGACAGAACAACAAGCACAATACAGTAAGTTGAAACTGGGCCAAGCACGCGGAACTACCTTTATGGGCAGTGGTGAGACTTCAAACCAAAAACTCTATCTGCTCTAATGCTATATAGAAATTATCGAACTGAACACACACTTTGTATTCAATGTGCAAGTATACATAGCAGGTTAGGGATATAAATCAATCGCCTAAGTCTCATCTAATACATCCACAGAGACTCTACATAAAACACATCTAATCTAATCTATACATTCAACTGTTCAAATTACATTCTATCAATCTCCCTGAATTGAATACAACAGGTCAAAAGCCACGCGGGCGCATTCACACACATGGGGCCAAGAAATCACATATACTCCCTACATTTCAAAATGTCCGCCACTTAGCTATCTCCCGAAATTTCAAACTAATTGCACACCAACATTTCAAAATGGACTTATTCACTACTTAGATATGGGAAAATTGCTAATCCCTCTGTCCCGATTTAAGTGTCTTAGTTTGACTAGACATCGAGTTTAACAAATAAAGAAAAACTCTTGAATCTTGTGGTCCTAAATTAAAGATGTGTATAATGTGCTGAAATGTCCTTTGAATCTTGTGGTTATAAACTTGCCATTGCCATGTACTCCCTCCGTCCCAAAAAAATTATCTTACTTTCCTTATTAGTTTGTCTCAAAAAGATTGGTACATTTCTATATTTAGAAACAATTTAACTTTATGAAATGATTTACAGTCACACAAATATCTAAGACTTGTTTTGGACCACACATTTCAAAAGTCTTACTTTATTTGTTAAACTCCGTGCGAAAATTAAACTAAGACAATCTTTTTGGGATGGAGGGAGTATAATTTTTGAATTGTCAATTACTCCCTCTGTCCATTTTTACTTGTCACATATTGAAGGTTTACCATATTACCCCTAATTATTGCTAATTACCTAATGATTGAAATCAAGCTTATCAAAGAAAATGTGAGCCAACTAATTAAGTTATGGGTTCCAACAATTCACATATTCCCCATAAAAAAGTAGTGTTGGAAAAAGGAATTGGAAAATTTGACTTATTAATTACTGAAAAAATTGTTAAATTATCTCTTGATTTTCTAAAGTGGACAAGTAAAATTGGATAACTACTTTTAGCATGGTGGACAAGTAAAACTGGACGGAGGGAGTATAATTTTTAAATTGTCATCTTACTAAATATAAAAAGAGAGCTCTCTTTTTGAAACAGACAAGACACTTAAATTGGGACGGAGTACGACACGCTTTTTGGGGACACTTAAATGTCGTTTGCAAAATTTTATTTTGTACCAAGAGGAATGACTTAATCTAGTTAATTTAGCTGACAAACTGAACAACATAAACATTAAAGCAAGTAAAATGATACACCTGTTTCGGGTACAACGAAAAACCAAAATCCCTGGTAGATGATAGTGACCCATCAGGTTTTGCTTTATCCACTTCCCGAGCAACTCTACGGTTCAACCATTGAATCAAAAGTACCACACCAACAGCTTCAAGTACAAGTACTGTTACAGCTCCCAATACAAACACTATAAAGAACAACAACATCCTTTTTCCTCTCTCCTAAATTCGTACAAAAAAGAACAGATTTTGCAGTGTCACAATAAATCCATTATTTTTTAATGAGATTTTTGGATCTTTTCAAGTTGAAAGAAAGAAAGCAGCGTAGGTTACCGTAATTAGGAAGAAACGGTTTAAACTTAGTTAAACGAAATTGTGGGATAAAGTAATTTATTGGGTTCAAGCAGTTGCTGACCAAACTCTGATCAACGCGTTTCAAATTGTAGGGGTTATTTTTTTGGAGCTTTAAGAAATCAAATTGAAGTACTAGTACTTATTTTCCAATAGAGCGTGTTTGGATGAGCTTATGCCTATAAACTCGTCCAAAAGTTTAACTTATTTTTTTGGCTTATAA
Organism: Lycium barbarum; assembly: GCF_019175385.1. Lineage (NCBI taxonomy): Eukaryota > Viridiplantae > Streptophyta > Magnoliopsida > Solanales > Solanaceae > Lycium > Lycium barbarum. The sequence goes on along the minus strand of NC_083337.1, from coordinate 160,517,831 downwards.
GTTATTTTCATCTTATAAGCTGTTTTAGATAAGCTAAGTCAAATGGGCTCAATTATTTTTTTAGCTTATTTTAAGCACAAAATGACTTTAAGCTGACCAGTTAAATACTCAAAAAAGCTGAAAACAGCTTATAAGTCAATCCAAACGGGCTCATAGTCTACTTTTGAAAACGCCGTACAAGTAAAGTCTGCGTACATTCTAACTCCCTAGACCCCACGTTATGAAATTTCATTGGGCTATTGTTGTTATTGTTGTAGTCCACTTTTGAATAAGACATTATTTTAGATATTTTTTGGCAGAGTTATTCATATTCCACCGGTGTGGTCCATGCTAGTTGTATTGGTTTTCTATCATTATTCCATCATTCTTATTTCTTACCTGTCCTGGCCCAAATCAGGAAAAAACGGACAAAGTGCACTGATAGGAATTTTCCAGGTGATATTTTGTAGATTGTACTTTTTGAAATAGTTATTTAGTAAATGATTATTTTTTATTTTATTTTTATATAATTTATGGACCTTTTAGAGTAGAGATTCATTTTGAAAAAATTGAAAATGTTATGAGAAAACTTTAGATCATGGTTTAAATTTTTATAAGTTACTAGATTCAGTGTACGCGCTTTGCGCGTGACCAAAGCGCGTACCTCATTTGTCAACAAATACTACAGAAAAAAGTCTAGACTTGGCTACGAACTTTATCATTAATCCATCCTAAATTACTCGTAGCTAACAATGCGACTAATCGTCAGTAAATAGAATTAACGATGATTTTTACTGTTTAACTTTGCATCGCTAATTCATGTTTGTTTAGTAGCGAATTAAATTGATATATAAATGAATATTGAAGTTTTCATTTATTAGAATAAGTGTACCAAAAAAAAGTGACAATTCATTTAGAATAGATTTTATTGTCTATAGTTTCATCCTTGTTTCAAATTTTGCATTTTAGCAATTTGGCATTTAACATTATACTATAATCAATTTTTCTTTATTTCTAATTTCTTTAACCATTAATATTTTTCTTATCTAACAAATTTTACATATTTTAATTTAATGAGATTAATGTATCTTACACAGTCAAACCTCTCTATAACAGCATCGTTAGGTCCGAATTTTTTTGGTTGTTATAGAGAATTGTTGTTATACACCTATAACGGCACTTGCCATTTAAATAATAGTTGTTAAATAATAGTTGGTTGTTATAGGCAAATAAGATGCATAAAATATATTTTTTTAATGTTATAAAAAAATAACAAATTATTTGAATTTTAAATCTCAAAGATATGAATTCTTCACTAACTAAACATTAAGGAAAGTTAACACAATTTGAATATAACGCTTAAATTTACGAATATTTGCATCTAAACTTTCAGCAAACAGGTATCCAATTATTTTCCCTTGGAGTGAATCTAAGAGTTGAACTGTTAAATCTTCTAACCAGTCCAAGTAACAATAGGTTGAGATTCTTCGTCAGCACTTTCATTGTTGTCTTCGGCTTCCATATTCTTTTGTTCTTCCACTCCAATGACACGAGTAATAATCTTTTCATCAGTGAAAGTTTCAATGGCAGGAAAATGTTGCATCAAACTCCACATATGTATTCATATGTAATATTCTGTCATAAATATAGTATATTAATGTATCAAATTAAATATTTGGTCAATATTTTCTGTAGAGATGGTTAATAATTACATTACAAAAAAAGCGCAAAGATGTTATATGGGAGGTGATTTTACAAAGAGCGTACTGTTATAAAGCTGGTTGAGTAAAATATAACATAAAAAATTGGTTCCAAAATTTTTTAGATGTTATAGAGAGATGTTGCTATATGCGGATGCTATAGAGAGGTCTGACTGTATTGGGTCAGAAGTTTGCTCGTAAATGATGCTAATTACCATACCATAAGATCAGGCCTTAAGTCACAATATTTTCCTCTTTATATTTTATGTATATACTCCTTTCTAAAACTTTATTTATAAACTGTAACGTTACAAGTCCTTTAGAAACATTTTAGTTTCTCTTCTTGAGAATTAATCTCTCTTTTTTTCATTGCTCCATTTTTTTAATTAGTTTTTATTAAGATTTAACCTTATATAAAGCATTATCCTATCTAAATTACATAAAATAATTATATTTCTTTCATATTACTTTATCATACTGAAACTAAGCTTTATAAAACCGTTTTAACTTCTTCCTGGGATAAGACCAACTAATGCTACACATCTCAGTTTCACTGAAGGTTCGACCATATTGTTCAGTAAAGAAGCTAAATAATGAGGAAAATAAAAAAGAAGTGGCCAACTGGAATTGGTTTGTGACTTTGGTAGCTCTTTTTTTGAAGGGTAAAGATGCTTATATTAATAATAAAATAATACTACTTGCAAAGGGTTCATGTTGGTACAACCCATATGATAAGATAATGAGTCTAAGTTCTGTACACAGTTAGTGTATAAATTTTTTACACTATCAAGTTATATTAACCTGCTACAGCAGGTTACCAACTTTTTTCTAATTAATTTTCTATTTCAAAATTTTGCATTTTCTCCCTTCTCTCCCTCCTCTTCAAACATCAAAGTCCAATCATCCTCAAACTCTCATTTAGCAGCAACGATGACTCTTCCCAAACCATTTAGTGTTCCATTATCTCTGTTAATTAATTTCTAGAAATATCAAATGGTGAATAATTAAATGATGATCCAATTTCATCAATTAATTATGTGAACCCCAATTGGCTCTACATCTCCTATATCAATAGTATTATTTTTCTTTCAATCTCTGCAATTTTTTTCTGCGTCATCTTACAGTATTAATCTTTCAATTTTTTCCAGTCAAATCATGTCTCCAGGTATTTGTGAATATGTTTAGGGATAATTACACTCGTATTTGTGATTATACTCAGTTATTTGATCTTGGGATACTTGGCCCGACATTCATATATACAACAAATCAAATTTATAAGTTGCTTTTTGAATTCTTCTTATTGTTTGTCTGGATAATAACTTGCCATAGTTTCAGAAGGTGAAGAAGAAATAACAACTAAGCAATTATTTGAGGCATTGTAGAATTACTTTTGATTTTGATATGATGTTAAGAAAAATTGATGAGAAATTTCAGACTTAGAAAAGAAAATAAATTTGCTTAAGATTAATTCTGATTAGAGTACGAACAGGACCCAACTTGCCTTTATTATCTTTTTCTATAATTATAACTATAGAAAAAAGGTATGACATTAATTACTTAACAATATTACCATGTTTACCTTTAAAATTACCTGATGGTGTAAAAAAAAAATTTGACGGTGCACAGAACTTAAACTCTAAGATAATTTGTAAGATTTTGAAATATCACTTGAGATTTTATAACGAAGTTCTGCTATACAAACACCAAATTAGCATTAATTTGATGAATTCAAGTAAGGAAAGGATATATATAAATGAAGTTCCTAAATTTTAGGAATTTTCTTTGCCAAAAATAAGTCTTTTTTTTGGAGTTTTTGTTAAATAATAATTTGAGTAAAATAGTAAATGACAGTTTTGTCTATTGTAGCCTAGCTATTGTCACCAAATTCATATAAAAAAGTAATACTTGTTTGCATAACTTAAAAATGTTTATTTAACTTGTTAATAAAAATGAAATATTACAAAACCGTGAATCCAACTTTATTTCTAATTTCTTCCGTACTCTCTTTTAATTAATTATTTTTAACTTAAAACTCAAACTATACAAAATTATATCGAGTATACATTATTAACACAAAATGAAAACTCTGAAACATATGGAGTTCTAGTGCACCAAAGTTTCTAACTTTATTTCTTTCAATTTTGGTGTCACATTTTGTTTATATAATTATATAATAAATAATAAAAAACTCCTAAAGCTAAATGGAACTTTAGGCGCAGGAAAGGTTCCTACTTTGAGTTTTTTATTTTTGGTGTTACTTTTTCGAATAAGTTGGAAGGATTTATGAATACATAAAAAAAATTTAGTTGAATATTTAAATGTTCTATCTATTAGAAAATATTCACAACAAAAAAAATCATCGTTCATGAATTGCTCGTAGCAAATAGAATCTTTCAATAATAATAAATGCTAAACCGTGAAATAATTTCTTTTATAGAAGTATTTGTCTATATAATTTTTTCAAATACACAAAGATCAGGCACACAGAAATTTGTAAAAACCTGCAACCTGCAAGTTATGAGAGAAAAAAAGGAACTTTTATACCTTAAACAAAGACTCATGTAATCACCCATAAACGAATGATGCAACCGATAGCTTTACAAAATAATGTGATTGTCTTGTGTTATTGTTTTCTTTTGCAAATACATTATATTATATAGTTCAAATAAGACAAAAATTAAATACAAAATTTAGCTGATTTTAAAATCTTAAATATTAGGATAATAATTAAATGTCTCCCTCACAATAAATATTTGTTTTCACAAGTTTGAATTTTCATGAAAAATATGTGATGTATATAATGAAAGAATTTTTTATTTTTTTGCAATTCGTGAAATTAATGAAAGAATTTTTTATTTTATTTTTGCATTTCGTTGTGCAATTCACGAAATAGGCTTTTTTTTTTTTTTTGCATTTCGTGAAATTAATGAAAGAAACTGTTTTTTTTTTTTTTTTGCATTTCGTGAATGAATGAACGAAATAGTTTTTTTTTTCTTGCATGAATGAACGAAATAGTTTTTTTTTATTTCGTTCATCTAAAAACGAAATTAGAATATATATATATATATATATATATATATATATATATATATATATATATATATATATATATATATATATATATATATATATATATATATATATATATATTTTGTATTTCGTTGATATACCAACGAAATAGGAAATTATAATTTTTTTTTGCATTTCGTGTATTAAAAAACAAAATAGGATAAAAAAAAATTATTTCGTTCATATAAAAACGAAATTGGAATATATATATATATAATTTTTTTTTGCATTTTGTTTATATTCCAACGAAATAGGAAAATATATCTTATTTTTTTTGCATTTCATTTATATTCTAATGAAATAGGATAAACATTTTATTTTATTTTTGTATTTCGTTTATATAAAAACGAAATAGGAAAATAATTGGATTTTTTTTATTTCATTCATATATCAATGAAATAGGATAAATATATATATATATATATGTATATATTTGTATTTCATTTATATAAAAATGAAATAGGAAAATATTTTTTTTTTCCGTTTATGTACCAACGAAATGTTTTGTTCCATTTCGCAGGTATATAACGAACCCCCCCCCCCCCCCCCCCCTCCTTTTTTTTTTTTTTTTTTACCGTTTTTCTTCTCTCCATATCGCTATGGTTGTTCAAATAATATCTTTTACATTTCATGAATTAATTTGCGAAATTTTTTACTTTTTTCCGTTTATAAATATTGTCCTATCTTTACCTATGGTATATCCTTCATTTTTCAATTTTCTTTTATGCATCTCATATCTTTCATCTATTATTTTTCTCTTATCTGTTTCATATCCTTCAACTTTTATTTTTTCTCTCATATATTTCATAAAAGATGATGGAAACTCATGTTAAAGTGTATTTCTTTTGGGGTGGTGAAGTTGTGTATGAAGCAGATTCGGTTAGATACAGTCGTGGTCCTGAAATAGGGCAAAGGTTTCCAATTTCCCTAAAATATGATTGTCTGCAACGCGTCTTAAGGAGTAAAATGTTCGTAAATGATCCTGAACTATCGGTGGTTATAACCGGACGATGTCCAAGTTCATTTACAGCCGATGGTTCACCAATTTATGGTGAGATGCCAATTACGGACGATGAATCTTTATCGTCATTTCTTCGTTGTCCTGAGATTTTTAAAAATCACATATGCATAGCAGCACTTGACATGTATGCTACAGTTCAACGCTCTACCCAGGTCGAAGTACCGACCGACAATGAGTTCAATTTTGGAGGTACTACCTATCTCCCAAGTTTGAATATTGGTTTTTCAAGGGGTGTAGTTCAACAACAAACAATTGTAGGATTTGGTAGTCAGTCAAATGATACAACTAATTATGGTACACAGTATGATGGTATGGCTTCAACGCACGATCATAACTTTGATTGGAGTGGACAGAATCGTGAGACGGGTGGACCAAGTAATGCTACTACGCAGTTGCATAATTTGAATTGTAATGTACGACACCTTTCACATCCTGGTCCAAGTGAATTGGATAGTGATGGGTAAATATAATCATATTTTATTCACTTTATTCATGGATTGTATAATTGTGTTTGACTTGTAAATTCTATGAATTTTTCTTATTTATAGGCATAACGGTTTTGAAGATAACCCCACGTTGACTCAGCTCACACAAATTGTGAGCAATAACGATTTAGCTAATGATATAATAAATGAGTCGGATAGCGATAGTCCATTAGATCATGAAGGGACGAACGATGATCAATCGTCTGCTGACGATGACGATTTTGATGAAGATGTTGCGGCCCCCAGTAATGTTAGTGTTAATTATCATTCAAATGTGATCCCATATTTGGATAATACAGAAGAAGTAGAACCGGAAGATTTTGCATACATGAGAGATAACGGGTCTGTTCGGGCTGCACTTTGGAATTCCAGTAATCCTAAAGTTATCAAATCAGGTTAGTTTGGTGCGACTTATTTTTTAATAATATATTATTTTTGAATTTTGTGATTTTAATTGGTGTAATTAGGAGTTGATATTTTTTCTTGTACATGCAAATGGGTATGTTATTTCACAGCAAGAGGCAAATGAAAGGTGCAGTGAGACTCTATAATATAGCCCACAAAAAAGAATTTAAAACAGATCAAGCCAAAGGTACATTTTGGAAGGTTATTTGCAAGCGGCATGAGGAAGGATGTAGTTGGATGATCCGTTTTTCATTGATCGAAGTGGCATGTGGAAAGCAGGAAAAATGATTGAGCCACATAATTGTGATACGGATGATTATACAGAGGATCATTTCAATTTGAATAGCAACATGATTGCTACTTCGTTGATACCATATGTTATGATCAATGCACAAATCAGTATTAAGTTTGTTCAGAAAACTATAAAAGGCATCCATCACTATACTCCTAGTTATAGAAAAGTGCAAAAGGGGCGTAAGAAAACTTTTGAGATGGTGTATGGTGATTTCGAAGGTTCTTTTAAGGCATTGCCTCGATACATGGCTGCCCTAGAACATTTTTTTAATCCGGGCACTATTGTTGAGTGGACACACGAGTCAACTACAATGCCAGGCGAACACATCTTCAAGTATCTTTTCTGGGCCTTTAAACCAAGTATCGATGGATTCAAAAGTTGCAGGCCCGTCATCTCAATAGATGACACCCATGTCTATGGTAAGTATGAGATGAAATTGTTGATTGCTATTGGCATTGATGCAAAAGGAAATATTTTTCCACTTGCATATGCTATAGTTCCACGTGAGAGCTTTGAGTCATGGACTTGGTTTCTCAGTTTATTATGGAGACATGTTGTTTGTGATAGAAAAGGCATTGGACTAATTTCTGACCGTCACCAAGGGATCTTGCAATGTGTAATGACACATGAATGGTTACAGCCACCCACCACACATCATAGATTTTGTGTTCGACATTTAAAAAGCAACTTTAACAAAAAGTTTCTTAACTTTGATCTTGAGAAGCTAATGTGGTTGGCTGCTACAGAGCACCAGAAGAAGAAATACCAAATGAGGATGCAACAAATCAAAACTTTGTCACCTGCAGCGCATATGTGGTTAAGCGAGCTTCCGAAGGAAAAATGAACATTGTATAAGGACGGTGGTTATAGGTGGGGAGCTATGACGACAAATGTCTCTGAGTCTTACAACGGTTTATTGAAGAAAGCCCGTGGATTGCCTGTTACTGCCATGTAAATGTGTTAACCGGTTCCAACCGGTAACCGGTTAGGGAACCGGCCGGTTCCGGTTAAAAAACCGGAACCGCTTAACCGGTTCCGATTTACCGGTTTGAAACTCCAAACCGGAACCGGTCCGGTTTGGAGTGGTTAAAACTTTTTTTTTTTTTGTATTATATATATATATATATATATATATATATATATATATATATATTATAGTATTTATTAGTATATTGTAGGTATATTTACATATGTTATACAACTTTATAATTAAAGTTTAAATATTTACTGACTAACAGGCTAACAGCAAGTCAACAATACAGAATAGTGCTTTTCGTATACATATATATGTATAACTTACATATACTTATAAATATGTATAACTTAATACATATATACTATATATACTATATATACTTACTATATATACATATATACTATATATACTTAATATATATACTATATATATTTATATACTATATATACTTATATACTATATATACTTATATATGTGTATAACTTAATATATAAACTATATATACTATATACTATATATACTTAATATATATACTATATATATTTATATACTATATATACTTACTATATATATTTATATACTATGTATAACTTAATATATATACTATATATACTTATATATACGTACTATATACTATATATACTTACTTATATACTATATATACTATTTTTTTCTATATATACTTATATATGTTTAAGTATACTATATAACTTAATATACTTATAAGTATATTCTTAGTATATTTTAGGTATATTCCTAACTTAATAAAAGTAAAAATATGAACACAAGTAAATAGAAGAAAGCTCAATGAGCCATATATTTTATTCATTCTTGGATAACATTTATTTGCAAGTTGTATTTTTTTTAACTTGCAAATAATACATGAGTTGTACAAAAATAGTAGAATAATAAAATCACCAATTTTGAACCATTTCGTTAATTTCCCCCACATCATATTCGGTCATGGAAATATCTTCAAAGTCTTCCATTTGGTCCGGTCCACTAGCTATCAAATCTTCAATTTCTTCCTCTTCGCCTTGCTCCGCTTCTGAGTTTTGGTTGCGTCGCTCCGATCTAATCCAATCTCGAATGCACACTAGTACTTGCAAGCTAAAGCCGGATAATGAATGTCTATGGTCTCCAATTTGCTGTCTTCCTTGGCTAAATGCGCTCTCCGAAGCCACGGTTGATACTTGAACCGTAAGGATATCTCGAGCCATTCTTGAAAGTACCGGATAGCTTGCCTTGTACTTCTTCCACCATGCTAAGACGTCCACCTCATCCAGTTGGTTGATATCCACATTTGGCTGCATCAAATAAAAGTTATATTCATCAAAGTTTGCAGTAGAAGAAGAAGTTGGCTGTGAATGTAAAACTTTTAAACCCGACAAGCCCTTTTTGCTACTCTGAGAAGTAGTAGGGCGTGGAGCAACGAGTGTAGCACGTTCTTCCAAACTAGAATAATGAGTAAAAACTTTTCTAAACTCATCATCAATAGCGAGATCAGCTTCAGCTAAAGATGGTTGAACTCCCTCTTCAATTTCTAAAAATGTATAAATTTGACTAACCAAATTTTTAGTATAAGACACTTTTAAACAAGGATTTAAAAGGGAACCCAATATAAATAAAGTTGGATGGGAAAAAAATACATCTTAAATTTGATTATCATTTCAAAAATAGCCACTTGATAATCGGGTTTATATTTATACTCTTGTAAAACTCTAGCTATTTCCGCTAAGTAGGCTAAAATTTCGGTTACCGTGGGATAAAATTATCTAGAAAAAGCAAGAGTTGCATTATAAATTTTTTCTAAGAGTTCAATACATTCTTTAACATCTTCCCAATGCCTAAAAGTTAACCAATCCTCACTATCAGTATTATATTTGTTGTGAACTTGTTGTATGAGAATCCTATACTCATATGCTTGTTGTAGCATAATGTAAGTGTAGTTCCACCTAGTCTCAATTTCTACTTGAATTTTCCTAGGTCTAAGGTTATTTTCCACACAAGCATTCTTAAAATCTCTAATTCTTCCCCTATTAGCATTACAAAAAAGAAACGCAATAACATTTCTAACTTTTTGAACAGAATCATCAAAATGCACAAGACCATCTTTAACAATTAAATTTAAAATGTGACAACTACATCTTACATGAAAAATATTTCTTAGAGGAGGGTTTATTTCTCTTTTTAAAAGACCAATTGCCTTTGTATTATTAGAAGCATAATCTAAAGCAATACAAAGTGTTTTTCTATAAATGTTAAAAAATCTCATAATAGTAGACATTGAATCGGCTAAAATTTTTCCATCGTGACGACCTTTTCCTTCGTCATATAAAAAAGCTATAATTCTTTTTTGCATAACCCAGTTGTCATCAACCCAATGACATGCAATAGAAAAAAAAATCTAAATGGTTAATACTAAGACCCAAATCAGCGGTAAGACAAACATTACAATTTAAAGAATTAAATACATGGCGCAAATAAAATCTAATTTTTTAAACAAATCTATAACATCGGCTCTACAAGTACTTCTAGGAATACCCTCAAATAACGGGTTATAACTGTTGCACCCCATTTTTACCAAAGGCTAAACAAAGCACAACTTATGAAGCTCTGAAATAGTTAATTATGTACAGAGTCGCCACCTAGCATTTAAGGTATACTAGGGTACCTATAAATTATTAATATATGCAGCTTAACATGATCTACGAAAATAAGTGAGATTCTAGGTAAGGGTTCAAATTATTCCGAAGGGAAGGTGTTAGGCATCCTTCAGAATCCACAAATGTGGTTCCCGGCTAGACCAATTTAACTATACGAGGGATGTGTAAAAAGGCTTTATTATTTACAAAAATTAATAGAATTTAGACTAAAGAATAATATGAATATTCACATAAATAATCATGCAATACGTATTTTATACATATGTGTTATAATAATTATTAAAAAAAAAGTTATGTGCAACTTAGAAGCTTGGGTATGTGAAAAGGGTATAAGGAATGGACATGAAATTATTTTGCACTCAAGGTGAGTTAACTAATTTAACTAGCTAAGTATGTACGCCTAATCAATTAATTATGAGAGTACATTCTAAAGCCTAAATATTGAGGCAAATCACCCTATTTATTTACTTAAGTGTGCTAAGCTATTGAATTAAAACTCTAGCAAAACATGATAACTATAAGAATATTAGCTACAAAAATAATAACTGCCTAATATTAATTTGTCTAAAACACATAAAATTTAAATCACCTAAGCAGATCATAAATAAATATCATCAACCTGCACCCTAAAAAAGTAAAGTTTCACTATATTTTATGCTTGTATAATTTAATAATGTAAAATATATATATATAAACAGAGAATTTAAGAAGCTATTTAAACTTCTTTTGAGTGTCATCTTCAAAAAGTAACTCCGGATACCTGCATGAGACTTAATAAAAATGTTAGTAAGAAAATAAATAACTATCGGATGAATTAAAGAAATAATGAATAAACTTAAAATAAAAAACCCGTCTTTGTACATGGAAGACCTTGGAAATCGACGGAAATTTCTTCATCGGCCAAGTATAGAAAACAAAGTTTTATTAATTAAGATAAAAAAATTTAGTAGGCTAAGTAGCCATTTTGTCACATAAGAGCAAAAGAAATGAAAACAGTAAAAAAAAAAAAGAAAAAAAATGAAAGGAAAAAAAAACATGAAAACAGTAGGTCCAACCTATCAGTGTCATCTAAAGATGATTTTATAACGTGAAAAAATATGTAGACTAAGTATGCAACTCCAGGCCAAAGAAACGACGTAATGATTTTTTTTTTTTTTTTAAAAGAAGCCTAAACAAAGAAAAGTCCAAGATCAACAGTAAGGAATCAAAACAATACATCAGCTATAGAGAAGGACCAAACCAATTCACAAAATACCACATGAATATACATGCACAAAATGTAAGGAAATCAGTAAGAGGCACTGCAGAGAAGATAAACATAACAGGCAACCAATAGCAACAACAACCAGTAAGATGGAGCGGCTCCGCCAACACAGAGGTCACCGGAAAACTCTCACAAACAGTCCAACAATGGTAGTAGCGGAATGGAGCAGTAACGCTAAACACAAAATAGTTATAAACCTGCAAATATATACAGATAATATTAATGCAGAAGCAACAGGGGGCAAGAAGCAGCAAAATGGAGGGAGTTCGTCGTCGTCGTCGTGGTGTTTCGTCAGAGATGGGTTTCGTGGAGGAAGGTAGTGTCGCTGCTGGCTGCTCCGATTCACCGGAGCAGTGATGAAGAAGTAGCAGTGAAACATTAGTCAACAAATTGTAGTGTCAATGGAAAAGTAAAGGCATCATAGGGGATCTGTACAAGTGGGTTAGGGAAAACACTACTTAGCAAATAAATTCAAAATACAGCAACAAGAAGGTAGTCAAACAATAGGAAAATACAACAACCATGGTAGACGTCGGATAACACCTAGTCGCCGGAGCACAACGACTCCGACCAGATCTGAACTGAAAAAAAAATGCACACATACACACAAAAAAAAATCGTGAGATGAGGAAGGGAAGTAGCAGTGAATGGTGGTGTCATTTGGTTGCTGGTTGTTTCGCGGTGGTTAATGGCGGAGTTATTGTTCGCTGCTCCGGTTCATCGGAGTTCGGAGCTCCTCGCCGGAGCAGTAACGAGGAAAAAAAAAGGGTTGTTGTGTGGTGATTTCTGGTGGAAAGCAAAGGGACAGTGGTGGTGAGAAGTCCACCGGAGCTCGGAGCTCCGGTGTGAAGAGTGGGCGGCGGCTGTGGTTGAAGTGGAAGAGAGGGAAAAAATGTTTAGGGTTTCTTAGAAGAGAGAGAGGGGATGGACCAAATCTGAAATGTGCTTGTGTCTGATAGCGTGTGTGAGGGAGGAAGGGAATAGAAAAAGTGAAGGGAGAGAGTTTTTAGAGGGAAAGAAATGGAAGAAAATTAAAAAAGTAGAAAACATGTGGGGCCTGCAGAGAAAGGGGGAAAGGAATAAAATCTGGAAAATGAGATGTGTTGTTTGTGTAAGTGTGTGTTTGTGTATAGAATGAAGACAAAGGATGAAAAAAATAAAATTTAACCCCACCCTTTCTTATAATATCAATGAACACCCTCTTTTGTCCAAAAAATAAAAGAATGCACCCCTTTGTCCCCTCAATGCTTATTTTAATCCCTTTTAAAAAAAAAGTGATGAAACCTTGACTTGATCGGATTTTACTCTGCGTTTAAAAATTAATTACTCCGATTTTCTCTGCACTGTCAGACTGTACTAATATATAGTTAATTAATACATGTATAAATAATAACGCAAGTATAAAATATAAACATTAATGTCTATGATATGAAAATATATTGCTATAAAATTAAGAAACAATTATTAATTGCACAAAAAATTGTAATATCACGCTGTACATGTGCAAAATAATGATTCTTGAAAAAATGACAATAAATTGAGAAAATTCCTAAAATAAGGATAATCATCAATAAATTGTTGAAAAAATGTAAAAATGTATTTCGTGCTCTTTAACGAATCAGGGCCCCCCCAAACGTTAATTTTAAGCACGTCGAGCCAAAATTAGGTGTCAACAATAACAACGTTGAATGTAAGTAACAAACCCCAAACCCGAGGGAAAGGAAAATGGTAAACAATCATAAGCTATCATTTTAGTTATTTCTACGCGTTCTTTTTTCTTGTCATACTTAAAATTTCTACCGGTTCGTGGGTCTATCGTCATTTGAATCCCCCCACATTTGAACCCGTTTGCTCTCCCCAAATATCCATATGTTTGGTTCTCATATGACCATTTAGTGTACCCGTTCTACCATCCTTACCAGTTCCTTGTTTAAAACTAAATACTTGTCCACATAGGGTGCACGTAGCTGTTTGGTTTTCCCTATTCTTAGTCATAAATTTCCAAACTTTAGTTGTTGGCTTACGAGTTCTAGGCGGTTTGTCTTGTGTATGTGATTGTGCAGGACATGTATCTCCTATGCGATTTTCGGGGGGTTGTGTTTCATCATCATCTAAGTCTTCATCAAAAGTGTCGATAAAATGTTGTTGCATTGCCTCATGACCTAAAAGTGGATTATTTCCACCAACATCAATACCTAAATTAGGTGTTTCTTCCACAAATGTTTCCTCATTAAGCGCACCCCTAACAATACGACTACTACTACCGGCACCACGTCTTAATCTCTTTGACATTATTAAATAGAATTAATTTAAATCACAATCAAATAAATCACAAGAAAATAAATTACAACAAATTAAATTGCTAGAATTAAATTGCGTAAATTAAATTGCGGAAAATAAATTGCTAGAATTAAATTGCGAAAAATAAAGATAGAGTTGGAACGAAGGTACCAAATTGCCGGATTAATTTCCAACAAAGTGAAGGCGTCTAGAATTGCAAATCCACCAAAGCTACTTCGGATTGTTGCAAAATCACCAACTCCAGCAACAATATTATAATTGCAAAATTAATAATTGAAAGTTGAAACTATAATAAGACTTTGTGGCTAATTATTGCAAAGTAACTATAATTGAGAGATTGAGATTTGAGAGAAAGATGAAGAAGAGTGAATTGGTGTGAATTAAAATGAAAATGAAGAAGGGTTTATATAGGGGTGGGGGATGGGTTAAAGTGTTAAAAAAAAATTGGGGGCCAAAAATTAAGAAAATGATCGTTTGGCAACGGCCATTTTTGCAAATGGACCGTTGCCAACGGTCCATTAATAACGCACAGGCGGGCGGCCCAACGACTCTTTCCTTTTTTTTTTTTTTTTTTAATTTTCACCGGTTAAATCGGTCCGGTTCCGGTTTTCAAAATATCGGAACCGGACCGGTAAACTATTACAAAATTAACCGGAACCGGTTAACCGGTTCTACCGGTTCCGGTTCCAGTTCCGGTTTAACCGGTCCGGTTACCGATTAAAACCGGTTAACCCGAACCGGTTGCCACGTTTACTGCCATGGTTCGCTTGACCTTTAAAAATCTTGTTGATCATTTTGTTAAAAGAAGCGCCCTTGCTGCTCTGCTAATGGTAAATAAGAAGACTTGGCCGCCCGGTGTTGATAAGAAGTTCCATGAATATTGGGATAGGGCCGCCATGCACACTGATATGATGAACTATAACATTGTGACTGGGGTCTTCGAGATTCTGACATTTGCACACGAAGGTAAGGGTGGAAATGTCCATAAAGTCTCTGACAATTGAAAAAAATGTTCGTGTGGGAAATGGAAAAACTACCACATGCCATGTTCCCATGCAATTAAATTCTGTCGGATCCGTAAAATTCAGCCTAAGGACTATGTTAGCAAGTACTACAGTTGTAGATATTACAAGCAAACATACAGTGGAAAGTTTTCTCCCTTGGGTGATGAGGCATATTGTCCTACAAGTCCCTTCTGTTTAATTGCAAACACTGCATACGAGCGAATTTCTGGAGCTCAGAGAACAACTAGAAGGAGGAATCAAAATGGATATTGCTCCTGCTCGCATGGCTAGGAGGTGTGGAACTTGCAGGCAAACCGGTCATAACAAAAATCGTTGCCCCAATCGTACTCAGTAGTTGTTGTTGCTTGTTTACTGTTAAGTTTTTTCATGAGTTCTATGTTATTGTTATTTTATGTAATATTTGTTATCTTATGTAATCTTCAATAATATGTTGTCGTCCTTCAATAATATGTTGTCGTCCTTCAATAATATGTTGTCGTCCTTACTTTAAAATATAAACGGTTCGTATTGTAGAGTTTAATTTTGTCTTTAATTTAACAGTTATTGTTGGATAGAACTTACACAACACTTTATTGAATAAACATAAAATTACATTATAATTGAAAATTAAAACACAAAACACATAGTTGGTCTAAGGGCGTTCGTTAGGCATGTCATCATCCGATTTGTAAAGTTCGTGTGCTAAAACACTTGCTCATTCATGTTCTGTTAGCGTGCGATTTGTTGCTGCAGCTTGCTCTTCAGCGAGCTTAAGGATATAGTACCTACAACGTCTCACCAACATCCTATTATTCTCCTTTCGAATTTGTTTCACAGCTACCTCATATTCTACCATATCCCTGTGTTCCATCCACACAGAGAATCGACGTGGCTTGGGTACCCCCAGTTGCTCAAGATCATTCATGAGCATATTTGACTTATGGTACCTATGCTCCCATTCACGACGTAATCCACAGTAGTACTCACATGGATCTGATTTTTTCAGCATCCGAAAATCATTCTCTCGTTCGTCAAGCATGTGCGGGTTGTACATGTCCATTTCAAAATCATATGGATCCCATGTTCCCCAGTCACTGTTGGGTGACTCTGAACTTGAGCTATCATTTCTGTTTTCCGGGAATGCCCAAGCAAAAGGTGAGGAAGAGCTTCCAGGAGTGCTCTTTTTTTTTGTTCGATATTTTTTGGATAGTAAATGGATTGTTAAGTCTCAGTCTAAGATTTTGGATAATTTGCGAAATGCAAAACAAAAAAAAATGGCTCTTGCTTGTAAACGCTCACCCGAAGATAACAATGACCGGTTAGATTTCTTTATAATGTAAATTTTGTTTCATATGCACCGAAAATGTAAAATAAAAAATTGGAGTAATCCAAGTTTATAAATAAATTTTCGTCATGGACTTGTCAAATTTAAGTTTTTTATATTTTGTTGCTGACCTTGCGAAATGCAAGGATACAAAATTGTCAGAAGCTTGTCAATAACTTTCAATTTTTTTTTTACTTGGAAATGTATTCCTTTTCTTTTTACATGGACAAGTCAAATCCAATTTTTTTTAAGAATATTGTCAGAAGCATTGTTGCAGTTATATTTTCCAAGCTTTTATATTTCGTTGCATACTTTGCGAAATGCAAAGCTAAAAAATTGGACAAGTTAGAAGCTAAAAAATAAGCTCGTCAATAGCTTTCAATTTTTTTTCACTTGGAAATGGATTCCTTTTCTTTTTACATGGACAAGTCAGAAGCTAAAAAGAAGCTAGTCAATAGCTTTCAATTTATTTTTGACTTGAAAACGGATTTCTTTGCTTTTTACATGAACAATTCATAAGCTAAAAAAGAAGCTAGTCAATAGCTTTCAATTTTTTTAAAGAATCTTGTCAGAAGCATTGTTACACTTATCATTTCCAAGCATTGTTGCATACGTTAAAAAGAAGCTAAAAAATAAGTTAGTCAATAGCTTTCAATTCATTTTAAGAATCTTGGCAGAAGCATTGTTGCACTTATCTTTTCCAAGCATTGTTGCATACTTTAAGAATCTTGCCAGCGGATTGTTAAACTTTTTACATGTACAAGTCAAAAGCTAAAAAAGAAGCTAGTCAATAGCTTTCAATTCATTTTAAGAATCTTGGCAGAAGCATTGTTGCACTTATATTTTCCAAGCATTGTTGCATACTTTTAGAATCTTGCCAGCGGATTGTTAAACTTTTTACATGTACAAGTCAAAAGCTAAAAAAGAAGCTAGTCAATAGCTTTCAATTCATTTTAAGAAGCTTGGCAGAAGCATTGTTGAACTTATCTTTTCCAAGCATTGTTGCATACTTTTCGTCATGGACTTGTCAAATTTAAGTTTTTTATATTTTGTTGCTGACCTTGCGAAATGCAAGGATAAAAAATTGTTAGAAGCTTGTCAATAGCTTTCATTTTTTTTTACTTGGAAATGTATTCCTTTCTTTTTACATGGACAAGTCAAATCCAATTTTTTTAAGAATCTTGTCAGAAGCATTGTTGCAGTTATCTTTTCCAAGCTTTTATATTTCGTTGCATACTTTGCGAAATGCAAAGCTAAAAAATTGGACAAGTTAGAAGCTAAAAAAGAAGCTCGTCAATAGCTTTCAATTTTTTTTCACTTGGAAATGGATTCGTTTTCTTTTTACATGGATAAGCCAGAAGCTAAAAAGAAGCTAGTCAATAGCTTTCAATTTATTTTTAACTTGGAAACAAATTTCTTTGCTTTTTACATGGACAATTCATAAGCTAAAAAAGAAGCTAGTCAATAGCTTTCAATTTATTTTTGACTTGAAAACGGATTTCCTTGCTTTTTACATGAACAATTCATAAGCTAAAAAAGAAGCTAGTCAATAGCTTTCAATTTTTTTAAAGAATCTTGTCAGAAGCATTGTTGCACTTATCTTTTCCAAGCATTGTTGCATACGTTAAGAAGAAGCTGAAAAAGAAGCTAGTCAATAGCTTTCAATTCATTTTAAGAATCTTGGCAGAAGCATTGTTGCACTTATCTTTTCCAAGCATTGTTGCATACGTTAAGAAGAAGCTAAAAAAAGAAGCAGTCAATAGCTTTCAATTCATTTTAAGAATCTTGGCAGAAGCATTGTTGTTATATATCTTTTCCAAGGTTTAATATTTCGTTGCATACTTTGCGAAATGCAGGGACAATTTTTTTAGCATGGACAAGTCAAATCCCAATTTTTTTTACACGGATTCCTTGGTCTTGGCTGTTGAAAGAGCTAACATTTTCTTACAATTGCATTCATCCAATTTATAAATAATCGGACTACTTCAACCAAAAAAATATAAACTTTCAACCAATATTCATCGTATTCGATTATCTATATCTCAATCTAACTAACTCCATTAATGTCTAAAAAACCTTTTTTCAGCGGATGGTTTAAAAAAAAAAAAAACATAAAGGAGAGGGGAGTTGGATTACGGCGCTCTTGGATGGGAGGGGGGAAATCGCTCACTCGATAATGAAGATGGACAAGATGGAGAGGAAGATGAAGATGAAGATGAATACGACAACATTTCACATAAAATACAAATTGAAATAACATTGAAAAATGAAAAAGGTACAAATACAATACTTAACTAGCCGACATAACAACAGAAAATGCTTATGGAAAATCATCTTCATCAGACATTTCGCAGTCTGAGTTCCAATCAGGGGTAACATATAACCCTATTCTGTGTCCCTCCAAACGCAACCATCGCAAACGCATCCTATTATTTTCTTCGCGAATGCGGTTCAATGCAACATTCAGTTCTTGGGGTGATGTGAGCGGCATGCCTATTGCACGGCGTTTTGGACGATGCAGGCCATGACTTCTTAAATCGGTCTCAATATTATGAGCTTCATCTAGGCGGTAGTTCCATTCTCTCCTCATTTTGCTAATGTATTGTCTATTGTAGCGCTCGCTCGGATTAAGCGAGTACTCAAATTCATGTTCCAAAACCCATTTCCTACCCATTGACTCAAAAATGTCACCTGGGTGATATGTCATTGGCCCGCATTGCCAGAAGAATGGATTCCACGATGACATTTTGAAAGAGTTTGTTTTGGCGTGGTGAGATGAATAATGTATTATGGAAGACTATTTATAGAAAAATACATGGTGTAGATAGGTCTAAACCCCACATGCAATTTTCGTATTTATTAAAAAAACAATTCATATAGAAGTCTAATTAGTCAGAAATACACCATAATTCATATTGACGGAATATATGTCGCTATAATAAGTCATATATAAGTCTAAATAGCCATAGATACACAATAAATTTTCAAAATAAGTTGTTAAAGCTCCTCATGCACCCCTACGTGTGCATCTTTTCCTCCCACCAGTGCCACATTGTGTTGGCCGGCGATCCTACGAGATCTGCGCGGAGGAACCGCCTCATGCATCCCTTCCGCACCCTATAAATATCATACAAAATAAAAGTTACTTTTTAATGCGACACTTAAATTATATATATAAAAATTTAAATTCAAAACGAACTTGTGCCTCTAAGTCCTGAACATCTGGCGTAGGTGCATATGCATCATTAAAACTGAGCCTCCTTCCATCACAGGGAAAATTAGTTGGAGGTCGAGATGAGGTACAAGTCTGAGGAACTTGGAAAAGGAGGTTGTCCAAAGCCTGTTGGCTCCAAGGTTGTGAGGAATTGCTAAATGGGGTGAAACCTTTTAATGTTGATGATGCTTGTGGAGTGACCATATTAGATGAGTTATATGGAGCCTCCAACCGAATCATAGATGGGACAGATATATCCATGGTCGGATAGTGGGAGCTATGTATATTCATAGATGAGTGACATGGAGCTTCTGGGGCAGTCATAGATGGGTCGAAAAATTCCATCGACGGATAATATGGGCTAGGTAAATTCGTATGTGGTTCATGTGGACTGGATGGGTGATATGGGGTGGGTAAATTTGTAGGTGGATGATAGGAAGCAGTCATAGATGGGCCGACATTACAACAGAATGAATGAGCCGGGTCTGGGTGTGGCTCTAGATCGTCAACTTGATCGTCATCAATAAGCTGGTGCGCCACCTGACCTCGACCCCGTGGGTTACCAGCACGACGTACATTTTCACGATCCCGACGACCAGTTGGCAACTTAGGCGGTGCCACATAAACTGCTGGTGGTATATAATCGGGATCAAATGTCAACCTCGTCCCCATTGCAGCAGCATTCAGAGACTCAGTCGACATATTAATAAACCTTTGCATCAATGCATTCATACCCTGAGAATCTGAAGGCCACTTTGACGGACTTTCCTGAACACTGTAAGCCAAATGTCTAACTCCATGAATTCCCCGAGCCTACAAAAAAATATATAACAAACAGTGACGTAAGAAAGCCACTGATTGGCAAAAAGAAATTAATGTGTATCATATACGATATAGTTATTAATATTACTATAATATTTAATACATATGATACACATGTATTTGCATGTAAATCGGTTCCAAATCCTTTATATGATGATTTAGTTAGAAAATATAATTAAATTACTTTCATAATCATGGTCAATTTATTATTATACAGTCTTTTTGCTAAATAACGAAAGAGATAAAGTATAAAAATCGAAGCACCTAGGTTAAGATTTTCATGGTAAATTTGCCTGAATACTGGCATTGGATGAGTGTAGTAAGTCAAATTCTTAGACTATTTTTCAAGATATATTAATTAGTACTACCAGTAATTTTGTTTCTACTCAAATGTTAGAAAACTATATAGTACATCATTAACTGTCTATTTAACTTGACATGCACCAAAAGTTACGTACCAGTGCTTCGTGCCTCCCTGCGAGGTGTTGGTATCCCCTATTTACTGTACGTTTTGGATTTCCTATCAAGGTGCGGGAGTACCTCCGGTACCATTTAAAATATTCAGAATCCGGTCCGGGAGCTACAGTAGTATATGGAGCTTCAACTATTAGTTCCTGACGGCGTTCCCACAAATATTCAGCTTCCTCAAAATTTCCCCCCATCTCCTGACTTACCTTAAATCGCTTGTCCACTGAAAAATGAAATGGTCTATGTGGGGGGATTGTTCCCGGAACAGACTGCTCCTTACCAAATTGTCTGTTGACCCGACCCGCCATGTTCCACTCTCGGTAGATCCCACAAATGAGTGGCAACTGCACCATCCAAATGTCTTGACCACGTCGGCACCACTCCGGAAGTCCATCATTGATGGCCTCTGTATAAGGCTCCCACACAAACTATGATAGCAAAAATATTATACAGTCATTTATAATTTATAATACAAATTATAAATTTTCTCATTACAACAAACATCCATTATGCATTTTCAGTTAAGTAAAGATTAGAACATTCAAGCAATTTCCTTCCTTCTAAATACACAAAATTTCATCATTTCCAAACCGTGCAAATGAAGAATAAAAAATACTCAATAGTAGAAAGCGTATCATGATGAAATCCTTGCTAGGAGCACTTTCTTTTTTATTCAGTTCCAAAGCATAACAAGAACAGGCTAACTTGAAAATTCCATAATGAATTTTGATCGAAATAAAAACAAAATAAAATACTTTAGTAACCTTCTAGCCATTAAAACAAACCTAGACAAAATACTAATTATGCTAATAGAAGAAATGGGATCTAAAAATATCACAACAAGTAGCAAGTTGTAGCAAATTAGCTATAACAAATTAAAATAAAATCAACCCATTATCATAGTACGAGTTAGCAAAAAATGAACAAATCTATAAAAACTCTATTATTGTTATATTTTTCACATTTCTTATCAAAAAATTTAAAAGGAAAAATACCTGATCATCAGTTAGGTTGTCTAAAACATCCCTACAAACTGCTAGCACAGCTCGTGCCTCGCTTTCACGAACTCCACGACGAGTCCACTTCTGCGCAAATACAATATCTTGTTCGTTTACTCTTGGGGGACGAAGTAATGGCTGCATCAGGATTATTCGCTCCCAAGCCTAAACCTGTATAAGTAAATTTAAATATATAAATATTTTTTGAATTAAATAAAATAACCCGAAAATACACATGAAAATTGTGTTGTTATGGTTGGGTTCCGATAATGCGCTAATATTGTTGTGCAAGCTATTCGACAATATTATAATTTTTAATGATTTATTATACAAATTATAACACTAGGAAATCTAAAATATTATTTAAAAGATAGCAGAGAAGTTGACTATTTAAACGTGTATCAAGCAATACTTTTAAATTGTTAGCGTGATAACTCAAGGAAATATGGTTAGCTGACATTTAGAATTATACACAAATATTAATAATCCAGATTGCATTATATATAGTGGTACATTTAGTGTTTATAATAAAGCTCAACTTTCGATTCCTAATTTCATTTTTCAAAATTTGGGTAATGGTGGTTATAAGAATGCTGCTTAATCTCTTATTTCTACTGAAGTAGAGCAATATATTATTGAAATTCACGTACCTGTAACAAAGCAATAAATCCACAAACATCACAGCTATTGGCCATCGAAGCACGACATAAACAATTGTACAAGTATGATAATGCTGCTGCTCCCCAAGCTTTCCCGCCTATTACATCAAGGTCTATTATGTCAAGCAAAAAGTGTAAACTAAGCTTTGAACCAGTATTATCAGGGAATATATTGCCACCAATCAACCAAAGCAGGTATAACCTGACCCTCTTTTGTACCTCAGCCTCATCAGTGTGTTCATCAATAATATCATCATTGGCAATCAAGGTTTCCAAATGATTAGATAATTATGTTATTACCAACAAGCTATTACCTATAATTGCTTCTTCTCCGGGCAACCAACCAGTAAGGTCGTACATCAATTCCTGCCACCTTGATTTAGTTATATTTTTAACATTTCTCTGCACCAATGGGTGGCCATCCACGGGAATGCCATATAACACCTCGACATCCTGCAGTGTGATGGTACATTCGCCAGTCCGCATATGAAATGTATGCGTCTCTGGACGCCATCTCTCAATAAGTGCAGTGATGATTCCTTCATCATACTGCACATTACCTACTACTAAAACTCCCCCAAATCCACACCTCTCAAAGTAATTAAGAATGCGATTATGTAAAGGGTATTGCCTCACGTGATTCCAGAATTCATGATCCGCACGACGTATAGTCAAACACGCGTTCTTTCCAGTCAATTTTCCATCCCACACAGCCTGGGATCGATGCTCATGCTGGAGTATTAATAAATCATAGTTTTCTAGACCTGGATGTACAGTGACTTTGGGGCGATCCATATCTATAACATTGCAACACCAAGCCACTGCTATTAGAATAATGGACAACACAGTACAAAATTGTTTACTATATATTCAATAAGAAAGTCAATAAAGGTCAAACTATAAGATATATTATCACGTGAGAAAAGAATTTTTTTTTAATAAGAGTACAACTGTCAAAAAATAATTGCAGTTCCCTATGTGGTGAACGAAATGTAATTAAACTTTTGGTTAAGCTCATAATTAATTGCCATAATAGTATTCATCTTACATATAACTACTTCTTTTCTATTTAAAACAAAGCATATGACTGGAGAGGGGATGCAAGGAAAATATATATATATTTTTTAACGGATCGGAATAGTATTTCGCCAGTTATCCAACGAAATACCCATTTTGGTATTAAAAAAAAAGGACATGCTATTTTTGTCTATTAGCTTCAAAAACAACTCCAACTTCCTCACAGTTTCTTGATCTTATACTTTTAATTTGAAAATTAAAAATTCTTCATGCTTATCAACAGAAAATAATCTCTAACGATTAGTCACAATTTGAACATAGAAAATGACCCAACAAATGATACAAATATCTTTATGTTATATTTAACAATATTACTTTCCTCACAATTTCTTCATCTTTTTTTTAACTGTTGTTCTATGAAAATGACTAACTAAAAAAACATTTTATAATATAAATTTATACCTTTTTAATCAGTAGCTTCAATGATTTTTTTAGTATTTTAATTGTAGTTCGTTGACCAATAAACTCTACTAACATTTTTTAAAAGCTTTTTTTAATTGAAGCAACGACTGAAATTACCAACTATTGATTAATTAAACTTGTAACTTTTGTTTTCTTTATTATAGTCTACTACACTAAGTATAAGATATAAATAAATCAAAAAAATAAATGTGAACTAATTTATAATGTCTAAATCAAAAAATATATGTAAAAAATTATAAAATTAATAAATTACCTCAATTTGAAGAAGATTATGGAGCAAAAGTTGAGGAATCCTTGTGATAGGATTAGTAGAAAAAGAAGAAAAGAATGAAGAACGGAAGAAGAGAAAGAATGGAGGCACAGGAAGAACGGAAAATGGAGAGGATAAGGTAAAATAATATAGAGTAAAAGTGGGGAGCAGAAAAAGGGTATATGAACGAAATAAAAAAAAAATTCCTATTTCGTTGGAATATAAACGAAATGCAAAAAAAAAAAAAAATCCTATTTCGTTTTTATATAAACGAAATACCAAAATAAATAAATTATATTTTCCTATTTCGTTTTTATATAAACGAAATATAAAAAAAAAAATTATCCTCATGTATCAACGAAATACAAATATATATATATATATATATATATATATATATATATATATATATATATATATATATATATATATTCCAATTTCGTTTTTATATGAACGAAATAAAAAAAATTCATATTTCGTTTTTTAATAAACGAAATACAAAAAAAAAAAATTACTATTTCGTTGATATACCAACGAAATGCAAATATATATATATATATATATATATATATATATATATTTTCCAATTTCGTTTTTATATGAACGAAATAATTTTTTTTTATCCTATTTCGTTTTTTAATACACGAAATGCAAAAATAAATAAATTATAATTTCCTATTTCGTTTTTTTATTCACGAAATACAAAAAAAAACAAAAACAAAATAAACCTATTTCGTTAATTAATACACGAAATGCAAAAAAAAAAAAAAAAAACAGTTTCTTTCATTAATTTCATGAATTGCAAAAAAAAAAAAAAAAAGCCTATTTCGTGAATGGCACAACGAAATGCAAAAATAAATAAATAATAATTTCTTGCATTAATTTCACGAATTGCAAAAAAACAAAAAGCCTATTTCGTGAATTGCACAACGAAATGCAAAAAAAAAAAAAAAACAGTTTCTTTCATTAATTTCACGAATTGCAAAAAAAAAAAAAAAAGCCTATTTCGTGAATTGCATAACGAAATGCAAAAAAAATAATAATAATTTGTTGCATTTCGCTACATGTGTAGCGAAATGCAAGTAATCATTCGGCACCAGAACAGTGTTGTATGGGTATTTCGTTGGTTATCCAACGAAATACCCATTTTTGGTCTAAAAAAAAACATACTATTTTGGGCTAATAGCTGCAAAAATAAGCCATTTTGGCTCCGGACTCGAAATTTAAATCCTAAACCTAAAATTTAAACGTGCGAGATTAAATTGAAAAAACACAATAAAATCACATGTAAGATAATAAGCAAGTAAAGAAGAAGCAGAAATTGAAGAAAAAAAAAAAGCTTAAAGCATCATGAGAAATTAAGAACATAACTGCATGTACTATAAAGAAGAAAGATTGAAAAATAAAAGAGCAGCATGGATGATTATTACTATGAGAATGCGTATATATAAGATTTAATATCCGGCATCACAAATGTAGTGGAATTAGAACTCTAGTTAAAAGAAAACCCTAATTTGACGAAATTATTGTACTGTCAAAATCCTATATAAGGTAAAGTTTGAAATATTTCTATTTTTCTATTATAAATTATTTGATGGAAGAGTTGTCTTTGAGATTTATACCTTACGTTCTTACCATAATAAATTTGAACAAATTGAATTTAGTACATTACCATCTTATTTACATAAATTCAACGTGGGAGCAATTGCAAAACTATTAATATTATAATTTATATAAGGTAAAGCTTAACTTTTTATAAGGTAAATCATAATTAATATTAAAGCTCTAAATATTATTTCTTGCTACCTAATTCGTATAAGAAAAGATTTAATAAATAAAATTTTAGTTAGACTTTAACCCCCTGTTTGGATGGTGGTTTACCGTGGTTCATTAATGTATGGTTTTCTATGAAATCATGTTTGTTTCCATTGTTCTTAAAATTATGTGGTATGGTGTTGTAAACCCGTGGTTCATTCCATGGTTATATAATCATGAAAAGTCCTAATTTTTGTAACCACGGATTTGGTGGTTTTTCTGTGGTTACATATTTCATTTCTCCATTATACCCCAACCCCAACCCCACCCTACAACTGACCCTCACCCCACCCCTGCCCCACCCTCCACCATCCATCCCACACTACGCCCACCCTACCACTCACCCCACCCCACCCCGCCCTACCACCCACTCCCACCCCCAACTACCCACTTCTCTGCCACCCACTACTCCTCACCACCACCCAACCCCACCCCACAACAACTCACCCCCACCCTACCACCCACTACTCCCACCCTTATCCTACAACCACCCACCCCTCCACCACCCCCACCCACTACCCCTCACCACCACCCAATCCCACCCCCACCCTCATGCCACAACCACCTACCTCACACTATCCACCCCTCCACCACCCCCACCCACTGCCTACTTATTTTTTAAAGTTTCTATTTTATTCTTTACCTGAGTTTTATTAATATATATAAACTAATTTCTAATTAAGAGTTAAGGGTATTTTAGTAAACTTACAAGTTGTTATACAGTACCATACAGTCAAACCAAACAATACAAATGTTATTAAACCACAACAAACGATACAGTCTATCCAAACATGGTGTTTATTTATACAGTACAATACAATACAATACAACACCATACTGTACCATACCATACTATACATTAATGAACCACGGGAAACAACCATCCAAACAGAGGGTAAAGTCCTAAATATTAGGAAATAGTAAACTAATTTACGTGTTTATATAAGCTAGTGGTAAATCAGCACCAAATTGGGTGTTACTATATTTATGTGCTACTTTAATGATTTAAAATAGTCCTAAATTTTAGTCATATAATTCAAATAAGGAAAGGTTAGTAACCAAATTTTAATGAATTTTTAAATTTTAAATATTAGAAAAATTATTAAATGATCGTTTTGTCTATTGTAGAGTCTTTTAATTAAGGGTAAAAAGTTCAAACAATATTTCTAAGGCCCTTCGCACTTTTAATATAATATAGATTACAAATGTTAGACGATAGCTTTTCTTATTTGTAAGGTCAAATAATATATGAGCAAATATTAGAACCTAGTGAGACGTTATTCGGAAAGGTAATTTTTCAGAGGCTATATTTGCACAAGTTTTAAAAATATGGACAAAATCTAAATTATGGCCCGGAAGATGAACCTTTTGAGTAAATCAACCCAGGGCGTTGTTTAAACATTTTTTTGCGCGGATTGCCCTTCTTTTGGGGTGGTCTTTAAATTTTTCCCTTCAAATTTGTGGTCTTTAAATTTTGCCCCTCATATTTGTGGTCTTTAAGTTTTGCCCTTTGCTTGAAAAGGTGGGCGAATACATGAAGTTCTGGGTTCGAACCCCCGCTCAGGCATAAAATAAAAAAATAATTTAGCCAGACAGGACTGGGGGAGTGTATGCCGGATCCAACATACAATCTTTAAGGAAAAGCTAAAGTTATGCCGGATCCGGCATAACTAAAAGTCTGCCCCATAAGGCAGAATTTTTCCTAAGACATAGTTTAGTTATGCCTTATGGGGCAGAATTTTAGTTAAGGCATAACTAAATTATGCCCCATAAGGCAAGAACTTTTCTTAAGGCATAGACTTTGCCTTATTTATGCCTTAAGGAAAAGTTCCGCCTTATGGGCATACTTTTAGTTATGTCTTTGGGGCACACTTTTTAGTTAAGGCATAACTAAAAGTTTACCTTGAAAAGTAAAAAATAAAAATAAATATATATATATATATATATATGCTTCAAGGCAAAGTCTGCCGGAGGGGGCAGACTTTTAGTTAAACACAACTAAAAGTTTGTCCCCTCCGGCAGACTTCTAGTTAAACACAACTAAAAGTCTGCCGGACGGGGTATAGCAAAATTTAAACTTTACCTTATAAGACAAACTTTTAGTTATGCCTTAAGGAAAACTTACGCTTTATGGGGCATACTTTTAGTTATGTTTTATGGGGCACACTTTTAGTTAAGGTATTACTAAAAGTTTACCTTGAAAAGTTAAAAAAAAATACGTATATATGCTTCAAGGCAAAGTCTGCCCCCTCCGGCAGACTTTTAGTTAAACATGACTAAAAGTCTGCCGGAGGGGGCATAGCGAAATTTAAACTCTGCTTTGCAATTTTTTTTTAAATTTTTGACTGAGCGGGGTTTCGAACCCGAAACCTATGGGTTTTGGCCGAAGGGCAAAATTTAAAGACCACAAGTATGAGGGGCAAAATTTAAATACCACCCCAAAAAAAGGGCAATTCATTTAAACATTAATCAGAATTTGCAAACTATTTAAAGTTTAGCCAAATATTTTAACAGGGCAGTGCACCTTCTTTTCTTCTTTCTTCTCCTTCTCACTTCTTCTGCAACTGCCATTTCTTCTTCTTCTTCTTCAACGATAATCTTCCTTTCGCTACCAAGAACGAATCTCAGAGCATATAATTTTCATCACCTTGTTCTTACATGAGTACTAATTGAAGGACACCACCCTGAAAGTTTGAACTATGGAAATCAAACTTAAGGACAAATTTTATGAATGCATGCATCGTTATTGTCACCAAATTAGTTACTATTACTACTTGTTCTTTCTTATTTTCCGTATTCTCCCTTCTTCTTTAATGGCTTGAAGTTGGAACCACAACAATTGAACTTCAGGACACAAGCCTGAAGGTTGTACTACACAGTTCGAACTTCAGGACATAATGTCCTGAAATTTGAACTGAAAAACTAAATATAAGGACACTAAAGCCGAAAATCTTGAAATTTGGGTTAACAACTGAACTTAATTAAGGACACAAAGTCCCGAAGTTGAACAGAAAAAACTGAAGTTAAGGACATAGGTACATGGTGTCCTGAAGTTCGAGGAAGCGAAGAAGAATTAGTGACATTTACACGGGAAAAAAAGAGTAGAAATAGCATCCACTGCCACTTTTTGATTATGTCTTTGAAAAATAGTTAGTTCTTATCATGAAGTACTTCAAATTTCATTGGTGAAATTTCATCGCAATATCTTGGAGTAAACTCCTGCAATGCGCCGAGGTCCACAAAAATATCGGACCATATTGAGTCAATTGTACTGTCTAATTAATAAAATACTAATTATATGCTATGTCATGGCTAATAGGTTGAAGACCTGAGGTTGACGTTATTATAAAACAAGACGACACATTCAAATTTAAGGATGGAGATGTTAAGGTATTGATGCGGAAGACGAAAGAGATACATTTAAAGCATTCCTTAGGAAGAAAATTAAGGATTAACGATGCTCCTTGGTGTGCTACAATCTTAAAAAATCTCAACGTTCTTACTTTTTCAATTATAATGTGATTTAGTTGTATCTGGAAAAATCTGGTTGACCAGTGATTAGTTGCTTGATTTCTGTTGATTTTGTGTATCTCTAATAGCCATTATTTTATCTTCAGTTAATGCCTAAACAATGGTTGTTATGAACATGTGAAGCGGTAAGAGTGTACAAGGGAATTGAAGTTCTATGGATCCAATCAAATTGACTGATAAACAATCCATATATTACGTTCAGTCAACAAAAAATAAAAAAAAATCCCAGCTTTTCCAGGCTGTCTTCTCTAGGGTCCTTAAGATTTGATACGCAAACCCTTTAATTTTTGTGGTGTTATTTGGTATACTTTATTATCTATGCATTCAATATCAAGAAAAGCCCAAAACTGAAGTCAATATTTACCTGACTTGCTAGCTGTACTTTTTTCCTATAAATATACTTCATACACATCAGAAGGATTACAAGTAGAAGACACAGTCAAGAAGAAGCTCTAGTCAAGAAGAAGACGAGAGCAAGTGATTAATTAAAGAGATTGAATAGATGAAGAACTCGTCGTCATCCTCAGTAATTACATCGTCAAATGATGATGTGATGATGGAGATTGAAGTAACAAGTGAACCACAAGGCTGCAATGGTATAGTATCTGCTCATTTGGCTTGGAAGGATGTCAATGTAATGGTTACTCTGAATAATGGAGATACCCGAAATGTATTAGAAGGACTTACTGGTTATGCAGAGCCTGGAACCTTTACTGCCTTAATGGGTCCTTCTGGTTCTGGAAAATCTACACTTCTCGATGCCCTCGCTGGACGTCTTGCTTCAAATGCAATCCTCTCTGGAAAAATTCTCCTCAACGGTTGCAAAGCTAAGCTCTCATTTGGAACTGCAGTAAGTACTTAATTAATTCTAATTTTATAGTAGTATTTTCTTTCTTTTCAAAACAGAGAGAGTAAAGAGTTAATGTTGATATACATTATAGGCATATGTAACACAAGATGACACGTTGATTGGAACGCTAACAGTTAGGGAGACGATTTACTATTCGGCTCAATTGCGTCTCCCCGAGAAGATGCCATTATCGGAGAAAAGGACACTGGTTGAGAGCACAATTGTTGAAATGGGCTTACAAGATTGTGTTGATACCTTTATTGGGAATTGGCACTTGCGTGGTATTAGTGGGGGAGAAAAGAGGAGAGTTAGTATTGCCCTTGAGATTCTAATGAGGCCTAGATTGCTCTTTCTCGATGAACCAACAAGTGGACTTGACAGGTAATTAATGTGATAAAGATCATATTTCACTTGTTCAACAAAGTTTATTGCACAGTTATTAATGAACAAAATCAGCTTAAACTTCTGGATTTTGTGACAGTGCCTCGGCATTCTTCGTAACACAGACACTGCGTTGTCTGTCCAGAGATGGACGGACGGTGATAGCCTCAATTCACCAGCCAAGCAGTGAAGTTTTTGAGCTGTTTGACAGATTATATTTACTTTCGGGAGGCAAAACTGTTTACTTTGGGCAGACTTCTGAAGCATACAAGGCAAGATATATCCTTTCAACAGAACTCACTGCGTTTAATCTGAAGTATATTTGTGTTAAGAAATTCACCACTGACCCTCACCTTTCTCTTTTCTACGATCCATAAGCTTGCGCAAGTTCTCAAAACTGGTTTTTGGTTTGCAGTTCTTTGCAGAAGCTGGGTTTGCTTGTCCTTCTCTCAGAAATCCATCAGATCATTTCCTCCAGTGCATTAACTCCGATTTCGACAAAGTTAAGGCAACTCTAGGAGGGTCAATCAAGGTATATCTTTTGAGTTCATCCTGGTACTGATAAACTGCAAATGTTTGCACTTTTGCCGAGAGATTCCAGAATAACTTTTTTAAATAGGTAATGCTACTCTGTTCACAGTTGAGAACACTTGAAGCATACACACCATGTGTTTTTGCTTGGATAACTGCAATACAATAGTCATTATAATCCATATAAGTCGCCGCTTTCTGTTGTTCTTTCTTTAAGCAACATTCACATGGTTTAAAGATATTAATGATGTATCAGAAGTTTAATCTATTTGTGTAGTTTTATAAGGTTACCAATTTATAGTCATTATAGAAACTGCTCTTATCAATAAGCTAATAATATAAAAAACAATACTACATATATATAACAATCTTTAACATTTATTATGGATTAGGATAGAAAGATCTTCGACTTCCTTCATTTAACTTAATTCTTTTCTTATTTTGATTAGTTTGATCAGTGCAATGGTGATCCTCTAAACAAGATGACAATAGCAGAAGCAATTCGAAGTCTTATTGACTTCTATGGACATTCTAAGTACTGCTACTCAGCAAATGAACAAGTAGAAGAAATGTCCAAAGTTGTAAGTGTTAATATAATGGTCCACAACTTTGATATGATTTCATCAAATGTGATTTTTTATTTTTTTGTAACAGAAAGGAACATTGCTAGATTCCAAGGGTAGCCAGGCCAGTTTCTTTATGCAGTCCTACACCTTAACCAAACGTTCGTTTGTTAATATGTCAAGAGACTTTGGTTATTACTGGCTGAGGGTTCTAGTCTACTTAGTGGTATCCATCTGCGTTGGAACCATCTATTATGATGTGGGAACCAAGTATACTTCCATCCAGGTAACTTATTTCTCCTAATGGGATTTTTAACTTGGTCCCTTGTAATTAATGTCTCCTACAATAAGTCGCGTTTTTGCTTTATTCATCAAATTGACATTATGCAGGCAAGAGGTGCATGTGCAGCTTTCATCTTTGGATTTATGACATTCATGTCGATTGGAGGTTTCCCATCATTCGTGGAGGATATGAAAGTTCGTACTTTATATGACACTCTTAAAAAGCTATATGATGATTCATTGCCACACAATTCTATAATTTGGCCCTATTTTGGCAATGAAAACAGGTATTTCAAAGGGAGAGGATGAATGGGCATTATGGTGTCGTTGCATTTGTCATAAGCAACACGTTATCTGCAATGCCATTCCTTATATTGATTGC
The DNA here is from genome assembly GCF_019175385.1 of Lycium barbarum. Taxonomy (NCBI): domain Eukaryota; kingdom Viridiplantae; phylum Streptophyta; class Magnoliopsida; order Solanales; family Solanaceae; genus Lycium; species Lycium barbarum. The sequence goes on along the minus strand of NC_083337.1, from coordinate 160,485,096 downwards.
AGTTCTTTCGGGTAGTGTCTGCTACTTCATGGTCCGCTTCCATCCAGGTTTCTCCCACTATTTGTTCTTTGTACTGGACCTTTATGCCTGTATCACAGTGGTTGAGAGCCTGATGATGGCTATAGCTAGTGTTGTCCCTAATTTCCTCATGGGTATCGTCATAGGGGCTGGCATTCAGGTAATAGACATATTCTGTTTCCCTTTTATTAGATTAGGAAATGATTTTGCTAATCTAAGTATCTAAAGTTTAGTCAAAATGCATCTACACTTAACTATTGTGTATATTTGCTGTGTTAGGGAATATTTATGGTGGTCTCTGGGTTCTTCAGACTCCCTCATGACATCCCAAAACCTGTCTGGCGTTACCCGGTGTCTTACTTGACTTTCGATTTTTGGGCTATACAGGTAAATATTTGCTGCAGATTTTAACTTTTATAACTGACAGTGTAAATTTTTACACCATCAGAGTACCTAATAATTATAGGTAAAAGTTCATACTAAGTAGAATTAGCAAATAAAACAGGTATCCTAATATAACATGTTAAAATGCATTAATAGCGTAAACAATTTTAGTTCCATCATCACCCAACAAAATAACATTCTTATGTTCTCAGTCTGATAAAAAGAATCAAACTCATACACGAGAAGCGTGTTGCAGATTTTAGACAAGGTGGTATATATACCAATTCTATAATATATCAGTACATTATAAACCCGAGAGGATATGCTTTACAGGCACCAGTCTTATTTTGACTATATATATGAATCCGATGACTCTAAATTCCGTGGTTTCTGTAGGGGCAATACCAAAACGACTTGAGGGGGTTGATATTTGATAACCAGAATCCTGATCTTCCCAAGATCACAGGTGAATACGCACTTAAACAAATATTCCAGATTGACGTGAACAGATCAAAATGGGTGGATCTAAGTGTCATCTTCTCCATGATAATCATCTACCGAGTGATCTTCTTCATCATGATAAAGATCAGCGAGGATGTCACTCCTTGGGTTCGAGGTTACGTTGCTAAGAGAAAAATGCAGCAGAAAGGTGCAAATCATAACAAGACAGTGGCTCCACATGCTCTTGCTTAATCGCCTTCTCTAAGGATTTTAGAATCATGGACCAAATAGCAAGATCAAAAGGAATCAATCAAAAGATCCTATTATTCGTTTATTCTTCTTTTTATAAGTCAATATAAAAAGTTGCATTCAAATAATATACGAGATGACAGTGGTTTTTATAACGTTTATCCATTTTTTTTTGTGTGTTATGTTCTCATTTTGTTTTCCAGTATATGCTAGAGACTTAAAGCCTGTTTGCCTTAACTTGTTAAAAGTAGATAAAAAGTATTAAGTATTTAAAAGAATTAAGTCCTTAAACATAATTTAGAAATAAGTAATTATGTGTTTGAATAGAAGTTTGAAGCTGATACTACTATATAGAAGTAGTTACAGCATTATCCCTTAATGCAGAATAAGGGCAACATGCTGGCTAGGCATCCGTCATTCCGCCATAAAATAATTAAAATGCGCATAGTCAACGGTTGTCACGAACATGTGAAGTAGTAATAAGAAGAGTACAAGAGAATTTAAAGTCCTATAGTCCATAACATCTCTTAATTCTGTATACCCTAGTTATCAGATGTTGAGTCTTCGTTTCGTCTTATATTTATCTCTGCATTCAAATTCAATAGAAGTCCTAAATACAATAACCACCAGCTGGCTGCTAGCTGTTCTTTTTTCATATATACTCATCAGAAGGATATATGAAACATGCAAGAAAAAGAAGAAAGACAAGGGGGAAAGCGATAAATTAAAGAGATTGTATAGATGATGGAGATTGAAAAAGCCAGCATACCACGAGGCCATGGTATAGTTGTGGATGGATTAAGTCCTTTGAGTGAAACATTATGGAAGGAGAAAGTAAACACTGAAATAATCCTAGGAGATGATGTAACTGCTCATTTGGCTTGGAAGGATGTAAATGTAATGGTCTCTCTGAATAATGGAGATACCCGAAATGTATTAGAAGGACTTAGTGGTTATGCAGAGCCTGGAACCTTTACTGCCCTAATGGGTCCTTCTGGTTCTGGAAAATCCACACTTCTCGATGCCCTCTCTGGACGTCTTGCTTCTAACGCAATCGTCTCTGGAAGAATTCTCCTCAACGGTCGCAAAGCTAAACTCTCATTTGGAACTGCAGTAAGTACTCTTATATTTTCTTTCTTTTCAAAACATAGAGTAAAGAGTTAAAACTGATATTATACAGGCATATGTAACACAAGATGACACGTTGATTGGGACGCTAACGGTTCGGGAGACAATTTACTATTCAGCTCAATTGCGACTCCCTGATAGGATGCCATTATCGGGAAAAACGGACACTGGTTGAGAGCACAATTGTTGAAATGGGCTTACAAGATTGTGCTGATACGTATATTGGGAATTGGCACTTGCGTGGTATTAGTGGGGGAGAAAAGAGGAGAGTTAGTATCGCCCTTGAGATTCTAATGAGGCCTAAATTACTCTTTCTTGATGAACCAACAAGTGGACTGGACAGGTAAGTAAGGTGGTTAAGAACAAAATATTTATTTAACAATGTTAATTGAATAATATTAATGAACAATATTTGAAATCAGATTAATTTTGTGATAGTGCCTCAGCGTTCTTCGTATCACAGACGCTAAGTTGTCTGTCCAGAGATGGACGGACAGTGATAGCCTCAATTCACCAGCCAAGCAGGAGCAGTTTGACAGATTATACTTGCTTTCCGGAGGCAAAACAGTCTACTTTGGCCAGGCTTCTGAAGCATCTGAGGCAAGCAAGATACAACGGGTTTGAAGAACCCATTAATTACGTGTAACTGGGACTATATATATATAAGAAAAAATTAGCACATATATAACGAGCAGAATTCATTGATTCTAAAGTTTGGATTTGCCGATAATCCCACCCTTCTCTTTTTAACAAACTCGAAAGTCTGAAGACTGAATTTTTGTTTGCAGTTCTTTGCAGAAGCTGGATTTTCTTGTCCTACTCTCAGAAACCCGTCAGATCATTTCCTCCGGTGCATTAACTCCGATTTCGACAAAGTTAAGGCAACTCTAAGAGGGTCAATCAAGGTATGTATTAGAATTAATTTTTGATCACTTTGTTACTAATGAAACTCCAAATTGTTTGCACGTTTCACTGAGATTCCTAAATAGCTTCTTATATAGGCTATTGATCTGTTTATCGAAGCATACGCACGATAATTACTGCAATAAAGTCAATTATCCATATAAGTCGCCGCTTTCCGTGTCCTTAATTTCTTTAATATATAGGTTACCTTACGTCTTGTTCACGTATTCCCAACGCTACCATGATTAAGAAAATTTAGTTAGGTGTTAAGTCATTGTTTAATCCCACTTTCTTCTCTTCTTCTGATTAAGTTCTTCCTCATTTTTTTATTACGTCTGTGATTGTTGGGTCCATCCCATAATTTGAGGAAGGAAACATTTCCCTCATTTTAAGGAAGAAAACAAGGAAGAAAACATTTCCCCTATTTTGAGGAAGAAAACATATTCCTTGTTTTAAGGAAGAAAACATCTTTCTTGTATTTGGCAAATTGTCAAGTGCTTGCTTGAGTCACAAATGACATCAATAGGTTCATTTCATCCCTATAAATAGGGAAACCTTCCATCATTTGTTAACACACCAAAATATCAGACATTAGATCATCACAGCACAACCAAGAAGAGTTGTGTAATATCCTTGAGAGATTTGTGAGGGTTTTTTTTAGAGCTTGTATGTCTCTTCTTTCTATTCTTGAAAGTAATAGAAGTATTTTTCTCTCATATTAGCTCGATACTATAATTCTCCCCCCCCCCCCCCACCAACAAGTGGTATCAGAGCCAAGGTTCTGTCTGAGTATGCTCTGTGGTTGCAGCATAGTCTGAACTTCCACATCAGAAAAGAATTACCTAGGTGCTCCTGCATCAGCTGCCACGTCACCGGTCAGTTTTGTAATTTTTTGAAAAATTGCAGTTTGGTCCCTCAATTTTTTTTAAATTATTCAGAAGGTGAAAATGACCATTGACGAGTCAACTTCATCTTCTGGAGCTATGATTATGCTCACGGCTACCAACTACACGCTGTGGAAACCTCGGATGGAAGATTTCCTCAGTTGTAAAGACCTTTTTGATCTAATAGAGCTGAAGGGTATTAATCCTGACCCGCCCAAGTCAATAGAGTGGAAGAAAATTAATAGAAAAACTATTGGTCAAATCCGACAATGGATTGACCATAGTGTCTTCCACCACGTTGCACAAGAAATCGACGCTTATGCCCTTTGGAAGAAGTTGGAAGACATGTACCAGGCCAAGACCGCTCGGAACAAGGCCCTTCTGATGAGACGCCTTGTCAATATGAAGCTCAAAAGTGGAACTTCTGTTGCCGAACATACCAGTGAGTTCCAGAGTCTGGTAAATCAATTATCTTGTGTAGAAATGCCACTTGGAGACGAAATGCAATCTCTACTACTTCTTAGTTCCCTTCCTGATAGTTGGGAAACACTAGTTGTTACTCTCAGCAACTCAGCCCCAGATGGCAAACTTACCATGTCTGTGGTCAAGGATGCATTGTTCAATGAAGAGGCAAGAAGGAAAGACATGAGCACAAATCAGACTCATGCCCTTGTGATGGAGAATTGAGGAAGAGCACAAGGAAAACAACAAAGAAACAGTAGAGGAAAATGGCAAAGTAGAGGCAAAAGTCGGGGGAGATCATCGGATGGCCGGAAACCTTCTTATACCTGCCACCATTGCGGTATAGAGGGCCACATGAAGAAGAATTGCTACAAATGACTAGAGGAGCAAGGCAAGAGCAGTTCTCAACCGAAGAACAAGGGTGGTGAAGCGCTCATCACAATCTCAGGTGATGTAGCGTACTGTACTACCCATGATGAGACATGCCTTCACGTCTCAAGAGAAGACACGGAATGGGTGGTAGATACTGCAGCATCCTACCACGTAACTCCCCACAGGCACTACTTCACAACATACAAAGCTGGAGACTTTGGAGCGGTGAAGATGGGTAATTCCAGTTCCTCTGGAATAGCCGGAATTGGTGATGTACAAATAAAGATAGGTACCGGGAGCAAAATCACTTTGAAGGATGTCAGACATGTGACAGATCTTCGGCTCAATCTCCTGTCAGTGGTATCTCTTGACAAACAAGGGTATGGAAACCATTTTAGCAGAGGCACATGGAAAATGTCAAAGGGCGTTTTGACAATCGCTCGAGGACATGTTTGTGGAACATTGTACAAAACGCATTTGAGAATTTGTACAGACAGCCTCAACATTGCAGAGGAGGCTTCTCAGGATTTATGGCACTAGAGACTCGGCCACATGAGCGAGAAAGGGTTGACTACCTTGATGAAGAAGAATCTTATAAATGTTGACACTGCACTGTGTCCTTGCAATCATTGTCTATTCGGTAAGCAACACAGAGTGTCATTTAATTTCACTTCAACAAAAAGATCAGAGTTGTTAAGTTTGGTACACTCTGATGTCTGCGGTCCTATAGAGGTTGAATCACTCGGTGGAAGCAGATATTTTCTGACTTTTATCGATGATGCTTCTCGGAAAGTGTGGGTGTATTTCCTGAAGACGAAGGACCAGGTGTTCGAGTGCTTCAAGTCATTTCACGTCTTGGTGGAACGTGAAACAGGAAAGAAGCTGAAATGTCTCTGATCTGATAATGGAGGCGAGTATACTTCCAAGGCGTTCGACGTATATTGCAGAGCATATGGCATTCGACATGAGAAGTCAGTACCACGCACCCCTCAGCACAATGGCGTTGCTGAAAGAGTGAACTGGACTATCATAGAGCGTGTCCGGAGCATGCTGAACATGGCTAAACTTCCAAAGCCATTTTGGGGAGAAGCAGTCAATACCGCATGTTATCTCATCAACCGATCACCTTCAGTACCACTCAACTTTGAAGTTCCAGAGAGGCTATGGACAGGTAAGGATCCTACATACTCACATCTTAGAGTATTTGGGTGTTCATCATATGCACATGTATCCAAAGAGCTCAGGCAGAAGCTTGATACGAGAACTATCCTATGCATTTCATTGGCTACGGAAATGAAGAGTTTGGATACAGGTTATGGGATCCTAAGGAGAAAAAAGTGATCAGAAGCAGGGACGTTGTGTTTCACGAAAATTTGACAATAGAAGACATTGAAAAATCCACGATGTCTCAGAAGTCAAATGAGGGTGCTCAAGTTTCAAATGAAGCACCAGAATTGTTCTTGAGAAATAAGGACGAAGTGCCAGAAGAAAACTCAGAAGCAGAAAAAGATGAGGAGACAGAAGAGAGTGCTGAGCAAGGGGAGCCACAACCCACCTCACAAGAACCATCACACGACACAGATGATGGTAGTTCTTCTCAGATGGTTCCAACTGCTCGTAGATCTGAACGAGGCCATATACCATAAAAAAGGTACTCATCATTAGAATACCTTTTGCTTACTGAAGATGGAGAACCGGAGAGTTTTCAAGAAGCTATGTCTCATAAGGATAAAGAAAAATGGCTGATAGCAATGCAGGATGAGTTAGAATCTCTGCAGATAAATCAAACTTATGAGATCGTAGAACTTCCTAAAGGGAAGAAGGCACTGAGAAACAAATGGGTGTTCAAGTTAAAGAAGGATGCAAGCGGACAAGTGGTGAAACACAAAGCTCGGTTGGTTGTCAAAGGGTTCGAGCAGAAGAAAGGAATTGACTTTGATGAGATCTTTGCACCAGTTGTCAAGATGACCTCAATCCAAGTTATACTTGGCTTAGCAGCAAGTATGAACTTGGAGCTTGAACAGATGGATGTGAAGACAACATTTCTTCACGGAGATTTGAAAGAAGAAATCTATATGCAGCAGCCAGAAGGTTTTGAGGTTTCAAGTGATAATCTCGTGTGCAAGCTATCTAAAAGCTTGTATGGTTTGAAGCAGGCACCAAGGCAGTGGAATAAGAAGTTTGACTCATGCATGAAGAGTCAAGGCTACGAGAAGACTACTGCGGATGAGTGTGTATACATCAAGAGACTTCCAAACGGTACCTTCATTGCTCTTCTACTATATGTAGACGACATATTGATCGTTGGGAAAGATCAAATGAAGATAAACCAACTGAAGAAAGAACTCTCTAAGTCTTTTGATATGAAAGACTCAGGACCGGCTCAACAGATTCTTGGGATGCAGATCACTCGAGACAGGAAGAATCGCAAGTTATGGCTATCTCAAGAGAAGTACATTGATCGGGTACTTGAGAGATTCAACATGAATAATACCAAACCAGTTAGTGTTCCACTTGCGAATCACTTCAAGTTGAGAAAAAGAACATGTCCCACATCCAAGGAAGAGATCGGGGAGATGTCAGCGGTGCCCTATTCTTCAACAATTGGAAGTCTGATGTATGCCATGGTATGCACACGGCCAGATATCGCTCATGCAGTGGGTACAGTGAGTCGTTTTCTCTCTAACCCCGGGAAGGAGCATTGAGAGAGAGTCAAATGGATTCTCAGATACTTGAAGGGTACCACGAAGTTATGTCTTTGCTACGGTGGAGCTGATCCAGTCTTGGAAGGCTATACAGATGCTGATATGGCCGAAGATATTGATAGTAGAAAATCTACTTCATGATATATCTACACTTTTGCAGGGGGAGCTGTTTCTTGGCAATCAAGATTGCAGAAGTGTGTCGCTTTATCTACAACAGAAGCAGAATACATTGCTGCCGCTGAAGCTGGTAAAGAAATGTTGTGGCTAAAGCGCTATCTCCAAGAACTTGGGATCCAGCAGAAAGAGTACAAGATACATTGTGACAGTCAGAGTGCTCTAGACTTGAGCAAGAACTCCATGTACCATTCCCGTACAAAACATATTGATGTTCGGTATCACTGGATACGCGAGACGATTGATCAATAACTGTTGAGACTAGTGAAGATCAACACAAAGGAGAATCCATCAGACATGCTGACCAAGGTGGTACCGAGAGACAAGTTTGAATTGTGCAAAGAACTTGTCGGCATACACTCAAACTAAAAAGCCAGTGTACCCTCCTTCAGGTGTATGGGACTGGAGGGGGAGATTTGTTGGGTCCATCCCATAATTTGAGGAAGGAAACATCTCCCTCATTTTAAGGAAGAAAACATTTCCCCTGTTTTGAGGAAGAAAACATATTCCTTGTTTTAAGGAAGAAAACATCTTCCTTGTATTTGGCAAATTGTCAAGTGTTTGCTTGAGTCACAAATGACATCAATAGGTTCATTTCATCCCTATAAATAGGGAAGCCTTCCATCATTTGTTGACACACCAAAATATCAGACATTAGATCATCACAGCACAACCAAGAAGAGTTGTGTAATATCCTTGAGAGATTTGTGAGGTTTTTTTTTTTAGAGTTTTTTTTTAGAGCTTGTATGTCTCTTCTTTCTATTCTTGAAAGTAATAGAAGTATTGTTCTCTCATGTTAGCTCGATACTATAATTCCCCCAACACTGATTGTACTTGAGTCATAACTTTCGACATCATATATAGTTTATTAGCCTAATTGCGTTTAACCAAGTTTAAGTACCATTTTTTTTGGTTGGACTTTTACATTGTAAGGTTATTTGAAACCACTACAGGTAAACGTCCATAGTAAACATGGATTAATAATCTCAAGAAATAAGTAACCTTTAAACTACAGATTCTGTTACTAAACAATTCATTTAACTTATTCTTTTCTTATTTTGATAAGTTTGGTCCGTGCAATGACGATCCTCGAGACAAGATGACAGCAGCAGAAGCAATTCGAAGTCTTGTTGACTTCTATGGTCGTTCTCAGTACTGTTACTCAGCAAACGAACGAGTAGAGGAAATGTCCAAAGTTGTAAGTATTAATGTTCCAAACCTTGATTATTATGAATTATTGATTTCTTCATTTGCCTTCTGCCATCAAACGTGATCCTATTTTATTTTGTGTAATAGAAAGGACCAGTGCTAGATTCCAACGGTAGTCAGGCTAGTTTCTTTATGCAGTCCTACACATTAACCAAACGTTCGTTTATTAATATGTCAAGAGACGTTGTGTTACACCCCGGAAAATTTTAGTTCGCGCACAGTGGATCGACTGGCGAAGGACAATTTCGAGTATCGAACTAGTGATGTCTTAATGATATTTAGGAGAAGAATTATAATTCCCCTTATGACTGGTAATGAAGTGCCAAGTAAGTTTCAAGAAGGACCCATAAGCCAAATATGGGCATAAGCCATCCAAAAAGGGCGAGTTAAGGAAACACTTTCGGAGGATCTGGTTTGTAGGGATCAAAACTCCATTTTTAAGTCGGAATTTGGGAAAAACACCACAGTATGAAAGTTGTAGATAATTGAAATATCTTTCCAACCATAGGTCGTGAGCCCTCACATAATATCGGGATCAAAGGTTATGGCCGTTCTACGACAGACTGTTATGGGCAAAAATATCACCTTCTGGCACCATCCGCGACTCGCGGATGACCTGCGACTCGCGGATGCGACCCGACTTCATCGCGGATTGTGCCAGTGAGGGGCGATCGTCTGGCAAGATCTGTGACACAACCTGCGACTCGCGGAGCATTTCCGCGACTCGCGAAGTGTGTCGCATGTCGTGCCAGTCCAGAAAATTCTGGACCTTTTTAAATGTACCCAACTCGTCCAAAAATCATTTTTTTCCATATTGTTGACCAAGGAACTCTCTAGAACTCTCTCCAACATCCATCTATAAGAGATATCAAAGGAAAACCAAGATCAACAACATCAATTACATGAAATCAAGTGTGTAGATTCAAGCAAAACTTGTCTTCTTCAAGGAAATTCAAGAAAGAGTGAAGTAGGGTTTTGGTGCTAAAGGGTTATTCTCTTTCAAGTCTTGTTCAACCATCATCCAAGGTGAGTTTTATGATCATCCCATGTTGTTTAAGGTCTTAGAAAGCTTAGATGCTTGAAATGTAGAGAAGCATAACAAATGGGTCATTCAAGAGTGAATAGTGTCATGTTTGGTTAGTAGTGGAATTGAATCATGGATTATAGGGTGTTGTGAGTATGAATAGGTTATAAATGACTTGTAAACCCTGAGATAAATGTGATGAAATTGGAGAGAAATGGTGGATTTTGCTAAATGCACATAGATGATGATTGTTGATTGTGATATTGTGAGTAGCATTGAGAATGTTGGGAGTTGATATAGAACATGGGAAAAGTAGTATAAACAAAGGAAGTGCTGCCCAATTTTCCCTAGAAATAACGACGCGTTCTCATAGTTATTTAGCTAATGTACCTCGCATTCTCTAATGAAGGTGACGACGTAACATCGGAGGTGAACGAGAGACCGATAGCTTAGCTAAACGACAAAGGTATGTGAGGCTAGTCCTTTCTTCTAATGGCATGAATCTCTTAGCTTGAATTCCTATTCCTTTCATGAGCTCTCACCTCCTAAGAAGTTAGAGGCTTATGCCTATGAATGTATATGTGGATTAAGCTATTCGATGTGAGGATGTTATTCCTTGCCTACACTCACCTTATGTACTAGTCCTTTCAAGGTGAGGCAGAATGTCCATAATGGCTCCATAACGTAACCGGGGGATTACGACCTTACGTCACCCCGATTTGGTAAAGTTTATCATGAGTCTTATATACGCATTAGGATAAGATAAGTAATTTATGATGAGCATATTATTATGAGTATTTTGCATTGAGCATGTCATGAGCATTTTACACCGTGCCTAGTTGGCCGGGCAGTCACCGCCAAGGCGGGCAGCTATACGGAGACACCATGACCTTCGGGCATGGGCAGACACCACTAGTGGGCGGCATGAGACGGTACCCCGGACGCGGGAGGCCTGGACGCGGGCTAATGTTATTGATTATCACACCGTTCCGATATGGACGGGCAGCTTGCATATTATGCATATATGAGATTATGATGAGTATGAGTAAGACAATATGCAATACTTCTTTTATGATTGCCATTCAGATTTAGATGTTTCATATTGATGTTCACATTATATTATCACTGTCTTTCTTCATTGTTTATGCCTCTCATACTCAGTACAATGTTCGTACTGACGTCCTTTTTCTTTGGACGTTGTGTTCATGCCCACAGGTAGGCAGGGAGGAGACGTTGCTCCAGATTCCTAGAGTCGCCAGCCGATTAAAAGCCCTCCATTGCTCCGGAGGTGCCTAGGACAATCTTTTGTGTACAGTTGTATATGTGTCAGTTCATAGAGGCTCGTAGATACTTGATGTGGGTTGTATGGTCTCAGGAAATGGTCATTTTGCATGCATGTACATATATGTATTATTTTGCTAGCCTATAGGGCTCAAGTATATACAGTACATTTGTTTCCAAATGAAAATGTTTTTCTTATAAATTAACTATGAAGTGGATAATCGATTGACAAAGAGGCTAAGGAGTAGTAACACGAGTGGTGCTCGGTGGTTAGCACGGGTACCCGTCGCGGCCCTTAGCCGGGTCGTGACACGTTGGTTATTACTGGCTGAGGATTGTGATCTACATAATGGTCTCCATTTGCGTTGGAACCATCTATTTTAATGTGGGAACCAAGTATACTTCCATCCAGGTAATTTATTCTCCCTTAATTAGTGGAAAAAGTAACAAATTAACGAACACAGTAACATAGATAGAATTTTCATCAAGAAGATTCATCGTCTACTACATATACATAAAAAATCTACTACATATACATAAAAAGAATTTTGACCTTATATATACTAGATACTATAATTAATTTCTCCCAGGAGAAATCTCAATTTTGCTTAATTCAAATTGATATTTTGCAGGCTAGAGGTGCATGTGTATCATTCATCTTTGGGTTTATGACATTCATGTCGATTGGAGGTTTCCCTTCATTCGTCGAGGATATGAAAGTTCGTACTTCTTATATTATAGGAATTTTGAGTTTAACTTTTATAAATGCACCAGCAGTATAAAACTACAATTAATTGTCCATAATAAATGGAACTAGTTGTCACCAGAAAAATAAGGTAGACCACCTTTTTGCAACAATATATATATATATTAACACTGATATTGAACAAATTATTAAACAGGGTATAAAAGTTAAATATTATGGTGATACATTGCCTCACACTTCTAAGTTGGATTTGTTTTACCAATTAAAATTACAGGTATTTCAAAGGGAGAGGATGAATGGGCATTATGGTGTGATTCCGTTTGTGATAAGCAACACATTATCTGCAATGCCATTCCTTATACTGATTGCATTTCTTTCTGCTACTATCTGCTACTTCATGGCCCGCCTCCATCCAGGATTCTCCCACTATTTTTCTATGTACTTATCCTTTATTCCAGTATTACAGTGGTTGAGAGCCTAATGATGGCCATTGCAAGTGTTGTCCCTAATTTCCTCATGGGTATCATCATTGGTGCTGGCATTCAGGTTATAAACTTACTTAATCTGTTTCCATTTATTAGAGAAATTTAAATTTATATATAATATCAGTGCATTTTAATTGGTAATGGCAAATTATGTAGTTCATTTTCTATATTACCAAATTATTGTAGATGTTACACGTTGTTGTACGACAATTACCAAATTATTGTAGATGTCATACGTCGTTGTACGTCAATTATCAAATTATTGTAGACGTTACACGTAACAGTACGTAACTAGCACCATCGGTGCACTGAAAATTATATTATTAGATTGAAAACTGATTTTGCCTATCAATAAGAATCTAAGGGTTGGTAAAAGTATATATTATCACTTTTTACACTTAATTAATTTGTGTATGTTTGCCTTGTTAGGGAATATTTATGATGGTCTCTGGGTTCTTCAGACTCCCTCACGACATCCCGAAACAATTCTAGCGTTACCTAATGTCTTATTTCAGTTTTGACTTTTGGGCTCAACAGGTAAAATTTGGTAAAAATATTGTTACCAACTGCTTTTTGGCCATGTATTATAAAAATAGTCAATGTCCTAATGTTTCAAGTTCCACAAGTGAAACTCTTCCCTCGTGAAACTTTGGAACTTCAGCACAATATTGAAAAGTGGCTATTTGCAATTTTTTCCCTAATTGTTGCAAATTCGGTTAAACAATAATATTCCTTTTGTAGTTGAGTGTCATGACGTGGTATTAGAGGTTCCAAAATAAGTTTCATTATCACTCGACGACAAAATACTTCTATGTGCTTTGTCCCCGTACACAAGCCGCATGCTGCAAAATTAAATTTTACAAATAAACAAAAGTTACCTCATGGCAAAGTTCAAATTCTTGCTTATGAAGTGGTATAGCTATATTCAATAACAGTAAGTTATATTTCACATGCACATCTTATTTTTCAACACAAAGCTCGGTTGGTTGTCAAAGGGTTCGAGCAGAAGAAAGGAATTGACTTTGATGAGATCTTTGCACCAGTTGTCAAGATGACCTCAATCCAAGTTATACTTGGCTTAGCAGCAAGTATGAACTTGGAGCTTGAACAGATGGATGTGAAGACAACATTTCTTCACGGAGATTTGAAAGAAGAAATCTATATGCAGCAGCCAGAAGGTTTTGAGGTTTCAAGTGATAATCTCGTGTGCAAGCTATCTAAAAGCTTGTATGGTTTGAAGCAGGCACCAAGGCAGTGGAATAAGAAGTTTGACTCATGCATGAAGAGTCAAGGCTACGAGAAGACTACTGCGGATGAGTGTGTATACATCAAGAGACTTTCAAACGGTACCTTCATTGCTCTTCTACTATATGTAGACGACATATTGATCGTTGGGAAAGATCAAATGAAGATAAACCAACTGAAGAAAGAACTCTCTAAGTCTTTTGATATGAAAGACTCAGGACCGGCTCAACAGATTCTTGGGATGCAGATCACTCGAGACAGGAAGAATCGCAAGTTATGGCTATCTCAAGAGAAGTACATTGATCGGGTACTTGAGAGATTCAACATGAATAATACCAAACCAGTTAGTGTTCCACTTGCGAATCACTTCAAGTTGAGAAAAAGAACATGTCCCACATCCAAGGAAGAGATCGGGGAGATGTCAGCGGTGCCCTATTCTTCAACAATTGGAAGTCTGATGTATGCCATGGTATGCACACGGCCAGATATCGCTCATGCAGTGGGTACAGTGAGTCGTTTTCTCTCTAACCCCGGGAAGGAGCATTGAGAGAGAGTCAAATGGATTCTCAGATACTTGAAGGGTACCACGAAGTTATGTCTTTGCTACGGTGGAGCTGATCCAGTCTTGGAAGGCTATACAGATGCTGATATGGCCGAAGATATTGATAGTAGAAAATCTACTTCATGATATATCTACACTTTTGCAGGGGGAGCTGTTTCTTGGCAATCAAGATTGCAGAAGTGTGTCGCTTTATCTACAACAGAAGCAGAATACATTGCTGCCGCTGAAGCTGGTAAAGAAATGTTGTGGCTAAAGCGCTATCTCCAAGAACTTGGGATCCAGCAGAAAGAGTACAAGATACATTGTGACAGTCAGAGTGCTCTAGACTTGAGCAAGAACTCCATGTACCATTCCCGTACAAAACATATTGATGTTCGGTATCACTGGATACGCGAGACGATTGATCAATAACTGTTGAGACTAGTGAAGATCAACACAAAGGAGAATCCATCAGACATGCTGACCAAGGTGGTACCGAGAGACAAGTTTGAATTGTGCAAAGAACTTGTCGGCATACACTCAAACTAAAAAGCCAGTGTACCCTCCTTCAGGTGTATGGGACTGGAGGGGGAGATTTGTTGGGTCCATCCCATAATTTGAGGAAGGAAACATCTCCCTCATTTTAAGGAAGAAAACATTTCCCCTGTTTTGAGGAAGAAAACATATTCCTTGTTTTAAGGAAGAAAACATCTTCCTTGTATTTGGCAAATTGTCAAGTGTTTGCTTGAGTCACAAATGACATCAATAGGTTCATTTCATCCCTATAAATAGGGAAGCCTTCCATCATTTGTTGACACACCAAAATATCAGACATTAGATCATCACAGCACAACCAAGAAGAGTTGTGTAATATCCTTGAGAGATTTGTGAGGTTTTTTTTTTTAGAGTTTTTTTTTAGAGCTTGTATGTCTCTTCTTTCTATTCTTGAAAGTAATAGAAGTATTGTTCTCTCATGTTAGCTCGATACTATAATTCCCCCAACACTGATTGTACTTGAGTCATAACTTTCGACATCATATATAGTTTATTAGCCTAATTGCGTTTAACCAAGTTTAAGTACCATTTTTTTTGGTTGGACTTTTACATTGTAAGGTTATTTGAAACCACTACAGGTAAACGTCCATAGTAAACATGGATTAATAATCTCAAGAAATAAGTAACCTTTAAACTACAGATTCTGTTACTAAACAATTCATTTAACTTATTCTTTTCTTATTTTGATAAGTTTGGTCCGTGCAATGACGATCCTCGAGACAAGATGACAGCAGCAGAAGCAATTCGAAGTCTTGTTGACTTCTATGGTCGTTCTCAGTACTGTTACTCAGCAAACGAACGAGTAGAGGAAATGTCCAAAGTTGTAAGTATTAATGTTCCAAACCTTGATTATTATGAATTATTGATTTCTTCATTTGCCTTCTGCCATCAAACGTGATCCTATTTTATTTTGTGTAATAGAAAGGACCAGTGCTAGATTCCAACGGTAGTCAGGCTAGTTTCTTTATGCAGTCCTACACATTAACCAAACGTTCGTTTATTAATATGTCAAGAGACGTTGTGTTACACCCCGGAAAATTTTAGTTCGCGCACAGTGGATCGACTGGCGAAGGACAATTTCGAGTATCGAACTAGTGATGTCTTAATGATATTTAGGAGAAGAATTATAATTCCCCTTATGACTGGTAATGAAGTGCCAAGTAAGTTTCAAGAAGGACCCATAAGCCAAATATGGGCATAAGCCATCCAAAAAGGGCGAGTTAAGGAAACACTTTCGGAGGATCTGGTTTGTAGGGATCAAAACTCCATTTTTAAGTCGGAATTTGGGAAAAACACCACAGTATGAAAGTTGTAGATAATTGAAATATCTTTCCAACCATAGGTCGTGAGCCCTCACATAATATCGGGATCAAAGGTTATGGCCGTTCTACGACAGACTGTTATGGGCAAAAATATCACCTTCTGGCACCATCCGCGACACCATCCGCGACTCGCGGATGACCTGCGACTCGCGGATGCGACCCGACTTCATCGCGGATTGTGCCAGTGAGGGGCGATCGTCTGGCAAGATCTGTGACACAACCTGCGACTCGCGGAGCATTTCCGCGACTCGCGAAGTGTGTCGCATGTCGTGCCAGTCCAGAAAATTCTGGACCTTTTTAAATGTACCCAACTCGTCCAAAAATCATTTTTTTCCATATTGTTGACCAAGGAACTCTCTAGAACTCTCTCCAACATCCATCTATAAGAGATATCAAAGGAAAACCAAGATCAACAACATCAATTACATGAAATCAAGTGTGTAGATTCAAGCAAAACTTGTCTTCTTCAAGGAAATTCAAGAAAGAGTGAAGTAGGGTTTTGGTGCTAAAGGGTTATTCTCTTTCAAGTCTTGTTCAACCATCATCCAAGGTGAGTTTTATGATCATCCCATGTTGTTTAAGGTCTTAGAAAGCTTAGATGCTTGAAATGTAGAGAAGCATAACAAATGGGTCATTCAAGAGTGAATAGTGTCATGTTTGGTTAGTAGTGGAATTGAATCATGGATTATAGGGTGTTGTGAGTATAAATAGGTTATAAATGACTTGTAAACCCTGAGATAAATGTGATGAAATTGGAGAGAAATGGTGGATTTTGCTAAATGCACATAGATGATGATTGTTGATTGTGATATTGTGAGTAGCATTGAGAATGTTGGGAGTTGATATAGAACATGGGAAAAGTAGTATAAACAAAGGAAGTGCTGCCCAATTTTCCCTAGAAATAACGACGCGTTCTCATAGTTATTTAGCTAATGTACCTCGCATTCTCTAATGAAGGTGACGACGTAACATCGGAGGTGAACGAGAGACCGATAGCTTAGCTAAACGACAAAGGTATGTGAGGCTAGTCCTTCCTTCTAATGGCATGAATCTCTTAGCTTGAATTCCTATTCCTTTCATGAGCTCTCACCTCCTAAGAAGTTAGAGGCTTATGCCTATGAATGTATATGTGGATTAAGCTATTCGATGTGAGGATGTTATTCCTTGCCTACACTCACCTTATGTACTAGTCCTTTCAAGGTGAAGCAGAATGTCCATAATGGCTCCATAACGTAACCGGGGGATTACGACCTTACGTCACCCCGATATGGTAAAGTTTATCATGAGTCTTATATACGCATTAGGATAAGATAAGTAATTTATGATGAGCATATTATTATGAGTATTTTGCATTGAGCATGTCATGAGCATTTTACACCGTGCCTAGTTGGCCGGGCAGTCACCGCCAAGGCGGGCAGCTATACGGAGACACCATGACCTTCGGGCATGGGCAGACACCACTAGTGGGCGGCATGAGACGGTACCCCGGACGCGGGAGGCCTGGACGCGGGCTAATGTTATTGATTATCACACCGTTCCGATATGGACGGGCAGCTTGCATATTATGCATATATGAGATTATGATGAGTATGAGTAAGACAATATGCAATACTTCTTTTATGATTGCCATTCAGATTTAGATGTTTCATATTGATGTTCACATTATATTATCACTGTCTTTCTTCATTGTTTATGCCTCTCATACTCAGTACAATGTTCGTACTGACGTCCTTTTTCTTTGGACGTTGTGTTCATGCCCACAGGTAGGCAGGGAGGAGACGTTGCTCCAGATTCCTAGAGTCGCCAGCCGATTAAAAGCCCTCCATTGCTCCGGAGGTGCCTAGGACAATCTTTTGTGTACAGTTGTATATGTGTCAGTTCATAGAGGCTCGTAGATACTTGATGTGGGTTGTATGGTCTCAGGAAATGGTCATTTTGCATGCATGTACATATATGTATTATTTTGCTAGCCTATAGGGCTCAAGTATATACAGTACATTTGTTTCCAAATGAAAATGTTTTTCTTATAAATTAACTATGAAGTGGATAATCGATTGACAAAGAGGCTAAGGAGTAGTAACACGAGTGGTGCTCGGTGGTTAGCACGGGTACCCGTCGCGGCCCTTAGCCGGGTCGTGACACGTTGGTTATTACTGGCTGAGGATTGTGATCTACATAATGGTCTCCATTTGCGTTGGAACCATCTATTTTAATGTGGGAACCAAGTATACTTCCATCCAGGTAATTTATTCTCCCTTAATTAGTGGAAAAAGTAACAAATTAACGAACACAGTAACATAGATAGAATTTTCATCAAGAAGATTCATCGTCTACTACATATACATAAAAAATCTACTACATATACATAAAAAGAATTTTGACCTTATATATACTAGATACTATAATTAATTTCTCCCAGGAGAAATCTCAATTTTGCTTAATTCAAATTGATATTTTGCAGGCTAGAGGTGCATGTGTATCATTCATCTTTGGGTTTATGACATTCATGTCGATTGGAGGTTTCCCTTCATTCGTCGAGGATATGAAAGTTCGTACTTCTTATATTATAGGAATTTTGAGTTTAACTTTTATAAATGCACCAGCAGTATAAAACTACAATTAATTGTCCATAATAAATGGAACTAGTTGTCACCAGAAAAATAAGGTAGACCACCTTTTTGCAACAATATATATATATATTAACACTGATATTGAACAAATTATTAAACAGGGTATAAAAGTTAAATATTATGGTGATACATTGCCTCACACTTCTAAGTTGGATTTGTTTTACCAATTAAAATTACAGGTATTTCAAAGGGAGAGGATGAATGGGCATTATGGTGTGATTCCGTTTGTGATAAGCAACACATTATCTGCAATGCCATTCCTTATACTGATTGCATTTCTTTCTGCTACTATCTGCTACTTCATGGCCCGCCTCCATCCAGGATTCTCCCACTATTTTTCTATGTACTTATCCTTTATTCCAGTATTACAGTGGTTGAGAGCCTAATGATGGCCATTGCAAGTGTTGTCCCTAATTTCCTCATGGGTATCATCATTGGTGCTGGCATTCAGGTTATAAACTTACTTAATCTGTTTCCATTTATTAGAGAAATTTAAATTTATATATAATATCAGTGCATTTTAATTGGTAATGGCAAATTATGTAGTTCATTTTCTATATTACCAAATTATTGTAGATGTTACACGTTGTTGTACGACAATTACCAAATTATTGTAGATGTCATACGTCGTTGTACGTCAATTATCAAATTATTGTAGACGTTACACGTAACAGTACGTAACTAGCACCATCGGTGCACTGAAAATTATATTATTAGATTGAAAACTGATTTTGCCTATCAATAAGAATCTAAGGGTTGGTAAAAGTATATATTATCACTTTTTACACTTAATTAATTTGTGTATGTTTGCCTTGTTAGGGAATATTTATGATGGTCTCTGGGTTCTTCAGACTCCCTCACGACATCCCGAAACAATTCTAGCGTTACCTAATGTCTTATTTCAGTTTTGACTTTTGGGCTCAACAGGTAAAATTTGGTAAAAATATTGTTACCAACTGCTTTTTGGCCATGTATTATAAAAATAGTCAATGTCCTAATGTTTCAAGTTCCACAAGTGAAACTCTTCCCTCGTGAAACTTTGGAACTTCAGCACAATATTGAAAAGTGGCTATTTGCAATTTTTTCCCTAATTGTTGCAAATTCGGTTAAACAATAATATTCCTTTTGTAGTTGAGTGTCATGACGTGGTATTAGAGGTTCCAAAATAAGTTTCATTATCACTCGACGACAAAATACTTCTATGTGCTTTGTCCCCGTACACAAGCCGCATGCTGCAAAATTAAATTTTACAAATAAACAAAAGTTACCTCATGGCAAAGTTCAAATTCTTGCTTATGAAGTGGTATAGCTATATTCAATAACAGTAAGTTATATTTCACATGCACATCTTATTTTTCAACACAAAGCTCGGTTGGTTGTCAAAGGGTTCGAGCAGAAGAAAGGAATTGACTTTGATGAGATCTTTGCACCAGTTGTCAAGATGACCTCAATCCAAGTTATACTTGGCTTAGCAGCAAGTATGAACTTGGAGCTTGAACAGATGGATGTGAAGACAACATTTCTTCACGGAGATTTGAAAGAAGAAATCTATATGCAGCAGCCAGAAGGTTTTGAGGTTTCAAGTGATAATCTCGTGTGCAAGCTATCTAAAAGCTTGTATGGTTTGAAGCAGGCACCAAGGCAGTGGAATAAGAAGTTTGACTCATGCATGAAGAGTCAAGGCTACGAGAAGACTACTGCGGATGAGTGTGTATACATCAAGAGACTTTCAAACGGTACCTTCATTGCTCTTCTACTATATGTAGACGACATATTGATCGTTGGGAAAGATCAAATGAAGATAAACCAACTGAAGAAAGAACTCTCTAAGTCTTTTGATATGAAAGACTCAGGACCGGCTCAACAGATTCTTGGGATGCAGATCACTCGAGACAGGAAGAATCGCAAGTTATGGCTATCTCAAGAGAAGTACATTGATCGGGTACTTGAGAGATTCAACATGAATAATACCAAACCAGTTAGTGTTCCACTTGCGAATCACTTCAAGTTGAGAAAAAGAACATGTCCCACATCCAAGGAAGAGATCGGGGAGATGTCAGCGGTGCCCTATTCTTCAACAATTGGAAGTCTGATGTATGCCATGGTATGCACACGGCCAGATATCGCTCATGCAGTGGGTACAGTGAGTCGTTTTCTCTCTAACCCCGGGAAGGAGCATTGAGAGAGAGTCAAATGGATTCTCAGATACTTGAAGGGTACCACGAAGTTATGTCTTTGCTACGGTGGAGCTGATCCAGTCTTGGAAGGCTATACAGATGCTGATATGGCCGAAGATATTGATAGTAGAAAATCTACTTCATGATATATCTACACTTTTGCAGGGGGAGCTGTTTCTTGGCAATCAAGATTGCAGAAGTGTGTCGCTTTATCTACAACAGAAGCAGAATACATTGCTGCCGCTGAAGCTGGTAAAGAAATGTTGTGGCTAAAGCGCTATCTCCAAGAACTTGGGATCCAGCAGAAAGAGTACAAGATACATTGTGACAGTCAGAGTGCTCTAGACTTGAGCAAGAACTCCATGTACCATTCCCGTACAAAACATATTGATGTTCGGTATCACTGGATACGCGAGACGATTGATCAATAACTGTTGAGACTAGTGAAGATCAACACAAAGGAGAATCCATCAGACATGCTGACCAAGGTGGTACCGAGAGACAAGTTTGAATTGTGCAAAGAACTTGTCGGCATACACTCAAACTAAAAAGCCAGTGTACCCTCCTTCAGGTGTATGGGACTGGAGGGGGAGATTTGTTGGGTCCATCCCATAATTTGAGGAAGGAAACATCTCCCTCATTTTAAGGAAGAAAACATTTCCCCTGTTTTGAGGAAGAAAACATATTCCTTGTTTTAAGGAAGAAAACATCTTCCTTGTATTTGGCAAATTGTCAAGTGTTTGCTTGAGTCACAAATGACATCAATAGGTTCATTTCATCCCTATAAATAGGGAAGCCTTCCATCATTTGTTGACACACCAAAATATCAGACATTAGATCATCACAGCACAACCAAGAAGAGTTGTGTAATATCCTTGAGAGATTTGTGAGGTTTTTTTTTTTAGAGTTTTTTTTTAGAGCTTGTATGTCTCTTCTTTCTATTCTTGAAAGTAATAGAAGTATTGTTCTCTCATGTTAGCTCGATACTATAATTCCCCCAACACTGATTGTACTTGAGTCATAACTTTCGACATCATATATAGTTTATTAGCCTAATTGCGTTTAACCAAGTTTAAGTACCATTTTTTTTGGTTGGACTTTTACATTGTAAGGTTATTTGAAACCACTACAGGTAAACGTCCATAGTAAACATGGATTAATAATCTCAAGAAATAAGTAACCTTTAAACTACAGATTCTGTTACTAAACAATTCATTTAACTTATTCTTTTCTTATTTTGATAAGTTTGGTCCGTGCAATGACGATCCTCGAGACAAGATGACAGCAGCAGAAGCAATTCGAAGTCTTGTTGACTTCTATGGTCGTTCTCAGTACTGTTACTCAGCAAACGAACGAGTAGAGGAAATGTCCAAAGTTGTAAGTATTAATGTTCCAAACCTTGATTATTATGAATTATTGATTTCTTCATTTGCCTTCTGCCATCAAACGTGATCCTATTTTATTTTGTGTAATAGAAAGGACCAGTGCTAGATTCCAACGGTAGTCAGGCTAGTTTCTTTATGCAGTCCTACACATTAACCAAACGTTCGTTTATTAATATGTCAAGAGACGTTGTGTTACACCCCGGAAAATTTTAGTTCGCGCACAGTGGATCGACTGGCGAAGGACAATTTCGAGTATCGAACTAGTGATGTCTTAATGATATTTAGGAGAAGAATTATAATTCCCCTTATGACTGGTAATGAAGTGCCAAGTAAGTTTCAAGAAGGACCCATAAGCCAAATATGGGCATAAGCCATCCAAAAAGGGCGAGTTAAGGAAACACTTTCGGAGGATCTGGTTTGTAGGGATCAAAACTCCATTTTTAAGTCGGAATTTGGGAAAAACACCACAGTATGAAAGTTGTAGATAATTGAAATATCTTTCCAACCATAGGTCGTGAGCCCTCACATAATATCGGGATCAAAGGTTATGGCCGTTCTACGACAGACTGTTATGGGCAAAAATATCACCTTCTGGCACCATCCGCGACTCGCGGATGACCTGCGACTCGCGGATGCGACCCGACTTCATCGCGGATTGTGCCAGTGAGGGGCGATCGTCTGGCAAGATCTGTGACACAACCTGCGACTCGCGGAGCATTTCCGCGACTCGCGAAGTGTGTCGCATGTCGTGCCAGTCCAGAAAATTCTGGACCTTTTTAAATGTACCCAACTCGTCCAAAAATCATTTTTTTCCATATTGTTGACCAAGGAACTCTCTAGAACTCTCTCCAACATCCATCTATAAGAGATATCAAAGGAAAACCAAGATCAACAACATCAATTACATGAAATCAAGTGTGTAGATTCAAGCAAAACTTGTCTTCTTCAAGGAAATTCAAGAAAGAGTGAAGTAGGGTTTTGGTGCTAAAGGGTTATTCTCTTTCAAGTCTTGTTCAACCATCATCCAAGGTGAGTTTTATGATCATCCCATGTTGTTTAAGGTCTTAGAAAGCTTAGATGCTTGAAATGTAGAGAAGCATAACAAATGGGTCATTCAAGAGTGAATAGTGTCATGTTTGGTTAGTAGTGGAATTGAATCATGGATTATAGGGTGTTGTGAGTATAAATAGGTTATAAATGACTTGTAAACCCTGAGATAAATGTGATGAAATTGGAGAGAAATGGTGGATTTTGCTAAATGCACATAGATGATGATTGTTGATTGTGATATTGTGAGTAGCATTGAGAATGTTGGGAGTTGATATAGAACATGGGAAAAGTAGTATAAACAAAGGAAGTGCTGCCCAATTTTCCCTAGAAATAACGACGCGTTCTCATAGTTATTTAGCTAATGTACCTCGCATTCTCTAATGAAGGTGACGACGTAACATCGGAGGTGAACGAGAGACCGATAGCTTAGCTAAACGACAAAGGTATGTGAGGCTAGTCCTTCCTTCTAATGGCATGAATCTCTTAGCTTGAATTCCTATTCCTTTCATGAGCTCTCACCTCCTAAGAAGTTAGAGGCTTATGCCTATGAATGTATATGTGGATTAAGCTATTCGATGTGAGGATGTTATTCCTTGCCTACACTCACCTTATGTACTAGTCCTTTCAAGGTGAAGCAGAATGTCCATAATGGCTCCATAACGTAACCGGGGGATTACGACCTTACGTCACCCCGATATGGTAAAGTTTATCATGAGTCTTATATACGCATTAGGATAAGATAAGTAATTTATGATGAGCATATTATTATGAGTATTTTGCATTGAGCATGTCATGAGCATTTTACACCGTGCCTAGTTGGCCGGGCAGTCACCGCCAAGGCGGGCAGCTATACGGAGACACCATGACCTTCGGGCATGGGCAGACACCACTAGTGGGCGGCATGAGACGGTACCCCGGACGCGGGAGGCCTGGACGCGGGCTAATGTTATTGATTATCACACCGTTCCGATATGGACGGGCAGCTTGCATATTATGCATATATGAGATTATGATGAGTATGAGTAAGACAATATGCAATACTTCTTTTATGATTGCCATTCAGATTTAGATGTTTCATATTGATGTTCACATTATATTATCACTGTCTTTCTTCATTGTTTATGCCTCTCATACTCAGTACAATGTTCGTACTGACGTCCTTTTTCTTTGGACGTTGTGTTCATGCCCACAGGTAGGCAGGGAGGAGACGTTGCTCCAGATTCCTAGAGTCGCCAGCCGATTAAAAGCCCTCCATTGCTCCGGAGGTGCCTAGGACAATCTTTTGTGTACAGTTGTATATGTGTCAGTTCATAGAGGCTCGTAGATACTTGATGTGGGTTGTATGGTCTCAGGAAATGGTCATTTTGCATGCATGTACATATATGTATTATTTTGCTAGCCTATAGGGCTCAAGTATATACAGTACATTTGTTTCCAAATGAAAATGTTTTTCTTATAAATTAACTATGAAGTGGATAATCGATTGACAAAGAGGCTAAGGAGTAGTAACACGAGTGGTGCTCGGTGGTTAGCACGGGTACCCGTCGCGGCCCTTAGCCGGGTCGTGACACGTTGGTTATTACTGGCTGAGGATTGTGATCTACATAATGGTCTCCATTTGCGTTGGAACCATCTATTTTAATGTGGGAACCAAGTATACTTCCATCCAGGTAATTTATTCTCCCTTAATTAGTGGAAAAAGTAACAAATTAACGAACACAGTAACATAGATAGAATTTTCATCAAGAAGATTCATCGTCTACTACATATACATAAAAAATCTACTACATATACATAAAAAGAATTTTGACCTTATATATACTAGATACTATAATTAATTTCTCCCAGGAGAAATCTCAATTTTGCTTAATTCAAATTGATATTTTGCAGGCTAGAGGTGCATGTGTATCATTCATCTTTGGGTTTATGACATTCATGTCGATTGGAGGTTTCCCTTCATTCGTCGAGGATATGAAAGTTCGTACTTCTTATATTATAGGAATTTTGAGTTTAACTTTTATAAATGCACCAGCAGTATAAAACTACAATTAATTGTCCATAATAAATGGAACTAGTTGTCACCAGAAAAATAAGGTAGACCACCTTTTTGCAACAATATATATATATATTAACACTGATATTGAACAAATTATTAAACAGGGTATAAAAGTTAAATATTATGGTGATACATTGCCTCACACTTCTAAGTTGGATTTGTTTTACCAATTAAAATTACAGGTATTTCAAAGGGAGAGGATGAATGGGCATTATGGTGTGATTCCGTTTGTGATAAGCAACACATTATCTGCAATGCCATTCCTTATACTGATTGCATTTCTTTCTGCTACTATCTGCTACTTCATGGCCCGCCTCCATCCAGGATTCTCCCACTATTTTTCTATGTACTTATCCTTTATTCCAGTATTACAGTGGTTGAGAGCCTAATGATGGCCATTGCAAGTGTTGTCCCTAATTTCCTCATGGGTATCATCATTGGTGCTGGCATTCAGGTTATAAACTTACTTAATCTGTTTCCATTTATTAGAGAAATTTAAATTTATATATAATATCAGTGCATTTTAATTGGTAATGGCAAATTATGTAGTTCATTTTCTATATTACCAAATTATTGTAGATGTTACACGTTGTTGTACGACAATTACCAAATTATTGTAGATGTCATACGTCGTTGTACGTCAATTATCAAATTATTGTAGACGTTACACGTAACAGTACGTAACTAGCACCATCGGTGCACTGAAAATTATATTATTAGATTGAAAACTGATTTTGCCTATCAATAAGAATCTAAGGGTTGGTAAAAGTATATATTATCACTTTTTACACTTAATTAATTTGTGTATGTTTGCCTTGTTAGGGAATATTTATGATGGTCTCTGGGTTCTTCAGACTCCCTCACGACATCCCGAAACAATTCTAGCGTTACCTAATGTCTTATTTCAGTTTTGACTTTTGGGCTCAACAGGTAAAATTTGGTAAAAATATTGTTACCAACTGCTTTTTGGCCATGTATTATAAAAATAGTCAATGTCCTAATGTTTCAAGTTCCACAAGTGAAACTCTTCCCTCGTGAAACTTTGGAACTTCAGCACAATATTGAAAAGTGGCTATTTGCAATTTTTTCCCTAATTGTTGCAAATTCGGTTAAACAATAATATTCCTTTTGTAGTTGAGTGTCATGACGTGGTATTAGAGGTTCCAAAATAAGTTTCATTATCACTCGACGACAAAATACTTCTATGTGCTTTGTCCCCGTACACAAGCCGCATGCTGCAAAATTAAATTTTACAAATAAACAAAAGTTACCTCATGGCAAAGTTCAAATTCTTGCTTATGAAGTGGTATAGCTATATTCAATAACAGTAAGTTATATTTCACATGCACATCTTATTTTTCAACTATATGTGTGGTTCAAAATGACCAATTTGATATGGTTTCTGCAGGGGCAATACAAAAATGATTTACAGGGATTGATGTTTGATAACCAGAGTCCTGATCTCCCCGAGATCTCAGGAGAGTACGTACTAAAATATACATTCCAGATTGATGTGAACAAATCAAAATGGGCAGACCTAAGTGTCATCTTCTCCATGATAATCATCTATCGAATCATCTTCTTCGTCATGATCAAGATCAATGAAGATGTCACTCCTTGGGTCCGAGGTTATGTTGCCACGAGAAGAATGCAACACAAAGGTGTGAATCAGAATAACATTGGCCTAGTGCACTCTTGCTCGCATTCGCCTTCTCTAAATGTCTGAGAACTAAGGACCAAATTGCGCAAGAGATTAAAAGATATACTAGTCTATTATCCATTTATTCTTCTGTTTATAAGTAACGACAACAAATTGTACAATATGCAATAACATATGAAATTACCTAGTTAATTCCTTGGATGGTCATCCAAGTTTAGGAAATTTCCTACAAAAATCACTTTTGTTTCATTTAGAACAGTAAGGTCACTCAAGTATCACTCTTTTCCTCAAAAAGTACCTAAACACCTAAAAAGCTCACTTCTCTCCTAGTTAGCATGCCATATCACTAAAGGCCCATTTTTTTTATTTTATAATAGATTATATTTAACTCATCAAACTCATTTAACTAAATTCATATTTCATAACCAATTAAATATGACACGGTTAGGGGCAAAAGAATCAAACCATACTTTCTATTAAGCCACTTTTTTAAAATCTATATTTTTTTTAATCTCGATTCAAATATATTATCTTTCAATTTAAATTAAAATTCAAGTGATTTAATCTTTCTATTCAAATTCAAGTTTTTTCAAATATCATATTTTTTCCAGATTAAACAACATATTTTTTCCATCTTAAAATAGAACTACACATGTATACAAAGATTACATTTGTATCGGGATAAATTTAACTTTTTTTTAAATTAAATCGTATATTTTAAAAAATAAAGTTAGTGTAAATTTTTTTCTTTATTTTTAGTTATTTGTTCTTATATATGTAGTTTGTAATTTTTGGCATTTCCATCTCCATACCATTGAGGTCTTTTTATTTCTCATGCAAAAAGGTATAGAATTTTCACTATTGTAATACTTTATTTTATGAAATTATATTATTGCTCTTATTTTTTATTTTGAAATATTATACTATTAGTCTTATATGAAATATAATTTATTTCATGTTATGATATAGATATTCCAACTTGTCGTGTTAATATCTACCAATTTATTAAACTACAGCTCTAAAGTAACTCAAATTCAATTTTTTAATTTTATTTTTAAAACTTATCTACATATTTAAAAAATTCATATTTTAATTCTAATTCATTTAGATTGCATGATAGTTTGTTCCTTTGCCGCTTTTTAACCGAGTCATGTTTGATTGGATATAAAATATGAACTTGATTAAATGAGTTTGATGAGTTAAATATGGCTAGTAGTAAAATTTAAAAAATTGGGTTTTAGTGACATGGCATGCCAACTAAGAGAAAAGGAGGTCTTTGATGTGTTTAGGTACTTTTTGAGGAAAACAGTTGTACTTGAATGATTTTATTGTCCTAAATGAAACAAAAGTGACTTTTATAGGAAATTTCCTAAACTTGAGTGACCATACAAGGAATTAACTCTGAAATTACGATGAGTCTCACTTTTTTCATTTTTTTTATTTCCATTTTTATCTTTCACTATATGAAAAGGACTCGGAGCTTGTTTAGCTTAAATGCTTAATTGACTGGAAGTAATTATTAACATCAAGTGATTAAAAGAATTTTTTGTTTGATTTTGTTATGTATATTTCTCTTTCTACACTACTTAAAACACACACACTCATATAATTGAGGATAACTTTAAAATATAGTCAAAGTAGAGAGGTAAACGTGAACTTTTTCAAACAATATTTTATAGATGAATCAACTATGTCGAGATTTTGATTTGGTTCAAGACTAAGAACTTTGGACCTCTCCTCATTTATATCATTGGGTTAATTTTGAAATACTTAAATGACAATTAAAAAATAGGTAACTATATTATATCCAATATCATTATCTTGTTGTAATTAATTATTTTTTTCCATTAATATGAAAGTATTTCATAAATTGAAATATCATTTATCTATTCAATAAAATAAAGGGATAATTTCAGAGACATTCCTTCAGGTTTGTCTTTATCACAATGACCTCCTTTGTGGTTTGAGATATTACGCTCGCTAGGAACGCTCACCTCCCTTATTTTCATTTTTTTTTTGTAACGAAAGTTGGTTAAAATGAAAAGGTTGTATAATATTCCAATTATGCCCTTTTGGGCTTATTTATAAGGTGCTAAGTGTTATGCCACAATCTTCTCATTAAAAACTCTTCTTGCTGCAAATTGTATATAATTATCGCTTCAAAATATAAAAACATATGTGATTGAAATCCTCTTTCACATATTTGGATTTAAAATTAAATCAAATTATTATAGGTTTATTACACTCTGACTTTTTTGTTGAAGTAAAATCTTTGAAATTAAGAACACAAATATGAACTACCTCTGAAGCTATTTATTTGAACATATAGGCTTTACATATTTGAAAATATTTAAAGAAACAACGGACTTTCAACAATAATTGTAGTTTTCTGGGTCAATTTGTTATTTTCAGTAATGGTTCGTTCAACTTTTCTCTTGTATGTTGTACTAGAAACATGGATTAATCATCAAGTTTGACATGCTTTCCGTAAATTTCTTAATGTCATTGTGTGTTGTTTTGCTTTTCATTATTTTCTGTCATTAAAATTTATATGAAACTGCGATATCTCTCATTACATATGAACACTGTAGACTGTAGTATAAGATTATATTCTTGGACCATTATCATTACTTAATATAATCCAATAAGTTGAAAGGAATGTCCTTGGGTGAAAAAAAGGTCAATATATCACATTTGTAAAGGTAAAAATACGCTCTAGGTAAATGCAAATATTTGTACACAATGTTCTTAATTGTGATGTGTTACTTTTTTTACGTGTTTTCTTTCTATAAAGAAAATTATTTTTACTGCTTAAAGTTCAAATGTGAGAAAAGGAATTTTATCCCGATTCTTTTTATGTATTCGAGAAGTGCAAGAAATTTTATTTTGTAACGTATAAAGAATTGTGTTATAAAACCTAATACTTAATGAGTAATACCAAAAAAAGGGCATTATTGCAGTATAATACAATCTCTCCATTTGAATCAACTTTGGTTACACTAAAATGAAAATAAAAGAGATGGGCGTAATATCTCAAACCATAAGGAAGGTCAGTGTGATAAAGACAAACCTGGAGGAAGGTCTCTGAAATTATTCCAAAAATAAATTGTTGAATGAATCTTTATATGTTCTTTTCCGTAATTTGACACGAAAAATGCTTTTTCAAAAAGATTATCTAAACATAAAATATTCTTCTAACACTCATAAAAGCATACTCAAGCAACCATTATATCAAAATACTTCTTTTAAATTATTTTAAAATGTAGTAATTCACAAAAAGCAATTGATAAAAGTTTTGACCAAACAACCTTTTAGAGCCTGTTTGGAAAGCCACTTGGGAATTGGATTTGGATGTAATTACACAGTTTGACATGTTTATCTGGCCAAGTAATTACTTGGTCAGCATGGAATTGAGTGTAATTGGAGGGAATTACATTGTGTAATTACAAGGTTACTTTTCAATTGCTTTCCTTTTTATTTATTTTCTTTATATTTATTTTACTTTTTAATTTTAAAATATATTTTTCTTTCCAAATTATTTATCTTTTATTTCTCTAACTTTACTTCTTGTGATTCTGTAATGGCTCGTATTTTTTAATTTATTATTTGTTTTATTTTCTTCATTTAGCGTAACCGCTTTATTATTTTAATTTTGAAACTACACCTCCTAATATTAGAAATAATGAGTTATTAACAAACTTGACATATAATGAGTGATGTCATTAAATTAGAATTTCATTGCTAAATGAGGTTATAAACTTATTATGTTTTCCTTTTCTTTTGAATTATATTTACTTAAGTTATATTGAAACTTATTTTATATTATGTTGAAATTTGACATATGTTAAACTTTTTTGGAAAATATTAAAATATTATTAATTTGTAACATATATATCAATGATTTTTACAATATTAGTTATACATATATGATTACTAATTAATGCATTTTCAAGAAAAAATATGTATCTTAAATACCAAATCTAATACATCATTTATACTTATAAACATAAGTATCATTTATAGGCATATAATTATCATATGAACTTTTAAGTTGTGATAATTATTTTATTTAACATTTAATCTAAATGTGTAATTACATTTGTGCAACCAACCATATGTTTGTAATTACACTATAAATTTGTAATTACGTTATGATAAACAAACTAGTCATCATAATTACTATATTGTGTAATTACTATCCTAGTAATTAGACCAATTCCAATTAACAGGTGGTTTCCAAACAGAGCCTTAATATATATATATTTTTTTTAAAAGGTAGGCTTTTGCTTGTTTAGTTCGATTTCAGTCTATTTAAACTGTTTTAACCAGTTGCATAAAAGTCTGACCAAGCTGAACTGAGAATTGAGCCATAACTACAGTGAAATAGTAGTAATAAATACTACTAACTTAATTCTGTCATTTTAATTTGTGAGTATTAATTTCTATATTTCACTTATAGTTTGTTTTTGCTGAAATTTTAGGTTCCAAATGGGAAAGGAAAATGAGGAATTGACAGAGCAAGAAACTGCGATATATGATCGTCAAATTAGGGTTTGGGGTGTTGATGCTCAGCGAAGGTACTATATATACATATACCTGTAATATATATTTTGACCTTGTATATATAGCGTAATTTTTCACTTATCACTGGTTATAATAGGAAAGTAAATGTTCTTGGTATTTGTGCACTTATTGTGGTCATACAGTGAATGTAGCTAGACTGTGGATTTAAGTTGCATACATAATTTTTTGCACTATTAGGTTATTTAGAAGTTTATCCTAGGTAGATAATCGTGTATGGTAAGTAAGTGTAGATTGGTAACATGAAAAATGTGGCAAGTAATCTCTTATATTATGAGATAATGTGAACATTCTTTACACTGTCAGTGTGTACTCTTCAAAATTACCTAAACCATATGTCGGAAAACATGGTCCTTGTAGCTGTCTAGAGACACTTTTACCGATAATTGAATGAGAACGAGGATGATTTTGTAAGGTTTTCTACTTTTTGGTATACGCCTGATATGTGGTTGTTTATAAAATGTTTATTACTTGACCCAAAAAAAAAAGAAGAGAATGAGGATAAAAAGATAACCAATACAAAATAAGGTAATTTGAAGATTGTTTATGATGATCAGGCTGTGGGTCGTCCCTCTTCTCCTTAGGAATGGCAATGGAGCAAGGACATGGTGGGGGCGGGGTAGCGCAAGGTAAAGCCTTAATGGGGCGAGACAGGAGAATACTTCAGCAGAGCAATTTGGGGTAGGAGAGAAATTGATTTTTGAAAAATGTATAGTGATCGTCGGCTCGGCATTGGAAACGATTAGCAAGTGACCCACTCTCAGATTAGGATAATAGGGTTATGACTTGACTTTAGTCAGCTAGTGTTTCTCAGTTTTGTGATTTTGTTAATTTCTTGGTGGAGTGTAATTGGGTAAATCCATTAATAGGTGGATCATGAGAAATTGACAATTTAGGAGATGAGACTATAGTGCTTCTATTTTCTCGTGTTCTAGTTGTTCCACAAAGCTAAGGAGAGTAGTCAATACTCTATAAAGATTTCTAAAACCGTAAACACATTGGGTTTTACCATTTGACTATAGGTTTTTGATTAAAATTGATGTAGGGCAAGGCATCACATGTCCCACCCTGCTTTACCTATCTATTTGGCATCTCTATGTACCATCACTCTCCTTTCTTGAGTCATCAAAGTCTTTTTGACTTGGTATGGATCAATCCTTCTATGCGACTAGCGCTTCAAAAGGCGAAACTCTCAGTCGTCCCATCCATGAGATTCAATAGAGATTGATGCTTTCATTTACAACAACTCTTGTTGGCTTTTTAGCACGTAAGCTGTATACTTTGAGTCCAAGTGACGGTGATTTTCTGCAGACTGCTGAATATTTTCATCAAATCTGAATGCTTCCTTTTTCCTAAAGTCAGTATTTTATGTATGTTAAGGAAGATGGAGTTTATTAGCTTTTGTTCTATTGTAGCTGGTTACTCTTTCATTGCGCAAATATCTTCTGTTTTTCATATCGTTTAAGAATGGACACCCAGACCATTCATACTCGATGCAAACTTAGCTAAACCATAGCAGAATGGAAGTAAAGAATCCATAGAGGTGATACCAACTAAAGATTTGTATGTTGATTGGGATAGCCTACCGCAACTAGTTTTGGATCGCGTAATCATTGATTGATTGACTGGTTTAGTGTATATCTCTTCAAAATAAGGTGAGGAGCAAAGGTGTAAATTTCTGTGTTACATGGACTCCTCCGTTCTCGGCCTACCCTTCTCAAGTTCGTGACTTTTGCAATGGTACTTGGATCCTCCAAAATACACTGCAAATGCCTACTGAAATTTGAATGAACTCCTATGCCTACCTGAATCTGATACTTGTACTTAAGCA
This sequence comes from Lycium barbarum, assembly GCF_019175385.1. NCBI lineage: Eukaryota > Viridiplantae > Streptophyta > Magnoliopsida > Solanales > Solanaceae > Lycium > Lycium barbarum. The sequence continues at coordinate 160,451,638 of NC_083337.1, read as the reverse complement.
CATGTAACGTGTGTAGATTTTAGCCCAGTATAACTTGTTCTGAAGGAAGAGGCACACCGATGTCCCTGTGTTCACATGAAGGGCAAATGGAATGTGTGCTCATCCCATGACTTATTTTTAATTTAAAAAACAGTATTCTCTATCTTCAAGAGAATGGCATATACAATATTTTAGATAGATATCTGGTAGAGCATCTAGTTCTTTCATTTTTATAAAAGATTCTACTATTTTATTATTTGTGACAGGTTGAGCAAATCCAATATATTCGTCAGTGGACTGAATGGGACTATTATTGAGGTGCAACCAGTTAATCACTTTTTTGAGTAAATTCAAATTGAGGATCTTCAGATTATATTAACTTCTTTTTTCTCCTTTTGCTTTCCCAGTTCTGCAAGAACATTGTCTTAGCCGGAGTAGGTAGTTTGACGCTAAATGATGATCGACTTGTAACAGAAGAGCTACTGTCTGCTAATTTCTTAGTTCCTTCTGATGAAAATATGACCCGTGGGAAATCACTTGCTGAGCTTTGTTGTGAATCACTGAAAGATTTCAACCCCATGGTTTCTGTTTCTGTTGAAAAAGGTTGGGATCTTTTTGTGCTATATTTTATTTATAAACTATTAAACCTGCATAGTTCCTCTAACTCATCAAACACCAGTGCATTTGCGCTTTTTATTGTTCTTTTGATCTGGTAATGACTTCCTAAGCTAGCTTAATTTGCCACAATGGGCATATGATCTAAAGTTGAATGCATGTTGAATACCATGTGACTGTGCTAGTGACGCAGTCAATTAGTACTTCGGGATAGATTTGTTGAGAGAAAGATACAGATATCGAAGATGGTTTTTTGTTTACCTAAGTTTTTTGTATTGCAATTAGTGTTACTTTCAGTTTTTTTTTGTATCTAGTATTTTTCAAATTGTATTCCAGGTGAAAGCATTCTCAGAATATACATTAGATTATAGCAGTTAATGCCAGTCTGCCAAACTGTGATTTGAAGTGGGCGTCTACTCTATATGTGGCTTAGATGCTTTTGTCTAAATAGATCCATGAAATAATTATAATGGAAGTCTTGGATATAGAGCCTCTGTTGGTATCTGTTGGCACCATTAGTAGTCCAAGTTTCAATTATCGATGCACCCTAAGTAGTGTTCTGCTGGCTTCTTATTGCTGCTTTACCGGGATGCGCCAATAAATCAATTGCATCTCTACCCCATGCTGTACTATTTATACACTCTCAAATCATGTTAAAAGGTGCATTAAGAAGGTTCCTAACATTTCACTTCGGACTCGAGTTCTGAGCTATATTTCCTATTTGGTTTTCATGATATGCAGAGTCAGGGGCATGTTAAGCACCCTTTATCTATCCAATGTGATGAGTTACTGCATCAAAGCATTTAAGATTCCAGTTCCTATGACAATATGCTATATTTTTAGGTGACCTGGCGAACTTCGATGTTGAATTCTTTCAGAAGTTTGATACTGTTGTCATCAGTTGTTGCTCCCTTCTGACGAAAGTATGGACATTCTTCTTGCTTGTTGAAAATAAATAAGAGGGTTTTTAAAATGAAAATATCAGTTTTATGATTTTCCTTTTGGTAATGTTCCTTATGCAGAAATCAGTTAATGCGAAGTGTCGCGAGTTGCCAAGACGTGTCGCATTTTATACTGTAGAGTGTCGTGATTCCTGCGGTGAGATATTTGTTGACTTGCAGAATTACAGCTACTCCAAGGTTACAACCAAATTCATTTCTTTTAGGCCCCCTTTGGTTCAGTTGGATTTAGTCCTCAGATAGAGCGTCTCCATGCTTAACTATTATACCGCTTGAGTTATTTTCTTTTGACCCTTTTGTTCAGTTCAATCTAGTCTTTTGCACACATAGGTGTACTCTCTGAGGGCCTATATCTTGCTTATCATATCGCTAGATCTGAAGAATCTCTTAAAATCCCTTTATGACTTCTGCAGAAAAAGAATGAGGAAACAATTGAATGCCAACTACAGTACCCGAGTTTTGAGGTATGCTGCATCAAAGTATCAACAAAGAAAATTTTGTCCTGTTTAGCTGTTATGCTGTTTTAGTCAACTGTATCGATGATATTCTATCTTCTTATTCTTATTTTTACTTTTAAGATTTCAGTCTAAGCAATTATCAGAAATGTCGAAGTCATCCCTTTGATCTTTGTTCCAACTTAAGTTAATGGACAACTATATCTGCCTAGCAGAAAGCATATGTATGATTAATGAATAATAGGTGATTGCAGCCAGTTATTGTTTCATACTCATAGCTGAAACCTTATGGATCTCTATATTTGCTTCTAAACAGATTTATTTGCTCCATTCCAGCTGCATGATGGTGTATATCATTGCCTAATGTCTATGATGTTTTCCTTTATTGATTTTCCCTTTCAATCTTGTGTCAGCACTGCTTTTTGTTTTTCTGTAAGTACTTTGTTTCAGCACTATTGGAAGTTTGATGGTTGATAATCCATCTGCTTAACATCCTAACAATTTTATGGTAGCTTTGAAGCTTGTCACAAGTATCTGGCAGCTTTTAAGTGGAAACAATTAGCAGCCTATGTGATTGTCCATAAGTGTAACCTTCTCATTTCAAAGTAACAAGAACCTCCTAACGTTCAGCCTAGATATAGTAGTTTAAGGAAAGGATTGATTTGACCTAGAGACGACATCCTTGCAATTTGCATTACCCGTTCCATTGATGAACACCTCAACAAGGGTTTCTAATGTGCCTTTTGTGTCTCATCACTTCCATTTTCTTCACGACCATCACCAGACATCAAATAATCCACCTTGACGTGTTTCCATGTCCAGTGTCAGCACTGATGAAGTCCTGCAACACCAGTTCAGACATAATTATTATAGACATGATGGTTGCATCTAGATTTGAAATCCTAAAGGATCTCATACTCCCCAAAAAGTAATAGACCAAATTGTATGGAATTCCTTGGAACAGGTAGACTTTTAAAGGCATAATATGCTTTAAAGAGAGACAACAAGGTAATATAAACTAAAGATTCTTGTTATCCCCTTTAACATTCAAAATTTGATAAAAAGGCTTGAGTTACTAAATTGTGATGGTTTCTTAACCTGAAGTTAATTGGATTTCTGTGTTGCAGACTATTTCATAAGTTTTTCATTTCAAATGGCAATTGCCTTACCTAAACTTCTGCAGGAAGCCATTGCAGTCCCCTGGAGATCTCTACCCAAGAGAACGACAAAGCTATATTTTGCCATGAGAGGTAAAACAGGTTCTTGTATTTTCTTATGCAGATGTAAAGATGCTCTCTAAACCCACTTTGCTCTCTGTGCAGAGTCAGTCACAGGCTGTTTCCTACTCTCCCCCTTCCCACCCACCATTCTTCTTATCCACAAGCTGATATTATGAAATAACTGACTATTTCTGGTGTTCAAATTCTAATAGCTTGCTGCAAAAAAGCGTCAATTACCAACAATGAGAATATCTAAGATGCTTGACAGGGTGCTTTCCCCAGACTCCACTTGTGGAATCACACTGGGTTTTTTGTTGTTATTGTTGTTGTTGTTGTTGTTGAGGTGGTGCTTTCTAAAATTATGATGTCTGTGTTCTTCCACATCATATGATATTTGTGGCCTTCTTATCTGTTGAAATTATAGTTGAGTGGTAGCGATCTCGGTAATGTTCCATTTTTTGGTAGTCTGGACACCAAATATACTTTAAATAGTTATCTTGGTGCTGGTTTTCGCTGAAAGTGGTATGGTGACAAAGTGATAGGAAGCCCACAATTGTACATTTTGATACATTAGCCTAAAGTGCAACAGAAAATTTACTTAAGTGTCTTGTCCTTGACTTGTGGACTGGTTATTCTTTGCAGTTATAGAGAGGTTTGAAGTGCTTGAAAAGCAGAATCCTCGAGATACTTCTGCAGATGACCTTCCGAATGTTCTGAAGTTGAGGAAGGAACTTTGTGAGGCACAGGTACATCCCAGAGTTCAATATGCGCGAATATAATGATGTAATGCATTTCCTCCAAGTCATTTATTGAATTTGCCTCTTGATTTGCAGTGCATAAATGAATCTCAAATCCCGGATCCTCTCCTGCAAAGGTTGTTAGCAGCTAGAGTTGAATTTCCTCCAGTGTGTGCCATTATAGGAGGAGTCCTTGGACAGGTGATTATGCTGCTGTCTTCTTCAAAATTACTATTCGCACCTCTCAACTTTTTCGCTGATTTGTTTTTTGTTTATCCTTATAGGAGGTTATAAAAGCAATATCTGGAAAAGGAGATCCCCTTAAAAACTTTTTCCTCTTTGATGCCATGGATGGCAAAGGAATAATAGAGGACATATCTAATATCAACTGCTGAGGAGTTAGGGATTCTATTCAGGTTGACAATGGCTTGTGCTGAAAGTTGTTTAAATATGCTAACTTTACTTGTATTTTGTCTCCAATGGATATATACATCCAATATTTTAATTACTCAACTAACCATGTGTTATCTCATTGATATGACTTAGTTCAGCTTATGAGGGTTAATCTGATTACACTCTGGTCAAACATCATATGCTGATTTTATTTCTTATTCAACCATGATGGTATATCAGAAAAAAATATACAGAAAAGGCTGTTAGCTACCAAAAAATAACAAAATAAATTATTGAAACACTGTGCTTAATGAATAATGCTGTGGCCCTTTCGAAGGGAAAGATCTTTTGGTGGATTGGAACTTTAATTAAATACTCCATTAACAAGTGGTGCAAGATGAAGTTGTCTAACCACTATCGCCCTTTTGCCCTTTTTTGTTGATTATTACTATCTTTATGAGTGATGATTGCTTCATGATTATTATCTTTAGAGAATAGAAGAAAAGTCTGGGATTTTAAAAATACAGAATGAACTTTTCCAAACTGACAAGTTTTGAAAACCTCTCACGTTCCTACCCCTGCCCTCTTATTGAGAAGTCTTTATTACTCCTATATAATGTAATATATGTTAAACTGCTCGGGTTTACCAAAATACATACTAACCATTTATCTTAATGTACTAAACCTTTTAATTCTATAATAAGAGTTTAGCAAGAAGTTAATTTGATACTTACCTCTCTAGTATTTTCATCTAGGCCTAGAACAAATACTCCAATGGGATTAAAAACCCAAAGGTGTATAAAGATTTTACTCGGCGGAACTAATACCCAGAGGCGGAATCAAAATTCAAAGCTTGTGGGTTCGGGATTCTAATTTTTTAAAGTTACTGGGTTCTTAATTAATAAATTGTACATATTTGTCAAAAAATTTAATATAAATATATAGTTCGGACAAAAATTATTGGGTTTGGCCGAATCCACACCCGAAGGGCTGGCTCCACCCCTGCTAATACCTGCATGCATGGGTCGTCAAAATATATTCAGATATACGGTTAAAAAAACAGATGTAAGGTTTCTCTACAATAGTAACAAATGCTACCGACAAAACTATTAATGACTAGATTGGAATTTTAACTTGGGATTTTAAATGAGTAGGTGCCGTGAGTTTATATTTATATACTCACTTTTATTCAATTTATGTGAACTCACGTGATCGGATATATTGTTTAAGAAAGCAAAGAATTTTTTTTAATTTGGGATGTTAAATGAGTCACATATATTTTGTTTGACTATAAATTATTGCACAAAGATAAATTGTTTCTAAATATAGAAAGATGTCATTCTTTTTTACACGGATTAATAGAACAATAGATCACATAAATTGGAACTAAAGGAGTATAAGAAATTAGAGATTACTACAAGTTTTAAGAGTGGACGATGAAGCTCTACTAAATGGTTTAAGATGATTTTTCAACGGAGAAATAGAATTGGAAAAATCCGCCTGGTAAACATATCACTTTATATACACACACTTGTCATGGTTAAGTAATTTAATTTGATGAGGTAAAAATATGTAATAATTAACCATGTCGTGTACCTATTACACCAAACTAACGACTTGCATGCTTTTGTTTTTGCCATTTCAACTAGAAAACTGCAGATGAAACATAAATAGCCGCCCACCAAAATAATTGTAAGAAAATGTTTTTTTTTTGTATATTAATGTATAACATACATAAAAATATACATTTTTTAGACTGAATATGTGTATATCTTTTTTATATATTTGGCTAGCGAAAGTAATTACTTGCCGACCGATCAAATATGTAACTTCCCCAAAAAAAAAAAAAAAATACTCGACTTACACAAGTTGAAAAGCTTACACACAAGTTCACTTCTTCTTAAGATAGATTTGGCAAGAAAATTCAAAGATACGAGAAAATCAATTTTATCTTGAGCCGAGGGTCTTTCGTAAACAGCTTCTATCTTTCAAGGTAAGGTCTGCTTACACTCTACCCTCCTCAACTCCACTTTCTGTATTCACTGGATGTGTTGTTGTTGTAGTATATTTCATAGAGCTTTAATGTTATTCTTTACCTTAATATAAAAGAGGCTCTTGAGTAAGGAATCTCTTAACTCTGGGAGCCGTTTGGACATGATTTGAAATCATGAGATGAAATCATGTTTGGACATGCAATTTGAATTTTAAGTTGTATTTTTTCTTATGCGTCTTTTTCTTATAGACATAAAAACCCCATAAGTTGTGAAAACTATCAAAACTTTTTCAATTCTTATACAATCTTACCAAATGAGCAAGTCATAGTTCATAACAAAATTAATACGCTACTAGAAGGCTTTTCTAAAAAATACAACGTCAATTGAACAAACTTTAGTTCAATAAAAAGGAAAATCTAACATGAATAGTAATGTAACTACTCTTTAATATAATCCTCCCACATGGTATGAGGTTAATGAGGTTGGTAAATGGTTGGTGGGAGTAATTGTGAAAAATATCTACCTATGGGTCTTTTTTTTACAAAATATAAACTTATGGGTCAAGTTTTACATTTAAAAATTTTGAAATCCCAAATCATGCCTTTTTGAATGATTTGGGAAGGTGGGAAAAAAGATAAAACTAAATAAATGGATTATTCATCCAAATTTCAGTTTGAAACTCATGTAATTAACCTATTTTTCTTTTGGTTAACCCTAAATTTGGGATAGATCCATGAGAAATCTCAAAAAGTTAATGGTCGAGTAAGAAATAAGAGTAGCAGATCATATTCAATGAAAGAAAAAATAGAATAATTGGAATCCATAGTTGTGATGCATCGTTGTGGATCTCGACCCAAAGGTTCTTTCTTGATCTAGCTACAAGGATGGGGCAAAAGCTTACCTTTTTTTTTTTTCGAATCATCAACGATTTAAAATAGATAAATTCACCAAACAACAAATGTTTTTATGAACGCTTTATTATGTCTCCACTTATGAAAGGCCAAGCAGACACAATAGGCATTGCGATGTCAGAATTGGCCAGTGCAAAGATAATTATTGATGCTGGGAGTTTGGACATCTCATGAGATGAAATCGCAGATCGAAACGTTGATTTCATTTCATGACATGAAATCGCATGTCCAAACGCTAATTTCATTTCATGACATGAAATCACATGTCCAAACGCCTACTAATAAAACATATGCCAAATCATGACATTCTGTCTGGAATAAAAATATTCGATTCTACATATGAATACATAAAGAACATGAAAAATTGTTTATTCACCAAACTTTTGACAATACATAAAGAACATGAAAATGGTGTTTATTCACCAAACTTTTGACCGGTTCTCGAAATATACCAAGAAAAATATGACACATTATAAATTGACAGTTATGATCAATCCCATTAAAGCCTATCGACCAAGAAAATATACCATCTTGATATGATCCAAGGAGAACAAGTTAACCACTTTGGCCAAATCAAAACCCCCCTCCCCCGACACCCCCACGCCCCCCCCCCCCCCCAAAAAAAAATTCGTTCAAATATCTCATTAATAAAAGTAGGTCGAGATTGGAGAAAATGGAAAGACTTTAAACATTTGGAATATTTATTGACCATTTTTTTTACCCTGTTTTGAAATATAGTCATTGTTTCGGAATTTCAAATTTTACATGTGTTTTGAAATTTCATCTATGAAATTTAAAACTCCATGACCGTAACTAATTCGATTACAAAGGCTGAAAAGTGATTATTTGTGAATTTCCCCAATATGAGTCTTACATTTGAAATCATACTCTAACTCAGTGAGAGTTTTCAAGACGGGGTATTAAAGCTTATATATAAGCGAAGCCAATATGATATTGGCACGGCTCAATCAAATTAAATGACCAAAATGTTGGAAATTTTGATTAGATTGAACCATCCCAACATCACACTTGAAGCTAGGAAGTCCTACAACAAGAAAAAGATAAGAAAAGAATGAAGGTTCATGAATAAGAACACACACACACACACACACACTTGAAGCTAGGAGTATATATATACCTTTGTGCATATTATTTTCTTCGTGGATCATTTAAGTAAGACCAAGAATAGAGAATGCGACAACATTAACGCATCGGGTTCCACCAGGACATGAAGTTAAGCCTGGGCAAAAGTAATTGTAGGATGGTTGATCTCAGGGAAGTTCTTGTATTGTATCCCTTATTTAAAAGAAAAAAGAAAAAAACCAAGAATATTGGAGCTATTGGCTGCCATGACCATGTTAATATAATGAGGAAACCCTAGTTTTGTAGGGAGAAAAAAGACGGAGTAGTATATATATTTAACAAAGAAAAGTAGTTAAGTTGGTGGATTTATTTATAGATAATAATTTTAGTATTAATGGTTTGGCTAATGGTCTTCCACGACATATATCGGTAGTGGTTGATGATAAACATCCAAATAACACAAAACCAGCTAAGCTCCCTTTCCCTTCAATTATGTTTCTTTCGGATTCCATTTTCTAAAGACTTCTTTTCAATCATTTGTCAACTCGCTAACCTAATTTTCATTTTTATAAATGTGTGCGCTTTATAATCCTTGCCATCATCATCGTTGTGTCATTATTATGGTTTAATTACATAGTGTACTTAAACTACGTTTTTTCATTAAATTTTGCATATATCAAGTGGAAACTCCCCTTCCTACAATCAATAGCGTACACATATTTTTCTTGTAAACGATATCAATATTTAAAGAAGTAAACAAATAACAAACCACTATAAATACATCATATTATAAAACACAGTTTAGAACAATATTACGACCCCCCTTCACAAGTTTTTCATTTTTTAAAATATATCCATAATTGCTTAAAATATTACTATTATAGGTTGAAATAATATAATAGTATTACTATTATAGTCGCAAATGTAGTGTTAACCAACTGGTCTAGTTGAACTGCATTTATGGAGGAGGCCACTGGTTCTGTTCTCTACAACCTAATAATAGTCAAATGACGAACGAGACCTCTAAAAAAGATAAATTACATTTTTAGGAAGATCCAGATAGGTGACCAGCTTAATGATCTATAGCAGTTTTGGTAGTCAAGTTTCAACTTTTGTAATTATATTACGTACATAATAATACTAGTGAAAAAATCCACGATTTGCGCGGTTATAAAATGCATTCGAATATGAATCGTTAGCCTCAGACCCCACTTCCGAGAGCATTGATTTGATATCAAGATAACGAAAATAAAATTTCAAAACATAAAATGTCGTAATATATGACTTGCCATTAACAAAATGAAAAGGGAAAAAGATCAATAACATAATGTAAATATAATTTTACTCTTAGTAAAGACTATCAGACTATGACCGCCGTTGAAAAACCTGCCAATTACTTTTGGAAACCTCACTATCCGTTCAACTTGCAGTTTTATGCCCGTTAAATTTTGCAATTTTGTTCTCTTTTTGTTGCACACATTTTAATATACTACCATTTATATCGATGTAAGGTTATATATATATAAGAAATAGAGCTTAGATGAAGTGATAAGATAACTACTTAATTTTTACTATCAAATCTTCTTTAAAAACGAAAAAAAAAAAAACATGTTTAAGAAAAGATAAAATATACACCATTCTCTTAAAAATATGTAAATTATCTTGAAATAACGTATGCACTTACTATTATTGATATTGTTCTTACCTAAGCAACTATCCAATAAATATACTTACACGCTTCGGTAAAATACATGAAAAATTCAAAGATTTCATGATATTTATACATTCCAAAATAGAGGAAATGAGAAGTATATAACTGTTTCAAACAAAATATAGGACAATTGATATCAACGATAGCAATTATATAATACCTTAATAAATCTGCTTTAATTTCAAGGAAAATGATACCCATTGGAGATTGCAAAACAAAGCTCCATTTGCAGGTCCCAAAAAGAAAATGAAAAAAGAAGATAATTATGTCAATTAAATAATAAATTATTGGTCAAAAACAACAAATCAATGAATTACCAAAAAACAGAAATAGTATAAATGAAAATACACTCACCGAATCAGAGAAATAGAAGAGAAAAATAGACTATTATCAGACAAAAACTAACACATTAAGAAAATTAAAAGAATTATTAATTAAATAAAATAACATTCTGTTAAGCAGATTGAGAAGTGTGTAGGAGTTCCATGATGATCAACTCATGATGATAATGATGAAGTCCATATTGCAGCCGATCAAGCTGCAGTCCATGATGATCAACACATGCATACGTATACCTAGCTAGTTAGTTGCCTACGTGTATAGAGTTAGTTAGAGTTAGTTACAACAAGTTAGTGGCTGTTGTGTTGGGTCCATTCCCTTATTTTGAGGAAGAAAACATCTCCCTCATTTTAAGGAAGAAAACATCTCTGTTGTTTTGAGGAAGAAAGCATAATCTTTGTATTTGGCAAATTGTCAAGTGCTTGCTTGAGTCACTAATGACATCAATAGGTTCATCTCATCCCTATAAATAGGGAAGCTTTCTCATTTGCTATATACACCAAAAATTGAAGAAGACAACACATCCCATAGAGAGAAAAAAATCTAAGAGAAATACTCTTAGTGAAAGGCTTAAGTAAGAGAAGTCTTTGAGAGAATTTTTAGTAAAAATTCTTGAGTGTAATTGGGATTGGGGTTGTGAGGTTGAGTGTTGTAAACACTTGTAATATTTCTTCTTTAATAAGATCTGCAGCAGCAATGTGGACGTAGCTCTCACATTGAGGGTGAACCACTATAAATCTGTGTGTGCTATTTATTCTTCGCTTACATCACGACGTAAGTAGGTTCAGTCTAAGGAGGTTGGTATTTAAGTGGTCCAGCTGTGACCCTCCAATCTTTCCTGGGAACCTGCTTACAAAGGTCGGATTTGGGATTTAAATCCTAACAACTGGTATCAGAGCAACAGGTTGTGTTGTGATTTAGAAACGATGGGAGGCGAAGATGGTACGACACACGGCATCGGTAAATTCAATGGTACAGATTTTACGTTCTGGAGAATGCAAATTGAAGATTATTTATATGGCAGAAGGCTTCATGAACCTCTGAGTCCGAAACCAGAGGAGATGAAGCAAGCAGATTGGGATCTCCTCGACAGACAAGTTCTAGGAGTCATTCGACTGACGCTGTCGAAGAACGTTGCTCACAACGTGCAAAGGAGAATACCACCGCAGATATGATGAAGGTATTGTCTGACATGTATGAGAAACCTTCGGCAAATAATAAGGTATTTCTCATGAAGAAACTATTCCATCTAAAGATGATGGAAAATGCTCATGTTGCTGCACACGTAAATGAATTCAATACCATTGTAAATCAATTGTCATCGGTAAAAATTGATTTCGATGATGAAGTGCAAGCTCTAATTTTGTTGGCATCTCTACCAAATAGCTGGGAGCCAATGAGAGCAGCGGTTAGTAATTCTGTCGGCAGTAACAAACTAAAGTTCAACGATGTTAGGGATCGTATCCTTGCTGAGGAGGTGCGCAGGACAGATTCTGGAGAGGCATCGACGAGTTCTGCTTTTAATGTTGAAAACAGAAGCAGAAATTATGACAGAAACTACAACCGAAATAGGGGCAGATCGAAGTCAAGGAATGGCAGGGGTCAATCCAGACCAGGACGAACACTTGAGTGTTGGAACTGTGGAAAACCAGGTCACCTCAAGAAGAACTGCAGGGCGCCTAAGAAGGAGGACAACAAGGGGGCTGGAATCAACGCTGCTACGGAAGACATTGGCGATGCGTTGTTGCTATCGGTTGACAGCCCGATAGACTCTTGGGTGCTTGACTCAGGAGCGTCCTTTCATACCACCCCACATCATGATATAATGACAAACTACGTGGCTGGGAATCTCGGCAAAGTTTATTTAGCCAATGGAGAGCCGCTAGACGTTGTTGGCACGGGAGACATTAATTTGACGATGTCAAATGGATCCTCGTGGAAGATTACAAAAGTTAGACATGTTCCAAAGCTGATGCGAAACCTGATCTCAGTAGGTCAGCTTGATGATGAGGGATATGATCTCAACTTTGGTAATGGGTCTTGGAAGGTGGCGAAAGGTGCTATGGTAGTTGGCCGAGGAAAGAAGATTGGCACTCTCTACATGACGACTAGCTGTCGTGATACTGTTGCTGTGGTTGACAACACAAAGAAGACAGATTTGTGGCATTGTCGGCTGGGACATATCAGCCAGAAGGGGATGAAGCTGTTAGTGACAAATGGATTAATTCCGGAGCTGAAGACGGTGGACCTTCATACGTGTGAGAGCTGCATTCTCGGAAAACAAAAGCGAGTAAGCTTCTCAAATGCAGGTAGGGAGTTGAAGGTCGAGAAGATGGAATTGGTGCACACAAACGTATGGGGACCTACCACTGTCCCCTCTCTTGGAGGATCACACTACTACGTGACCTTCATTGATGATTCAACCAGGAAGGTATGGGTTTACTTTATGAAAAATAAATCCGATGTGTTTAGTGTATTCAAAAGATGGAAAGCCATGGTTGAGAATGAAACAAACCTCAAGTTGAAGTGTTTGAGGTCCGACAACGGCGGAGAATACATTGATGGTGATTTCAAACGGTACTGTGCCGATAATGGGATCAAGATGATGAATACTATTCTTGGAACGCCGCAACAAAATGGAATAGCCGAAAGAATGAACCGAACGTTGAATGAGCGTGCTCGGAGTATGAGAATACACTCTGGACTGCCCAAGACATTCTGGGAAGATGCAGTCAATACCGCGGCCTTCTTAATTAACCGAGGACTGTCAGTTCCCTTGGATTTCAGAATTCCAGAAGAAGTCTGGAGTGGCAAAAAGGTAAATCTTTCATTTCTGAAAGTGTTCGGCTGCTCATCATATGTTCATAATAATGATACGGCTAGAATCAAGCTTGATCAAAATCAAAGAAGTGTTACTTTATTGGCTATGGTGACACCGAGCTTAGTTACCGATTTTGGGATGAACAAAATCGGAAGATCATCCGAAGCAGGAATGTTGTCTTCAACGAAGAGGTACTGTACAAAGACAAGCTGCAAAAAAATTCAGAATGTCAGGACAAGGAATGGGAAATAGTCGATTTAAGGGACTTCCCGACACCTGAGCCGCAGCTAGGTACAGCCGAGGTAGAGGAACAAACAATCCGAGAAGGTGCTGATGAAAGTGTTAATTCTGAAACAAATAAACAGATGCCAATCACAGAACTGCGTAGATCATCCAGGATCAGGAAGTCGATTCACAGGTACTCTCCATCCCTCAACTACATTCTACTCACTGATAGAGGGGAGCTGAAATGTTATGAAGAAGCAATGCAAGTCGATGAATCGACTAAGTGGGAGCTGGCAATGAAGGATGAGATGGATTCACTATCGGCAAATCATACATGGGATTTAGCCGAGTTGCCAAAAGATAAGAGGGCATTGCAAAACAAATGGGTTTATCGGATAAAGGAAGAACCCAATGGAAGCAAGCGTTATAAAGCAAGGCTGGTTGCAAAGGGATTTCAACAGAAAGAAGGCATCAAACTCTCACAAGAAGAATATGTGAGGAAAGTTATCAAAAGGTTCAACATGCATGATGCCAAGCCAGTCAGCACTCCCTTGGCTGGACGCTTTCAGTTGTCAAAGGATCAGTCGTCGACAACCGAGGATGAGAAGAAACAGATGGACAAGATACCTTATGCTTCTGCAATCGGTAGTCTTATGTATGCAATGATATGTACAAGGCCAGACATTGTACATGCAGTGGGAGTTGTCAGCCGATTTATGAGCAATCCGAGAAAGCAACACTGGGAGGCTGTGAAGTGGATATTCAGATATCTAAAAGGCAACTCGAGTTCAGCTCTGTATTTCCGAAAATCAGAAACAGGATTACAAGGGTATGTTGATGCTGACAACGATGGTGATGTTGATAGCAGAAAGAGCACATCCGGGTATGTTTACACCTTCGGAGGTACTGCAATCTCTTGGGTTTCCAAGTTGCAAAAGATAGTAGCTTTCTCTAGTTGTGAGGCTGAGTACGTTGCTGTGACGGAGGCCACAAAGGAAATGATGTGGCTACAATCTTTTCTGCGGGAATTGGATCAAGACCACGAGGGAAGTGTGCTATATTGTGATAGCCAAAGTGCCATTCATTTGGCAAAGAACCCGGTCTACCATGCTCGAACGAAGCACATACAACTCCGGTACCATTTCATTAGATCAGCTTTGGAAGATGGAGCGTTAGTGCTTGAGAAGATCGCAGGGAGTCAGAATCTAGCAGACATGCTGACAAAGGCAGTGACGATAGACAAACTGAAGCTATGTTCAGCTTCAGTTGGTCTGCACGAAGTATGAAACTAGGAAAGAGCTACTGCATCGATCAAAGTGTGAAGACAAATTAAAATTAGCCTTCAAGTGGGAGATTTGTTGGGTCCATTCCCTTATTTTGAGGAAGAAAACATCTCCCTCATTTTAAGGAAGAAAACATCTCCGTTGTTTTGAGGAAGAAAGCATAATCTTTGTATTTGGCAAATTGTCAAGTGCTTGCTTGAGTCACTAATGACATCAATAGGTTCATCTCATCCCTATAAATAGGGAAGCTTTCTCATTTGCTATATACACCAAAAATTGAAGAAGACAACATATCCCATAGAGAGAGAAAAATCTAAGAGAAATACTCTTAGTGAAAGGCTTAAGTAAGAGAAGTCTTTGAGAGAATTTTTAGTAAAAATTCTTGAGTGTAATTGGGATTGGGGTTGTGAGGTTGAGTGTTGTAAACACTTGTAATATTTCTTCTTTAATAAGATCTGCAGCAGCAACGTGGACGTAGCTCTCACATTGAGGGTGAACCACTATAAATCTGTGTGTGCTATTTATTCTTCGCTTACATCACGACGTAAGTAGGTTCTGTCTAAGGAGGTTGGTATTTAAGTGGTCCAGCTGTGACCCTCCAATCTTTCCTGGGAACCTGCTTACAAAGGTCAGATTTGGGATTCAAATCCTAACATGTTGCATGTGAGCTGTAAACAGCTGTCATTGAGTCAGTTAGATAGATTAGAAGATAAGTTAAAATCACATTGTAGTTGTGTAGTAGCTAGTATATAAATAGGAGTAGTTAATATCGCATAATTCATTCTGTAAATCTATTAATCATGGAATAAGAATCCTTCTTTTCTTCTCTCTCACGAGTTGAACCTTCCACATGAAATTTATCTCCAAATCCATCAACGTTTACATGGTATTAGAGCAGTTGTAGACTGAACTGAGGAATTTTCTCAGGATTTGAAGAAGAAAATTCGAAGAAGTTCAGTTTTGTAATCGCAA
The DNA here is from genome assembly GCF_019175385.1 of Lycium barbarum. Taxonomy (NCBI): domain Eukaryota; kingdom Viridiplantae; phylum Streptophyta; class Magnoliopsida; order Solanales; family Solanaceae; genus Lycium; species Lycium barbarum. The sequence continues at coordinate 160,435,941 of NC_083337.1, read as the reverse complement.
AATGGTTTTGGGAGAAGAAACTGCGGAAGTGACAGATAATAATGTGAGAAATGGAATAACAGAATCAACAAAGATAGATCATCATCATCCTCTATATTTGAGTGCATCAGATTTAGCTAGAGCTGTTTCGATTGGAATTCAGTTAACATGAATGGAAAATTACAGTCTATGGAGTCAATCTATAGAGCTAGTGTTGTTAGGAAGGAATACAATAGGATTTGTAGATGGATCTATTCCAAGAGAAAATTATGAGGGAGAACTGCAGAAAATATGGGATCGATGTAATGGCATTGTCACTTCATGGCTGACTAGCAATGTAAGCAAGGAGCTGTTGAGTGGACTTCTGTTTTCAGCAAATGCACACACTATTTGGATTGATCTAAAGGAGCGATTTGACAAAGTTGATGGATCAAGGCTATATCAATTGCATAGAGGAATCTTCACACTAACACAAGGAGTTTCAACAGTTTCAAATTACTACACCAAACTTAAGAACTTGTGGGATGAGTATGATTCAATTTTACCTCCTCCAAGTGATAAGAAGTATGTAGAACAACTGCACTATCAAAGAATGTTGCAATTTCTGATGGGCTTGAATGACAATTATTCTCAGTCAAGGGGACAGGTACTGATGAAAAGCAAGTTACCTAATGTCAACCAAGCTTATGCAATGATTGTTAGAGATGAAAGTCAAAGAGGAATCGCTGGGATGGTTCATGAAAAATCTGAATCGACTGCTCTATTCACATCAAGGAACACTGGTCGACAAAATTCTTTTCAGAAGAAGAACTATAATAGCTTGTACTGTGACCACTGTCACACGAAAGGTCACACAAGGGAAGGATGTTTCAAACTAATGAAATGTGATTTTTGCAACAATACAGGACACACTAGAGCTACTTGCTACAGGCTGTATGGATATCCTGATGATTCCAAATCTAAGAAGAAGGTGAATGCAGCAATTGGAGGAGACATATTCACACCTGATCAGATTTCTCAGATTCTGAAGGGAGCCACACGGGAGCAACTCAAACAAATCATGCATGTGTTGCACAACAATACAATATCTGCTAGTGGTAGTGCTAACATGGCAGGTACTTCTTTGCATAACATTATCTTAAAATGGATTGTGGATTCTGGAGTAACAAATCATATTATAGGTAACAAAAAATACTTACAAGATGAATCAATGGTAGGAAACACAGGAAATGTTCAATTGCCAACAAGAGACTCAGCCCAAGTCTCTCATGTTGGAAATTGTCAACTAGGTGAAGGTGATATGATTAAGGATGTACTTTGTGTGCCAACTTTCAGATTTAATCTGTTGTTTGTAGCCAAACTGACAAGAGAACTAAATTGTAGTGTGTCATTTTTTCCAACATGTTGTGTGTTTCATGACCTCTTCTCTGGGAAGGTGAAGGGGATTGGTGAACTTGAAGGAGACCTGTATGTGTAGAGATCAGTACAGAAGCATGAGAAAGCATGTGCTGATTTAGTCAAGTCAATGAATGGGGCACATCCCAATGGGAGTACTTAGAAGAATAAAGGAATTCAGTAAATGTAATAGTTTTCACATCCAACAGTGTACTGTTTGTCCTCTAGCTAGGCAAACTAGAATTTCCTTCCCCACTAGTAGCAGTAAAGCTCAGGATATCTTTGATTTAGTTCACATGGATGTCTGGGGGCCTTACAAGGTGCCCACTCATGATGGAATGAAGTATTTTCTTACAATAGTTGATGACTGTTCTAGATGGACATGGATTTACTTACTTGTGTTGAAATCTGATGTAATTGTGGTTCTTAAATAATTTTTGTCAATGATTCAGACTCAGTTTAACAAAATGATCAAAGTCGTTAGATCAGATAATAGAGGAGAATTCATTAATACAAGCTGCAATGAATTGTTTAAGCTGCATGGGATCATTCATCAAAAATCTTGTCCATACACTCCACAACAAAATGGTGTTGTGGAGAGAAAGCATAGGCATATTCTAGAGACTGCAAGAGCAATTAAATTTCAAGGTCATTTGCCTATCAAATTTTGGGGTGAGTGTGTGGAAACAACAGTCTATGTCATAAATAGAATTCCCTTATCTGTGTTGAATAACAAGAGTCCTTTTGAGATTCTACATGGCAAGCAACCATCTCTAGCACACCTCAGAGTCATAGGGTCCCTATGTTTTGCCACCAACTTGCTCAAAGGAGATGAGTTTGCACCTAAGGCAAGAAAAACGGTGTTGCTTGGGTATGCTGTCACTCAGAAGGTATACAAACTGTATGATATGGAATCTAATGATTTGTTTGTTAGCAGGGATGTTGTTTTCCATGAATTTGTTTACCCCTTTAAGTTAGATGATTGCCCCTCAGAAGTAGATGATGATTTTCTGTATCTACATGATACTGAGGAGCTGCTTCACACTGATCCTACTGATAATGGTGAACATGCCACTCATGTTGTTAACTCTGATGCAGCAGATACTATAATCCATAATGCAGACCCAACCACCTTGGAGAGCACTGATGCAGCACCAACATCACATATGCCACCAGGAACTCTTGAAATTCACACCACAGCTGCAAGCACTGATGATAGTACCACTTGCCATGATCCTGATCAATCAGATGGAGCATGCAGTGATGCTCATGCTTCTATAGATGCTCCAAGAAATGACTCTATTTCTCATCCTGATACTTCCTTAGATGTTGGACACTCACAAGGTTCACAAGATACTAGGATCAAATCAGGCAGGCAGGTCAAACCACCAATTTGGCACACTGATTACATAGTCCAAAAAGGTGGAGCACCTAGCAAATGCCTATACTCCATTAGTGAGGTGTTAGACTATGACAACATCTCAACATCCTACAAAAGTTTTGTCACAAAGTTGTCAGTTGAATAAGAACCAGCCACTTACCAGGAAGCTATCAAGGATAAAAGATGGATTGAGGCTATGCAGAAAGAGATCAAACCCTTGGAAGATAATCACACTTGGACAATCACAATTTTGCCTGTGGGAAAGAAAGCCATAGGGTGAAAATGGGTTTACAAGATCCAGTATACTGCCACTAGTGAGGTTGAGAGGTTCAAGGCCAGATTGGTGGCCAAAGGATACAACTAAAAGGAGGGATGGGATTACCAAGAAACTTTCTCACCTGTTGTGAAGATGGTGACTGTTAGGGTGGTGATCTCTTTGGTAGCTGCTCGAGGGTGGATTATCCACCAAATGGATGTGTTTAATGCTTTCTTATAAGGTGACCTCAATGAAGAGGTTTATATGATCATTCCTCAGGGTTTCACTCATCCAACTGGAAAGGGACAAGTTTGTAGGCTGCTTAAGTCACTATATGGACTTAAGCAGGCCAGCAGACAATGGAACATCAAACTTTCATCAGCATTAGTTGATTCTGGTTTCAATTAGAGTCACTCAGACTATTCACTATTTACTAAGCCTTAAGGGTCCAGTTTAGTTGTTGCCCTTATGTATGTTGATGATCTCCTCATCACTGGGAATGATCCTTAACTTATCTTGCATACTAAGCAAAATCTGCAGGATAACTTTAAGATCAAAGACCTGGGGGAACTTAGATATTTTTTGGGCATTGAGTTTGCCAGAAATAGTGCAGGAATACTCATGCACCAGAGAAAGTACTCTTTGGAATTGATAGCTAACATTGGGATTTCTGGCACCAAACCTGTTGGTGCTCCTATTGAGTTGAATCAAAAGGTAACAAGTGCAGAATTTGATCTACATTTTCCTGATGTGTGTGATCCCACTGACATGCTGCTAGCTGATCCTGTTATCTATCAGCAATTAGTTGGAAGACTTCTCTACTTGACAATCACCAGACCTGGTATTGCTTTTGCTGTGCAGACACTGAGTTAGTTCATGCATGCTCCTAAAAGATCTCATATGGAGGCTGCTATTAGAGTGGTTAAGTATATCAAACACTCACCTGGTTTAGGAATTCTTATGTCTTCAGTTGGCTCAGATCACTTGACAGGATATTGTGATGCTGATTGGGGTTCTTGTGCTAATACTAGAAAGTCCATCACTGGCTATCTTGTGACTCATGGAAATTCATTGATCTCTTGGAAATCCAAGAAACAAAACATTGTATCTCGTAGCTCAACTAAAGCTGAGTATCGCAGCTTGGCTTCTACAATAGCTGAAATGGTGTGGCTAGTTGGGTTGTTCAAGGAGTTAGGAGTGTCATTGCAGTGACAATAAATCTGCAATGCAGATTGCTGCAAATCCAGTGTTCCACGAACGCACCAAACACATTGACATTGATTGTCATTTTATTCGTGAAAAAATCCAACTTGGCCTCATCAAGCACTGTACTTACCTACTAAAGAGCAACCAGCAGATTACTCACCAAAGATCTCACTCACATTCAGCACTCTTACCTTGTTTCCAAGCTAGGAATGAAGAACATCTTCATTACTCCTAGCTTGAGGGGGGATGTTAAGTAGATTGAGAAGTGTGTAGGAGTTCCATGATGATCAACTCATGATGATAATGATCAAGTCCATATTGCAGCCGATCAAGCTGCAGTCCATGATGATCAACACATGCATACATCCTAGCTAGTTAGTTGCCTACGTGTATAGAGTTAGTTACAACAAGTTAGTGGCTACTGCATGCATGTGAGCTATAAACAGCTGTCATTGAGTCGGTTAGATAGATTAGAAGATAAGTTAAAATCACATTGTAGTTGTGTAGTAGCTAGTACATAAATAGGAGTAGTTAACATTGCATAATTCATTCTGTAAATCTATTGATCATGGAATAAGAATCCTTCTTGTTGACACCCAATTTTGTCCCTTTCCTATTTAATTTACCCGGGTTTCTAAATTTACTGATAAGCTAAATACTTTATTTTCACCGCTATTATTTTTTGCTACTTTTATTTTTTCAACATTACAAGTATTACTTTATCACAAATTTTAAATGCTCGTCATCGTTTCATTTTTCGAGTTTGGAATCGTTAAATTAATTACAAGACAACATTTTTGCAAAATCTTTATTTTCTTCTACATATTAATTATTAATCACATAATATATATTATACCAGTTAGAATCCCAAAAATAATTAAATAGCGGAGGAAGGACCAATATTTTTCAGCCAAATTAATGGCCCAAAATACAAATATAATATCATTTCCCTACCCAATTAAACAACCCCACATTTTAATACCCAACCCATATTTTTTCTACCCAGACCAGCCCACATCTTACCCGGTCCAGCCCAAATGAATTTTACCCGACCCGGTCCAATTCCCACCCCTTAAACCTAATCCCTCTTTTCTTTCTCTTTCTTTTTCTTTTCTTTCCGCCTCACCTCTCTCTCTCTCTTTACCCTCACCTCTCCCTCTGTCTCTTCCTCCTCTTTCCGCCGCTACCCTCCATCCCACGCTCCTCGTCCCCACCTCGCCGACGACCCCACTCTCCACCCACAACCGACACACGCTCCTCTCTTTCCCTTTTTCATCATCATCGCCTCCACTTCAGCCGCCTCCCTCCTTTCTACCCTACCTCTCTTTCTTTTTCCTTTTTATCATCACCGTCGCTACCCCACTCTCCACTCACCGCCGCCCCTGCTTCCCTCTTTCATCATCACCTACGCTCCCCTCCTCTCTTTCCTCACTCTATAAAGGAGAGGAGCAAAATCTGATAGAGGGGAGGGGACCTGAAAAAAATAGCTTGGATTTTCGGAGCAAAAACCAAATCAACTCAAACAAAACAAAAACAAGATCGGAGAGGGACCCGAAAAATCCCATGGTTTCTTGACATCAATTGAAATACCAAACATTTTATGCTGTTTGCTCTGTTATCTTTCGAATTCGAGTACATGGAAACTCGGGGATCTTTTTTTTGGGAGTCATTACTAGCATTTGAATTCGCTATGAAATAAACCAATTTCTTTCCAAAGAAAGAGTGTACTGTTTCTGTTTCTATTGGGGGATTTCTTCTGTCCGTAATTTACCCACAAATTACATACATTTTTGATAAACAATTTTAATCTATTCGTGAGCTTCGTCTGATATAAAAAACTTTCTGGTCTGTTTCGATTTGAGGTTCGGATCGTTCGTCGTGTTCGGGTTTATTCATAACGAGAGAGTAGATTCGACGCCGTCGACGCCCCACTTCACTGCACCCAGCAAAGGTAACTTTCCCTCATTTAGTTATTCTATTTGGTTTATGTTTGGTTATGTTGTTGTTTTGTTTACATTTCAGTTAAGTTTGTAGAAGTAGGATATTTTTCCTGTTGTTACTATCAGTAGATTAGCACGTCTGTTTGCGATGTATTTATCGATTAGTTAAGTATGTGGTAAAATGCTAATTCATATGATGTTGGTCAAATGAGCATATTTGGCTCGATTGCTATTTGTTCGAGTCAAATAAGATTATTAGGGATCTATGTTGAAGCTAATCTGCTGGTTAGAGTATGCCCATCAGTGGTCATTTTTATTTAATTCTTGGTTTGTTGCATCCTCTATAAAGTGATTGGATTATAATGTTCGATGGTAATTTGTTGTTTATCTAACTGTAGTTTACTTAAGGGATTAAGAGAATATTCATTTGAACTTATAATATTATAGGACAAAACCTTGTGAAAGATCCCTGCCCTTTTTTTTTTTTCTGAAATCTGTCTTAGCAATGAACATGAACGCTCCCTCACATTTTCATGTTTTTTTGTTCGAATTATAATTCCGATTGGCTTGTTGATGATCTAGTAACAGTTTAGCATGACTGAGTTTCTTTTTATGAGTTCAGGAGTTAGTTTTAACTGTTAGTGCAACAGGTATGCAAAGCATGAATCCATTTCTCTTGTTTGTTTATACTTCAATACATTAGAATGCTCTAGACTTGCCCGCTTGATTCAATATCAGTTTTCCCCTGCCTATGATCATTGTTAGGCTTTGTTCATCTTTCATCCTGGTTTAATAATACTAAAGCAGTCGATGTAAGTCTTGTTTGGCCTGAATCACTAGGATTTGTCTTATGTTTTAACAAGAGTTATTGACAGTTCAGTTAGTTAAGTCCATATTTCATATCTGTTCTAATATCTCTCGTTCAGTTGTTTCCTTTAGAGTTTAAATTGTGGGAAATGCTGGTTTAGACAATCTTTAGGATGAATCACTGCTATGTTCTACTCTAATAAGTTGTGTTTATTTTATCTATTGAAATATGCGTCTTTCGGATAAATATTTCTGAATAAAAAAGGTTTAACATGGAAAACCTTATACTTTCATGTTATCCTAAAGCATTTCCCCTGCAATTCAAGTTCTTATACAAGTAGCGGACTAATTCAGTTTCTTCAATATGATGCAATTTAGTATCACTTCCCTTTTTTACTCTATTTGTTCAAGTTATATAACTTGACACGAATGCAATCTGTTTGGGGTTATGGTTATATGACATGTTGACGTTGTTTGCTAGCTAATTTGGTACTGCCCAGTCCTAGTTTCACATAAATACATTATTTCAGACTATGAGGCTGTAATCCTCCCCTCATACTCGATCAGTTAAAAAAAACATATAGAAGAAGTAGAATCTAGCACAATGCTAAAATCTGCCCTGTTCTTTTCTTGCCTTCACAATCTGGTTCAGTTTCTGTTTATTCGATGTGGGGATTGGTTGATGATTAAGTTGTGATGAGATTAATGAATGTGTTTTAAGAGGGTACATTGTTTGGTATAATTGCTAGCAGAGTTCAGCTATAGTTTATGTTAGTTGGCTAATATAAATTGGTTGTGAATCATATGCTTTAAATGTCGAAATGCTCCCTGTCCAAGCATGATATTGTTGTCGGGTTTAGCCGCGTTAGTCCCATTTTGTTTAGTTTCAAGATGGTTTTCAAATGTTCTTGCTGGAGGAATGACTATCCAGTGCTTTCGAGTTTGATAATATGTTGTAGAAATGCTTAGTACTTCTATTTCTGCCTCTTCCCTTTCTATTTTTAAATTCCATTCCAGTAGTGATTGTGTTAGTTTTCTGAAATAGAATGATCTAAATCTGAATCTGTGGCTGATAGAATGTTAGGTTTCTATAACACTCAGTAGTTGCACCCTGTTTCACCTTGTTACTCTCTACTTCTATTTGTGCATAATTCTTTTGAAGTTATATGTTTACATTTGATCATGGACGCTAAGTAATGATTATTCCTATATGGCAGAACCAAAGTTATGCATGATTTAACTTCATATTTCCATCTTCTGATCTTTTGTTCTTTAGTTCCTAACAAGGAAATTGAGTGTATAAATATGTAATCTTTGTTTCAGTTTTAAAATCTTTCAAACTGACATTTGCCTCTGCCCTTGTCTCTTAAAGTAGCCGAGCAGGCGTGTTGTTTGAGTTTATGTTGGGCTGACAGTTTAATTTAAAATTTACAGTCTCAATCAACTTGTGCCTATATGAGTGCTAATCTCTATTTCTCCTTTCTTTACATGTACACATCGGAGAAAAATGGAGTCCTAATTCAGGACTCATCACCTGCCGCATTCGGTGTTGGGCTTAAAGCCCAACATGATCACCACCATATCAGCACAACCATAACAGTGGCAGCAAACAGAAAGTGGGCCGAGCCCATTTAAATCATTTTACTTTTTATTTTTCTTTGTGCATTTAATTTGTAAATATATGACTAACATTTTACTTGTTTTATTTGTTTAGATTAGGCGAACCTTAGGGAATTTAGTCGGGTTAGTTGTTTTAGTAAATGGGTAGGAAGAACTAATAGTTAATTCCATAATACCATTTTCTTCTTTTATATTAATTTATCTATAGTACTTATAATATTTATCTATATCATGACAATTGATCTTCAAGAGTATAAAGCCATGAACACGTTTTTTTTTTATTATTATTATATTCCTACTTATTGGGAATCTTAAGGTATACTGATATACAAAAATATGAACTCGGATACATTTTATAAACAATTTCTCAGGTTTAAATCAAACACATACATTTTTAGCTATAGTTAATAAACATGATAAAAAAGGGAGAAGGAAGATTCCATCTTGTCCGTACTCTTAAAACAAAATTAGTTAAGGCCTCCTAGAGTTATTTTCAATTATGTTTTAAAACGCTGCATATCACGTGTTCTTTCAGTTCATAACTAAACTCTTCTTTTATACAAATTATTATTTTTACAAGTCTTATCTCTAATAACATTATTACCTTTTACTTTAAAATTTTAGCTATGTATTTATAAGTTATTTTCCCTAACATTTATAATACTATATTTATCCTTAGTCTAATTAATTATAAGTCCGGTCGGTTTACCATTGTTAATGGGTCTTAAAGGGTGTCTAATACCTTCCCTTTAGACTAATTGAACCCTTACCTAGAATCTTAAGTTTCCCAGACCTTAATCAGAGTTAACTTTAAACATAACTTTAATAAACTTTAGGTGTCCTAATTCACCATAAATAATTAGGTGGCGACTCCTTAACAACAAACGAAAAACAGGAATCTCCAATACGTCATACTCCCAATTTAACTCCGGTTAAAATGGGGTGTGACACTTCTTTTCTTCTCTCTCACGAGTTGAACCTTCCACATGAAATTTATCTCCAAATCCATCAAAGTTTACACATTCAAGTAACAACATTATAAGCCAAACAAACTTACAAAAGATAAAGAACAAATGAGGGGGGGAAAGGGCAGCCAAAGGATCTGTCGAAGAGAAAGAATTGCTTGATGATCAGAAAGAGGGTGGAATTTGAGTAACTGCAAAACAAATGAATCAATGTTAAGTATATGAATTGTCATATAAGTAGTCATCGTGTAACCTCACACCTCTTCTTGTAAATCAATAGTAATTCGAAATTAATTAGGAACAAATTAAATGAGACCAATTTATGATAAGAGTTAATGGGAAAGGATATTATTTTTCAGGAAATCTATTACAAGAAATAAAATAGATAAATGAAGGGGAAAAGCTCAGAAACAGAAGAAAAAAGATAAATAATTTTCTAGACCATAGATAGGTGTCACATCACCTTGTCTATGTCTAGTTTTATTATATATATATATATATATATATATATATATATATATATATATATATATATATAGATTTGCATATTATTTATCTATATATCACATAGCAAAAATTCCGAGGAATTATCCAAGCAGTATCTCGTATGGTAACAAATTGTAAAATTCCTTCAATTTGAACTTAATTATTTGTCTGAAATGGCAAAATAATGACCTGATTTATTCCCAAAAATAACGAAGTGCAATAGTTTCATACTCCAAGTGATTCGTCATCTTTGCATAGAGTTGTTCAACTTTAAAAGCTTGGAACAATTAAGTATAATGTTATTTTTAACACGTAGTATAAAAATATATTAAGGTATAGCGATTGAGTTTTTTTTTTTTCTCACCCGGTGTTTGGTACCCGCATTAAAATCCGATTATATCCAGATTCGCACCGCTTAGAGCTTATTTTGAGAGAAGATTGAGTTTTTATTGCTTGTGCAAATTGCAGTGCATTTCAAAAAGTAGAATTAAGTGATATATATAATAATCGACAAAGATCAAATTGGAATACGAAAAGGAAAAAACAAAGATTACATTGGATATCGTCGTTTACTAGTGCCCGTGCTAAACCTGTAATGGTGTGCCACATGCCATTAAAATTCACGTCAAATAGGTGGGAAGGTAAAGCGTCTTTTAACTATTTTGTTTTTTCATTTTTCGTGACTTGAACTCTAGTAAGTGTACTTAGGGGTGAAACAATTTTGATCATTCCACGACTATTCCACCACAATATTGAGCACGACGGACTACTTGCTAACTTCTATTAGGGGTCGTCTGATTGGTGAAATAAAGATAATAATTTCGAAATAAATTATTTTATATTTAATTGAAATTTTTTATTCCAATATGTATAAGTGATTTCAGATTATTATTGTGATATTTTTTTTAAATCACGCCAAATGTGGAATAATAATTTCAAGATTTGTCAATCCCGAAATAATAGAATTAAATGACAAAGATGTCCTTCTCCAAATCTCTTTTCTCAAAATCCTTTAAAAAGACCAAAATTAAAATTGAAACTACATTCTTTGTTTTCTATAGCAACATATGTTTTATATTATATTCATATATTTTATTATTAACCTGAGGAGAACTAAATATCTACGGGAAAAAGTAGATTCACTAAATAATTTCGTTATTATTTAATCCTACTATTATGATTCGCTCATTATAATTTCACTATATATAGCTCGTTCTTAAACCAAGTGACTCATTAGCACATCATAATTATTACATTGCACGGATTATTTTGAACAGAATTATTGGAATTCATTTTCTGGTTAGGAGTACTCCTCTGAATTCCCCCTTGGCTGATTAAATTGGGGCAATACAAATGACATCAAGAAGTTAATGATTGTCTCTTGTCCTTTGACACAAAAAAAGGCATACATGCATACCTAACCCCATCAACGTTTGCACTCACATCCGTGATCCGACTGAAAGAAAAATTAGAAATTGCCTGAAAAGGATAGCTTTTGAGATCATGTCGACTCTTATTCATTTTTGTATTATTCTATCGTACCTACTAGCTAGGCCCATATAATGCCTGTTTCCAGACAAAATTTTTACTCCCTCTTTCCAATTAATCTTCATTGTTCACTTTTATATGACGAAATTTGAGCACACACAAAATTAAAAATGATACTTTCTAATATGTTATATAGTGGTGTGGAAAACAATGTTAAAGTAATGATAATTCTCAATAGAGAAAATTATCACAATAAATCTCAATAGTAAAGCACATTTGAATTTCCATTAGTTGTAGAAGTTATATACAGTATATAGTATTGATATTAGTAGAAAGGAGTCGGAAAAAAAATTTGCTGTTACCTTTCTCAAAAATAAAAGATGCAGTCAAATATGGCTCAAAATAAAAATCGGTTTTATGATTTATTACAAATGTTGTTTTAGTTTTATAATTCCTTTTTACAGAACTAAAACACACATATTTATAGGATTAACTTTTTTCTACTTAAAACGTAACTGATTATAGGAGATAATTTCCTTGAAATTAAAAAGGAAGACCGAACTTGAACGAATACATTTGTTTAAGCGAAAGGTTAGGGGTGTACAAAGTAAACCGATAAACGGCTCCAAACCGATAAATCGAGTCAAACTGAGAAAAAAAACCCGACTAGTGGTTTGGTTTGACTTGGTTTGGTGTTGAAAAAAAAAAAACCGACCATGATTGGTTTGGTTTAGTTTTAACTAAAAAAAGTCAAACCGAACTAAACCAACTCGACATTACATGTATTCAAATTTAAAAATATTTTATACATAAACATATTTATTTGTAATATAATTTATAAATATTTCTTAAATTTTTTTGTAGTTCTTTATCTATTATCATATTATTCAAGCTTAAACTTAGAATTTTGAATGTCAATAAGTTTTATATCCTACGAATGTTAGTAACTCAAATAAAGTCCAAACCAAAACCAACTCAACACTAATGCTAACAAAAGAAATTAAATTTACCACTAGGAATGACAATGATGTTGGATATCTGTTCTTTGAATCCGGAGCCTAAAGGGTATAAAAATACACGATATTTACCAAAAGGGGATGACCAAAAATTTATATACCAAAAGGGGTATATCGTGGGTTGATCCATGATATACCCCAAAAAAAAAATTCGTCTGTCAGACAAGTCAACGAAAAAAAAAAAATTAATTGTATAACGTGGATTGATCCACGTTATACAATTTATATTGTATAATGTGGATCAGTCCACGTTATACAATATATATTTTTTTTCCCGTTTTACAAATACTTGGTAAGACGTTGCCTAGATTTAAATCATATTTGGTTATGTTTTTAATAAAAAAAAATATTGATTTTTTTAATTTTTAAAGCATGATTAACTCAAATAAATATTTTAACACATGCAATAATTAAATGTGTTATATATGCGAACAGAAATAAAAAATAAAATATAAGTTAAATAAACGTTACACATTAACTGAGTAGTAAATGTTAAATTACATACTAACTGTTAAACGGTACAAGACATGTTATATATTCTTGAAAGATTACATAAGGAAACAACGATCGTACAACTTAAGAAAAAACATAAAAACCAACAAGCAACAACAACTACTGATTTTTGTCGGGGCAGTGATTCTTTTTATGACTTGTTTGCTTGCACGTACTACACTTCATTCCTCCTTCTAGTTGTAGTTCGCGCTCCTGAACCCGAAGTAAGTTTTGTTTGAAAAAACTTAGTGTTTGACTGTAAGGTTATTTTAGTCAACTTTATATGTCGAGAAAATTAGTCAGCTTTATTTTCAAAAATTGAAACCACAAAAGTGAAATTGACATTTACAGCTGCATTACCCCGGAATTTTTACGTTGAAATCTATTGCGTATCATCATATTATAAGTAAATAAAACTGAAAATTTCACGCCAATTTGGGGGAATATTGAAATTGAATGGGATAAAAGGTGTTTTTTTAAAAATCGGCTCGGCCTTAGGAGGTTTGTCCGCGTAGATCTCGAAAAAATACGCAAGTTCAAAAAAAAAACGCGTAAAACGGACGTCTGAGCGCAAAGTTATGACCATCTAAAGTTTGACCACTTTACAACTAATTTTCAAATAAAACTTACTTCGGGCACCTTTTCAACCCCTAAAATGACGATCCGAACGTCTACGTATCCTTGATGTATTGAGCCTACATTATTGTACGCAGAAAAAAATATCATGTTCTATATAAAATATTGAACTTTCGGAGTCTTGACACACGACTAATCGTTGGTCAAAGTATGAAAAAATCACTAAGTTTTTTCAAACAAAACTTACTTCGGGCACCTTTTCAACCCCTAAAATGACTATCCGAACGTCTACGTATCCTTGATGTATTGGGCCTACATTATTGTACGTAGAAAAAAATATCAGGTTCTAGATAAAATATTGACGTTTCGGAGTCTTGACACACGACTAATCGTTGTCAAAGTATGGAAAAAACACTTCGGACATTTTGGTTCCGGACTCCTATTTTGTAAAACGTTGGGAAAAAAATATAACTTGTATAACGTGGACTAATCCACGTTATACAATTTATATTTGATCCACGTTATACAATTAAAGTTTTATTTTTTTTTGTTTTTCGTTGACTTGTCTGACAGACGAAATTTTTTTTTTTGATATATTAATTTTTGGTCATCCCCTTTTGGTAAATACCGTGTATTTTTATACCCTTTAGGCTCCGGACTCTCTATTCTTTAGTTTTGCATAATTGATTTAGAGAGTGAAAATACATAACTTAAATTTTTTTTCTGTCATGTAATTAATACTTATTAGCCTTACTTATTTTAGCATGACTTAGTATTTCTAGATTATGGTCATTTTCTTTATGGCTTGTTAATTAACAATATTTATTTTAACCGATTTTATTAGCTTTTGTTGAATATTTTAATACAATGTCATCACTCTTCTCACATTTTGTGTTATTTTCTTAAGAAACACCTTAATTATATAGTTGTATCTTACTAGGACTAAAAATATATTTGAAGTAAAAGTTATATGTTTTGTATCAAGACTATTCCGAAAAAAAAATCCGAAAAACCCGAGGTTTTTAAACCTGAATTTTATTGGTTTGGTTTGGTGTATAAATTTAAAAACCCGACGCAATTGGTTTGGTTTGGTGTTTAGAAAATCCGAACCAACCCGGTCCATGTACACCCCTACGAAAGGCTAAAAATCATTTCAGCACTTCTTGAAATTTTATGTATAGTTGATCAAGGAAAACCTCAGATTAAAAATTTGTTCCATTTCATTTCCAGCTAACAATCAGTATGCATCATAACCAGTTCACATTAAAATAAAAAGATCCCACAAGTGGGTCTGAGGAGGGTAGGGTGTACGCAGACCTTACCTTTACCTCTGTGGGAGGCAATTCACAAGTAATTCTGCTATTATCATATGGTTTTACATATTGGTGAAGCTACATACAGCTCCTCTTGAATCTACATACAAAGTTGAGCATTTTTCAGAGTTAAAGATGGCTTTCAGAGTGAAGGAAGTCATTTTCTTCCATTTGGTGAAAGATGTGTTCCTTGAAAAAAATTAAAAAATCTTGACAGCCAAATACCAGAAGATGACTTATATTTTCGAAAAACATTTTCAGAAAATATTTCTGCCATATCAAATACATTGTCTCCACTAATGAACTTTCCACAAGAATTAGGAGATGGATATGAAAACCCTCCATAAAACTACTCATTTAGGATGCTGGCCGATAATGCATTCCGGCTCAGTTGTGCAGGAACGTAACAGACTGTATGCACCAATATATAGTTAAGTAACCTTCTACCAATGTGTTTACTAGCAGCCCTGCCAAATGATACAGCATATTGAACTGTCATTTACTGTAATTCCCAAAGCGGTGGCGGCTAGAAATCTGGATAGGAGCAGCCAAAAAATGGCAATATGTGACTGCTGTATTGAAATTCTAAGTTGGCCACCAGAAGAAATTGACCAAATCAAAGAACAGAAGTTTCTTTCTTTTTCTTCTTCCCTTTACACCCCCCCCCCCCCCCCCTTTTTTTTTTTTTTTTTGACAAGAGAGTGAAATTTGGTGACCTCAAAATCAACAGCAACCAAAGGTACTTTCTTTGTTATTCAAGTATGCATTAAGAAGATCCTTTAAAGCCCTTCATCAAGCACTAGAATCTAGCTGATGTGAATTTCAAAAGCCTTGGTTAGACTTAGACATTTAATCTAACCACTATTATAGTGTTGTTGTTTCTTTCTTTCGAATTATTATATTATTACTAGTGTGGTCATTGACTCATTGTCCTTGAATCTTACTTTACATACCGAGGGCAAAATAAGAAGCACGTCCTTATTACTGGGGTTGTACATTTCTAGAAGTTTTACCAACAGTAAATAAGAACGTGACTTTGAGAATCGGATGCGAATTATTTAGTTAACCCCCACCAGCACTCCCAACCCCCCTCTCCGAGCAACAATAACAGCATGAGTTGCTTATGCCCGAATTATACAGCGGTAAAGAACTTGCCAGGAGAACAGCATTCGATCAGCTAAGATACATGATACAGAGTAGACACAGCACAATAAGCTAATTTCTGACATTAATTTTTTACTAGTTAATAGAAATATAGCTAAAACTCCCATCACACCGAGCTAACAGGAATACGCCTTAAACGACGAACACAGAGTATGAGAAAAGAGTCTCAAAGGTCAAACCCGTTGGCTGGTAAAGCTTGTGTTCTAGGTCAACTGAGTCTACAAACTAGAACTGCTAATATGAAGGGCTACATTTGGCACCGCATAGGCATCAGCACCACCTTTGGGGCTCACTGACCAAGAGCAGTGGTCTACTTTGCTTTCTATAGTCCCACTTCACTCGATCCATAGATTCCCTTATTGCCTGAGCAACTATGTCAGCAACCTGCAGAGGAGATTCTGCTGATGATGAATGGTGGATCTGGGAGAAGGGAGTGCTTTCTCAGAATCTACTAGAAACTCGAATTAGTATCGTCATTGCAATTTTCAAAGCTGTGTGTGTGAGAGAGACCATAGCGAATTAAGTCATTCACTCTAGAAGTGAGAGTGGTTCAACTTAAAGAAGATGTGATACATTACCTTATGGTGCCCAAAGGCCCTTGGACAAATAGGATAAGTAACACACGGGTATCTCACGGGAAACCCCATACGAAAGGCATCATGGGAGACTAGCTGCTAGTATTCAGACATAACATGCTTTATGAGAGTGAAAGAGAAGTCAGTAGCCATTGTAGGTTTCGTTACTTTTTTTCAGTCCGTCCTCAGCTTGTCTTCATTTCATCCTCGAAGAAAACATAAACATATGGAAATGGTTGATTCACCATTCAAAAATTAACCTTGTTTTCTAGAGTCAGTATGACACGTGAACTTGAAAGTACAATTAGAATCAGATGTGGCTGCTCCTATCTACCAACCTATCTCTAGAACTCAAAATAGCCCGTCTGTTGGATGGTAGAACATGGAAGGGGACAATCATGCCCATTCTCTACTAGGTAAGAGCAGGATACTAGATGTATATGATAAGATCGAAGATTCAAACAAGGGGAAAAAGGAAAAGCGAATAGCAAGGAGGAGCGGGAATACCCAAATGGAATGGCTTGACCATTAAACAACAATGAAGTGTCAATTAAGCCATATAAAACAATAAGCGGCGACAATCAATCAATAACTCTTCTATCTCAAATATTCAGGAGATCCACCATAGTTATGCTCCCCACTTGTGGGATTACATTGGGTATGACGTTGTTGTTGTATCCACCATAGTTATGCTTTGGAGATTTTGTATGGGCAGAGGTAATATCAAGCAGAGACAAAATGAAAATAAAAATCCACTAGGAAAATAACCTACGGCTATAAATTATAACACAAGTCATTCTCCTTCATATATAGTCTAATTTTTCAGACACAGGAATTAAAGAAAATTCAGCGAATTACATAATTAAATTAATGACATGCTATATTTTACCAGATATTTGCAGATTCTAATACTGATGCACCGAGTGAAGGTAAAATTAGAGAACTAGTGCATACTTCATTTAAAGTATAACAGTTAACCCAATTGATACAATCTGATAAAATATTAGTAAATCGAAAATGGAAAAACAATAATCTGAAGAGAGTTTATTACAACTTACAACAAGTAAAAAGTAAAAATTACTTTAATCGATGTAGACATGGACGCCAACAGCAAGGAGGAAAATAGTGATGAGCCCAAAATAAATTACAGTATGGACCAAAATGGAAGCACCGCTAGTTTGCATGTTTCCAAATTCAACCACTTTTCCACGGCCAGGAATTTGACATAATAGGCCTGGAGTCAACAAAACGAACAACACCACCGCTATCAACACTGGGCCCCAATCTGCCATTGATAGTCCTCAGATTAATTAGCTTGTTGCTTTGAATAGAGAAAAGAAATGGGGAAAAGTGAGGTTAAAAAGGCAAAGATCCAGAAAAAAGTGGCTAAAAGGTATTTCATTCATCGTTTCAAAAATAGATTTTCAGTTTTACTTATTCACTTTCGTCACTTTCGCATGTTAAGAGATAAAAATTTATTTTCTCTATTTTACTCTTATCATTTATTACTCAGTCCAAGTCGTCTTTCAAATTCCAATACAATTATATATCAATTAATATAAATATTATAATAAAATATATTATTTAATTCTTAAAAGAAATGAAAGAGACAGATCTGACTGTACATGACGGGTCTAGCAGTCACTTTTTGTTATCAATCTTTTAACTTTTATTCTTTAATTTAATTTTTGCATTCTAGATTAGCTTTACATTTTTATTTCTTGGTCCAAGTTCTTGTTGTAAAATAATAGTACTAATCACTAATGGTAATAGCGACCAAAATGACCCTTAATGTTTGGGGTTGGACTATTTTAATCTTTCATAAATACCACGTAATTAAAATACTCTTCTATGTATAAATTTAACAAGCAACTCGCATGAGTTGTATAAAAATCTGTTAACTTTTCCACGGTCAGAAAGCTGGAATAATATTAATAGGCCCAGAGTTAACAATACGAACAGCACTAACGCTATCAACGTTGGGCCCTAGTTCGTCATTGTTCCTCCATTCTTTCGTCGTCCATTCTTAATTAATTTTACAAAAATTAAATACCAGCCCATTTGAAGCACAATTCGTGCAATGTCTTCCATTTTTCCAGTTTTTAATTTGTAATAGACAAATTCCCTTTTTTAAAATTAAACTATATAAAAATATGAGTTGAAGAAGTGGATCATTAATCAAGGGCAATTTGGTCAAAGCACTTGTCATTTTCATTAGTTAAAAGTCGAACCTTACTGTAGCTTAGTATTAAATATATTCGTATTTTTTCAATTTTGCCCCTGTTCATAAAAATTGTATCACAACAGAGGCAGATATTAATTATGTTTGGCCATGTGTCACTTTTACACTCCTTTTACTTTTCACTATTTTATCATGCTCACATAATTCATCTCAAGTGACAGATATTAATTATGTTTGGTCATGTGTCACTTTTACACTCCTTTTACTTTTCACTATTTTATCAGGCTCACATAATTCCACTTAATAAACAAATAACATTTGTGTATACTTAAAATATTTATATTTTAAAATAATAGAAAATTTAATTACTTTTTCATTTTTATTCTTACTCTAATAAATGTAAAAAGAGATTAATGTCGTAAAAGAAAAATAATATTAAACGGAGATCAAATAATAAATAAGGTAAATTAGTCAAATTATAATTCTAATTGACGTTTCCTTAAAAAACCTTGCAAAATATAACATGACAAGCAAAATGAGCTAAACCAAGAATATTCACCAAAAATTAAAAAATAGTAGTTCTTCATTTAAATAGAAAATCAAATTTCTACTTTGTTTCATTTTAAACATGTAAAATTAATTTAATAATTTGAATTACAATTATCCAAATCAAAATTTGATAAAAAATAATAAGCATTGTTTAGGTCCAATTTACATACATTAACAATAGAATATTTTACACCTTTAAAATAATCGAATTAAAATTCAAAGTATCAACTGATACTTAAATATTGCTATTGTTTTGTCTCAAAGAGAGAAAAATAGTTTCCTTTTAAACAAGTTTTCTCTTTTAAAAAGTATTAATAAATTTTTGCAAATTTTGTATTCGTAACAAACATTAATACGGAGCACAAACTATAATGTTATATGAATCGTGTTTTGAACATAATATATATATATATATATGCATAAAAACAACGCAAACTTATGTATGTTTATTAGCAATATAAAATATACATATATTATCACTATCCAAATATAACTACATACACATAGATATACTATAATTTAAAGTGTTGCGCACAGGCATACGCCGTCTAGTAATAGTAATAATCAGTAATGGTAATAGCGACCAAAATGACCCTTAATGTTTGGGGTTGGACTATTTTAGTCTTTCATAAATACCACGTAATTAAAATACTCTTTTATGTATAAATTTAACAAGCAACTCGCATGAGTTGTATAAAAATCTGTTAACTTTTCCACGGTCAGAAAGCTGGAATAATATTAATAGGCCCAGAGTTAACAATACGAACAGCACTAACGCTATCAACGTTGGGCCCTAGTTCGTCATTGTTCCTCAGAGTAATAAGCTCGTTGCTTTTAACAGAGGAAAGAAATGGGGAAAGTGAGGTTAAAAGCCAAAGATTAAAAAAAAAAAAAGTGGCTAAAAGTTTGAAAGGGACAGATCTAGATCTTGTGAACACCTAATTTTGCAAGGAAATTAAGTTTTTACATCTTTTTTAGCGTTTAAATATTTCTTTTAGGTCGTCATTAAATATTTTAGTTTTATATCATTTTTAGTAAGTTTTATTTAAAAAAAAAATAAAACTATAAAAATAGAGTCACATTTTAGGATAAGTCTTGTTTTCATTTGTCGAAAAAGAAAAGAAAATTTACAAAAACTATGTTTTCCTCTAATATAAGTTTTAATAAATAAGCTAGTGATTTTAGTATATTGACTAGTATCCGTACCCGCGCGATACGCGGCCTATATCAAAAGAAATTAATTATAAAATATTATTATCTTATTGTTTGATATAATAATACATTTAAAATCAATAAATTTATGAATTATTAAATATAACTATTAAAAATACTAAATTTAACGTCATCACTGATGTATACTTAAATAGAAATTTTATACTGAATATTAAAATTGATACTTAATATCATATCACGATTGCAATTACTTCAGACGTTTTGATATAGAACCAAAAATATATTCAACAATTTTCCCTCAATATCTCATCAAAATCAAGATTTACATCTCTTTCATCACTCCTCATCACTGCAAATGTTGAGATTATTCCTGCAATCAAAACTGTCTTTTAAATCACTAAGACGGCATGAAACCAACATAAGCACAAGCAATTACAACCAAATCTAAATGGCAAGTAAATTATGTAGATTCTGCATACAAATTAAGTACGGAATCAGACATGTATTATCAAAAAGTACAAAGCTACATTTTGAATATGCAAACAGCAAAAAGTTTGAAAGAAAGAGAATACGTTAAGTAGAACAGAATGAGTAAAATACATAGTATTACATTACTAATCAAAGTCGAAGCAAAAAATATAAAGAAACTATAGAAATGATCGACGAACACCGAGTTAAACGATGAAAAATGGCTGGCAAAAGCAAAAAAGAATGAAGAAGATATTAACCTGGTTTAGTGGATTACTATTAAAGTTTTATCCTAACGAGCAAGGAAATTATTCTTAGAGAGCCGTGGATTAATAGTTCGCTAATGAGATCTTAAATCTATGCAAATGTCATAAAATGGTAAAGATGCGGAGGAAGTGTTTGCTTCTTTACAGCAGTACCTGAGTCTTGACTCTTGATTATGCTTGGACATATAACTTCTCTGGCTCTCCAACTGGAAATAATATATCCGTTAAAATATAGTCCTTAACTATTATCAAGCAATTGTTTCAAGTAAGTCAATAGATCTGCACCTCGTTCTGTAACACCGCAATACTTTTTTGGTTAGATATGTGTACTACATAACACAGCTTTGCATATAGTAATTGAATATTGAGACCTCACTGTTCTCCAAAATAATTACTACTCCATTACTATACCTTTTGATCTAAATATTATACAGGTGAATAATACTCAACTTACCATATAAATTTGGTTGGCTATGATAAGCTCAATTCAAGGCATATTGTGCAATCATATTGGAAATCTCCTGCACCCGAATGAATTATTCCATAACTTGAGAAATGCTCATTACCCTAAGAGAAAATACTCAAAATACCCCTAACGTTTGATCAAAATCCCAACTACACACCTAACCTTTGCGTTGGTCCTATTACCCTTCTGAATAAATTTTTTCAGTATCAAAATGCTCCTTTTTTGCTGATGTGACAGTCCAATATGACAACCCCCAATTATTAACAGGCGCTTGTCCACACGCGCCTGGGTCACCTGTCACATCTTTAATTTCCCCTCATTTTTTTATTAATTTCCCCCCTTCCTCCATCCATCTACTCTTCTTTTTCAAAAAAAAAAACAACTCTCAATTTTTCATACTCCATTTTTAGTATGAGAATCCGAAAACCCATGCCCAATTCTCCATCATCTTCATCAACAACATCATCATCTTCATCTTCATTAGGAGTTAAAAAAAAAAATCACACCAACTTCCTCAAATCCGATCCAAACAAACCCAAATGTGAAAGGAAGCTTCCTAACACCAAGTAGAACAAAGTTCATCCATTAATTTGATCAAACAATCAAGAATTTAAAGAAACTCACTTGGTGTTCTTCATCGCTTTCTCCAAATTCCTAGCAATGGAGTTTAATTTTCTCCCCAAATCAACTCAAAGAATTAGTGCTTAAACAACTCCAACCAAGCAACAAGTAGCAACTCCAAACAAGCAACTTCTAATCAGATTTTCTTTAACAAGATTAGATTTTCAACCTTGTTTTTTTTCCAGATTTTTCGTTTTTTTTTTCTTCAGATTTTTTTTTTTTTTAATTTGATTTGGGAAAACAGTGATTATAAGAATAATCACTATCCTAGCTCTAAATTTATCTATGTGAAGACAAAGCCTAAAAGCAAGAGACTTCAAAGATCTGCTAAGATTTGTGAGGAATTTGGGTCTTGAAATTAGTGGTATTAATTTGCTATATAGTACTTTTTCAGGGGATGGGTATTATTTTTTATGTTTTATGAATTTATAATGGGTATTATTTTGATAAAAAAAAATGGAGATGGGTATTAAAATAGAGTGAAGAAGAAGATGAAGTAGCCTAAAAATGGAGGGAATTTAAATTTATCTATGTGGCAGTCCAATTGTCATTTTAAAACACGTCAGATGCTTTTTTTAAAGGCTATAACGCGTCACTGAGCGGTGTAGTCACGCTCTTGTCCACATCAGCAAAAAAGGGGCATTTTAATACTGAAAAAAATTGTCCGGGAGTAATAAGACCAACGCAAAAGTTAGATGTGTAGTTAGGATTTTGGTCAAACGTTGGAGGTATTTTGAGTATTTTCTCTTAACCTGATCAGGGAGTGGTTGAGATGACCTGGTGAGAGTATAAAGGAATATTAGCACAACTGATGTTGTTATACTAAAAGACCAAAAAGTACACAAGGTGAAGTTATCTAATCGGGATGAACGAACGATACTAAAAAGACTGTCCATAAGCTTGATCGGCGAACAAAACTTCAACCTTCTCATCCAAGCTTGTTCTTCTATATCAACTCCTACATATGGTATTGATGTTGTCTCTATCAGTCCTGTCAAAACAAAACTACATGAATATTAGTTAGATTTTTCCTCCCAAAAAGCAAAAACAGAGCCACAATATAAACCAAACGGAACGTTAAAACTAATGGTTGTTTGAATAATTCTTAAAACAATTGTTCGCTACCTTCTTATCTTGGAGAATTCAACCTTGAATGAGGTGTCCGGATGCTCGCGATCTGGTACGTGCTATAGTTGTATTGTTTGCAAAATAATCTGTATGAGTTTAAATAAACTTACGACACAATCTGTAAAAACTTAGTAAAACCAGATTACACAGAAACTGGAAAATGAACAGACACAGCGTTCGAAATAAAAAAAAATGTTTTCAGAATATAATCGAGTCCACTTAGTTCAAAGTGTGTCCTTAAGGAAATTATTCCCTCACAGTACTCGAGGTTGATGGAATATCCCCTCCCAGGATAGAGCGATTATCTTACCAGAATAGTAGTACTCCAAATTCCGATAGCGGCGAACCACTCAACGGCAGTATATCACACAAAAGAAAACTTTTAGAAGAGTAGAAGAATAGAGAACTTCAGAAAATTCGTAAGTCATAATTTGAATATTAACTGGAATTTATAGCCATTAATGCATTGGTTGGGAAAAGGTTTGCAGCTTTTCAGAAAGGTTTGCAACCTTTTAGAAAATATACGTTTTAAAAATAAAATGGAGGGAAATTTAAATTAATCCGGGAAGAAACGAGTTGTGGGTCATACGCGCGGATCTGGGTCACTAACGGGTCAGGATATGGAAATAATTAATTAAATTAAAATTAAAGGAATTTTGGTCCAAAAAGATTATCAATCAATCAGATCATTTGACCAAATCCAAATCCAAATCCAAATCCGAAGCCGAAGCCGAGCCGAGCGAGCGACGACCGCGCGAGGAGCGACGACGGCGCGAGGGGTCCTTGCCCCCTCAACCCTTTTAGCAACTAGAGAAGGTGTAATGTAAAATATACACCTCTCTTTTCCTCTCTTCTTCCTATGTGGGACAAATGCTTTAACCAAAGCAAAGGGGACCTTTTACATTCCCTTCACTTTCCATTCCATCATTTCCCATTCACCAATATCAAAACTCAACAATCCCCCACATGAATGGGGAATGGCCATAATATAAAAGAATGCGCGGACAAGCGTGATATACAAGCGAAGATTGACTGCATCTGGATAAGTAGGTTTCCCTTTGAACTTTTCGTAGTGAACTTATATCGGACATACTCAATCAATAGGTAGATTTGATATCTTTGAACCGTTGAACTTGGTTGTATACCTAGACAACACAAGTCACACAATCAACCCTCAACCGTTTATGGTTCTCACGGTTGTGTTCGTTTCAGCCATGAACACCGCCTGGTTTCATGAGTGCATAGAGAATGGGCCTTCACTGTCATTCCCCTTTAAAGCGGCTTACACTTAACACTCACATAGGTGATTTCTAATCATGTGGTCCTATAGCCACATTATCTGGTCATATACTGCCAGATTTAGATAATCATTAAAAAACCTTAATGCTTTATTAACTCATTAACAAGCCATGAAGTTTTATCCTTATTTCTAAACATTGTCTTCATCCGAGAATGGGTTGAGCTATTTGACAATGTTGAACCGTCAGTCATAACTTTGTTTGATATCCTTGAACCTAGCTCTTGGGATCTCCAGTCTGCTAGGTAGAGTTATCGCTATGATGACTTGTCCTCGACCTTAACCCCATTCCCATTGATGATATACTAACTCCCTCTCTAGATAAGCCTTTTGTAAGTGGATCTGCTACGTTATCTCTTGACTTTACATAGTCAATCGTGATAACGCCACTAGAGAGGAGTTGTCTAACGGTATTGTGTCTCCGTCGTATGTGATGAGATTTTCCGTTATACATTACGCTCCCTGCCCTACCTATTGCTGCTTGACTGTCACAATGTATACATATAGGAGCCAAAGGTTTGGGCCAGAATGGAATATCTTCTAAGAAATTCCGGAGCCATTCAGTTTCTTCATCGGCCTTGTCTAAAGCTATGAATTCAGATTTCATAGTGGAACGGGCGATGCAAGTCTGTTTGGATGATTTCCAAGACACTGCTCCACTCCCAATTGTGAAAACATATCCACTCGTGGATTTCACTTCAGACGATCCAATGATCCAATTTGCATCACTATATCCCTCAATCACTTTGGGATATTTATTATAATGCAAAGCATAGTCTTGAGTATGTTTCAGATACCCCAAAACTCGTTTCATTGCCATCCAATGTGTGTGATTGGGATTACTTGTAAACCGACTCAGTTTGCTAATAGCACATGCTATATCTGGTCGTGTACAATTCATGATATACATCAGACTTCCCAGCACTCTCGCATAGTCCCCTTGTGATTTACTTTCACCTTCATTCTTTTGAAGTGCGTAACTCACATCAATTGAAGTTCTGGCAATCTTGAAATCCAAGTACTTGAACTTGTTAAGTACTTTCTCTAAGTAGTGAGACTGTGATAATGCTATACCTTGTGGAGTTCTATGAATTCTGATTCCTAGGATTACATCAGCAACTCCTCAGTCTTTCATGTCAAATTTGCTAGCCAGCATGCGTTTTGTAGCATTTATATCTGCCATATCTTTGCTCATTATCAGCATGTCATCGACATACAAACAAACAATGACTTCGTGGCTTGGAGTGGTTTTAATGTAAACACATTTATCACACTCATTGATTTTAAAGCCATTTGCCAACATGGTTTGGTCAAATTTAGCATGCCATTGTTTGGGTGCTTGTTTAAGTCCATAAAGCGACTTTACAAGTTTGCACACTTTCTTTTCTTTACCAGGAATCGGGTTATTCTATGTAAATTTCTTCCTCCAAATCACCATTTAAGAAAGCTGTTTTAACATCCATTTGGTGAATTTCAAGACCATACACGGCTGCCAGAGCCACTAACACCCGAATGGACGTTATTCTTGTTACAGGCGAGTAAGTGTCAGAATAATCAAGGCCTTCTTTTTGTCTATAACCTTTGACCACAAGTCTTGCCTTATATTTGTCAATAGAGCCATCAGCTTTCATTTTCCTTTTAAAAATCCATTTAGAACCTAAAGTCTTATTTCCAAGAGGAAGATCAACCACTTCCCATGTGTGGTTAACTAAGATTAATTGAATCTCACTATTGATTGCCTCTTTCCAAAATGCTGAATCAGAAGAAGACATCGCTGCTTTAAATGTTTGAGGCTCATCTTCAAGCAAGAATGTCACAAAATCTAGTCCAAAGGAAGTAAATGTCCTTTGACGTTTGCTACGCCTTGGATCCTTTTCACTTGGTGTACTTTCCTTTGGTTCTTCCCGCGGTTGTTTAGATCTTTCACTTGACGACTCACATTCAATTTTATACGGATAAATATTTTCAAAGAATTCAGCATTATCTGATTCAATTATCGTATTAACATGAATTTCGGGATTGTCGGATTTGTCAACCAAAAACCGACAAGCTTTGCTATTTGTAGCATAGCGAATAAAAACACAATCCACAGTTTTTGGTCCGATTTTTACCCTTTTAGGTAAAGGAACTTGTACCTTTGCTAAACACCCCCACACTTTGAAATATTTCAAGTTGGGTTTTCTTCTTTTCCATAGTTCATATGGAATAGATTGTGTTTTGCTGTGGGGCACTCTGTTGAGTATTCGGTTAGCTGTAAGGATAGCTTCCCCCCACAAGCTTTGCGGCAAACCGGAACTTATTAGTAAAGCATTCATCATTTCTTTCAATGTCCGATTTTTTCTTTCCGCAACTCCATTGGATTGTGGTGTGTAGGGGGCAGTGGTTTGATGAATAATTCCATATTCTAAACATATCTCTGCAAAAGGAGATTCGTATTCTCCACCCCTATCACTTCTAATCATTTTTATCTTTTTATTCAATTAATTTTCGACCTCATTCTTATATTGCTTAAATGCTTCTATTGCTTCATCCTTACTGTTTAGCAAATAAACATAACAATATCGAGTGCAATCGTCAATAAAAGTTATGAAATATTTTTTCCCACCGCGAAATGGTATTGAATTCATATCACATATGTCAGTGTGGATTAAGTCTAAAGGATTTGAATTCTTTTTAACAGACTTATACGAATGCTTAACAAACTTTGATTAAACACATATTTGACATTTAGATATATTACACTCAAATTTAGGCAATATTTCAAGATTAATCATTTTTCGCAAGGTTTTGTAATTGACATGTCCTAAACGAACATGCCATAACTTATTTGACTCCAATAAGTAAGAAGAAGCTGATTTTCCATTAATACTGGCAACAACCATTACATTAAGTTTGAAAAGGCCCTCGGTGAGGTAGCCCTTTCCTACAAACATGTCATTCTTACTAATTACAAATTTATCACTAACCAGCACGCACTTAAACCCATTTTTCACGAGTAGTGCGGCTGAAACTAGGTTCTTCCTAATTGACGGAACGTGCATGACGTTGTTGAGAGTCAACACCTTTCCAGATGTCATCTTCAACAGAACCTTTCCATATCCTTCAACTTTGGCTGTTGCAGTATTTCCCATGTATAGCTCCTCTTCGGGTCCAGCGGGAGTGTAGGTTGCAAATGCTTCCTTAACGGCACACACATGTCGAGTGGCGCCAGAATCAAGCCACCACTCTTTTGGGTTACCAACCAGGTTGCACTCAGACAGCATTGCACACAGGTCATCAACATCTTCCACCATGTTTGCCTGACCCTTGTTTTTCTCTTTGTCCTTCTTGGGGGCACGACAGTCGGGAGATTTATGGCCTGCTTTACCACAATTATAACAGTTGCCCTTGAACTTTTTCTTGTTAGGATACTTCTCCTTTCCAGAAGGCCTCTTCCTTTTCTGGTACTTTTTCCATGCAGCATCTTCAACGACGTTTGCCCCTTCAATCGGTGAACTCTTACGGTACCTCTTTTCAGCGGTTTTGTTATCTTCCTCGATCTTGAGACGAATCACAAGATCCTCCAACTTCATTTCCTTTCTCTTGTGCTTAAGATAATTCTTGAAATCTTTCCATGAGGGTGGCAACTTCTCAGTCATTGCAGCCACTTGGAACGCTTCATTCACTACCATACCTTCAGCAATAAGGTCATGGAAGATAAGTTGAAGCTCTTGAACTTGGGTTCCAACGGTTTTTCCATCCACCATTTTGTAGTCTAGGAATTTGGCAGCCACAAACTTTTTCAAGCAAGCATCTTCGGTTTTGTACTTCTTTTCAAGTGCACTCCATAGTTCTTT
The DNA here is from genome assembly GCF_019175385.1 of Lycium barbarum. NCBI lineage: Eukaryota > Viridiplantae > Streptophyta > Magnoliopsida > Solanales > Solanaceae > Lycium > Lycium barbarum. Next base: position 160,407,296 of record NC_083337.1, on the reverse strand, counting down.
GGAGGTCTCTACTGCACTGTAGACGTTGTACAAATCATCTTCTAAGGCACTCAAAATGTAACCTTTGCACAAAAAATCAGCCTGTTTCCAAGCCTCAGTAACCATGAACTTTTGGTTGTCAGGCATGTCGGCGGCAGGCACGGGAGGGTCCTCACTGGTGAACTTTTGCATACCAAGGGTGGTAAGCCAAAAGAACATTCTTTGCTGCCATCCTGTAAAGTTGGCACCAGTGAACTTTGCTGGTTTCTCAGCCAGTGGCATAGCGGTACGGGTTGTAGGAGTAACCGCTGGTGCAATACTCGCAGAGGGAGTTCCAGCCGTAGAGGGAGTTCCAGTCTCAATTGCCATTATTTCTTTGTCACTGTCAAATCGACAACCTGTTTTAGTTAATAAAACCAGAATGACAATTAAATCACAAACTTAAACGATGAAGATTTTATTTCTTCAAATTGCAGTATAATTATGAACTTTGGTATTCCAACGAAGTTTTTATATCTTCAAGTCAGAATACTAACATTCATATGGAGTAGAAAACTACACAAGTTTTAATCTTCTTTATCTCCTTAAACAGAATACAGATTATAATATTATATATAATTTCCTTAAGATTGTTTGAAAAATAATCTGTATGAGTTTAAATAAACTTACAACACAATCTGTAAAAACTTAGTAAAACCAGATTACACAGAAACTGGAAAATGAACAGAAACAACATTGGAAATAAAAAAAAATGTTTTCAGAATATAATCGAGCCCACTTAGTTCAAAGTGTGTCCTTAAGGAAATTATTCCCTCACAGTACTCGAGGTTGATGGAATATCCCCTCCCAGGATAGAACGATTATCTTACCAGAATAGTAGTACTCCAAATTCTGGTAGCGGCGAACCACTCAACGGCAGTATATCACACAGAAGAAAACTTTTAGAAGAGTTGAAGAATAGAGAACTTCAGAAAATTCGTAAGTCATAATCTGAATATTAACTGGAATTTATAGCCATTAATGCACTGGTTGGGAAAAGGTTTGCAGCTTTTCAGAAAGGTTTGCAACCTTTCAGAAAATATACGTTTTAAAAATAAAACGAAGGGAAATTTAAATTAATCCGGGAAGAAACGGGTCGCGGGTCAGACACGCGGATCCGGGTCACTAACGGGTCAGGATCTGAAAATAATTAATTAATAATTAATCGGCTTTAAATTCAAAAAAACTCCACGAGGAGAAGTTATAACTGCATCCAACTTCCACGTCTAATTTCAATTTAAATTTATTAAGTTTATCTTTTTGATTTTGCTGTTGATAAAATTGCATCCAATTTCCACGTCTAATCTAATTAGAATTGCCGCATTTCACGACTACATCATTAGCAAAATTAACCACATCATTTTTTTTTTAATTTCGCTTTTGTGATGGTTACACTTCTGCATTATTTTTATTATTATTATCATGCTTATTTTTTTTATTTTGATATAAGATGGGGGAATATAACTCTTATGTTTATTACTGTATTAATGTCAAATTAACAAATATTTAAAAAGTAACATATAAAATCAAAAATAACTAAGAATTATTATGAGTACATGTAAACAAAAAGATGTCTTTGAAGATAAAAAATATGCACACATGGGTTTTATTTATTATTTGTTTAAATTTATTAAGTTTATCTTTTTGATTTTGCTGTTGATAAAATTGCATCCAACTTCCACGTCTAATCTAATTAGAATTGCCGCATTTCACGACCACATCATTAGCAAAATTAACCACATCATTTTTTTTAATTTCGCTTTTGTGATGGTTACACTTCTGCATTATTTTTATTATTATTATCTTGCTTATTTTTTTTTATTTTGATATAAGATGGGGGAATATAACTCTTATGTTTATTACTGTATTAATGTCAAATTAACAAATATTTAAAAAGTAACATAAAAAATCAAAAATAACTAAGAATTATTATGAGTACATGTAACCAAAAAGATGTCTTTGAAGATAAAAAATATGCATACGTGGGTTTTATTTATTACTTGTTTGATAATTTGTTTTTTTTTTAATTTTAAAATTGGAATTTTTCTAGTAATGACACTTGTCATCCGATCCTTGTTTTGCCTCTCTTATTACATATAGATAGATTAGCTATTTAACATTTTTCTTATATGTTTTAAAACTAGTTAATTTTAGACAAAAAAAAAATACTAAATAAGGAAAAGTCCCCCAAAAAAAAGAACAAAAGAAAAAAGATCTGCATCTCAACTAACCTAAATAAATTCCCCTAATTAACTGCATGTCCCCTAACTTCCCCCCTTAAACTCTCAAACAAAATCCACCCCTTAGACTCAATTCTCCTAAAAACTCTCAATAAGAACTCTGAGTCCATCATGTCTCTCTTAATATGCAGCACAAACATACACGACACAGTGCACAACACAAACTATATAAATACACACACAACACAGAAAAAGAGAGACAATAGAGAAAACACACGAGAGCATGGAGAGATTCTAATACGCATAAACAGAAAAAGAAAACTGAGAGAAAAAGACTTAATCTTCTTCACCTTTCCATCGCACCACCTCAATCGACTGAAAACAGTCACCAAACACCATAGCCATAGGGTATCGAGCGAGGTTCCTGTCAAGGTTCAACTTTCCCGCTGGATTTTTGCTTGAACTTTTCCGTGTTGATTTGATCCCGAATGAACTTTGTAATTCAAGGTCCAATTCTAACTTTGCCCGTTCTTTCATTTATGGAGTTATTTCTCGTTTATGTGTGAATGATATTCGTTTGATTTCCTGTTTATTCTTCACTTTTAAATGAGGTCAATGGTTTCATCGTTCTTCCCTGATATATGACGATGTGCGGCTAAAATATTTGTCAGTTATAAATTGGAGAAGCTTATTCTTAAGCAATTTCGTTTTTAGGATGAATAGTGACAATCTCACAAACATCTGTTATTTGAGAAGTTATTGCGATTAAAAGTGCTGGTTCTAGTTCTAGTCATTATTTGCAGGAATCCAAAAATTTAATAGTATTTAAATAAACAAATAGTATAGAAATTTGGTGGACATTTTCAGTTAAATTGCTCATTTTGTGAATTCATGCTCTCTGTTTCTTTCGCAGGGTTTTACTCACATTTGGATTACAACTAATTTATTACTTTGAGTTGTGATAACAAAGTTCGGATTAACATATCGTTAAACTAGAAAGAGTTGGGTCCGAATAAAGGTTCAAGATCCTTTTTAATAATAAATGTGAGACGGGTTGCGAATTAATTCAAAACGCCTAATAATAATAATAATAATAATAATAATTGTGAGGGAGCGAGATGCTTTGCAAATAACTTCAAAACCTGTTGTCAAAATTATTTACTCAAAAAGAGACGAATTTGGGTCCTTAAGCCAAAGGAGGTAGAAAATTATTAAATTAATTTAAGTGATAATCAACGATGTATTCGGAAAGCGTTGCTACCGATAAATCATTTTAATAAAATTTAATTACTATATTTGAAGTCGATCTTTAATGGAATGGATAGAATTCAAGTATGTTAGATGCTTTTTTCAGATGCAGGGAAATTGGAAACAACTCATAAATGCCTCAAGGCGCAAGAAATAAAAGAGTATTCCGTGGTAAAACTAGAAAGCGCTTTTTAAGCTCTTAAGCATAACGTATCCAAGAAATAAATTTAAGCCGATTAAAAGTCGAAAAAGCGACCGTGCGAAAATCACGGGACTCAGGGGGTGCCTGACACCTTCCCCCGGTCAATAGAATTCCTTACCCGAACTTTTATTTTCGCAAACCCAATAATTAAAGAGTCAACTTCCTTTTGATTAGGGATTCAATAATGTGACTTGGAACACCAAAACTCAATTCCAAGTGGTGACTCTGAATATATAAATAATCTCTTTTCAAAATGTTACTTCGATTGGAAAAACCCTTTTAAACACTTTAACAAAAAAAAAAAAAAAAAAAAAGGGGTGTGATAGATGGCGACTCTGCTGGGGATAACTAGAATTCGAGCTTTTATATTGACTCATATTTGGTTTTACTTTATTTTTGGATACATATAATGTTTATTGGCATAGCTAATGTGCTATTTGTTCGCCCATTTACCGCTTTGATATTGTTTGAATTGTAATATCAATTATTTTTCTCTCAAGTACCCATCTGAGTTTTCTGGCAGACACTTCACACGTTGTGCACTCAGAGATGTGGTTTACGCTCCTGAACCTTTCTTTGAGATCCAAAGATGCGGTTAAGCTCCTGGGAAGGATTTTATAATTACACATGTTTTAGGATAGGAAGGACCAACAGTGAGGCCGGAAAGTGCTGCTATCGGAAGCTACCCCTTCCCGACTCGTGTTGTCCCCTCGTTTCACCACTAGTCTAGATACCAACTCCATTAGGATGTTAAACCAAATAGAACAAGTCACATGCAATGACTATCCTTAGTAGGCTGCACTTTTTTTTCTTCCCCCATCACGTCCATTTGACTTAGCGGGGCTCGTCACAAGGACCGGGTTCGTCTAGGAGAGGTACTCTCTATTCAGACCAACATGTGCATCCTATGTGCTATTTGTAACATTATACGGAAGGCTTGTTGACTGTTGACCGACGTTAGAGTGAATTAATTAACGAGAGATAGAGAGAGTGAGTTGTCCTCTAATTTTGATCAAGTACCCATTTTTAACAAAAATCCAAATGATGTGTGATTTTGCCTTTACGAGAAGCGGCCCCAAAAAGATGAGTTTTTCAAATGGTCGAGTCCTTTTCGCATGTTTGGACGAACTACGCACACCTGATTCTCACCTCGATGACATACGTAGGTAGCCCTATCCTTATTCAAAATTCAAAATAAAAGAGTTTTTATTCAAAAAATCCATAATGATTTTACCTTGTTTTTTCTGGATTACTCTTTCTAGAAAATTTGAACATCAGAAAAATAACAAAAATATTTTCTTTTATTTCTCCTCTAGGATTCATTTCTTAAAAAAAATCAAAATAAAATAAAATATTTTCTTTTGCATTTTTAGAGTATCTTTTGTTTTAAAGATCAAAAGGAGAAAATTCAAAAACAAGATTGTTCATTATCTTCACGAACTACGCACACTTGATTCTCACCTCGATGAGAGACGTAGGCAATCCTTCTCGGATTCGGTGATCCTTATTCAAAAATTCAAAACAAAGGAGTTTTTGTTCAGAAAATCCAAAAACATTTTACCTTATTTATTTTAGGGTTACTCTTTGCAGAAAATTTGAACATTGGAAAGATAGCAAAAATATTTTCTTTTATTTCTCCTTTAGATTCATTCCTTCGAACATTAAAAATAATAGATTTTCTTTTGCATTTTTAGAGTTTCTTTTCTTTTAAATATAAAAAAGAGAAAATCCAAAAACAAGATTGTCCATTATGTTTCTGAAATTGCGTCTGACGTGATTCTTGTTTCAACAAGATGCATACGCAACCCTGGTTTTGGGTTCAGTCCACCTGAAAAAAGGATATATATATATAAAAAAAAAAATCTCTTGACTTGGTTGGTACCAACATATTTAGGAGTGTGCATAGAGAAGAAACAAGTGTTAAATGAATTGGGATGATAGAGCGGACCAATTTTGTTATGAACCATAGATTCTTTTGGTACCCCTTGGTTGTACCTAAGCGACACTTGAGAAATTGTTTTGCTAAATATGGTTAAAATGATCATGGTAAGAACATCATTAACATCTTAAACATACCTTATATGATCATCCACCACGAAACCAACATCCCCAAGTACAACGTTTAGCTTAAAACGATGGCAACAACTTGTTCTATACTTTACCCTTCACGAGCCTCGGGATTCGAGACTTCGAACTTGTTCAACTCTCCTCTCTCTCTCTCTCTCTCTCTCTCTCTCTCTCTCTCTCTCTCTCTCTCTCTCTCTCTCTCTCTCTCTAAAAGTTTATGGACTTCTTGATGTGTAAATGAATGAATTTGTATGAATTTATCCCTTATATATGGTTCTTGGGTCGGTTCCCACCGACCTTGAGTCGGGTTGGGTCGAGCCCACTACCCAGCTTAAACTTTCTGTCGTAAAACGTCTAAAACTTTTTATCCCTATGTCACATGAAGGACCACAACATATGTTAGAAAGGTATTTCAATTATCTACAACTTTCATTTTTGTAGTTTTCCCAAATTCCCAAATAATGATGGGGCTATGACCTCCCGTAGTCAGATCACCCGAAAACGTAACTTAAAAACATCTTTTTGGAGGCTTCCACTTGGATTTGGCTCAAGGATCCTTCTTGAGTTGTGTTTAACTTCACATATATTGTCCATATAACTTGTAATATGTCCTTTATAAAAACCCCATCATGTGGCCCTACCTCAGCTTACGGTCACGAGGGTTATATATCTTTTAACGTATTATTCCAATCATATTGTACGAATTTCAAATATCATACTCATGCTATCCTCATGCTAATACAGTAGAATTTCATCCTTTATACTTGTAATATTTTCTCCTCCTTGAGCTCACATTAAGCCGTCTGCAGCCTTAATAACGTGAAATTTTCTGGGGTATAACAATAGAGGGGGGACCTTTTAATAAAATAAAATTTTGAAGTGTTAAAATAGTCCCAAGTCACAATGGTAATATTTGGGGTAAAAAGAGGTCTGAAGCTTTGGTTTTCAAAATCTCCCAAATTAGAATTTTATAAACGAACCTGATATTTGAAATGAGAGCTAATATTAGCTGCGGGTGCAAATGAGAGCTAATATTTACAATAGTTTATGAAATTTTCTAACTTTTGTGTTATCAAGTGATATCAGAGCAGTCTTATTAGAACTTCATTTCTAATAATTTTGAAAATTTCTTTAAAACAATATTACTGCAATAATGCACAATACATCAAAAAATATTATTTTTTAAAAAGGGTACCATTTGTTTTAGGTCTTAAATTTTGACGCCCCAAAAATTATTCATTTCATAGCTTAATTGTTTAAGGAAAAATGGCTGAAATACATCCAAACCCAAATTTGTTGTAACACACCTACCCTTTAAGAGGGGGGTCGGGGGTCGACCCCCCTGAATTAGTAAAATCACTAAGAAATTCAGTAGAGGATAAAACAATATTGTCTTCGTTCTACTTTATATGACACAATACGGTGTACGGGATCAAAATATCTAATTTTCAATGTGAGTTCGAAATAGAATCTGCAAATATTGTTGAAATTTGTTTATTAATTAACAACTACATAAAAATATTATACAAGAAGAAAATCAAAGTATTGACTATATGCGAGAATAAAAAGGAAAGATAAAGAGTTTCAAAAATTATGTAAGAGGTTGAATTCAAAGGAAATAATTCCGCGCGAACCGAAAGTCTAACAGACTTCGATCAAACAAAAAAACTGAAGCTTGCATCAAGAGGAAGAGGGAGGAGACAACAAAATTATCAGTACACGGCATCGCAAATTTTATGAAACGGAAATGTCGATTTCCATTTCGTGAGAACATTAAGGATTTTGTTGCTAATTGTGCTGAGAGTGTGGAGTATACAGTAAAAGAAATGCAAATTTGGTGTTCGTGTATATGTCTTTGCGATGAGAAGAGACCAATTTTTTTCCTCTTTACACCACTGAAGAAATGGAGAATTACTCAGTTGGAACTTCCTGTGATCACTATGCACGGGCTGGTATGTGTTTAATTAGAACTTCCTTTTGGTAGGTTTGTTGATTTTTGAATTAGGGTTTTCAATTTTTGATAATTTGAAGGTTGCTGGGGAAAATAGGTGGACGATTAGATGGACTTTGCTTCCGGACTGTCGATTCCTGTTTCTGACGTTTTCCACGGCCCATATGTGGCTAAAAATCTAAACGAAATGAAAGGGACAGATCTGACTGTATATGCCGTGGTCTAGCACTTACTTTAAGTGTAATGTGAATCATAAAAGGATTTTTTTAGGGAAAACCACATAATTGTTTATTAAACATAAAGTATTTATTCGAATCTGTCCGAATATAATTTATATACTCGAACTATTCATAAAGTCAAAAAAAAATATCCGAGTTGCTATAACTTTTAGGTGCTCAAATACTTTCTTTTATGGTGTAATCCTCTTCTTTACTGTTGTTATCCTTTTTGTTCCTTTTATTTTTTTCTCAACTCTTACTTTTTTTGAAAACATTCAAAATGGACCTTAATGTATAGGTGCTGCTTTATTTTAATTCTAAATATATCTCACGTGATTGAAATAGTCTTTAATGTATGACAAAAGGTGTTCATTTTGATCCTTTATCCAAAACCTAACAGATTTGTCAATTTGTTTTTAATAATTATCGGTCCCCGTGACTAACAAAATCCACCATTGTTTTCTTCTTTATTGGCTCCAAAGAAAGAGCTTTATGAAACCTAACACTATTTTCTCTACCTTTTCTCACAAAATTCACTATTTTCACTTTTCAAATCTATTGGAGCCTAAAATCAAGGATGCATATTTTCTTGATATATCATAAAAACTGTGATTATGTTGGGTATTTATTTAAAAATATCTATAAAATGATAATTAGAGGTCCTATTTTATTGCATGTGTAAAATTTTCATGTTAATATTTAACACAGTTTGTGAATTTTCTAATCTTTTTATTATCAAGTAGTATCAGAGTGTTATTGCACTGTTACTAAATGGCATCATCCTTTCAGTAGTCTCTTGGTATTTATGATATTTTATATCATCTTCTTAGAAAAAGTTTTATTAATTTTTGATCCTTAAAAGCAGGTCTAGCGCTTGCCAAACTTAGATAAAATATAAAGCAAGTAAGACTCCACTATATGCATCTAAATTTTTTGAGTTTTAATTAACTTCAATATAGCTTATTCCAATGATGAAGCATATTGAACTATATGCATATTTACTTTCAGCCTTTTTTGACCAGAATAGAACAGTATCAGATGATTCTGATATACTCTTTAGTGTTAGATTCCATGGTATGCTGTCCGTGTTAGACTCCATGAAATTGCGAAATGTCAAAATTATGAAACTTAATACAAATATTTGTCTATCCTCGATGAGGTCAAGGTAAGTTCTAATATTTGTCTGCATATTTAACTGGTACAAACTGACTGGAAAGGTGCTAGATATACGATGACCATGCAATTTGATGACTATCCTACCAAACCACTCATGTGCATGTTTCCCGAGGGTTTCTACCATCCCAAGGTTTATTTACCAGGAGAAATATGTATGTCTATCCTCGATGAGGCTAGGGTAAGTTCTTGCCATTGTTGTTTTGTTAACTTTTTAGTCTTGCCGATTGCTATGATTGTTTAGGAATCTATCCTCGATGAGGCTAGGAAGGTTTCAGGAGTGTACTTCATTGCGTAAAGATCCAGCATAATGATTATGTTTTCAACAATACATCGATGTAAGCTACTCAAGCTTGATGTGTACTTCATTGCGCTTTTTTTTTTCTTTATATTGAAACTGTTTACAATGATAGCTTTTGTATTCAAAATCTTGTGATGATTTCAATTGTGAAATGTGTACATCGTTTACAGTGTTTTGAATCCATTAAAGACTGCTTTTAAAATATTGTTGGATTGTTGGAAGGATTCCAAAATTTGCGTTCAAAGTTTAGTTAAATTATTTATGAGAAAATTAACTGTCATAGAGTGTATTTGAAATGTGATATTTGGGTAAACCATGTTAATCCTCTTTTAGCTTGTCATTACAATATGTGGCCTTGCTTTTGCAGGATCAGGTTAATTACAGGGCCAAAGTGAGATGGCAGGGCCCGACTATTGCAAATAAGTAGTTGGAGTACAGATTGGGTGAGTTCTCTCTGAAGAGGCTACTGTCTTTTGTTCTTACGAGTTACGACAATGCTTTTTAGTGTACTGAGATTTTTGCAATTACTTTGATGGTTGAGCTTGTGTCCTTTGGATTTTCAACAAAAAAATGTTATTCCACTAATATTTCCAAGATCTAATGTTTACACTACTTTAATACATGCTGGACATGTTTTAAAAATTATTTCCTTAATATATGGCCAGTAAACCTCTGAAAAAAGTTGACTAGATACCACACAGTAAAGGAGCAAAAAGAAGAAAAATACAATCTTTGTCCTAATAAGTAATAATTCACCCCACCCTCAATTTTTTCAGTAATCAAGCGTGCATTGATAAGATTCCTAACTTTTCTCCCATAATATGCTTTAGTATGATGTTACTGGGCTTTTAAACTGCTGTTGTCTTATCAAGATTTCATTTTTAATGATCTTGAGAATTACTTTTAACAAAAAAGTTACTACACCATAGTGTTTGCTTTAGGCCTTAAATTTTTTATGCCTAAAAGATTGTTGATTTGTGCCTTAATTTTTTAAAAGAAAACATTAAAGTTTGTTGAGAAATGGTACACAATGTGTGTGAAAAAGGAAAGAAATTTATCAACTTTCTAATTGAAGGTGATAAACAAAAGTCATAATTTTTGTACAGGTTTGTCTTATCATGTTTATACACTGTGGAATTAATAATTATCAACTCTTTGAAATGCAAGAGATATATAGGTTAGCGGATATCACCTTTCTCTAGAGAACCGCACTTATATCTTTCATTTTGTAAACCTTATCATCTGATCCTAACATTCCTGCAGTTATCAAGGAGTCACTCACTTTCTTTGAAAATCTTCTCTTGCGCGCAAGAAGAATTTCGCTTGAACTTATTAATGATAGCCTTTCAATTTAATCCTGCGAACCTACAATACACGGGAGGCCACTAAATCACATATGTCATATGATTGTAATCGTACTCACAACGTACTAGAGAAGTAGTAGCAGGAACAATTAGAAATGATATAACTATCAATTCCATAGTGTGTATATGTTGCTAAGCAATTTCAAGTATTGGATTATTTGTAAACGTGATGAGCTAGCTATTTATAGTGGAATATTAGGACCTATTAAATCAAAAAAAAAAAATCTTGTCCATGCACAACTAGCTATTTTGTTTACTAATTAGTTCTAAAATCGCTACAACTATTATTAGTCAAATTGCCATTATTCACAAAAATCCATCAGAGAAAAGATAGATATGGATTAGTTGCGGGTCATAAATAAATGGAGACCTTTTAATAAAATACAAAAGTTTGCGGCATATTTTGAAATGTTAAAATAGTTCCGAGTCACAACGGTCATATTTGGGCCAAAAAAAAATCTGAAGCTATTTTTTAGGTTTGAAGATTTGATTTTCAAAATCTCTCAAAGTAGATAAATTCTATAAACAAACATATATTTGCAAAAAACTTCCAAATGGTTTATCCGAACGAGAGCTAATATTGACAATAGTTTTTGAATTTTCTAACCTTTGTGTTATCAAGTGATGTCGGAGCCTTACTGCATTGTTATCAAGTGGTATCAAAACTTTATTGCATCGTTAACTCCATTTCTAATAATCTTGAAAATTCCTTTAAAACAATGTTACTGCAACAGTGGACAATACATCCAAAAAAAAAAAAAAAGACGGATAGCACTTGCTTTAGGCCTTAAAATCTTGATGCCCCAAAAATTATTTATTTCATGGCTTAATTTTTTAAAGAAACAATGATTTTATGGCTTAACTTTTTGAAGAAAACATTAAAGTTTGCACAGAAATGTGCAAAATACATGTGAAAAAGGAAAGAATTTTATCAACTTTCCAATTGATGGTGATCAAGAAGATATAGTAACTTTTATAGATAAGGTTTGCCTCAATGTTATCACATTTGTTGTTAATTGCCTCATTATATTTAAAGATCAAATATTTGAATCTAAAAATGCCACTAATAGTTATTTAAACGAATTATTAAAAGGAAACTATCACAAATTAATACTACTTACTTACTATAATCTAGTTTCTTCAGATAACAAAAGAATTACTCCGATAAAACAAAAACATATTTAACCTAACTTTCTTATTAGGTGGAGTTTATTTAAAACTAAAACCAACAAACTTTTAGAGAAGTGAGTGGTGCCTTTGGCAATAAGGCTGCTAGCTTACATCATATGCGATTCTAAAATTTAAAGTATGTGAATTATCAAGCAATGTTGATTCCCAGCTCAAACACGCTAATCTTATATTTTGGAATGTTGCCACCAAGAATCAAGATATGTTAAGTCTTGTTTTGAAAATCTTAGGTTTTGAGTTTGTGAAGAAGCTCAATCAATTTTGTGGTAAGCTTGTTATTCCACCTTTTTTAGTTGGTTTCTTGTATTATTTATTTATTTATTTGGTTCATGACATTTATTTTCAAAGGCCCAAGACCAATAATCAAAGTCCTCGACTTACCAAAAATTAGATGCCTCTGATCAAGAGGCTCAATCAAACGCAAAAAATTAGATGCCCAATACATACTATAAAACCCTTGAGGCCCAATCAAACGCAAAAATCACATGCCCTAATACATACTATAAAACCCTTGAGGCCCAATCAAACCGAGAAATCAGATGCCCCAATACAAACTATAAAACCCTAAAACTTAAACACCACCTCTGGAAAACACTAAAAATGCAGCTCCAGCACCAAATCCAAAATCTGCTCTTTGGTAGATTCGTTTACACTTTGTACGGGGTGTAATCTCACTTCTTACTTCTCTACGGATCAATCCATCGACTTCCAAAAATTGTGTGTTCATTTTGAAGGCTTGCCTAGTTTTCGTAACACTCTAAATTTATTATTGGCATTTAAATAATTTTGCTCTTTTAGTAAATGCTTTTTATTATTTTTCTTGAGTTTAAAATTTTAATTTTTTTTTTTTTTTTTTAAAATAGACTTGTCATATTTTTTGGATCTTAAAGCTCATTTTGTTAGACCCATTTAATAAAAAGGGTACTAGCTTTCTATATCAAAGGGTAAAGACTTTCTTTCACCCTTTATAAGACTCCCCTCTTGTTCTTCTCCTAACCCCTGTTAGAGACCTCAATCCACATAAGTTACTCTCCAAATATCATCAATATTTTTTTAGTTTTCATGCTTTGAATATATTTTGGAATGTTGCCACCAAGAATCAAGATAGGTTAAGCCTTGTTTCAAAAATTCTAGGTTTTGAGTTTGTGAAGAAGCTCAATCAATCTTGTGGTAAGCTTGTTGTTCCATATTTTTTTGGGTGAAATATTTAAGTTCTCGTTAGAGATTTTGAAACCCCGAAGTAAGACAATTTAATCCCGTTTTTGGAGCTGGCAGTAGTTAGTATTTTGATCATAATAGAATGCTTTAATTGCAAAAAATCAAAGCTTTATTGTTTTAGAAGATGAATAAGCATAAACTCTAATTGAATTAGATTCAGAAAAGATTTACTAGCACAAAAACTCAGATCTAGCATCATAGACTTTGATAAATTTAGAATATTGAATTTAGTGTACCTCAGATCTAGGATAATCGCTAACAAAAAAGGGGTTGAAAAAAAAAAACATGAATTGATGCATCAAAAAAGAAGAAGAAAAAAATGAGCAGCCTGCTGGGGGAGGAGTAACCCCTGTGATAGAAGATAAATTATATTTGTTTGAAGTTAATTATATGCTTTGAGAAATTTGCATGGGCTGATTAAGAACATAAATAGGGATTTTCTGGAAAAAATATAGAAACTTAAAACAAAAGAGAATTACTTAAGTCGAGTTACATTATTAAAAAAATAAAAAATAAAAAGTGGGCACAGACCCATCATTGTTGTGACTATGCAAATAAGAAGTAATGGAAGCTAAGAGTTTGTGTAAAAGTAAGTAAAACAAAATCCTCAGCGACTTTTCTTTGGCTTTGTAGGTTTAGCAGCGCAAGGCTTATCGACTAAATAACTTTTGTTAATTTGTCGTGAGTGAATGAAAATTACTTTTATAATCTTAATAAAATTAGTGTCCTAAAGCAAAATTTTAATCCGAGGCCTTTAGTATGTACACATATACAAACAATTTAATGTTTTATTTTTTCATACCTGTTGTTTTATAGTAGAGTATTCTTAAAAAATATAACTTCTTTTACATCACATAGTATTATTATTATTATTATTATAATAGCAAGGATTAATAAGATGTTAGTCATGTGTTTTCAATACATTACCTTGGATATTGTAGTATAAAATTCATTTAATAATAAGAAGATTTGAGTAGTTGAGTTCAGAATTTTAAAAAAAAATTGGTAAAAAGTTGATAATTTTTTATTTTTTATCTTCGATAGTCTAAGAGAAAATAAAATCACAAAATCCACTAAGTTTTAAAATTTGTTCTTCTTCTGACTTGGGAGTTTGCAAATATTAACCCTCCCACACCCCGCATACACTGACGTACACATATATTATATGTGCATTTTCCACAATGAAAGCCAATACTTTATAGGCAAAAACTTCAATTTTCATATTTAAAAATCGTTCACAATTTTCAGAAGAAAACACAAAAAAAAAAAAAAAAAACACACACACACACACAACAAGAAAATCAAATTAGAGAGCAATTGTCCATCATTGGAAAGACAAATCTACACACATATACAAGCACCTCTCTTTTGAAACTCTTAAATAGAAAATAGACACAAATCACTTGATAAAATTCTACTAAAAAACACCATATTCTTTGTTCGTCTTATTCCTTTTCCGAAAGAGAATACTCTTTCACTGCCTTTTTAGGTGTCCTTGTGCCTTTATTTCAATTCATTTTTTAATGGGTATTAGAAATAAAGCATTCACAAATCTACAAAAAAAACATTCAAAAAAGCGAAGGGAAATTCGTTAGACGGTGACAGAAAGAACAAACTTAACACAATATAAATATTGAAATTCAAAATTGCAAAATCAAATGAATTATACTGTTAGTGTAAGCTAATGATCTTCCAACATAGTAAGTATTTTTGCAACTGAGTATACCATGAAAGTAAGCAAGGTTATAAGTGATTAGTTGATTTTGCAAGAAATTAGCCACCATTTCTTATTGTCATCAATAACTCCTCCTCCTTCAACATGGGCCACCAATTAATTCGAATTCGCCATGTAGGAATCCAAAAATCTAGACCCATTTAAAGCGAAGCACGCCCTAATACAATTTTTTTCATATCTAGAGTTTGAATTCGAGACTTCTAATTAAGGGTAGAAGATGTCTATCCATCTCATCCCAACCTTCGTTGGTTAATGCTTTCTATCTAACTATAGTCAAAAGTATCATCAAATGCTTTTAAGAATCCAAAAGTCTGCATAATGATTTTAAAAAAGAAAAATGGACCAATTAACAAATTAAATTTCTGTGATAAAGCCTATTTTTCTTTTTCTGGAAGTGCAAATAGGAGTAATAATTAACCAATATGATTTGCATTGAAATATATAGAAGATTTACATTCTTTGAAAAATCAAATAAAATAATTACATTCTTTCTACCCATTCAAAAGTCCAGAAGAAATTATGGCAAGAAAGAAAATATATTTTTGTATTTCTATTGAAACAAAAGCTACTGAATTGTAAATTTCTTCATTCATTTGGCTTATTTTCTCTGAATAAATCATTTGTAATTCCTCGAAAAATTGGATTAAATAGATAACCACCACCATCATTAAACAATAAATACATAGAACAGATCGAATTATTCTATTTGACAAGATCTCAAATGAAAGTAGTCCAAGACAAGCTATGTTTGTTATATTATATTTTGAAAGATCAAATATTTGATTCTTAAAAATTGTCATTAATAGTTATTTAAACGAATTACTAAAATGAAACTATCACAAATTAACACTACTACTTACCGTAATATTGTTTCTTCAAGTAACAAAAAATTACTCCGATCACATAAAAACATATCTAACCAAACTTTCTTATTAGGTAAAGTTTATTTAAAACTAAGACCTACAAACTTTTAGATAAGTGAGCGGTGCCTTTGGCAGTAAAGCTGCTAGCTTACATCACATGTAATTCTAAATTTTAAGGTAATTGAATTTATGACGGATACAACAAATTATATGTGTTCCTATTTTCACACACATATACGTACATCCTTAAATAAAAAAATTAACGAATTCAGTTTTATATAGAGAAAAATAGATCTAGAGAACCACCTCATTTTAATTCTTAGCTAGAGGTACAAGATTCAGTTTTAACTAGACTTTTCCACTATTAAAGGTCGTGATGGTAGTAAAGAGTATAATGTATCATTTTACTTTTAATCAGAGATTTCCGATTTGAGCTCTAAAATAAAGTTGTTTGAAAGGAATGCTTTATCCCTCGTAGTAAAACTTTCCGGCATAAACACATATTTATAAGAAATTATATAATTTGTTGTAAATATCGTACACCGATAAGGTTTTACCTTCCGAAAATGTTCCAAAATTTAATATAATTACAAATCCAATTCACCTTTTCAGCAATTTTCAATTATAGATATAGCGATCACGAAATTGAACCACTCATATTGACTCCCATATTCAACGAGCAAAAAGTGTTCAATTTGCATTGTCCACTATAACATTATACATAAATCATCTTATTCCACACATCTATAGAAATCAAACCAAACTTGAAGGTACAAGACTCTGATTCCAAAATAAAAAATAAAAAATCAAAAAATGTGTACCCCTTTAGGTGCACAAAACATACATCTTTGAGTAGACAACCTTAATACAAAACGAATGAAAAATCAAAAGCAAACCATACAAAAACGGTAAAAATTCAATAAATCCCATAATAACTGAAATATTCATTAAAACAAAAGATAGAAAAAGCAAACATAAGAAGTAGCAGCTACCAACAGCAGTGATGGAGATAGAATTTTTCACCAAGAAAAATGCAACATCTGCTATATATAAATAATAATAAAAAATTGACTTTGTACGTATATATAGTGTGATTTTCCTGGTTCAGATAAATCTCCTTCGGCCACCCTGGCTGCTAGCCAAAGCGAATACGAATGCGAAAGGCTAAAATGAGAATGGTAAAAAAGACGAAAAAAAGTAGGGTGTGAAGGAGAATGGCTTTGCCATTAGTACTGAAGCTGCTGAATTCAACGTGGCGTTGATTTCCCGGCAGCTGAAATATGAGTCCAGGCGAAAGAAGTACGAACAGAATATAACCTATGATAATTGGTGCCCAATCTAACATTTTTCTTGATCAATATAATATCCTTCTTCTCCTTTTGTCAATTTGAGGCTCAATTTGATGTTGCAGAGAAATGTAAAGAAAATTGCACAGTATTGTTTCAATTGAACATTTGTCCAGAATATAAGGTCATGGAAATTAATTCTATGCTTGTTCCTCAAGAGAAGTAGCTACAGCGTGCCTAAGCCTTGGGATGAAGGGCAAAGCATCTTCCTTTGTGATCCTTCTTTACGGCGGATGCATACTAGAAGTCACAAATTTGGTCTAATTCAGTAACTTTGACCCAAATCTTTTATATATGTATTAAGAATTTTATTAAATAAGTCCAAATATTATTCTCGAACCCAATAATTAACTCAAATAATTAATGACAATGAGTTCAGTAGTATATATGAACTCATAAAATTCAAATCATGAATTTCCCATGTAATAAATTTATTTATAATTGTTGCGCACAAAATGAATAAAATATTTGAGTTACAGTATAGTTGTTAAAATTTCACCTTACATTATTTAAGTGTCGGGTTGAAATCAACGAGTTGCTTTACCTCCTATTAACTGACATACCTCAAGTTTTATATCATTATAACAAGGAACTAGAAATGATACTTACCAAGCTACTTAGATAGATAAGTTACAATAAAATATTACTATCATCTAAAATAAAATATAAAGAGCATACCCTACTAGAAAATACTTCCTCCCGCTTATTTGTTTGACACTCTTAAATCGGATCATTCCAATAATTTGAAATCTTTTCAATTTAGATACTTCTAAAACTAATGTTTTTCCTTTCGATTAAATTAATGAGATATTCTTGTAGTGGTTGGGATGATTTGCCCGAAAAGTGTATAAATTGTCTATGAAGAATGCTTCAATTTGTCAATTGGAAAGAGTCGCATGGAGAGCAGCCTGAAAAGAGAACTTATTCGAAGGTCATCACGTTGTTTGTTTTGTTCTCTCTTCTTCATCATCATTTATTTTTCTTTTCAAGTGGCCCCTCTGGCTTCTTATAACTACAAACTTTGCCTCTAAGTTCGGGAATCACCCTTTCCGCACCATGGATTATCGTTTTCTACATGAATGATTACCTACGTAAGTCACATTCTATGATTGAGTTTTATAAAATTGATTTGTAGAACACGATCGTTTCTAATCATCTAATGTCATCACCTAGATGCCCGTTACCCCAGTTTTTTCTGGACGCATGTAAGTTACAATCATTCCTATAATAACATATAGTGAATTTTCTTAGGCTAAAAATGCATATTTGGTTTTATTTTGGTTTGGGGGGGGGGGGGGGGGGGGGATGTTTCTTGTGTTGCTCAATAAACCAATACAAATAGCAAGTTACTTTTGCTCAAACTTTAGTCGAAAAGCCTCCGTTACATTATAAAGAACGTGTCTTAGAAGGAAAAGCAAAATTGTCCTACATAGGAAGAAAAAGTTGAAAGGGGGCTAATTAGTGAGTGAGAGAAAGAATCGATTCGCGAGTAGCTTCGTATTAAATTTAGGTCTTGGAACTGCTAAAGAGAGGGAGAGATTTGCAATACAAAATCATACATAAGTCTATGCTTTCCAGTAAATCATTCTATGTAAATTTAAGTTATTGGGTACATAATTAACACTGTAATCGGAGATACCATTGTTTCTAGTACAAAAATTTCATAAAACAATATCTTTCTATGGAATTACGTGTATTTTATATTTATTTAGGCTACCAATTGTATGTCAGGTCCTCCCTACCACAGAATAGTGCACCCTACACGCCTTCAGCAACGTTGTCTGAGATAATCAACATCTTATTGAACAATAATTGTTACTTTCTCTGTTTAAAAAAGAATGAAGGGATTCAAGTATTAAATTTTCTAATTTCCTTCCTCTCAACTTTTTAACATAGGAAATTGATATTAAAGAGTACATAAAGACTATAAATTTTAGTACTATTTTTATTATTAACATTATAGAAAATAATTGGAATTAATGAAAAATTTATTTGGCTCTGTAAATAAAATCCCACTTTACCCTCCTAACATTTAAAGGTTGGAAACGATACCCCCCTCACATATTGAATGAGAACGATAACCCGCCTATCCAATATTTTCTGGTGAGAATAAGTAATTAATTCCAAAAAAATAATAAAAAGTCACTAAACTAGCCATTGAAAATGAGATTTAATCTTTGTTAAATCTTACCTATATTTTTTATATGTCCAAGTTTTGAATTTCGTATATATATATATATCAACAATTAAAATTAAAACACAAAATTTGGTGGATTGGAAACAAAAGAGAAGATAATTTAATTGCTTATGTAAAATAGTGTTAAATAGTAATTATTAAATTTACCAATATATTTTACTACAAGTAACAAGAAAAAGTTTCTATTTATATTTTGGACGAATTCAAAATTACGACTAATATCACATATGATATTATTTTGATTAAATGTAAGATACTAAATGAAAAAAAAAATAGTTAAATTATCATAGTAAGAAAAACTGAATGAGAAAAGGGTTAGAGAAATGTGTATATATATTCATTATGAATTAAATCTAAAGATCAACTCAAATAACAGTTAAAAAGATTAATTTATTTCCTTTAATTTCACAGAAATATCGTTAATTTGACTGTATTATATAGAAAAATTAGATGATACTTGACATTTTGTTAAAACAATATGATATATCGTACTCAAACAAGCGACATCGCAATTCAACATGATTAGTGTCTTTTAATATAGTCTGCGCATCGCGCTGGTACTAATACTAGACTGTATAATAATTAAGATCTTGACCCTCTTGTCCCAGAAAAAAATAAAATGAATGACACGTACCTTGAATTTTATTAACAAATTTTTTCAAGTAGTTGTTATACATTATTTTCAGCGAAATAGGTGAATGAGACAATAATAAGAGATATATATTTTTGTATTTAATTTTAAAAAGAAAAGAAAAAAATCCTTATTAAAAATAAAAGGTTATCACTAGAAAAATATTGGATAGGGAATTATCGTTTCCCCATCCTTCAATATTAGGGGATTCACTCTAGTAATGTTTTACAAAATGAAATTGGGAGAATATTTACATTAAACACGAAAGAGGAAGAACAAGGAAAGTTGAGGACTCCAAGGAGTAGCAGTAAAATCCAAAAATTGAATTTCAGTGTCTGTATTCAACTCCTAATCTGCTCCAGTGAAATTGGAATCCTAGTCATTGGTTGACGTGGAACAATCTTATTGGCCAAGGCCCTACCAGATCACGGCGTTTTCTAACAGATTATTCAATTCAATTCAATTCAATTCTCAGCTCAAACACGCTAATCCTCTCCCATTCCGTAGCGTTTCCCTCCATCTCCTCGCCGCCATTCGCCGGAAAATCCACCGTAGTTGCCATTAGCTGACCGTTGATAATTTATCCATTACGTGATTATTTGTTCTTCAATTTAAAATCTCAATTTTAAGTTTTTTTTTTTATTTGGATAATTTGATGCCGACGAGTCAAGGAGGAGGATCATCATCGAGGAGAAGCATATCGTTGACGAGCTCTAAGAAGAAAGAAAATGGAGCAGGACAACCTGATTCTGCTCACCGCAAGTCTATTTCGGTGTCTCGTTCCATGTACGCCTTTATTCTTATATTGAAATAACACTAATTTGGATATTACTCCGTCCGTCCATTTTTGCTTGTCCCTTATTGAGTATACTAGAAATAGATGTTCACTTTTACTTGTCTATTTTGGAAAATCAAGAGATAATTTAACATTTCATGCCTGCTTTACCATTACTATTGATTATTGGGTTGGAAACTTCAATGAATTGTTAGTGGCTGCACACCTGTTAAAGTATGTGCCATTGATTTCAAGTAATAATTAGGAGATGATATAGTAAAATTGTCATTTGCATCTAATGGTGTGGTCAATGAAGTGAGTTGAGCGCCATGAGGTGTCAAGTTCAAATCCTGGCAGAGACAAAACAGTGGGTGATTTCTTTCCATATTTTCTAGCCTTGGTAGGCAGAGTTATCTGGTACTTGTTGCTTGTTGGTGGGAGGTGGCAGGTATCTCGTAGAATTAGTCGAGGTGCGCGCAAGCTGACACGGACACCACGTTTATCAACCAAAAAAAGAGTAAAAATGTCATTTTATATATTGCTCCTTAAGGCGTGTGCCATCAAACATGGACAAGTAAAAATGAATGGAGGGAGTGTAAGTTCTGTTTCTAGAAACTCTATAGCGAAGGTTTCTATAGAGTTAGGAGTATCTTAAGCTCTGTTTCGTCAGGGAGGATTGAACTCAAAACACTCTTTTTAGTTGTGAATTATATTGGTTCCAATCACCCAAGTTCATAGTGATATGGATGCCTTTTCATTTAGGTACATCGTTGGACTTTGAGCTTGTGAATTTGGGGGAGCTGGCGGTGTCATACATTTGTGGCCATCACATATTATAGTGTTAGATTTTGTTTTGCTACTGGTGTGAAATGATTACAATGTGCAATTAAGCTTTACTTGATGCTTCCACTGCTTTTTGTTCCCCAACTTGAGCATTGGAGATGGATATGTGCTTGGGTTGGGGGATATCAATGATTTATTTGCTTCATATTTATAGCTAGATGAGGGATAAGAAAAAAGCTTATATTGTATAGTTAGAATGTTGGGCAATGTGGAGAAATGGTGTTATAGTTGGAACTGCAGCTCAATGATTGTTATTCTCACTGAGGTGCCGAAGTCTTATCTGAAGTTGAAAAACTGCATAATGAAAGTGCTTATTGTATGCTGCATTCATCTATAGATGAGTTGCAGCTTACAAATGCTACCTTGGAAGTCATTCTATTTGATTATTTGTCTTGATTCACCTATATATATAGCTTTTCTAATAAGCACAGAAATGCTTGTTGGCTATACACCCATGTCCAATACTTAAAATGATCCTGTTGTTCATTTTGAGTGGTTCAATTGGCTACAGTGTGCAGGCTTCCTTGAGGTTCTTGTTTGTTCAGTTTTTTGTTTAAATTCACTCCCCTTTAGGTTGGTTGGGCTTTTTTGGGTCTCTGATGGAACTGCTGGAGATTGAACAGCAATTTACTGCTTTGGTTGTTTGTTATGTTCTTGACACATGCCGTGAAATTTGATTTAGTGATAAAGCATAGCTAAGAGATTCTTTTGCTGGTGAGGATAACCAATATTTAAAAAACATGTTCAGGTTTCGAGTTGGGATCATAAGTAACTCTGACTTAAAATCATCATTATGCTTATTTTGAGTTTTGGTAGTTTTTCCTCACGAATTTGTAACAGCGGACTGACTGGAGAGCGCACAGTGAAGAGATTGCGGCTGTCAAAAGCCCTAACAGTACCTGATACTACAAGTATATATGAAGCTTGCCGCAGGATGGCTGCTCGTAGACTTGATGCTTTGTTGTTGACTGATTCAAATGCGTTGCTGTGTGGTATCCTGACAGATAAGGTTTGACTTGAATCGTGCAAAAATGCTGTTAAAAATTTAGTAAATAGAAGTCTGTAATGCCTATTTCACTGATGCTTTTTCTTTACTCACTAAGGTGATATCGTTAACTAATTCTTCATGCATCCTTTTCTTTTATTTCCTTTGGGCAAATTGAAGGATATAGCAACAAGGGTTATTGCTCCAGAAGTTAATATACAGGAAACACCAGTTTCAAAGATTATGACGAAAAATCCCGTTTTTGTGCTTTCTGACACACTTGCTGTGGAAGCTTTGCAGAAAATGGTGCTAGGTTGGTTTATCTGAAATAATTCAAGCTGTTAACTTTTTTGAACGCCTTTCCAACATCTTATGTATGTCCTGACAACAGGAAAATTTAGACATTTGCCAGTTGTAGAAAAAGGAGAGGTCATTGCTTTGCTTGATATAGCAAAATGCCTTTATGATGCGATTGCTCGCCTCGAAAGGGCAGCTGAGAAAGGAAAGGCCATTGCAGCTGCTGTTGAGGGAGTTGAAAAACACTGGGGGACATCTGGTTCTGGTTAGTTTAGAATTCTGTGTTGTTACTATTGCATATAGTGTAGGAGTGTCTATCTACTGGCTGTGTTTGTCAAGTTCATGTGATTGGATGATGTTTTTATTGGTCTTGAAGTACATATATTAACCTTCCCATTTTTTTGTTTTTGTTTTTAGCAAGTTCCAATACATTTATAGAAGCACTTCGAGAGAAAATGTTCAGGCCTTCACTGTCTACCATCATTTCTGAAAATTCAAAGTAGGTAATACCTTCATTTTTTACAATAGTTTAACTTTCTAAGTAATCTGCAGGCGACTCACTATCTGTTGTGTATGTGTGGTGTTTCTAGGGTTGTTACAGTTGAACCAAATGATACTGTATTAGCCACAGCCAAAAAGATGCTCGAATGTCGAACAAGCTCTGCAATCGTAACAGTTGACAACAAACCACGAGGGATTTTAACGTTAGTAATTTTCCCCTTGTACCCACATGTTTACATTTATCGATTCTGAGCTATAGTGTAATGGCATATTCATCATCTCATGAGAAGATTGTCATGGACTCTGCAGTTCAAAAGACTTATTGATGCGAGTCATAGCACAAGATCTTTCCCCTGAGTCCACTCTCGTCGAGAGGGTAATCTCTCTCTCTCTCTCTGTCTATCTCTCTTGGTAACTGAGGGGATACCTTTTTTTTGCGATAGCTCTCTGTTTATTATCAAAGTAAAGGTTTAAAAAAATATTAGTTCTTTAAATTAACTTAGAATTTTTCATTCTTTATTGTTTCCCTTCTTTTCTTGAATTTGAGAGACAAGTTATCTGATCTCTATAACTTTCATTTTGTTTTGCATCTAACATCCAGGTAATGACCCCCAATCCAGAATGTGCTTCAATAGATATGCCTATTGTTGATGCTTTACATACAATGCATGACGGGAAATTTTTACACCTTCCTGTTGTTGATAAAGGTACCATTCACCTCCAGTTACACTTCGAGTCCGGTTATCTTCTTTTTCCAGATTTCTTTAAATTTGTACTTCTTCTTTGTGGCAGAGGGAGCTGTTGTTTCTGTTCTTGATGTGCTTCATATCACTCATGCAGCTGTAGCCACGGTAAGGCAGTACACATGAACATGTCAATTTTTCCCTTCTCAACTCACCATAAGCAACTACTCCCTCTGTTCACTTTTACTTGTCCACTATGGACTTTGCACACCCCTTGAGAAATAATAAATGAAGTGCATAATTTACCATGATATCCGTATTAATTGGTGTATAGTCATAATGGATTTGGAATGAGTAATTAATGCTAAGGCTAAAACAGGAAAAATAAATTATTTTTCTCTTGATATGCGAAAGTGGACAAGTAAAAGTGAAAATTTATTTTTGGAACAGAGGAAAAGTAAAAGTGAACGGAGGGAGTATTATCTTTTGGGCTATCATTTTGGTGGTCAAATCACCTTCTGAATAAGGCCTTGTATGTAATTACCTCATTCAAGTCTTGACTACTTTGATGAGTTTGCCATGTACGCATGTATATTCAAAGACATATAAACTCTTGTTTGGATCTTTCAGTTGAAATCCTGCGGACCACTTTGTTAAGACTGACTCGTTACCGAAAGTAAAACATGCTGTCAGTTTACCAATGTAAAAGAAATTCCAACTTTGTTGAATGCGTGAACAGAATACTGAAGGAGGTTTATCTATATATTGTTGCATATTAGAATTAACTTTGGTCGCAATCCGCAAAAGCAATCTGCTGGATGATGTTCCAAAGATTCTTGCATTTGATTATGACCTCCACTTCTAGTATTAGTATTCAACTTTTTCTTAATTTTGGATCAGTGAATATTTCAACCAATCCTTTAGCCGTGCTGCTGTTTGTGCTTTCTTACAATGTGTTTCCTGGCAAGTATGTTTATGTTCCTGAGTCTTTGTATATCATACTGACATTTAAATATTAATTGGTTAATTTGTAAGTTGTCATATTCACGTTTAGTTGGAAGCTGCTCAATTTATTTACATCTGTGATTTTTTGACAACACTTCTTCTTTCATTAATTGATTAGAAACTTAACATGAGGGTTAGATATTGGCACCTTTTCAACTATTAATATCATGTCAAATTCAAGCTATTCTATGATGTCATTATTGTTAAAAGTAGCAAACAATCTTGTGGGATGTTGAAAATTTTTGTCGCATAGTATTTTAATCTTAGTTTCTAGATCTAATTTGTTAAGTCCTCTTTTTTCGCAA
This sequence comes from Lycium barbarum, assembly GCF_019175385.1. Taxonomy (NCBI): domain Eukaryota; kingdom Viridiplantae; phylum Streptophyta; class Magnoliopsida; order Solanales; family Solanaceae; genus Lycium; species Lycium barbarum. Next base: position 160,382,002 of record NC_083337.1, on the reverse strand, counting down.
AGATTGTGGAAATTTATTAACTGTTACTCACTAACCAGGTGGGAAATACTGCTGGAGTAAATAATGAAGCTGCAAACTCTATGATGCAAAGATTTTGGGATTCAGCCCTGGCATTGACTCCGGATGATGACGATGAGACGCGGAGGTTAAGCCCTTAATCTCCTATCTGTGAACTCATAATTTCTCTTCCTTTTGTTGTATTATCTCTCACATTTTTTATTTGACATTTCAGTGAAAATTCCTTGAAATTGGCTTCCGAAGGGACAGAAACAGGAAGATCTATTCCCTATCCTTCATCTAGCCAGCCAAATAGTTTTTCATTCAAGATTCAAGACAAAAAGGGGAGGATGCACAGATTCAACTGTGGTATGTTTAAATAATACAGTATGTTTTTAGTTAACAAAAGAAATTAGGCACTTGTTAATGTTATCACATATGACCTTGTGTATCTTTTTATGTCCACCTAAGGAATAGCCTTTAATCCCTTGTTTCCTTTTGGTGCATCCATGAGGTAAAGGTGTCAACCGGTTCATTGTAACCGGTTTTAACCGGTAACCGGACCGGTTAAACCGGAACCGGAACCGGTTCCGGTTAACCGGATATTAGTTTACCGGTCCGGTTCCAAATTTTTTTTAACCGGAACCGGTTAAAATTTAAAAAAAAAAAAAAAAAAAAGGAAAGAGCCGTTGGGCCTCGGTAATGGACCGTTGGCAACGGTCCATTTGCAAAAATGGCCGTTGCCAAACGGTCATTTTCTTAATTTTTGGCCCCCAAATTTTTTTTTTTAACACTTTAACCCCTCCCCCACCCCTATATAAACCCTTCTTCATTTTCATTTCAATTCACTCTTCTTCATCTTTCTCTCAAATCTCAATCTCTCAATTATAGTTACTTTGCAATAATTAGCCACAAAGTCTTATTATAGTTTCAACTTTCAATAATTTTATTATTCTACTATTTTTGTATAACTCATGTATTATTTGCAAGTTAAAAAAAAATACAACTTGCAAATAAATGTTATCCAAGAATGAATAAAATATATAGCTCATTGAGCTTTCTTCTATTTACTTGTGTTCATATTTTTACTTTTATTAAGTTAGGAATATAAGTATATATAGTATATAGTACATATATATAAGTATATATAGTATATATACTATATATATTAAGTTATACACATATATAAGTATATATATTATATAAATATATATAGTATATATATTAAGTATATATTGTATATATAGTAGATATGTATATAAATATACATATATATAAGTATATAGAGTATATAGTACATATATATAAGTACATATAGTATATATATTAAGTTATACATATATATAAGTATATGTAAGTTATACATATATATGTGTACGAAAAGCACTATTCTGTATTGCTGACTTGCTGTTAGGCTGTTAGTCAGTAAATATTTACACTTTAATTATAAAGTTGTATAACATATGTAAATATACCTACAATATACAAATAAATACTATAATATATATATATAATACAAAAAACAAAAAAAAAAATATTTTAACCAATCCAAACCGGACCGGTTCCGGTTTGGACTTTAAAACCGGTTAACCGGAACCGGCCGGTTTCCTAACCGGTTCCCGGTCCGGTTCCGGTTGGAACCGGTTGACAAGCCTACCATGAGGTCCCTGTAGGTATAGAAAATTGGTTGTTCATAGAAAATCATATCTTTTTGTAAGATTTTCTACTTTTTGGTATACTTCTTGTATGCGGGTGATTTATGCTCTTTGTTTAAGATCTTTACTTGATTTAATAATCCTATATGACCTTGTACCTAGTACAGTACCTAGAAATTCTTGTTTCCATTGGCCCATTTGTTTCTATATCCATTCAGGATGCTGAATCATGCAGTACCATTGATATGCGTGAACAAAACAAAAAATGTGCACCTCTATTTTGTCTCTTTCAGGCATCCTGAGACTTACCTTCCAAACTGTCATACTTTTCCCTGGGCTCCTTACTCCCATCATATTTATGGAAGTTCTGTCCTTTCAATTGTTTCCATATCACTTGTGTTTCTCTTTTGTTCTTTGTGTTGGTGCTCTTGAATTTCCTCATCAGGCATTGTATATTCAGCAGTGTCTGTTGTTTGCTAATTTTTATTATTATTAGAGAGACATTGAACTCTGTGGTTTACCCATTATTGGGAAAATTTTACACTTGTTTGTTTATTTTGCCTCTTGAAACCAACTCTAGGAAATTGATATGATGTCTGTGCTTTGTTCTCCTTCAGTATTCAACAATTATGATAATTATGACTCCCATGATGGCCATAATATTTTTATATTTCAGATATTCGGAACATGACAGATCTAATAGCTGCAATAATTCAAAGAGTGGGGGATGACATTGACCGAAACAATCTTCCTCAGATTCTGGTTGGAATGCACTAAAATTTCCTTGTACATTTGAATGATTCTCCTCGCCTTGGTTTTCCCTGTTTGAGCAAGTTGACTATTATATTCAAGAACAATTACTCTTTTGCAGTACGAAGATGAGGATCATGACAAAGTTGTACTGGCATCAGATAGTGATCTTACAGCAGCTGTTGACCATGCAGGATCTGCGGGTTGGAAGGTATGATTAGCTTTCCTCTGGCCGTGGGTTTTGACGCATGATTTAGTTAATGTGAATGAACATAAACCCTAGTAACAGGAAAGAAGATTTACTTATGACTAGTTATTAATTTTGTTTTGCTTGATTACGAAATGAGGCCTGATGACAAAAATCAACCTGAACAGGGGCTAAAATTGCATTTAGACTATTCAGGAACAACCGGCGGTAGTTTGGATTATGCTCATACTGAATCTGCTTGGGCCTCAGCCTACAGCTCTGTAGCAGCTGGTGCTGCATTAGTTGCGGGTTTAGGCGTATTGGCGTTCTTACGGAGATCCAGTAACTAATTGTTCGAAAGAAGGTTACCACTTGATAGACTGAAGAATGGGAGTAGCACATCAACTCATTTAAGCTCAATGAGTGGATTGGATTTCAATGAGTATTGGTGCTATAGAATTGGATGGTTGCTCTATATTGGAACCGTTTTACTTTTTCCTTTTGCCTGCTATCCAGATTTGTAGTTTTTGGTTTATAGTGATGTAAATTGCGCCCAATAATTTCATTTCAAGTTGTCTTCAAAAGTGAACTGGCAACAGTACGCAAAATTTTAGTGCCAAGAGTGTCTCTATCTCCGAACACATTTCCGAACATATGGAATGCACTGCTCCTTCCTGCTCGGTCTCTCTCTCCGAACACATTTCCAACTATCTGCAAGGCAAGACCCTTTAATATCTGTTTCCATCCTTTGCAATTGGTGGTTTGACAAGGTGCTTTTGCATCATTTGCACAAGAAGATGCACAACTACGTTAGATAACTATTGCTCTAATGTTATTCTGCAAAAATCAAGCCAAGCTAAGCTATTGAATTTGTGTGTAATATTTGCCGGATATTTTTTTGGTGCTATTATAGTTTTCAATGGTTTAAGGCTGTGGTTTCTGTTCAGACGGGATCTAGGATTACAAGCCAATGGCTCTTAATACCATGAACAGCATAGACTTTTAGTTGAGTATGTATATTCACAACGTTGAGTTCGGATGGCAATTACAGTTAAGTGATGTCCGCTAAAAGGCTGTGACCGCACCTGACTCTGTTATTCTTCGTTGTCATTCAGTGGGATATTGTAACAATTCTTATCTCAAGGATCATTTCATAAGCAAAAGAGTATTCCATTGATTTCAACTCAAAATAAAATTGCAATGACTCTCTAAATGAAGTATGAAACTACAAGAAATTGAATCTAAAGTACATAAGCAAACAAGCAAACCAAAGTCACGGCTGAAGCCCCTAACCAATTCGGATCAGGACAGATGAATTGACATTTGCTCAATGTTTTGGAAGACAGAGGATGCAGCTTCCTGCCGTGAATTTGCGTAGGAGGCTTGTAGCCATGAGAATCGATCGAGTAGAGAATGGAGAGGGAGCAAATAATACAAACAAAGCCCATAGAAAAAGAAAAAGGTAGGAGAAAGGGGGAATTTGCAAAAGCGTCGACAGCAGGGTTCGAACCTGCGCGGGCGAAGCCCAACAGATTTCAAGTCTGTCTCCTTAACCACTCGGACATATCGACTACACATCTAAAACGTGCTAGCAGAAATCTTTAGACGTTAATGTTTTTAACATTATGATTCTGCATAAGTAGAAAGAAATGGTAAATGCATCTGTGTTTACAAATTTTCTTTTCCGGAAAATCCACTCAAAATAGTGGAATACAAACAAGGAAAAAGTGAGTTTTACACAAAATATATCAAAAAGTAAAATGTTAAAGCTTATCTAAGCATACAGCTTTTATGTGAGATTATTTTCTTGGAATATTAATATTAAAAAAACATAATTAGAGAAAAACTAAACAAAAACCAAATTCAAAGATAAGGTTAAGACTCGAGATTGGGATTACAACATATTTAGTATAATAGCATAAGTGGGATCTGGAGAGGGTAGAGTGTACGCAGACCATATCCCTATATAGGGAGGTAGAGAGACTGTTTCCTATAGACACTCGGCTCATGTGTCACGACCCAAACCGATGGGCCGTAACAAGTGCCCGACCACTACTGGCCAAGCACCCCTGTGCTTGCATTTACTTCTCACTGACTGTCCTGGGCCCATATACAATCTGTAACTGTACTATACTGTCTCCCGAACAATCAACATAAACGACACCGTATCGGGAATCCACGGCCAACACATACATATAAACATAAACAATGAGAATAACAGCGTGAGCCGATTTGGCCGCCACATATATATACTGTACAACAAAAATACATGCCGACGAGGCTGCATAACAACACGACTACTTATCACTGTCTACAGACCACTATGGATAACAGACTGTAGAAAGGACAGGACAAAGCCCTGCCATACCCGTATGCGTACACAACAGAATAGTATGCCGAAGGACTGCAGATCCGGATCAACGGAGCGTACTGCTCGTCGCTGAGGAGAGGTCCTATTGCTGCGAATCGTCCGTCTGGCTACCTGGTCCTACGGGCATGAACGCAGCGTCCACAGGAAGGGCCGTCAGTACGAGTAATGTACCGAGGATGTAAGGCATGAATAATAACATATGAGGAATATATAGCATGAATACTAACACAAAGGAAGTATAGAGCATATCGTAAGATAAAAGAGTAACCTGTACATATGAGTGCCTTTTTGGCGGGTACCATGCATGCTTAGTGCTGCGGAACGTGCAACCCGATCCACATATATACATATATACATATATCCATAGTAATTTTTTCTTTGAAAAACATTTCTTGTTCATGTATACAGAAAACAGAACATTTCATATTGCCGAGGCGTCGGCTCCGCTCCATTCAACCCATATAGCCCGCGTCCAGGCATCCCGCGTCCGGGATGATAGGTTACGCCAACTGATCAGGTGGTTACGTGTATATAACGCTCACCCCTTTTCCCATATTCCCCATGTACATATACATATATCATATAAGCAGCATGCAGGAGAGCCCAAAGAAAGTTATGTCTCTATCGGAGTAACGTAAGGTCGGTAACCTCCGATTACATTATGGAATAATCATGATCGTCATGTCTCACCTTGAAGGAACAATTATTATAAGGCGAGACTAACAACGATGAATAAATTAAGGGAGTCAAAAGATAGCTCAATATCGTCATTGAAATCATAGCTTGGAACCTTTAAACATGAAATCATTCTCATCATAGTCATCATAGAAAACTATTATCACCTTTGGCGTCATTGTCATCATGATAAAAACATGTTTATCATTGTTGTCATAAGAGTTTACAAAATCATAAACCTCTGTTTTGGAAAAATACAGACATTTTGGAAAACATTTACGGGTCATCAGGAAAAGAAATCATGCCTTGGAATCATAAACATCTAACTTTTGGAAGTAAGGAGGCTATGAAAACATTTATGGAATTATAATCATCGGAATCATGCCTTTGAAAGAAAGGGGCGAGCCTTAACATACCTGTTCGACCTCTTACTAGCTACACTTATGTGTCTGAGCTCGTAAGTCTACATTTAAGAGGATTTATACTAACGTTAGCCTCTTCATCGTACACTTATTCCAAGTTTCAAACCAAATTATTCTATATTCTGTCGAAAATCAGGCAGCATCTCCCCTGTTTATATGCCTAGCCCGAATTCTCAATTCAACAACCAACAACAATACCAACATTAACCATAATATTTCCAACTCCAAAATACTTCATAAACACCCCATATGGTGTTTGTTCCATATTTCCATGACAAAATCATTTTATAACAATCTTACAGCTCCTTCTCCGTAAATAAACTAAGATTAACGTTAATAGCAAGAGATTCATACCTTTATTTCGATAAGAATGCTATATCTTTACTCCTCCACCTTGAGCTTAAGCCACATCGCACTAATACATAATTTTGTAGTTGCAACTATACGCCGTCTAGACCGGAATTTGGAAATTATACCTGGTTTTGGGCTAAAACGTTGGTGGTGGAAAGTTGGGGAATTTTCTGGAATATTTGAGGGGTTCTTGGTGTGTTTGGGACGAAAATGAGGGGGTCTCCCCCTTTAAATAGCGGTCCAGGTTCTGCCTGGACCGACTTATTTTTCCTTCAGCGCGTTCGCGCTGGCTTATTTTTTCTGACTGCACCTTCGTTCAGTAAAAAAGTCATAACTCTTGATCCCGATATCGTGTGATGGCCCACGACATATGGTTGGAAATCTAATTCAATTATCTACAACTTTCATTATTTGTGTTTTTCCAAATTACAAACTTATAATATCGTTTTGTCCCCTCCAAGTCAGATCATCCGAAAACGTTTCCTTAAATCGCCCTTTTGGAGGGCTTATGCTCATATTTGGCTTAAGGGTCCTTCTTAGGACTTGTTCAACTTTCCATGTACTACTCATGTCTCTTCATATGTCCTTTATAAAACTTCGGTGTGTGGGCCCCACTTAGCTTGCAGCAACGAGGGCTTTTCATCAAGTGCCATATGAACCAATTCACCCCATATAGTCTCCAAATGTCACATATAGGTTATTATTACATTCTTATAATATAACCTTCATCCCGAATCTGGGCATCAAATTTTGTTCAGCGCATTCGCGCTGTGTTGGCCCTTGGCCTTCTGCGCGTTCGCGCCACTCCCTGCGTGTTCGCGCAGGCCATTTTCCTGGTCTGCCAGCCCAACTTTCCTTCAAAGCCTCGGAAGCTTAATCTCCTTAATTCACTGGTTTTCCAATCCTCCTATAACCTATTACGCGAACTCGGACTCTTATAATCGTAACACGAGCACCTATAATCTTGTATCTTCTCGACAATAACTCCGATGTTTGCAATTGAGTAGCTACTACCTTACAAATCTCGACGTACAGAAATTACGGGGTGTAACATCATGACAAAGCAAAAACAAAACAGGTCAAAAAAAGAAAAAAATAGTAACTACAACAAAATAGTTAAGCAAATAACAAAAGACGGTAGATAATAACAAAATCAAATGATAAGAAATTACATGAGAAATACTACGACTACTATTAAGGAAGGAAAAGCGTGACAACGCTTTACTACCTACTAACTTTCTACTCTAATATCTGTCATGTGCAACTTCTTACCTAAAGTCATGTCCTAGATAAGCTGTAATTGCGTCATTTCTCGTCTAATCATCTCTCCCTAATACAAGCTCGAGATTGGATTCTTGTATATTTTCCCTTTTACACCAAAGTAATAGGAGTACTAAAGTATAGTATTTAGTATTTCTGCTTTCCTAAAACGTTTGATACTTTTTGTTTTTCAAATTCAAACTAAGTGAACTTAATCAGTTTTTTAAAAATATATTTTTCATCACTTTACGAAGTACAACTTATTTTAGCTTTTTGTATGGTTTTCCAAAATCTGAATAAATTATCCTAATTCGTCAAGCAAAAATATCTAACAAATTGAAACGACATGACTAGTTGGAGTACTATTTTATTCAAAAGTACCGAGGTTGCTGTCAGTGATGTGTTATTTCAATTTTAAAATTAAAAGTCATATTAACGTGTCGCCTTCTTATTGGCCAAGATAGTGCAGTATGGGCTCGAAATTAAAAGTCCTGTTAACGTGTCGCCTTCTGATTGGCCAAGATAGTGATTATGGCCTCTTCGAGCAACGACAACTAAGCAAAAAGACGCGAATGATAAGCCAATAAACATTAATCGTAGCGTGTGGACCCACAGTGTACCTTTTTGCTTCTCTGAAAATTGCAAAGACGGAGTAGTAGATAGGACATATTATTCTGTAACCTGGGCACGACATTTAAGAAAGAGGGAAGACTTTTGAAATTTATGATTTAAAATAAGCCTTGAAAATTTGTGTGGCTGTAAATCATTCTTAAAGTGAATTTGTTTTCAAATTAGGAAAAGGATCATTCATTTTGACATGAATTAAAAAAAAAATAAGTTCAAACAAATTGAAACTGAGGGAGTACTATTACAATGATGCTATCCTGTAACAATGTTTCACTATAACTGTTAAAGTGCCACAAAAAACTTAAAAGCCAAATTTCACAGAGCGGTGATTAGACCAGTATTGTTGTATGGGGCGAAGTGTTAGCCAGTCAAGAACGCTCATATTCAAAAGATGAAAGTTGAAGAAATAAAAATGTCGTGGTGAATGTGTGGGCATACTAGGAGAAATATAATTAGTTATGAAGATTCGAGTCAAGGTGAGAGTGGCCTCAGTGGAGGATAAGATGCCAGCAGTGAGACTGAGATAATTTGGACATGTACAGAAGAGATGCAAGGGTGTTTCCGTGAGGAGGTGTGAGAGGTTGGCTATAGACAGTTTCACGAGAGGTAGAGGTAGACCGGAGAAGTATTGAAGAGAGGTTATTAGACAAGATATGGTGTAGGTCCAGCTTACCGAAGACATGATCTTAGATAAAACGTTATGGAGGACACAAATTAAGATGGAAGGTTAGTAGGTAGTTGAGCGTGCCCTGTGAATTCATTCTTACTAGTAGTCGAATTCATCAATTACACTTCCAATTTTATTAGTTTAATAAATAAATCTATATAGTGTTGTATCTCATTTCTAGTACAAAGAACCGATCACGCGATAAAAAATAACATACGCATTATAATTCCTACATAACTTGTCTCTTAACAATAGATTTCTAATACTAACAACGAAATAAACAGTTCCATTCACATGTTTGCACTTTAAACTTATAGCTCTGCTCCTTTTAAGCATAATGCAAATATCAGTAACACCTTTGTGCACACATACTTTTCATATATGATGCTTCTAAGTTATATGAACACACAACATTTAAGATGTTCATGCTCCAATGTTTTATTCTCTCTCTATATATGACTTTTTTTTATTTTTTTATTTTTTATAAAACGCAAAACTTGTATATAATATTTTCTAGGTATCTAAGATAGGGTAGAATTTTAAAATTTGAAATTTCTAAAAGTTGTATGAAAATAAAGTGGTAATTAGATATTTAGAATATTTCTAAAAAGAAAAAAGTGTCATACATAAAATGTGATTAGAAAAAAGTATAAAATATTAAAGTAATGCTTAGATTTTAGTTTGAGAAAGCAAACAAAAAATTGTAATTTCAAATAATTCTACATTGTTATAAAATTTTATAGAAATAAATGTAACTATATTTATAAATCTCAAGTCCCTTTATGTGGCATCGTTCAAATTTTAAATTAGTAAGTACGAGCATTGAATTTAAAGTTTTTTTGAAATAAAATTTACATATTTAAAAATTATTTAAAAACTACTATGCTCTGTCCAAGTTATGTGATAAACTTTTCTTTTTAGTTTGTAAAAAAAAAAATGATTTTTTTTATATTTAGAAAAAATCTAACTCAAAACATTTTTCTTTTAACTTAATGAAATAATTCACAGCTATACAAATATCTATGAATTATTTTAAATCACAAGTTTCCAAAGCCCTCATTTCTTTTTTAAACTCATGCCTAATCAAACTATATCACATAAATTAAAATATCTTGAGACAAATTTTTAAACTAAAGCTAACACTTATTTTAAAACGGAAATAGTTTAGAACATTCCAGAAAGTTAAAAAGTGTCATACATCAATTGTGACCAGAAAAAGTATAAAATATTAAAGCTATGCTTGGACTTTAGTTTGATAAGACAAAATAAAAATTTAAAATTAAATAGTTTAATACATTTTAATCTATAGAAAAAACAAATACAGTATATAACTGTATAAAACGTTACAGCTTACAACACAGCACTATCACACCTCCCCATTTTCTCTACACAGAGATAGCTTCCATTTTCCGCTAAAAAAAAAAAAAACACCATGGATAACAACAACAACAGCAACAACAACCCTCACAACCAATCTCCGACTGACCCCGCCGCCGCACAAACCGCCACATACCCACCGCAAACACCATTTCACCATCTCCTTCAACAACAACAACAACAACTCCACATGTTCTGGAATTACCAACGTCAAGAAATCGAACAAGTCAACGATTTCAAGAACCACCAACTCCCTTTAGCCCGTATAAAAAAAATCATGAAAGCTGATGAAGATGTACGTATGATTTCTGCTGAAGCACCAATTCTCTTCGCTAAAGCATGTGAGCTTTTCATTCTCGAACTCACGATTCGCTCTTGGTTACACGCTGAGGAAAACAAACGTCGAACTTTACAGAAGAACGATATCGCTGCTGCGATTACTCGTACTGATATATTCGATTTTCTTGTTGATATTGTACCTAGGGATGAGATTAAGGATGAAGGTGTTGGTGTTGGTGTTGTTGGGCTTGGGCCTGGAATGGTAGGCCCAAATACTGCTAGTGGTGTGCCGTATTATTATCCACCATTGGGCCCACCAGGTGGGATGATGATGGGTAGGCCTGCAGGTGTGGTGCCAGGGGTAGATCCGTCAATGTATGCGCCGTCACAGGCGTGGCAATCTGTATGGCAGACCACAGAGGATAATTCATATGCTAGTGGTGGTGGTAACAGTGGACAGCAGGGTAACCTTGATGGTCAAGGGTAAGTTTGTCATTTTGTGTTTATGTTGTTTGTTACTACCTTCAGATCTGGATAAGTTAGGGTTTGAAACATAAGTGGGTGTTTGTTTGTTTGGACATTAAAAATTGGAGTAGTAGTAGTATTTGTGTGTTAAGTTGAAAATGGTATAATTTGGAAATTGGAGTTGTGTTTGGATATGAATAAAAATTGGAATTGTTTTTGAATTTTTATGAGTGATTTGGAGTGGTAATTGTGAAAACAACTGTATGGAGTTTTTCAGTTTTTTTTTTTTTTTGGGAAATTGGAGTTGTGTTTGGATATGAATAAAAATTGGAATTGTTTTTGAATTTTTGTGAGTGATTTGGAGTGGAATTTGTGAAAACAAACTTTTTGGAGTTTTCGAATTCCTGAAAATTCCGGATTCTAACTGAAGTTGAATTCTAGAAAATTGTAACAATTCTATGTTTAAACAGTTTTCTGGTATAAAAATCTGGAAAAAAAAGTGAAAATTATCCATTGGAAGTTTGGGAAATGAAAATGCTTTATTTTGTATCCTGAAAGGTGGTAATCTTCCTTTACTTTGCTTCTTCATGAGTATTAGTCTGGGATATTAGTTTTTCTTATTCAAACTGGAAGTACTAAATATTGGAGTGAAATTAGCCCAAACGAAGCGGAATGGATATAGAGCTGAACCCAACTAGTTGTTTTTCTTAAAATGATGCTGAACACAATTCGTTTGGGATTGAGTGCAGTTGTTGTTGCTTTCTTTTATTTTCAGAAAGAATAAATTTAGGGCAATCAGTACCAAATTCAAGCGACTGTCTGATGAAATTCATGCAATCTCTAGTTGTTGTTGTGCTTGTGATGTGGTGGTAGATGTTTAAATAGTTACCCATAGCTTCCTTAATCATGTGCTTTTTCTTTGCATATTTTGGGAAATGATTTGACATATTAATTGTAGGTAACTTCGTAAGTAAAAGACATAAATTGTACTATCCGTATTAAGATTAACAGATATTATCTCACACATTTCCTTTGATACTCTTGGCTATGTAAAACAGTCATGATTGATTGTCATGATGAAGACATCTGGTTTGCGGTAAATGTTTTCTGGAACCAAATTGCATGCGTGACAGATGTTCTTCCAATCAAATTGATGAAGCACGAGATTTACATGTTCGATATTTTCCATGTACAACTATTTTTCCTTTTCCTTTTGTCGTTATCTTCTGGTTGGGAATAGTGTTCAACAGTGATCTGTCTTGTCCGTGCTATGCCTACCTCCATCAAGGTCTCATAATTCTGAAAAACTAATATCTGATTGACTGGTCTGAGTTGAAAGAGTATAATAAACCTTTGTACTTCTCTCACAGCCCTTTATGTGGTTGTTTGCAAGGATGTAATAGTCGGTTAAGTTGTTAATGCATATTGAACACATGGCCATAAGGTTAAATGGCATTAAAGTTAGTTCAGTAAATCTCATTAGAGGCTTCCTAACTTTTATAATAGAAGATTTTAAAACCAAATTTTAGGACCTAAGAGAGTTCAATGTGGTTTTGTTTGAGAAGTTCAGGTGATGAAAGGTTGTAAATGTCCTTTTTTATAAATGTATATGCAAAATGAGAAATCAGAAGAACCATACTTGTATTAACAGACAATATTTGCTGATCAACAACTTTTCTTCTAGGATGTGGGCCATCCCTATTTCCTCAAAACCTGTCAGTAGGATCCTAGCATTTCAAAGGAAAGTGGAACAAAAAAGAAAAACTCACCCCTGTTTTGGATAATTTAAGGGTGTTTAAAATCTGAATTTGCATTCCCTTTCAAAATCAGCTGCTCTCTTAACTAAAGCCAGAAAAAACTTAAATCTAAAATTTTAAAAGGCAGCAAGTATGATTATTATAGATCATCTTTGAAAACTGGTCCAGATTGGACAGGCTGTGGTCTGATTGTTAAGATCGACAATTGATCTTTTTTTCTGTTCAGACTGAAGGTATTTTGAATTTGTGTTATTGCTTACAGCCCTACCATTTACTCGGATTAGCCAATTTCGCTTAAATGAAGGCTCACTTGTAACATTTTGTAACAGTCAATATGCATGTAGACCATGTTGATATCACCATTTGAGAAATTATTAAATGTTCTAACTTCTCAGGCTTAGATGCATCACATTAATTACCTTCAACAACGACCTTATGTCCAGTTCTAATTTATGATCAAATCGTTTAGTCGTTGTTTACACACCAAGAAAAGAGATTACACGTGCTGTGATAAGTAATAATGACACGAGGAAGTGAAAAGCTGGCCAAGGAATAATTCTTTTGATATTTTTTGACAGTGAAGGTTAGAAACAAAACAGTTTCTCAAAGCAAGTTAAGCTTATTTTGTTAAGATTTGTAAGTAACTATCTATTTTTTGTTCTGAGAAAAAGGAGGTTAAAAAGATTAACCAATGTATAAGTAAAAAGATCACCATGAAGATCTAGAGCAGGTCTTTCTTGTATATCTCTTGTTTAGTTAGGCCCATGACTTGTAAGTTTTTACTTGGGACTTGGTCATTTTCACATGGATTTGGAAAGTTCAGAAACTTTGGACGGTCAATAGAAAGTGTAGATTTCCTAGAATCTATTTTAGATTAAGATTAGATTTGATGAACTGGGGATCCAAATCTAAAATTGTCTATTCCCTCCTTTTCCTATCAGTCCAAATTTCGAATCACACTAGTGTTCAATTGAAAACACCTTTATTAAACTAGAATTTAAAAACTCCGTTATTAAACTTGAGCCAATATACTTTTCTTCGTGAAATATAACAGCTTCTATTCTTCTGTCTTTGGTAATCCGTGGTTGAATACATTTGCTTTTTACCAAAACTGGTCTTTTTTTTTTTTGTTTTCAAAAAAAAAAAAAAAAAACTGGTCATTTTTCCATGTATCCACACCTTGCCTCTAATTTGATTAATGGGGATATCCGGGACATAATGGGCATGTGAAGAGAAGAGGCCTAGATGCCCCACTTAGGTGTGAGAGGTTGGATATTGGTACGAGGAAAGGTAGGCTGAAGAAATATTGGGGGGAGATGATTAGATAGGATATGGCGTAGCTTCAGCTTTTCGAGGACATGACCTTAGATAGGAGGGAATGGAGGTCGTATATTGAGGTAAAAGGTTAGTAGGAAGTTGAGCGTTGTCTAGTGTTTTTTTTTTGGCAGGGTTAGGCCTGGTGGTAGTCTGGTGCACCGTGTGTGTCGTGATATTAGCCTTATTCATGTAGTTTCTTGCTTTTGATGTCTGTTACCGTCTGTTGTCTAATGTGTGTTGGTTATTGCACTATTTTGCTGCTGTTACTATTCTCTTATCTGAATGCTCTGTCCTGCGTTCCTTATTAGTTGCCTTGTCTTCTTCACTGCCGCATTTCCATTTCCATAACTACTTTGATTTGTGATACTTGAGCCGAAGGTCTTTCGGTAACAACCACTCTACCTCCATGAGGTAGGGGCAAGGTCTGCGTATACTATTTTGTGGGATTATACTGGGTATGTTGTTGTTGTATAACTCTTATTCATAAATCAAATGACTTCATTTATTCTTGGCATAACTTAGTTTCATTTCATGGTGGCATCTTTTAGTTTTAATGACATGTTGCCTACACTTTAAGGGGTACCTGCAGGTGAACACCAAGGTTGATGTGGTCGCAGAATTGGCTTTCAGTTCCCACAATTCTCTCCGTTGTAGATGTAGTTTCTCAATATGATTTGAATTTATTGGGATAGCAACAAATTTAATGTCTTGGGTATTCATCATTTATGGTTTCTTAATAAGATTCCAACTTCAGGATCTAAAGACGCTCTTATCCATATTGTTCAACCATTAAACCTTAGTACTAAATTTCTCCGTGTTCCTTTCCTGCAGTTAAAAGATCTCGTTTGCTGCTGATGTGGAGGCTTAACAGCACAAGTGCAACTAATGGTTACATAAGGGAAATGTAGTTTCTTCTCTCAAATGTGAATTCACCTTATTGCTAGCCATGCATACCGGTTTTAACTGTAATGACTTGAATCTTTTTGTCTGTATAAAACTTGACTCTTTGTTTTGTCCAGTGCCATATGCTGATATAGCTGCGTTCACATGTAGCTGTATTGGTTCCTAATTACTTTGTTTCTTTCGGAACTTTTAGTTCTTGAATAGTGTCTGCAGTTTTCTTATTTTCGTGAAGATAGCAAAAGCTGGTGATATGCCTACATATGTCAAAGTTTTTGTTCTTTCTAATCAGTAAGTTCATACGACTTATTTGCGGCCCCCAATGATGGCCACTCATAGTAGGTAGGTGCAGGAGAGTCTAAGTTTATCCTTGGATGAACTGCATTGCTAATATTGATCCCCCAAAAAAGACGGTAGGTACAGCTAGACTGTTCATAATCTGTGGAAAACATGGAATATAGAAGACGGTCTAGGTATATTGGAGATTGTGCATGTCATACGCTCCAATTCATCAACATTATTTACTTTTATGTTGCTGCTAAAACGTCAAAACAAAAACGGAAAAGGGTCAAAATTACCCCTTTAACTTTGGGAAATAGTTCATTCATACCTTTCGTTATACTTTAGGGCCAGTTATATCCTTTATCGTTATCCTATGGGGTCAATTATATACTTATGTCTAGCAGATGTCACGTGGCATCATTCCAACCCTTCAAAATTTCCCCTCAAATACCCACTTAAATAACTCAACTCAACCCGATTTTTTTTCCAGCCAAGGGGTAATGGGTTGGGTTCGTATCAGTTTGGCTGGAAAAAAAAATTCGGGTTGGATTGGGTTATTTTAGTGGGTAAAAAATTATTTGAGGGGAAAATAATTTTGAAATAATTTTGGGTATAATTGGCCCTAAAGTATAACGAAGGGTATGAATGAACTATTTCCTAAAGTTCAGGGATAATTTTGGCCTTTTTCCAAAACAAAAATGAGAAGCCTGTATAATTTAAGCTGCAATACTTTAGAAGGCAGGATATTAACAAATGCGCCTTCATATAATCCTTGAACACCATTTGTCAACTTTAATAGTGTACTTGAGCGATGTTCCCAAGTCCCAAAATATGTTGCTTCAAGGCTGTCAAATTTGGCCCAAAAGGTGATGATCCGTTCAAATTTTTACAGGTTGGGTTCAAAATAATTTTATATTGGGTTGATTTCAGCTCAACTCAACATAGCTCATTTTAAAGTAATCTTCAACTTAGCCCAATACTAACTCATTTTTAAGATTACTTAAATTTGGGTTTATTGCTTGAGATTTAATTTATTTGTTTAATATATACACTTTTCTCGTATCATGTATCTTATAAGTTTGTGGTGTGTTCAATATGAAGGGAAATATTTTTCACGAAAAATATTATTCTCGAAAAATATTTACCATGAAAATTATTTTCTTAAAAAATATTTTCCACGAAAAAACCGTAAAAATAATTTTTAGGAAAATAATTTTCGCCAAAAATGTATTTCTAGAAAATATTTTCCAAAAAAATATTTTTCTAGAAAATAGACCCTTCACAAAAATTGGGTCAAATTGAGCGGCTCATGACCCAGCCCATTTTTAGTCCATTTCAGCTCAACCCAATTCAGTCTAAATAACTTTTGAGCCAATATTAGCCCAATTCATTTATTACCTCAGCCCATTTTTATTGAGCGAATTTCAGCCCGATCCGCCCATTTGACACCCCTAATAAAAACATTAAGGTTTTAACACTTCTTTTCTTTCTTTGGATATACCATCGAATTTGATTTTTAAAGAGTTCGTTATCATCTTCACACCTAAAATGGAATTTGGTTTCTCTGCTACGAAGTTAGCTGTCTCTCTATAGGAAAGAGATAATCACACCCCCGCCAAAACCATATTATCGGGAAGAAACCTGATTTCGAACTTTGTCTTCTCCATTTTTCCTAAAGTTCAGAGCCCTTATTCTCAGGAATGTCTTTCCACTGCAGCCTAATTCGACCTAGTATTGGCCCTGATTGGGACCAAGATGGATAAAACATCTTTCCTGACATGATTGGATCAACCCGTTCAAAGCATTTAAATATACAAAGCGGTTGGTAGATTAATAAACATAGTCTTTTCTTAGTCGCGTCACTCCGCAGGAGCAGTATTTAGAAGACAGGAGTGTCATTTTCCTGTAAGCATAAACGATCAAGAAAATTAACTATCCCCTTTCCCCCACCATCCTTTACAAACTCATTTAATAATTTCTTCCTGCAAATCAGGTATCTCTCTCCCATAAACCTAAGGAACGGTTTCACCCTCACTGTTTCAGTCACATTTAAGCATCGCTCAGAACTGTATTTATCAAGGCTTAAAGGAGGACAACAGGTAAAATGAAGAAAATGGATGTCTTGATCAACAGGAAAGTGTACAAAATTCGAAAACCGGTTGGGTAAGGGAATTGGGAGCTGAGGGAGCCAATTCGGATGACAAAGTCCCATTAAACTAGACGGTTCAGAAATAAGACTACATGGTATACCAACTGCTACGGATTACAATATGAAACTAAAATTTTGCAACACTTTTTATCTCTTGCTCTACATCTCCAGTTGCATATTTCTCCTTCGCAATTCCTGCAGTTTCACATATAGAGTTCAGTATCTCCGTTGCAGAGGATCATTACATATATCAACAATATATTAACTGGTAGTATTACTGGCAAGGGAATTGAAAAGGAACTCTAGAAAAAAGCGAAGTATCAGAAACTCAACATATTTCATACACCATCAGCAAGTCAACAAAAAGATAAAGGATCAATATCATAAAACACTTAGCAAGGTTAAAGAGCAGACAACAAGTATGAAATGATTCACCAGCAATAGGGCAGTTAACGCAGATATCAAGTAAGGACTCGTAGACTACTCATGCCAAATGAACATCGGTTTTTTCCGGGGCGAAAGAGGAGCTCTAGGTCAAGCCTCTTATTCTATTTATCCTATTGTGTCTACCCGTCATGCAGGTATGGGAGACAGAAGTCTCATAAAATATTCATATATATCAATCAACTTAGTCTCAATCCCAAATCAGCAAGATCGGCTTTATAAGAACATTTAGATGTGATAAACTTGAAAAAACATGAAATTGGAGAAACAGCAAAGACACCATGCTATAATCCATACTCACTTACGCTGATATTTTTTTTGAGAATGGTAATGTTATTCACTTATATTACTACTCAACTTCTCCTTTTATTTCTTTTCTTCATGTGATTATATATCTTTTCTTGATGGCACTATTACGATTACCGGTCCCAAGCCCGGATAAAGGAGGAGGGTTGCCGAGGGTCAATCGGAAACAGCCTCCCTACCCAGGTAGGGGTAAGGCTGCGTACATCTTACCCTCCCCAGACCCCACTATTGTGGGATTACACTGGGTAGTGACCACTATTACGATTACCAATTCCTGATAAAATCTGAACAGAGAAAACAAAGGAGGGAAGGACAAGAGCTATGTTGCTCGGACTCTCCAAAATGCTGCCAAACCTGTGTCGGATCCTCCAAAATGCACTCCTTATGGAGGATCCAACACGCATCCGGCGGTATTTCTTTTGGAGGATCCGACACAGATTTGGCAGCATTTTCGAGAGTCCGAGCAACATAGGACAAGAGTTTGTTTATTTTTTCGTTTCTCTTTCAGGAGCTGGAGTCTGTTTGGAATTGGCACCAAGAGAATTAAAGTGAAAACAAGAATGCCCACAGACAAAACAGAACATTAACAAGAAAAGAGGGACAAAAAGTAACGTCTACTCACATCAAGGATGGTGTTATTACCAATCTGAATCCACCGGGAAAATATGTACGTAATTATATCTTGAGCTTTTTTACAGGTAAAAGATATATATATATATATATATATATATATATATCAATCAAACAATCAACTTCGAGGAATCATATTTCTTATCCCTTCTCTTGATTTTATGTGAGCTAAATAGTGTTTGTCTTAACTAGTGAAAATTAAGGAAAACACACAACATTATGAAATGCTGATATTATTGGAAAAACTGTTTCTATCTCAAAATTCTATTAACATTGATGAACCAACTTTTCAATATCTATAACAGATTCCTTGTAAGATAAAATTATCAACTTGGACCTGCCACACAGAACCCAAACTCCAATTATGTGTAGAAACACCAATATTCCTTACAAAACTACGGTAAAACATGGGCCACCTCCTTTTAAAGGCTAAAAGTCCTAAATTTTGCTCTTTCGACTCAACTCCGTCCAGCACTTTAATAATTATATGCAAGCTGCTGTGGACATATCCTAACATAATTGAACCCGAGTACGATTTGTAAATATGTTTCCGTATAAATAGAAATTTGCATGTACATATATCTTATCCCTACATTAACACATAGCACAACTCTAATTCCATATGATATTACAATGTAAGATTCTCCACACTATACTACAACATATAACCAGCAATTAACCAAGCAAGTCTCGAGATCCCACAAAAATTAAGACATCCAATAACCAATCATATATAAACAATTAGCCATAAACAAATTTTCACCATGATATAAGATACAGGTCGAAAATTACCAATTAAGAAGCACCAACGATGATGTTGTTGATAGGAATGAAAATCAACTTGACGAAAAATCCAACAAATCCCATCACAACAAAACCGATCGCCGTACGGGTTGCAACCTTGGTGAATTCTGTACCACAAACATTCAAGTTAAACAACAATTAGCAACCTTCCTAGAAAATGGTTGATTTACTCAGGTGCTCATTACTTGTAAATTTTGATTGTTCTATGGTAATATTTCACAGTTACTAACAAAAAAAAAAACAATAAACCCTAGATCTACACATCGAAAAACACACAAAGAAAAAAAAAAACTACCTTTGCGATCAGGTTTGTGACACCTTTTGACAAGCCTAACACTGTCTTTAGCGAAATCTCTAAGAGGATCGAAAACAGTATCAAGAGCGTCCATTTTTGGATCTGATCTGATCTCAAAGAAGAAATGAAATTAGGGTTTCTCTGAATTTGGGGGAAATTGAAATATGGTTACAAATGAAATATGGTTGAGACTTGAGAGAGTTGTTACTTAACACGGAGAAAGGGATAGCGATTGGTGGTCAAAGCCCAGTGACGTTAGATGAAATGTCTAAACTACCCCTCACACTTGTCATCTCCATCTTTTTGACTTTCTTTTTTTTTTTTTTGTCCAAATTTTCGAAGCTTTATCACTTTCTTTTTCAACAACCCTTTGCATGTGTATTGTTTGCATGCAATAATAATATAAGAGTTTTTCGTTGATAATTTATCTTATAGTAGAATAAAAAAGTGTACTAAAGGAAATATCTAACACCAAGTTGGATAATGACTTGCATCATATATCGTTTGAAATTTTTTATCGTCGGTAGTTGTCTTCAATATCTTGTTTTTTCGTATCTTATTTTAATTAATATGTGAAACCAACATTGAAAACATTTTTAGTGCGTAAACTTATCACTAAAATGCCATTCAAACCCTTATCCATCAAATTCTACTATTAGTATTATCAGTTACAAGCCTTAATACCTAACCAAGTATAAGTTACATGCCTCGAAATCTGAATATATATTTTTTTTTTTATGATCGAGAAATTCATCTGGAGCAGACCTTTTGAGCCAACCGCAATAGTCGAAACTCGAGAATGATAGACTTGCTCCTCTACCCTTTATTACTTAAATACCAGAGTTAGTTCACGAACTTGTGATCTAACTATCTAACGAGATACTTGTACTCTTGGTTAAGTGCTACTGGTCGTACTTCCTTGCTTTAACTTCCCTTTCAGACATGTCTATATGACTATATTGTGTATATGCATCTTACATACGCTAATATTATGAACTTCAATTAGATGAAGCGCATGATATGTCTTCAGGATACAATTGCTCAGACTTCTCGTCAAGGGCAGAGCTAGGTAGGGTTGAGGAGTTCATCCAAACTCCCTTTGGCGAACATTGTATATACAAAGTTAAAATTATTTTTATGTTTATATAGTAGATGTTAAACCCCTTAGCTTCTACATGTATTTACTTATTTATATTTTTGACCCCCCTTAATGAAAATGCTAGTTCCGCCAATGCTTCTAATAACAAGAAAAATTGACAGCAAACAGTCATAGTATGCTTAATTATCTAGGGCAGAATATGGTGGCTTAGTTTCTCAATCATTTGATCAGCATCATCCAACCATCGTTGACGAAGCTTACTGATTTTTTAAACTGCTGAAATTCCCGTAATAGCCAATAACGCTCCGTGGAAAAGTAACAGATTTTCTTTTCCTTTTTAACGTTTAAGAAATTAAGTTTTATTTTTCCCAAAGCAACAAGTATAAGGCATTTATAGAAGAATTTTTTTTTAACAGTAAATGCAATACTCTGAATGCAACTCCAACACATCATTGACTTGCAACAATATGGAGTTCACGGTTCAAATGTTTCCGGTAGGAGCATCACCAAGCAAACCTAGAGCAACTAAAACAAGTTCAAATCAGATGCTTGGATATTATTTGATCCGATAACCATAATGAATAATGGCAACAATTGCAACGGCATCTAAAAAACCTAGACATCTAGTTAATATTTTTGGGAAGGTAGACATCTAAACTAAATTTAAAGACAGGAACTGAACACCCTCTGCAGTTAGTGAGCAAGGGCGAAAGCAAAACGAAGGCAGATAAACTGTCTATTTTTTATAAGCTTACTCCCCATTGTAACATGTCAAAACTCAGTCTATAAGAGACCTATATACTCATTTTACAAACGAGCAAAGTCGGAGGAAAGACAACCATTTACACATATAGACGGCCTTTACATGATGTAACTTAAGGACTGCTTCTTTCTAGAGCCCCCTTCTCCATACAAATCATTCCACTGAAGAAGCTCAGTCATATTTCCGGATTCAGATGAAACACTTGCGCAAACCTATAAGAACAGCCAAATGGACACCAATCGTCAGCATGCTTATGCAGTTAAATAATTAGAAAGTTTGAAAAGACAGCCAAAAAATTTGAACTCACCTGCTGATGAGAACATCTAAAGTCCTCCATATTCAGTGGTCGTAAGTCTGCACTGCTGTATGGTGCTGGAGGTGGTCTACCATCTGCACTAGCTGCAGCATGTTCCTATATTCAACTCTTAGCATTAGATAACTGTTTTAGCGAATCTACTAAGGAAACAACAACAACAACATACCCAGTACTAGGAGACACACACACATATATACACACAACTCAAATCAGATGAACAGAATAGCCAAATTAGCCAGTGAGGAATCTATACTCTCTTCCTTCTAGGTCATTAGATAATTTTTTGTTACGTCAGGGGAGGGAGAAAAGAGAAAGGGATGAGCTGGCCCTCAAACTCAAGTTTTTTACGAGCCATGAAATCAGCCACTGATGCTTGCATCAGTGTAGGCTCCCTACATCATGCCACATTGGGGTGCGCCCTTTCCCGGACCCCGGTGAACGTGGGATGCTTAGAGCACTAGACTGTTTTTTTCTTTCTCAAACCCAGGTTGTAAGATTTAAACTCCACAATTTTGAGAAGAAAGCAAGATTCCACCAAATCCAGGACCAAAGGCACCAACGATTTAAACTTTAAACGCAATGTACACATCAACCCCAGACCCTTACTTGTTGGCAGAACCACATCAGAATCTCTGATTGTTGAGTTAAGATGCTTCAAAACGATCCTCTAAAGCCCATGAAAAATTATCTATAGAAAGTGGAGTGACATACATAAAAGAACCACCGAGAACATCTATTGGAAAATGTTGTTTTCTGCCTCAGTTAAGCAATCAATGAACAAACATCAAACAATAGAAAAATTGTACCTTTTTTTCCTTTTCTAGGATATCTCTGATGGGTCGATATGCAGCTGCTACACAGAGATTCTACATAATAAAGGAGTTAAATTAGAAAATACAGCGGCTTCAAACTTCACAAAACTAGTCATTTATCCAAGCAAACATGAATAGCAAAGTCACCTTCAGGTCACTTCCGGAATATCCATCTGTCATACTTGCAACAGAATCCAGATCAACATCCTGACCCAAGTCTTCTTTTGCGAGTATCACTTTGAGAATTTTTGCTCTGTTCGGAGCATCTGGTAAACTGACCATCAACCTGTACAGATAAACATATAAAGGGCATTAAGCAAGTATTAAAAAAAAAAAGAAAAAAAAACTTCAATAATATCTGCAAATTAGTCGTTCCTGTTTTACCTGCGCGGCAGTCGCCTTATAACAGCCTCATCAAGGTCATATGGCCTGTTTGTTGCTGCGAGTACCAAAACCCGTTCAGTATCCTTTGTGAGCAACCCATCCCAATTCACCATGAATTCATTTTTCAGTTTGCGCATCGCCTCATGCTCTCCTGGATTTTCCCTTCTTCCCAGCATACTATCAACCTTGGGAAGGCCGCATAAAGAAACAGGAGACAAGAGAGATCAGCAGAAGGATAGAAAAATTAAAGCAGGAAACAATATGCTAATGTTTAAGGAAGCATACTTCATCAATAAAAACAACACTGGGAGCAATTTTACTAGCCAGCGAGAAGACAGCTTTTACGTATTTCTCAGCCTCACCAACCCACTGCAGCATGGTAAAATAAGAAGATTAAGGCTGTTATAATGCGAAGAAGCTACGATCAACAATATCATCCAATAACTCAATAGAGAACAAATAAGCACCAAGGGAACAAACCTTTGAAGTGATACTTGACATTGAGATATTGATAAAATTTGCACCCGCTTCAGTGGCAACAGCCTTTGCCAGCATGGTTTTCCCAGTTCCAGGAGGACCAAACAAAAGTATTCCCTTACAGGGCTGCGCATGACATTCAAGAGCGATAATTTTCTTAATTAACCACAAGTCTCTAGATGATGCTTGAAAATTCAAGTCCAAAAAAGGAGAGACAACAGTTGAGGTAACTTTTCTCATCAAGTACAAACTTCCTATCAAACCGCCCACATGACATTGAGAAGAAAATTAAACGCAGAAAAGGAGAGACATATTACAAGGAAATTTTGACATCCAGCCATAATGTTTTTTGTAGTTGGAGAATTTCAACCTCCTTCTTTGGGGATCTCATTGAATCAACGATAACATTTGACATGTACCATATTGATATGACCACGCAAAGGGTGACTGGACTGAGTAAACAAGCAATTCTAAAATAAACTTCAAGTACCAAGGAACTCAAGAAGCAAAGCAAAGAGCAAGAAATATAAAGTGACTGTCTTTATCTTCAAGTAAACTGTGAAAATAATTTGGTCAAACTTAATCCAATCCTTAAAGAACCAACGTGAAAGTAATATGATAGTTTGATAATACTCTGTTTTCCTACAAAATACGGATATCACAACAATACTACAAGGTCATAGTCTGGCTTTATTTTAAACATTTTAGTGGGAAAACAAATGGATAAAAACATAGCAATCTCTTGCCTAAGAGGTAGATCCTTGAACAAAAGGTCAAGTACTTCCAGCTTTTATCAAGCTAATACAATTAGACAACCAAAATATGGATAAAATGTAGCTGTAAACCTTGGTTAGTTGACTCTTGCAGAAAAGTTCAGGTCTTTGTAAGGGAAGCATGACCAACTCTTTTAGTGTATCCTTGACATTTTCAAGTGCACCAATATCATCAAATGTCACCCCAATATCACCGGGGGGGATAATATCAGCCAGAAGACTCTTCTCAAATTCATTTTCTGTCGTGGCATCCTGGGTTGGACACAAATTTGTTCGTGAGTCAATATCTGCCATATCAAACTAAGGAGCTTCTTATGAATGACAAATTTAGCAAAGCATCAGATAAGGGATATCGTAATCACCTTAAGTGACTTCTTCAAGCTCTTGGTGTCATTTTGCATAGCTTGTAATAGTTCCAAACCATACTGAATGCTGTTAAATCGGAAAAGATTCCCGCAATAATTAACCTCAACAATTATTACAGTCAAACAAACCATGGATAGGAGAATATCAACTGCTTCTATCTATTACCTCACAGGAGATAAAACAGGCCTCATGTCAAGATCTGCTTGAGTGTTCTGCATCAAGTGATGGCTCACCGCCCATCCAACAACCTTCTCTGCGCCTTTAAGCACCCAAAAACAATGATAAATTCAGCTCTTTTTACAAAAAAATATCTGGATGACCTAATTATCTGTTTCTTTTTTGGGATGAAGGATAGAAATGATATTTTTGTTGCTGAAATTGATCTAGAAGTCGGATTCAACACCTAAATCTTAGGATTCGGGGATATGGATAGGAGTATGGGTACGAGTATAAAGATACAACCAATAAATATATATTGCGACAAATACAGAAGTACATTTTTTTGACAATTAATATAAGTGATTAAATTCTTGGTTAAAACTTATCTCCTATAAGCAAAGTATACTTTTTCACAAGTTATCTCCTATAATAGCAAAGTATTCTAATACTTTATGTCTTTATGTGAATACACACACACACATAAATAAAATCCTAAAATCCCAAAATCAAAGCAAATATCCGGTCAACCTACAGTTCTTAGCCATTGGTATAGTCAAAGCACTCAAGTTAGGTTGACCAAATCTATCCTACTCCCACGCCCAAATTGTATCGGATCGACACAGATGTGGTAGGATTTTGAAGGATCTAAACGACATAGTGACGATATAATAGTGAGAATCCACAGTAGCCAACGCACCCTCTACCCCCATCCCCACAACTACGGGAAGAAAAAGGAAAACAAAGGAGAAAAGGAAAACACTGAAAGAAGCAGCTTACTTTCAACAGAGAAATTTCGGTCTTTGATGGACAATGTCTCGAGTCCATTACATTTTAATCCAATCCGACTCAGAACCTATATAAGAGCAACCATCATATAGAATAAGTAGTTAAAGACAGACGTCATATGATTAACCTATTGACTTCAGAATCAAGCACTCAATTTCCGAAAGACCCTCGGCTCAAAAGAAAACAAGGAAAACAAGGGAAAAGAGTCAAATACGGACAAGCAAATCAAAACCAATTGTTCACACAATAACAAATAAAAAGAATATCCGGGAGCACCAACCCTAGTCTTAGAATGTTGGAAATTCATTGATTGACAACATTTTTGGGGAAAACAGGACTAAATAGCAGATGTATTGAGTTAGTTTCATGAGGCTAACGACTGAGAAATTGACAGAGAGTTGCTCAAACAGTGAAGATTAATAACATGGAAAGGCTACAGTAAGAAGATTTTGACAGTAAGGTCAGCTTACTGTTTATACATGGGACAGTCAGGTAGGGTCCAACTCGCCTTGGAAACATATTTGGAAAGTCAAGGCTCCATTTAAAGTTGTTTGTTTTGCCTGGCTGGTGGCAAGGCAATCTTTCTTAACCCAGGAGAACTAATGAGAATTACAAGGGAATATCAACTGAGTTCTAGGTGCTACTTGTATCATAAAGCAACATAGAGCAATAGTCACTAATTTTTGCATTGCAAAATAACTGTGCAGCTCTGGCATTTGTTTCTTAGCATGGTTGGACTGCCACAATCAACAGCAGATCTGTTGAGGTGTTGGAATAATGTGGGATGCAGTGTCAGGCAGAAGAATGGCAGAATTTGATTCCATCTTGCATCTGGTGGGAGCCTGGAAGGAGGGGAATGCTAGGTGTTTTGAGGAAAAGCAGTTCCATTCAGAAGATAAAAGTGAACTGCATACTCCTTTCACATTTTTGGTGCAAAGAGAGTTATAAATGATGATTCCATACCAGACAGTATATTATTATTGTAAGATGACAGGGCATGTTTAGTAGTTGGTTTTTTGTTTCTTTAGTTTTTGGAATATGTACAGCGGTTTCTTCAGCATTACCCTTGGTGCTGTTGATATATGAAAATGTTACCATTCTAAGAAAAGGAAAAAAAAAAAAGTTTGCTCTTGAGAACAGGCTTTTAGGATAAGCGAAAGTAAGACTGAATTGCCCATTGCAATTTAACCTCGATATGCAGAATAAATGTGAAGGTTAGACGAGATTGTGGTGCCTAAAAGCAAATAATTCAGATATCTACCCTCTAGTTTCTGACATATGGAAGCAACATAGGAACTGAAATAGAAGAGTGATGTAAAACCAGTGTGAAATAGGAAGGTATCTAATAACAATTACCCTAAAAGCAAATAATTCAGATATCTACCCTTTTTCATTTCCTCTTTTTTTTCCTGGCCGTTTGTGATTATGGTTCATACAAAATTTATAACAATTACACCTAAATCCAAAGTAACTTGGCAGGCAGCTATATGGAACATCATCATTGATTATTCATGTCACTCGATATTTTTGAAATAAAACTTTTAAAAAATCTGACATTAATCTAAGTTTATAGCTCCTAAGATCTCTTAACCGACACCTAGGTATGTTAAGATTTGGCAGTTGAATCAAAAGAAGTGTTCATTTCAAATCTTCTATCTCAATTGTACACTTCATAATGCAAGAGAAGTCAATAAACATCTGAGGGGCATCACAAATGTGGGGTTAAAACTACGACCAAGGATGAGCGACAAGAACATCATCAGATGAAGAGGTAAAAGATTGGTCACTCATAACTTTAAAGGTCAGAAAGCCTTACTGTTTGTAAGCTATTTAAATTTCCTTTCATTTTGAGGGTATCAGCATGTTGATCCAATTGTTGCTTCCAATTAGATAAAAGTGCTTCAGCCTGCAATACTCAAAGCCACTCAGTAATTTGATGAAGCAAGAATAAGATCTTACAAAAATTCTATAAAATTTAAACAACAGACCTGTGGCACGTAAATAGCCACTTTATTTGGGAAAAGTTTTGTCAGATATTTAGCTGTCTTTGAAGCCTCCTTCCCCTTGTCATGCGTCTTCCCAAGACTATCCTGAAGTCATCAAAATTCAGTACTATAAGCCACCGAAAGTTAAAAAAGACAATCAAGTTACGACATGGCAGTGTTTATTCAAGTGTAATACAGCCCAAGGGAAAATTCAGCAGGGGGAAAGGGAACAGTGCAGGATCCGAGTAAACAATACTAAAATTGGTGAAGCGAAAAAAGCACCAAAAATGAAGAGGAAAGGAACTGAAAGACAACGAAGAATTAGCAAACTTATTTCAAAAAAGATGAGGACGCATAAAGGCTTAATTCACGACCAGAAGCAAAAGGATCTTAGGTAGCATTAGGATAATTTTGTGGTTTGGTTTAATAAAATAATGTTTGCAATATTTATCAAAGCTGTTTTTGGAAAACAAGATCATGTTGATGGTTTCTGAGAATCCTTTTAGATTGTTTTTCAAAAATAAGCCTAGTTTTCAAATCGAACAAGGTAGTTATTCATATCCAAAGGCCTTAGCTTAATATAGAAGACATTGTGTGCTTCTCAAATTAATTTCCCCCTTCCCAATGCCCAAAAGGACCAAAAAATAGAAAAGAAGAAGAAAACGAAGACAGGCCTAAACGTAACGAAGGGTTCTTTTCCCATTGTTTATAATTCGACATCCTCATTTTTTGAGAATGATAATTCGACATCCTCATTTTTTTTGAGAATGATAATTCAACATCCTCATTTACAAGATATTTTCACAATTAATTGAAAATTATTAAAAGAACTGATTAAAAAATTGAGTTCATACCAACGCCAGATCAAGCCAAGCAGTTTGATTGCTGCAGAATTTGGTGAACAGAGATCCTCCAGGATGTAACTGCAAAGACTAAAATGGAATTATTGTCAAGCAATTGAAAGGATGACTTAATACTTTAGCAAAGAGTTAATGAACACTCTTACTCTCCCCCAATCCGTCTCTTTCTATCTCTCAGGAGGAGTAGAGAAAGAGATATATGATTTGGATCACTTTATAACACCACTTATAATTACAGTTTGGTATTCTTGCTCCTTATTGGGGAAAAAAAACTTGTTACAGTTTGGTATTAGAGGAAAGACTTCTTAAACTAAATTGAGGATGATTCTGCTACATTTTCAAGCAGCATAGGTTTGCACATCAACTTAGTAAACAACAGGAGAGGTAATGACTACAATTGCTAATTAATACTCTTGGTTACAAGAGCACCCAAGGGTGTGGCCTAGTGGTCAATGAAGTGAATTGAGCACCATCAGATCTCAGGTTCAATTCCCAATAGAGACAAAACACCACGCGATTTCTTCCCATTTGTTCTAGCCTTGGTGGACAGAGTTACCTGGTACCTGTTGCTGCAGGGAGGTGGCATGTATCCTGAGGAATTAGTCTAGGTGTGTGCAAGCCGGCCCGGACACCATGGTTATTTTAAAAAAAAAAAATCTCTTGGGTACAAGATTGGCTCTTTCTTTGACGACTTACCTAGGGTACCTCTTGAAACAAGTCATAAGCCGATCTTGTAGTGGGATTTTTCTTCTTTTTTCTTTTTTGAGAATGGTAAGTATTTCAATCTTGGTGTGGGACATGATTGATAGAAGAGGCAGTATTTTCAGCAGGCAGGACAGCACTGATACACAATATTTTGAGCAGGATTATCAGCCACTACCTATGCTTATAAAGGACCCAGGATCGATACAAACCAGCCAACATTGAGCAAGACTTCCATTGGGGTGGTAAAGGAAGACTTTAAGTATCACCAAGTAAAATAGGAAAATGTGATTAAACCAGTCAGCAATGGAGAATTGGGAGTAGGAGACGTGAAACTACACAATAATAGTCTTTTTGCAAAATGGCTATGGAGGTTCAACTCCGACGAAGGGAGATGATGAAAATTCATTACTGCAGCATTGAGAAAAGGAAGGAGGATGGTGTTCAGGAGCCTTAACTCCAGTTTCGGACATAGAAATATAAGAACAGTCAGAAAACTCTCCAAACATATTAACCCCACAGTGGAAGATTGAGAAAAATTACAAAATATGGTTTGCTATGGGGTCAGTTTGGACAAACTCAGAGTAGTCAAAAGCGAAAGGCGCAAGAAAAAACCATATTACTGTTGTATTAAGTGCATGATGCAATTACAGACTAGGCTTTAGTGAAGAATAACGCTAATGACGAAATAAAAATAGAAAGGTATCAATAGACGTTAGACATAAACCATAATTATTTGGATAAAAATGGAAACTATGATTAAGCCTATATATGAAGCAACATTGACGCCAATCAAATTCAAAGTTCATTTCAAATTTCTGATTTATATGGAAAGATGTAATTTTAAGTTTTCCGTGGCAAATTTTATACTAGATTTCTAATTTCTTATTCCTCATCACTGAAAGTTCAGTTATAACGTTTTCTTAACAATTAATGCATGACTTTGCCGACTATATTTATGGTCTAGTATTGTGATCTTAAAGATAAAACCCTAGGGGAAGAGATGGATGCCTTAGCATCTTGGTGCCTACGCTAAACACCAACTAAGCTATTCGAAGCACACCAGGGGCGGAGGCAATCGGAAAGGCTTTTTAGGAATGAGGCCCCTCTCTCCTATGTTGTAAAACGGAAGCACAGATCTTTATCTTACCCTCGACTTCATCAAGCTTCAAGGCTTAAGCTCGCTTTAAGATAGCCAACGAGAGCAAATATCAAGAGGAGGTACTTATTTTACATATTAAGGCAAATGACAAACTTAATCCATCCAACTCTTCCTAAATCATCCAATCTCCAAAATATCTACTGGGAGCAGCTTTTTGAAACACTGAGAAACTAATGAACTAGATTAGTTGTTTTTTGTTTTTGGATAACTGTGTTGTCCGGGAATGAACTAGATTAATGGTCTAACATATTGAGCCAAAATCAAGAGGGCGGTCGGAGCAGGACTTCTTTGCAAAAAAGAACTTGAGTAAGTTTTTTTTTCTGAAGGAGTCGTCATTTTCTATAGGAACGCTGTGCCATTTTCAATCCCAGCATATTTCGGATGCTTGAAGGCCCCAGTGACACGACGTGATTTAGAAAGATTCTGCTTTATCGATGGTGATCGGTCATGGTATCCATAACCTTTCTTCTTTTCAAAACCACGAGGAAATTATTAGGTAAAATGAAATCATGAATATCTCTAATCTTTCAAGTAGTATTAGCAAACATGATTGGGTTCCAAGCGCGAAGCACAACTGAAGAATGTGCTTTAATGACAAAAAGCGTGTAATGCAAAAAAGAATTTAAAGGTATAAATACACACATACATATACGTATTTATATACATGTGTGGGCTTACTAGGAGGGATATGGTCATAAATGAAGATATTCGGGATAAGGTGGGAGTAGCTTCCGTGGCAAACAAGATGCGGGAGGCGAGACTGAGATTTTTCGGACATGTCTAGCGGAGACACAGACGCCCCGGTGAGGAGATGTGAGAGGTTGTCGATGGAGGGCTGAAGGAGAGGTAGAGGTAGGTGAAAAAGGCCATTTTCAATCCCAGCATATTTCGGATGCTTGAAGGCCCCAGTGACACGACGTGATTTAGAAAGATTCTGCTTTATCGATGGTGATCGGTCATGGTATCCATAACCTTTCTTCTTTTCAAAACCACGAGGAAATTATTAGGTAAAATGAAATCATGAATATCTCTAATCTTTCAAGTAGTATTAGCAAACATGATTGGGTTCCAAGCGCGAAGCACAACTGAAGAATGTGCTTTAATGACAAAAAGCGTGTAATGCAAAAAAGAATTTAAAGGTATAAATACACACATACATATACGTATTTATATACATGTGTGGGCTTACTAGGAGGGATATGGTCATAAATGAAGATATTCGGGATAAGGTGGGAGTAGCTTCCGTGGCAAACAAGATGCGGGAGGCGAGACTGAGATTTTTCGGACATGTCTAGCGGAGACACAGACGCCCCGGTGAGGAGATGTGAGAGGTTGTCGATGGAGGGCTGAAGGAGAGGTAGAGGTAGGTGAAAAAGAGGGCGGTCGCAGTGGGACTTCTTTGTGAAAAAGAACTTGAATAAGTTTATTTTTCTAAAGGAGTTGCCATTTTCGATAGGAACCCTATGTCATTTTCAATCCCGGCATATTTCGGATGTTTGAAGGCTCCAGTGACACGAAGTGAAAGATTCTTCTTTGTCGATGGTGATCGGTTATGGTATCCATAACCTTTCTTCTTTTCGAAACCACGAGGAAATTATTAGGTAAAATAAAGTCATGATTATCTCTAATCTTTCAAGTAGTATTAGCAAACATGTTTAATGACAAAAAGTGTGTAATGCAAAAAATAATTTAAAGGTATACACACACACATACATATACATGCATGTGTGGGCTTATTAGGAGAGATATGGTCATAAATGAAGATATTCGAGACAAGATGGGAGTAGCCTCCGTGGCAGACAAGATGCGGGAGGCGAAACTGAGATTTTTCGGACATGTCCAGCGAGACACAAGACGCCCCGGTAAGGAGATGTGAGAGGTTGTCGATGTAGGGCTGAAGGAGAGGTAGAGGTAGGCGAAAAAGAGGGCGGTCGGAGTGGGACTTCTTTGTGAAAAAGAACTTGAATAAGTTTATTTTTCTAAAGGAGTCGTCATTTTCGATAGGAACGCTATTCATTTTCAATCCCGGCGTATCTCGGATGCTTGAAGGCCCCAGTGACACGAAGTGATTTACAAAGATTCTTCTTTATCGATGGTGATCGGTCATGGTATCCATAACCTTTCTTCTTTTCGAAACCACGAGGAAATTATTAGGTAAAATAAAGTCATGATTATCTCCAATCTTTCAAGTAGTATTAGCAAACATGATTGGGTTCCAAGCGCAAAGCACAACCGAAGAATGTGCTTTAATGACAAAAAGCGTGTAATGCAAAAAACATTTAAAGGTATACACACACACATACATATACATGCATGTGTGGGCTTACTAGGAGGGATATGGTCATAAATGAAGATATTCGGGACAAGGTGGGAGTAGCCTCCGTGGCAGACAAGATGCGGGAGGCAAGACTGAGATTTTTCGGACATTTCCAGCGGAGAAACACAGACGCCCCGATGAGGAGATGTGAGAGGCTGTCAATGGAGGGCTGAAAGAGAAGTAGAGGTAGGCCAAAGCAGTATTACAGTGAGGTGATTCGGCAGGACATGGCAAGTCTTCAGCTTACCGAGGACATGAGCTTAGATAGAAGGGTGTGGAGATCGAGGATTAGGATAGAAGGCTAGCAGTAGGATGAGTCTTATTTTCCTTTCCAGTAGGATCAGTATTATTTTCGCCATTTTTATTTTAATTTCTCGTATTTCTTATTCGTAGTTTTCTATTACCGCTTGGTGTCACTTCTACTTTCATTTTCTTATTATCCTGACGTTGTTGCTGCTTATGTTTCCATATTCCCGTATTTCTGCTTTACTTGAGCCGAGGGTCTATCAGAATCAGCCTCTCTACCTACCAAGTTAGGGGTAAGGTCTGCGTATACTCTACCCTCCCCAGACCCCACTTGTGGGATTAAACTGGGTATGTTGTTGTTGTGTGTGTGTGTGTATGAAAGAGTGTGTGTGTGTGTGTGTGTGTGTGAGAGAGAGAGAGAGTGTGTGTGTATATTGTACTGTGTGTATATATGTATATGAAAGAGAGAGAGAGAGAGAGAGAGTGTGTATAGCTGCATGTGCATGTGCGCATTGATATATATATAGCTAGACTAATGTCTCTTTTGTGCTTCGAAGATGGTCTCTAAACTATTTGCTGTAATAAGAATCACCTCTCATTCTCCTGATCAAGCCTTGGTGTCACAAAGTTTTGGCAGCGATAACTACTACAGCCAAGATTTTTTTTTTTCCTTGATAAGTACTACAGCCAAGAAATTTCCATAACAGGCCTCTTAATACACTGTATTCACATTTTTTTTATAAGGTACACTGTATACACATTATAACAGGAAAAGATATAATTACATGCATCTATTCTAGGGCATTATCATCTCAAATGCAAAAGTACCTTCTCCTTATGATTATCTGTATGAGCATGAGAACCAATAATAACTACATTATCAGGAAGCTTCTCCAGCCGACTTTTAAATGCTGAATATAATTCTGAATTTCCTGCCATAGATTTCTCAGCATCTTTCATGAACAAAATGAATGGGGAATTTCTGCTTTCATTGAATACAACCTGAAAAGGCAGAATCAAATGTAAAGAGTAAAGTTTACCCCCAAATAGAAAAAGAAAGGAACAGAAATTCCACATAGCACTATTAGTTTTCAATCGAACTTATTCATATTCAGAGAAGAAATCACACCTCAAACAATGTGTTAGCGAGTAACTTGTCCAGATCATCCACACCAGTGGCTTCTAGGGGCAGCAGTTCACTGACTGAGAGGAAGAGATGATAAAAGGCATTAAAAATAAACTAAGACTGCAGTACTTAGGAATGTTGTTAACTTAATAAACTAAAGGAAAATAGTTAAATGGCATTTCCAAAATACCATTGCAGAAGAATCCATGAGCATCATCACAAAGACCACCTAAGTTAACGCCATAAGGGATACGTTTATCAAATCTTACACCAACTTTTGCCAATGGATTATCTTCAAAAGACAATACAACCTTCCCGCTAATCCCAAATGTTGGTCCCCTGGAACATTGGAACAAGACGGATAAGGTTAAAATTGACAGCCTCAGATTGTACTAAAACTTATTAATTGGCAGTTGCAGGACAACACGTAGTACAGGAGATAAAGAATAATTCTTAAAAAAAATATTAAAAAAAAAAAACTCCTATCTAGAAAATGCAGAAAAGTAAAGATTATGTCCTAACTTTATAAATTAAACAAATAAAGAAGGAAGCAACAAATAATATTATCTCCTATGTCAGAACTCAGAATACATGAGAAAAACAACAAATACTACACAACAGAAGTCTAGGAGGTAACTATGAAGTAAATATATGATTCAAACAAACATGAAACAAAGACAGTAAAATGAGAGAAAACTATTAGGTCCACAAAGAGCCTAAGACACTGTTCCAATAAAAGGCTTCACCATCCATTTTCACTTGGATTTCAGTGGTCATATGTCACTCTCTGGTTTCCCAGAATCTACAAGGATAGACCAAGGGTAATTCTCTTCAACTCCTCTCCTCCCCATCTTTTGGCATGTCATGTCATCTCGAATTAGGAAATACACGTGATCTCACCTGGCGCACAGAATTCCTATTTCAAGAAAAATTTAAGACCCTCATTCACCCATAGTAAGCTTTAAGGTAGCATAAGGTAACCTCTTTCTAAATGCTAGAAAGAATCATAGAACCATAAATAACTGCATGAACAAAAATGATTTCTCATCTGGCTTGTCGAGAAGACCAACAACTTCTTTTTAAATGGAGAAAATTCCAACAACATCAAAACTCATCACTGAGGTTCTTTGCTGTCCAGCCAAGAAACCCAGTTGCAGGTGTTTGTTTGATATTCAACAGAACTCAGGAGAATTTTTTTTCTCTATGTTACATAGCAAAATGAAATTAACCATTGGAACTGCAAAGGACCTTCATGAGCTAACACCTACAGGACCAAGAGACGGCCACAAAAAAGAGCCCCCAACCTCTCTAACCAAATCCATGCAACACATATGAGTTCGCACTCTGACTCGCCAGAAAAGTTTAAGTTCATAGGGGCATGTGAGAGCACATTGAGAGTCCGACAAGGCTGCGTGCTCTAGGGCTTTGCTCATGCTGTTGTTCTGATCCTACAGTTATCAATATCCGCCAAGTTCTTTGCCGGTCCAAACTAAATACATAAAAACAAGCTTGGTACATACGACATGTATAAACCAATTTGAGGAGTCTTAGATAGTTGAGTGAATAGCATTACTTGATGTAGTAGTGTCCCACATCACGCAGATATAGCCTATATATATTACACAGAGTGACAGTATTCACGTATTCCCTTAATCTTCTCCTCATCTCTCTAAATATCTCACACTAATTATGTAATACAAGCCAACTTTTACATCTCCCCCCCCCCCCCCCCCGAGAGGGGATGATACGAAAATACTCCATTTCTTTTTCTTTTTTCCTCTTTTTTTTTTTTTTTACAAGGTAATAAATTTCATTAACAAAGGGCATAAATGCCAGTATACAAGAAGTGTACCAAAAGGTAGAGGAACACATTTATCGTAAAATCATATAGTTACTTGCATATGCATAAAGAATAATTCTTTTTCTTCTTTTGGATAAAGTAGTTTCATTGATGACATTAAGAGATACGCATCAAGAATGATTATTTTCATTTATGAGAAACGGGAAAGACCAAATCTGCAAGGGAAAAGTTGACAAACAGACCATCACAAAATAACATCAGAAATTTGTTCAAATATAAGAAGATAAAGATCATTTTGAGTACAAAAGAGTTGGTATTGAGGTTTCTAGAAAAATGACTTTAGAATTTTACCTGATGGGAGTCGAGTATAGTGCAGCACCAGAAGCAGAGCCAAGAAACATGACTCTATCACCTAAACATCAGTTATTAGCAAAATTATCTGGGAAGAAAAATTAATTCCTTAATATTGAAAAATACTGGACTAACCAAAGGACAGTCAATACCTGTCCTAAAGACTGTCCCCGCTACAGAGGATATACTATCATTCCTTGACTTTGGTTGTGCCTCCAAACACAAAGGATCAGCAAAAGAGTCAGTATTAGCTGTTTGGCTAGATGATGGCTCAGTGCCTTTGGTCCAGTCAGCTTCTCCAGGAATTTGGTTCAACCTGCTTGAGATTTTATGTGCACTATATCCCTCTTTCATTGGCCCAGCTTCCTTCACAGGTAGCCTCTGAATGATATGGAAATATATCCATGATTGTATGTGACCACATCAGTAAAAATGCAAGAGC
This sequence comes from Lycium barbarum, assembly GCF_019175385.1. NCBI lineage: Eukaryota > Viridiplantae > Streptophyta > Magnoliopsida > Solanales > Solanaceae > Lycium > Lycium barbarum. The sequence continues at coordinate 160,345,108 of NC_083337.1, read as the reverse complement.
AGCACATGACCAAGAGAATAAGAAAGTCCAAGAACTGACATGAAGGATTTTAATAGTCCAATGATTTCTAGATTTAATTGAAAAGAAATTTGGCTTATGATGATAAATTTAATTAGAAACAAAAAAAAAAAAAAAGAATGAAAAGAACCCCAACTCCTAGAAATAAGATGACATCCAAAATCATGCCCCAGTCCTTCCCCCCCAACCAAACCACCCAAAACAAGAAAAGAAGCTTTCACAAGGTGCATGCTACCCCCCTACATCCATCAATATGCCTATAGCCCCTTTAAAGCTCAAAAGACCCCGCAAATTACCCCCTTTAGTAACAACCAAAGAGCACTTTTACAGAAGTGCGCACCAAGGTCTTAAATCCAGGGGTGGCAAATGGGTCGTTTGGGTTGAATTTGGGCAGGTCAAGATCGGTTGAACCAACCAATACCCAACCCTCCCCGATGATGGGTCATAACCCAATCAGCTCAACTTAACCCACGTTTCAAACATTTTGAGAAACTAAAAATATAAAAAAATTCAATTAATTTTTTTGTTAAAATTAAAATTTAATACAAAAAATTATTAAAAAAATTTAAAATATAAAAATTATTACAAAAATTTAAATTAAAAAAAACTAATATAATAAATAATTAAAGAAATTAAAATAAAAATACAAAAAATTAAAAGAAAGAGTTAATCGTATTTTGTAGCTTTTGCACTCCTGAACAGAGGGCAGTTGATGGATCAGCTTGGGCTGATGATTTGTGATGGGTCAACTTGGGCTATAGCCCAAATCAACCTATCTTCGAACACACTCTAGCCCAAACCCATTAAAACCTGGGCGGATTAGGCGGGTCAAATAGATTGGGCTAATTTTGCCACCCCTACTTAAATGCTAGGTGGCTACTAGTGGTATTTCAAGGGACATCAAGAACAGCAGAAAAGAAAAAGTAATTAAGGTGTAACTTGCAATGTTCCTCAAAACATAATGAGTAATTGGATCTTACACCCCAAAAATCATGGCTATCAAAGATAAGCAATTTAGCTCCATAATAATGAGCAAGTGCCTTCACCAGCTTCTCCTGATATATTTCAGATCCTAAAAGCATGACTGGTCAGTACCCTTAGATTAATATCTACCAAGCACTCCAGTAAGAGAAATGAAATAATATCAAGACAAAATAAGCAGCAAACCTGCAGGACCAGAAAGCAAAATTCTTGAGTTGAGAGCAGGAAGCTCAGAGGTATATTTAACTTGCTCTCTATGCTTTAGGTGTATATATGAAGCGGCAATCAGCACATTTTTTGTGTTCTCACTGCAAATCACAGATATAGACATAATAATTGGCTCCTTCCAATTTTTATACCACTACCTTCCAGCTTTTCGAAGTATAGAAAAAATAAGTACCTTAAAACCAGTCTCTTTGCTTTTTTGAGAATTACGTAAATATCATATAGAAACAAGAACCAAGATTGACTTTGATACAAACATAGAAGTACTCCGTTGGACAAGGATTAAAGGCCTTTCACATTCTCAAGTGATATATATAAGAAACATCAAGTAACAAGCAGGAAATGCCCAAAAGATCAAAAATCTCACAAGCAAAAACTGACTAAAAAAATTAAAGGAAACTAAGTAGAACTCCAGATATACCATAGTAATTGGATTATGCTATGTGGTCATGGGGCATACCTTAAGTAATAAGGGAAGTCATTAAATGAAACTTCTACATCTTGTCCATCAATGATTGCAGCATGAATTGCTTCCTTAAATACAGCAGATCTTGAAGGCATCCCTGATGTTGAAGCAGGCATTGATTTGCTAGTCCACCGTCTTTCCTCCAACATCTGTCAATAAGTACTTTCTTTCGTTATGCCATGGATCAGTCTGTGAGCTCATATCAAGAAGGCCAAAAGAAATAATTCAGCCAGTGACTTTACGTTGCCTGCCTTTAGTCCAGAGTCCAGGTTTACATCAAGAGGGAGGATCTCGCTAATCAATCCAACATCAGCAGCATTGCTACTGCCAACATTTGCTGCTGAATCTAATTTGAGGCCGTCAAGCTCGTCTTCATGAATAACAGGGGAAGGAGGCAGCTCATTTCCTGGCCGTCTTCCGGTATCCAACAATTTTCTGTCACTGGTCCTAACATCTGAAGCCGACTTAGATGTAGACTCATATGACAGTAGCTGAAATATCTATATAGAACACCGTCAAGGATATGCAATCATAAAGATGAGAAATAGTAAAAGAATCACAAAAACAATAAGGGTTGAGCAGATATAAATGAAATCACAATAGTTGCTACAACTTCATGTAAAGGATACATAAGCATAAATTCCCTCTTGACCAAAGACAATCTGATCGCCTGAATGGAGAAAGCAACTAGAATCCCTCCTAATGGTGTTTCCATTAACTTGCACAGGTCCTTTGCTTCCCTTGGTCTCAAGCACAGGCACCCAGTTTCTTTTGTACTGATCATTTCAACAAACAATGAGTAATAATATTGTATATACAATATGAAGTTCATCAGAGAAAGTAATCAAACAATGACAACTAATTTCCTTCACATGTTCATATTCAAAACTTGCTACGGGAACCTCTCAGGAAGCGCCTAAAGACAGTTTACTCCTAATGCCTGAAGAGGTTCCAGGGAATATTGCAGTACCCAAAGAGAATTTTCGAAGATCGTACAGATATTTCTGACCAAGAAAAGATCCATGCATCAGAATTGGAAACAATGTAGTGTACAAAAGAATCTTCTTTCTTTTTTTTCCCAAAAGCATCTTCATACTAAAATTTTCACTACTAGACGCCGAAGTCTTTGAATTACTGCACACAGACTTTAACAGTTGAACAAAGCAACATTAAATAGTGAGGAAACTCAAGGTATTCCAAATTAGAGAAATACCTGTGTAAGCCTTATCGAACACAGGATTTCACTAGTTGCTTGATTGTTTATATTATATGAACCGTATTTGTTCGAACCAACCAAGAAAATTTCCGCAGAAACCTGTACTGTTTGGGTCTGCAGTATATTCACATTCTATTAGATATCAGCCCGATAAAACAGAATTCAACAGCAAATAGTAAATAAAAATAAATACTAGTAGAAAACCTGTGGATACTCTGATATAAGCCTGCACCATGGCCTGTTCTTTTCAGAACCTTGATTATGTTTCCTCGAAGGAGACAAACTCCCAGGTTTATCTACTATAACAGGCGCCGCTCCTAAAATAACAGACAATGAAAAGAAAACTGAATGAGATGCGCAATTTGGATATTATTTAAGTACACCAGTAGGCACCAATTGCCTCTTCGTTTTTACAACTTCATTTATCTTTTTCACTAAAAAGAGGACGAGGTTTCCCTCTTTGGCTATGTATGTCAGATTATTCGGGTGCGATAGTTGTGTTGAGCGTGTCTTATGTGTCTGTCTGGCTTTTTATAGAATAATATTAATACAATTGTGCCTCTTTCTGTTGTGTTTCGCCAGTACCCCTCTTGATTTTTTGACACGTGGCAGTAGCTAAATCCAATGGACAATATTATTTCACTCACAAGTCACAATAACCCAGCCCCTCTTCTTTTCTTTCAAGTCGTCCTAACGAATCCATTACTAGACCCCAAGCATAAAGCAACTTATTGCAATTTGCTAAAGATGGACTTTCAATCTGTAATAAAACTTGATGAATATTTATTTAGGAGGGTGATGAAACCTAGGGGTGGGCGTTCGATTTTTCGGTTCGGTTTTTTGATTTCGGTTTTTTGAAAGTGGACACCGAACATCGCACCGAATTAGTTCGGTTCGGTTTTTGAAGTTCGATTCGGTTCGATTTCGGTTTTTTCTAATTCAGTTTTTTTTAGCAATTACACATCTCTCCATTTATTTCCATTTTTCCTTCTTGATTACTTCGAGTTACAGAGGTTTACGCTAGACTAAATGTTTGAAGGTTTGATGAGTTTAGAATCTAACCATAGTGATCATCCACACATACAAGATAATATCTTCTATATACAAAATATAATGTATTATACAACGTATAATAAAATCATACAAGGTATATAAAAATTTATATAGTGTACAATCAAATTATGTGAGTTATATCTAATTTATTAAAATAGGTGAAATAAATTATATGAATATTATTCTATGTATAACATTTTTATTATACTATATATAATAAAAATTAACACTCAAATTATTATTATACTTGTGTTCAATATCCTGTAGTGTTAAATGAAAACTGAGATTTTATTTTTTATGGAACAATGAAAGAAGTTGAGAATAAGGAGGAAGCAGAAAAGGTAAGAAAAAACACTGGAAAAAAATCTTGCAGAATAAGGAGGAAGTATGAAATTGTATAAAAGCAATTATACTATGAACAACAAATAGGTATTGGAGTTATTCACGTCTGAAGGGTTTCCTTATATACAACAATTTGATTTACTATAAAACACTTAATCTGCCATGTAATGTTTAATAACATTTAGTTGCTAAGAGTATGTAAATATTATAATATTATTGTCTACTATGTGTTTTTCCCCAAAAAGATTGTATTCATGTAGTAATTTTTCAAAAAAAAAAAAAAAAAAACTTCGGTTAAATCGAAAATCCGAAACCGAACACCAAATTTGCTATTTAAAAAAACCGGAACCTAACCGAAACACCGAAAGCCGAAAAACCGAATTCATTCAGTTCGGTTCGGTTTTTTGGTTTTCGGTATTTATGCCCACCCCTAATGAAACCAACTGCTACCTCGTAGAAAAATACATAGGATTTGTAGTTAAAACCAAATAAAAAAAAAATCAACAGATAGATTGGATAAAAAAATTATTTAGCAAAATTACAATCTTGCAGAGAGTAGATGAGATGGGTTAAACTTTCGAGATATGATTAATTACACTAGTAACAGTGAACTTCTCAAGAAAATGAAAAAGATAAATAAACAGAGTTTTAAATTGGCACACATGTTAAGTGTGACCATTATCATTGAATTTTGTTTGAACTTTAGTTCTTTAATTAAGGAAGTTGTTAGATATCTCTCTTATATCTGTTCTTGGATATGATCAAATTACACGAGTAACAATGAACTTCTCAAGAAATGAAAAGGATAAATAAATAGAGTTTTTAATTGGCACACATGTTAAGAGTGATCGTTATCATTGAATTCGGTTTGAACTTCAGTTCTTTAATTAAGAAAGTTATTAATCTCTCTTATATATCTTCTTGAATATGATCAAAGTACACTAGTAACAATAAACTTCTCAAGAAAATGAAAAAAATAACTAAACAGAGTTATCAATTGGCGCACATTTTAAGTGTGATCGTTATCATTCAATTTTGTTTGAACTTCAGTTCTTTGATTAAGGAAGTTGTCAGATATCTCTCTAATATGTTCTTGGATATGATCAAATTACACTAGTAATAGTGAACTTCTCAAGAAAATTAAAAAGATAAATAAACAGAGTTTTCAATTGGCACACGTGTTAAGTGTGATCGTTATCATTCAACTTTGTTTAAAATTCAGTTCTTTGATTAAGGAAGTTGTTAGATATCTCTCTTATTTGTTCTTGGATATGATCAAATTACACTAGTAACAATAAACTTCTCAAGAAAATGAAAAAGATAAATAAATAAAGTAGTAATAAAAACGCTTGCCTTCTTCTTGTTGTTTAGTTTAGTTTTAGTATAATGATATTTTATTGTTTTTGTGTTAGTAGGCTCAAAGTTTTGTGATATTTGTGTTAGAAAAACATAATTAAGTGACTTTGATATGAAAAAAATGTAATAGTTACGAGAACATATATGAAATTTAACCCGCATTTGATATGATCAACTTATCAAAGTACACTAGCAGTAGAAAAAAAACAGTGAACTTACAAGAAAATAAAAAAGATAAATAAATAAAATTGTAATAAAAACGCTTGCCTTCTGTGACAGGTGTCACAACTGATACTTCAGGTGCACCGTCAACTTTTCCGTCAATTAGCTCTTTTGGTTTCTCCATTAACGGTGTCGATTTTTCCGTTGACTCCACTTTATCATTATCTACCTAAAACAATCAAAAGAAAAAAAGAATCAACTGACTTACCGAACCAAAAAAATAAATATCAAACGAAGTGGAAATTTTTTACGAACCTTTTGACATTTAGAAGAAGAAGAAGGTTTATAATCATATTTCTTGTTTACATTCGACGGTAGAAATCCAGCACTTCATCTTGTTACTCTCATTTTTTTAAGACCACCAGTAGAGAGTAAGCATGAGAGAGATGAATAGTTTAGGTTTTTCAGTTGTTGTTGTAGACTTGTAGTTTTGTTTACTTTTATAGTGTTGGTAGTAATGATATTTTACTGTTTTTTGAAGGGGTAGAGCGGTAGGCGCTGTTGGATGTGCGAGAATAATGTAAACCAAGAATTTATGACTTAAATTTTCATTTCAACTCACAGAATCTCTAATGCTTCCTTTTCAGGTAAAAATAGCATATAATTTATGAAGCTTTATTTTTGAATTCGATTACAGTAATAAGCATACTATAAAAGTGTCAATGTTTTGATTAGGTAGGTTATTTTTAAAAATTTACATCGTATTAACTTTTTGAGGTATTTTATTACTATAATCTTGAGTACTAATTAATTGTGGCTATATACATATAAATGGGAAAAAGGTTCATATGTCATTGATTATGGGCCCACCACTTAAGTCATACACTTTTACTTATCTTCTATTGACTTTGCACGGTAAAATTATTAAATGAAGTATGTATTTCACTATAATACTCATAGTAATTGGTACATATAGTCTTAATAAACTCGAAAAGTTATTTCAAAATGAGTAATTAATAATAGTTAAAACAAGAAAAAAAAATTGTCTTTTCTCTTGATATGCTAAAGTGGACAAGTGAAAGTAAAAATTTATTTATAGTATAGTGGACAATTAAAAGTGAACGAAGGGAGTACTTGCCATTGCGTAAAAGTTTGCAAATCTCCCCATTTCAAACCACTTCAAATATATTGTACAGATCTGAAGTTCATCCATTTTTAGCCCGAATTACAGCCATATGTGGCTCCAATGATTTTTGCCTGAACTTAAGTTATTTTTGCTTGAAGCTAAAAAAACAATCCTGAATTTCAATCATATATGGCTAAATTTGATGATTTTTTTTCGTTGTTTTTTGCCTAAAGTTGAGGCAGTTTAATCATTTTCACTTAAACTTCTTGCAGAAATGTCTGAACCTCGGTCTTATGACTAGACATGTAAAAATTCTAACAGAATGAATACAAAGTAAATATTAGTGTCCAAATAAGATACAACTTGTTCCACGTAAAGTCATAAACCCCAAAGTCAAAATTATAATGCACTGTTTTAAACTTATATAGTATTCAATATATGGTTTGAATCTTTTATAGAATTTAAAACTAATCTTAGTTATTCGGTGTATAAATTCATATTGAAATATACAATTTCGAAGAAAACTAATAATCGATTAAAGTTAAGAGTCAATCCATATCGATTCTTAAAAATAATCATTGACACCCCTAAACATTCATAATCTAGCACTTTAGCTGGTTTTGAACTTTTGAAAGAAATTAAAATTAATTATAAATTGCCTTTAAACTTTGCAAAATGATCTAGAATGTTATTTGTTAGTACAATAGTTAGGGCCAAATCGTTGTTATGAAATGGAGTAAATTTGCCTTTGTTTGCTATCCATGCGAGTTTTCAACACGTGAGCGTTTTATATAAAGGAAAATGGTCAAAATAGCCCTTGAATTATGTGAAATTATCCATACTAGGATACACATTTATAAAAAAAAACAGAATAATCATAACTAATTATTACTCTCTCTGTACCAAAAAAGTTGTCATAGTTACTATTTGGACAGTCAAAAAACATTTTGTGTGGTCATAATTTTTTCAAATACCTTCTAAATATTTTTTTTAATTATTAACTATCGTGACTTGTACTACTTTTTATATAGTTTCTAAATATGTAATTTTTATTTAAAAAAATTAAAAAGTTTATGTGCGAATCCAAGCAGAACATTAGTCAGTTTGACCCTTGTAATCAGAAACATGACAATATTTTTTGACGAATGGAGTAATATTTATCGAAAAAATTATTTCACTACCGTCATCACACTCCGAGTAACATCATTTATTTAGTATATTTATGTAGTGTGCAGACCAAGGGGTAGTTTGGTAGGTATTAGAGAAAATAAGTATGCATTAGCTTTGTGTATTACTAATCCCTGGTTTGGTACATTTCTTCAACTTATGTATAACTAATACAAGTGTTAATACACGGGGCTGTCTTGACGAATTAGGAGGCCTAAAGCGAAATCTTTATTTGAGACCTTAAAATTATATTTTTTAAATTTTTTTCTTTAGCCTTATAGATGCAAATATTCTAATTAATATTTTGTTATAATCAACTTCTTATAATATTTTCATTTGATAGAATATACTGAGTAGAATATACACTAACACCATACCAAACGACGCATTAAAGGCAAGTCCAAAACTAGATAGGGGCAAGACATTAATTAGTTACAGGTAATCCAAAAGGAAGAGCAGAAATGAAGTGTCTCACCATAGCTCCTCGTGTTTCTTCTTCACTTTCTTCTAAAACCACCAGTTTTGCCTCTTTCTCTTGTGTTTCAACTGCGTTGTTCATAAGAAATAAACGTCTTCTACGTCAGTTTGAATCCGCTATCTATTATGTCAGAACATACGAGTCACGTATGACCCTTTTATAGTTGCATGAATGATTAAGTAGGCGTTTGGCCATAGGAAAAAAAATCCATTTTTGTTTTGGAATTTTTGAAGCTGGAGTTGTGTTTGGCCATAATTTTTGAAAATAATATTTGGTCGTTCAAATGTACTTTTTATTAAAAAAAAACATGAAATATGATTTATACCCCTAATTTCTAAAAATTAACAAAATCACCCAAACACAATTAATAAACATAATCAGTGCGAGAAATATAACAGCTATACTCGAGATCAGATTATGGAGTGCTCAAAACTAATGGTTTCTTTTCATCAAAAGGCTGCAACAGGTTACTGGTGTACACAGAAAATATAGCATCTCTAAATGATTTTGTTACCAAATTCTCAAATGCTTCTTTTTTTTTTATAGTTTTTTTAGCACATGATGTTGTATGTTGTTGGAGTGGACAGCAACTGAGCAACATAAGTTGTCTCTGACCAGTGAAAAAAGTTGTATGAACTTTTAGGGTAAAAATTGAGCAACATAAAAACTTTTAAGGTAAAATTTGAAAATAGAAAAACAAAAGTAATGGTCCAAAACAGAAAATGAAAAAAGTGAAAAACAAGGTTTTGGTTGTTTTTCAAATTCTTTTGGAATTTTTATAGCCAAACACCATAAAGTGAAAAAAAAAACAAAAAAAATCCGAAAAAAGGTAAATAATTCTCATGGACAAACGGGTTTGATGTAGAGGCTGATAAACAGAGTTTTCAATTGGCACACATGTTAAGTGTGATCGTATGATTCATGTTTTTTAAACTTCAGTTCTTTGATTAAGGAAGCTGTCAGATATCTCTCTTATATGTTTTTGGATATGATCAAATTACACCAGTAGCAGTAAGCTTGCAAGAAAAGGAAAAGGGTAAATAAAGTTTAAAAAAAAAAAAAAAAAACGCTTGCCTTCTGTGACAGGTTTCACAACTGATACTTCAGGTGCACCGTCAACTTTTCCGCCAGTCTTGCCTTCAGTGGAAGACAACTCTTTCGGATTCTCCGTTGGTGGTTTCGATTTTTCCAATGAATCCACATTATCATCATCTACCTAAAATAATCAAAAGAAAAAAAAGAATCAACTGACTCATCGAACAAAAAAAAAAAAAGGAATGAAGTGGAGATTTTTGTGTGAACCTTTTGACGTTTAGAAGAAGAAGGTTTATCATCGGACGGCGATGATGATTTCTTGTTTACATTTGATGATAGAGATCCAGCACTTCGTCTTGTTGATACCATTTTCTTGAGAGCACCAGTAGAGAAAGAGTGAGAGAGTGATAGAGAGGAATAGTTTGGGTTTTTCGGTTGTTGTTGTAGTTTTGTTTAGTTAAGTGTTGGTAGTAATGATATTTTATTGTTTTTCGGTTCTTGTTGTAGTTTAGTTTAAAGTGTTTGTAATGATATTTTATTATTTTTTAAAGGGGTAGACCGGTGGACGTTGTTGGGTGTAAAGTGTGAACAAAAAATTTATGACTTTTTAATTTTTAATTTCGGCTTCAAATTCAATAATTAGTTATTCACAGAATCTCTAATGCGATTATAGTAATAATCATCCTATCAAAGTGTTAATGCTTTGATTAGGTAGGTTATTTTTAAAAATTTATATCTTATTAACTTTTTGAGTTATTTTACTAGATATAATTAAATTAGACTTTTTGAAATCATTTTAACAACAATAACATACTCAGTGTATTTTACAAGTGGATCTGAAGAGAGTAGGATGTACTCAGACCTTACTTTTATTTTTTATGGGGCAAAGAAGCAGTTTCTGAAAGATCCTTAGCTCGAAAGGATGTAATCTCTATTACCCTTTTGATTAAATGTTCAGTATTTCAAGAATTCAAAATGAAAAAAAGCAACCTAAAAGAAGAAAAATCAAACTTTGAACAGAGGGGTGCTACTGAAGTAGCCATAGAACAAGCCAAAATTGTTTTGAGACTAAAGAAAGAAACAAATGACCATAACTGAAAGCTAAAGACTCTTTCCTTTTTCCTCTCTCTTTTTCTCTTTCACTTTGTTTGTGTGTTATAGTTGGAGGAATTCCATGCATGAACGCCAAATATTGAGAGAGAGAGGGCAAAATAACACAAAAAAGATGGGTAGACGTGTAATCTTGGGAGGATTATTCGTTCTTATAACAAAATTAAACGGTCAAGATCTATCCCATATTGAAATTTTAAGAAGACGACTTTTGCATACTACTCCCTCCGTCCCATTTTATATCCTTTTTGAAATCATCTTAATTATTTTAAGGGAAAAGGGTGAAAATGTCCTTTTACTTTGGGAAAAATGGCTAAAAATATCCTATGTTATGAATTTGGATTAAAAATACTCTTTCCGTCATTAAAGTTTTCAAATATATCCCTGTCTTAACAGCAATTCCCAAAAATATAACCCGATTTTATTTTTTAAACCTGTCTAGAATATACTTGGATCGCTAAATTCATACTAGAAAATAAGCCATAAGTACAACTTCGTGTATCAAATCAATGAATAATTTGAGATATTTAAATTGTGGTTTTCGTTTCTTGATTCATGTCAAGCCAATCAGAACGAAAAAATCAAATCGTTGGCTCTATGATCGTATGGGTTTTTATTTAGTTGGGTCGGGTTTAAAAAATGAAATCGGATTTTTTTTTGGGGAAATTTGGGGATTTCCATTAAGACAAGGACATATTTGAAAACTTTAATGATGGGAGGGGTATTTTTATCCAAATTCATAAAGGAGGATATTTAGCCCTTTTCACAAAATGGAGGAGTAATTTTGACCGTTTTCCCTTATTTTAATTTCTCATCAATATCAGTACGATTCAATTAATTATGGAGTTATTGATCGAGAAAACTATAGTTCAAAAGACATAAAATTTGAATAAATTATGTATATCACTAGATTAGGTCTATAATACAAGGTAGCAAAAAAATTGACGAGGATGTCGCGCACCGTATTGGAGTGAGGTGGATGAAATGGAATCTTGCTTTTGGTGTCCTAGGTGATAAGAATGTGTCACCTAGGCTTGTTCACAAGGTGAAGGTGGCAGAGATGAGGATGCTCAGGTGGATGTGTTGGTATACTAGGAGAGATATTATTAGGAATGAAGCTATTGGGGGCAAGGTGCGAGTGGCCTCTGTGGAGGACAAGATAAGGGAAGTGAGGCTAAGATGGTTTGGGCGTGAGGAGGAGGTGTGCAGATGCACTAGTGAGGAGGTGAGGGAGGTCCGTTATAGTGGATGTTAGGAGAAATAGAGGTAGGCCGAAGAAGAACTGGGGGGAGGGGGGGTTGATTCGGCAGGACATGGCACACCTCCGGCTTACTGAGGACATTGAAACTAAATATAAAGGTCTGGAGGTCAAAAATTAGAGTAGAAGGTTAGTAGGTAGCCCCCAGCCGAGCACTATAGCACTTTATCGGAAGGAGATAGGGGCTAGTCTTCACTTCCCCTTTCCTCCTCAGCAACATTCATATATAGTACTTGCATAGTATCTTCTATTTCGTTTTGATTGTTACATGTTGCTTCTTTAGCTGTGTCCATCTTGCCACTTTGCTATTGTTATTTTTTGCTTTATAGCCTATCATGTGGTCTTGTTTTAGTTGTTTTGTACCTTGCTATTGTATTGTTATATTTTTTTTCTTGCAAATATGCTTCAATTTCTTTTCTTTTGAGCTGAGGGTGTGGCATGATATTTCGAAAACAACCTCTCTACGCCCTACAAAGATAAGGGTAAGGTTTACATACATCCTACTCTCCCGAAACCCTATTTGTGAGATTACATTGGGCATGTTGTTATTGTTGTTAATGTATATCACTAGATTTTTTTGGGAAAAAATAAGGGGAAATTTCAGTAATGTACAATTTAGCACACAAAATTACATCTGGGTAGCCATATTTTTAAATTACAAACCTATGACCCAACAAATTATGGCCGCAGCTTGTATATACAGCATTATACAACAATGTACAACTTTATACAACTTTATACACCTACTGTAGACAATGTATAAACCTTGTATAAAAATGTATAATAACGTATAAGAGGTGTTTATACACACTTCTACAGTGTTATGCAGTGTTATACAATGTTTATACAGTGTTAAAAGTGTAACATAGTGTATGTGTTTTGTATACACTTTACCCTTAAAAAAACACCAACATTAGAAAGAGATTTTGAAGGAAAAATAGCATCTTGGAGTTTGATATGGAGGGGGGGGGGGGGGGGGTTGGCTATCTCGGTTAATAACTTTTTTTTAAAAGTGGGGTGAAGGCTTAAAAATGTAAGGAAAAAAACTATGGCCATTTCGGGTAAATATTTTACCCAAGATGCCATAGAGTGTTATTTTCCCAAAAAGTAAGGTATAGACATGATATTTAAGTCAAGTAACAAAGATAGAAAGAAAAACTTAAGAAAAGCATACTTTGGTGGCTTGCTACTAAATGTTGAAATCAATTTAGTTTCAATAGTAATATATTATAGTTTCCACTTGTGGATTATACTGGGTATGTTGTTGTAGTAATATACTATAGTCTTAAGTGTGAATCGCAGCTATTTACATCTAAATCGGACAAAAGTTCATGTTCAATCGATTGAGACCACCATTTAAGTCCTACTTAAAGTTCTTAAAATTTGTAAATCTACTTATTTCAAACCACTTAAAATGTGGTGTGTATCAAGTTCATCCACTTTTGCCAAAATTTTAGCATTTCGAACCACTTCAAACAGTTGTGTCTGAAGCATCCTATTTTGACTGAATTTCAAACATATGTGGCTGAATTGGATCTTTTTTTGCCTGAACTTCAGTATCTTTTGTCGAAAGTTTAGGCATTTTTAAGTGAAGTTCGTGGATATATAATAGAAATTTAGTCATTTTTGTATAAACTTCTGGCCGAAATGCCCGAATTCCAAGATATGTAACTTTAGACATGAGCCGTCAATGTTTGAAATGACTAGACGTATTAAAATTCTAACAAAATGAATATAAATTAAATTGCAGCTTCCAACTAGGATATCCGTGAAATTTTCACTCAAAATCCACATAAGCCCCAAAATAAAAATTATAGTGTATTGATATTTTTAAACTTAATATATACGTAATATATTATTCAATATTTTTTGAGTCTTTTAATAAGTTTAAAACTCATCTTAGTTATTCGATATATTATAGATTCATATTAAAATATACGATTCAAAAGAAAACTAATCATCGATTACAATTAAGATTCAATCTATACTGATTTTTTAGGAAAACATGGACACCAGGAAACATCCATAATCTAGCATTTTAGTTGGTTTTACGTAAATTTTTTAAAGAAATTAGTAACAATTAATTATAAATTTCTTCTAAACTTTGTAAAATAATCTACTTGTTAATATTTGGGTCAATTGTTGTTATGAAATGAGCTAAACTTGCGTTTATTGGCTATCGATGCGAGTTTTTAACGTGTGAGCGTTTTGTATAAAGGAAAATGGTCAAAATAGCCCTTGAATTATGTGAAGTCATCAGTATTAGGATAATACCATGGTTATTCCCCCCCCCCCCCCCCCCCCTCAAAAAAAAGGGAAAAAAACAAGATAACTGTAATTATTTAATCTCTCCGTCCCAAAAAAATTATGTTACTTTCCTTATTATTTTATCCCAAAAAATTTGACACGTTTTTTAGGAAAATAATTTGTGAGCAAAATGGGGACATTTAAGACATTTCACCTGAGTTATAACGGTATTATGGGCACTTCCCACTTTTTACTTATGTTTCAAATGCAGTAAAACTTTCTCTCTCTACTGACATACATTTAATGAGTTGTCTTTCCAAAACATTGACAATTATTTTTCTTATTCATACCTACAATTTAAAAAAAAAAACTCTTAACTAAAAAATTTGACTGTCGTATAAGTTTTTTTCTGAAAGGAGAAAATAATGAAGGCTAGCTTGATTACTTGTGTTAAATGTAGAAAATAACTTGTACTTGATGTAGAATAAAAAATGTGTTAAAGCATATGCACCTTATTACTAATTTTATACAAAAACCTGTAAATGTAGAAAAACAATGAAAGGCTATTTTTGATTTTTTTTTTGATAATTAAACTTTCCATTAATCACCAAGTAGAGTCTTCACAAAAATGCAGCTTAGCTAAACACAACCAGCTATATCAGAAAATAAACAATCTCTATTCCTCTTATTCCTGCTACCTATCTTATGGTTTAAAATTGTAACTTTTGTACCATAACCCGCAAAACACCAGTGGCTCTAACATCACAAACATATGCAATTTCTCTAGCTATAATCTATCCCTTGTAACCCCTTCAAAAATTTGATTGTTCCTTTCCTTCCATACCGCATGTATACACTCTGCATAGACCATCTTCATCATTCTTGCCAGCTTTGATTTCCCTTTCGAGTGGTGAACAATCCAAGTAAAGAATTGGGTCCGGGTTGTGCTTGAATTAGCCTGTATCTGCATCCACTTCATGAGTTTATCCCACAGCTCTAAAGAGAATCTGCATTCATAGAACAAATGGTCCTTTCCTCACTGCTTTTACACATAATGCACTAAGTATCAAGTCAACACCAACTCCCCATTTAGCTAATCGGTCAACAGTTAATAATTTACCATGGCATTGCAACCACATTGTGAACACAACTTTAGGTCTGACTTCATTCTGAAACGTTAGGCATCTCCAGACCATCTTTGGATAATCACCTACCAATTGCAAGTAAGTTTTGTTGGGAATAAAATAGACCCACAAAATAATATACCCGGTATTAGTGATAAACGCGGAACACTAAGTTATGATTAAATCAGCAAGAATAATATTGCAGCAATAATGACACCAAGATTTTACGTGGAAACCCTTCTAAATAAGGGAAAAACCACGGCCAAGAGGAGCAGCTGATATCACTATAGTAAGGAATTTTACATTGTGTTTTTACACTGTGTAGCCACGAGTATAAATACTCCAAAGATCACCACTCACTCAAAAAGAAATAACAAACACTCTTTTCTTTTTCCCACCTCACTACAATATCCCTCACACTCTAATTTTCTTCACAAATTATTTTCTTACAGTCTATGGAATACCTTGCTCTCTATAATTTTTTCTCTTTTCTGGTGTATTACAAATGACAGAAAGTTTCCCTATTTATAAGGATGAAATAGACCTATTGATGTCATCAGTGACATTACTTGAATGTAGCAAGTCAAGGTGTTCACTGTGAACACATTCAATAGCCGATTATCCCATTTCAAAAATAGCTGCCAATGTGATTTCATGTACATTTTGTCAAAGAAAGATAATCTTCCTTCCTTAAAATATGGGATAGGGGGCTGGACCCCACAAATCTCCCCCTCCGGTTCCATTCACCTGAATGAGGGTACACTAGCTTCTAGTTTGAGTGCATGCCGACAAGTTCTTTGCACAGTTCGAACTTGTCTCTCGATACCACCTTGGTCAGCATATCTGCAAGATTTTCATTCCTCTGAACCTTCTTGACTTGGAACAATTCGCTCTCCAATTGCTCACGAATCCAATGATATTTGACATCGACGTGTTTTGTTTTCGCATGGTACATAGAATTCTTACTCATGTCTATTTCACTCTAACTGTCGCAATAGACAACATACTCCATTTGCTGCAATCCAAGTTCTTGAAGAAATCTCTTAAGCCATATCATCTCCTTGCCAGCTTCAGTAGCCACAATATACTCCGCTTCAGTTGTAGACAGTGCAACACACTTCTGCAACTTTGACTGCCATGATATAGCTCCCCCTGAAAAAGTAAACAAATATCCAGTAGTGGATTTTCTGTTATCAAGGTCACCTGCCATATCAGAATCTGTATAGCCCTTCAAGATTGGATTTGATCCTCCAAAACACAAGCATTCATCTAAGCTTCCTCTTAGATACCTGAGTATCCACTTCACAACTTCCTAATGCTCTTTCCCTGTATTTTCGAGAAATCTGCTAACAATACCGACTGCATGAGAAATATCTGGTCGAGTGCATACCATTGCATATATCACACTTCCGACGGTAGAGGAATAAGGGATCTTGGCCATTCTCTCTTTTTCCTCCATTGTTGCAGGACACATCTTCTTGCTCAATTTCAGATGACCAGGAAGAGGTGTGCTAACCCACTTAGCATTCTTCATATTGAAGCGCTCTAGTACACGTTCTATGTACTTTTTCTGTGACAAGTAAAGCTTCCTTTCGTCTCTCGAACAAGTAATTCTCATGCCCAAAATCTGCTTAGCATGACCCAAGTCTTTCATTGCAAAAGACTTACTCAATTGTTTCTTCAACTCATCAATCTTGGAAGCATTCCTGCCTATAATCAACATATCATCCGCATATAGCAGAAGGATGATAAAGTCATCATCAGAGAATCGTTGTACAAACACACAGTGATCTGAAGAAGTCTTCTTGTAGCCTTGCTCCCCCATAACAGATTCAAACTTCTTGTACCACTGTCTGGGAGATTGCTTCAATCCATATAGACTCTTCTTAAGTTTGCATACAAGATTTTCTTTACCTTTTGCCTTGAAGCCCTCGGGTTGTTCCATATAAACCTCCTCTTCTAAGTCACCGTGAAGAAAAGCAGTCTTCACATCCATCTGCTCAATCTCCAAATCAAGACTAGCATTCAAACCAAGAACTGTCTGAATGGAGGACATTTTCACTACAAGAGAAAATATTTCGTCAAAGTCAATACCTTTCCTTTGACCAAATCCCTTAACAACCAATCTAACTTTGTATCTGGGCTTCAAGCTGTGTTCTTCGGCTGTAACTTTGAACACCCACTTGTTCTTCAAAGCTCTTATGCCCTTAGGCAATTTCACCAACTCATAAGTATAATTCTTATGCAGAGATTTCATCTCATCTTGCATGGCTTCAATCCATTGATCCTTGTGCTCATCTTCCATGGCCTCCCCATAACATTCAAGTTCTCCCCCCATCAATGAGTAATACATACTCATTGGGTGAATAACGGGAAGAAGGAACATGTTGTCTAGTAGACCTTCTAAGTGAAATATCTGACTCATCTACGACTTCATGAGTAGGAGCATCTACCTCATCAATAGCAGCATCGTTATCATCATCAACATGCTGATCTGGAACATGATTCTGGGCAACACCATCATCATCGAGCCCACCAACGTCATCAACATTTGTATGAGGGACTTGATCAAGATTAACTAAACCTTCAGAACTTGAAGATTTTATCTTCTCCGCTTTGTTAATATCTTCAATAGTTTGATCCTCCACGAAGATAACATCACAGCTTCTCACGACCTTCTTCTCAATTGGATCATATAGCCTGTAACCAAACTCATCAAGGTCATAACCAATGAAGATGCACTGCTTTGTCTTGGAAGTTAATTTTGACGTCTCATCTTTAGGTACATGTACAAAAGCTTTACAACCAAACACTTTCAAATGGTCATAGGAAACATCCTTGCCATACCAAACTCTGTTTGGAACATCACTTTGCAAAGCAACCGCAGAGGATAGATTAATAACACGTGCGACGGTCAACAAAGCCTTACCCCAAAAGGAATTCAGCAACTTTGCTTCAGAGAGCAAACATCTGACTCTTTCCATCAAGGTCCTATTCATCCTCTCTGCTAAACCATTAAGCTGAGGAGTCTTCTGATGTCTGATACCCTGTTGCTTGCAGTATTCGTCAAACGGTCCACAATATTCACCACCGTTATCAGCACGAGTACACTTCAGCTTCTTTCCAGTTTCTCTTTCAACTGAAGCCTGAAACTGCTTAAAGACACCCAACACTTGGTCTTTAGTATTCAAGACGTAGACCCAAAGTTTCCTTGAGCAATCATCAATAAAAGTAGCAAATTAAAGTGCACCACCCAAAATCCTTGTCTTAATTGGACCACACAAATCTGAATGCACCAAGTCAAGAACTCTGTCTTTATTGAAGGAGTATGAGACTTGAAAGAAACTCTATTCTGTTTTCCAGCCAAGCAGTGCTCACACTTTTCTAATTTAGCACTTTCGAAATTTGACAATAATTTCTTTTTGGCCAGAACATTTAGTCCTTTCTAGCTAATATGGCTAAGCCTCTTATGCCATAATATTGAAGAGTTATTGCTCTCAACTGCATTCACCATATCAACACAGGTAGAGGCCGTAGTCCAATATAGACCACGACGCGTTTTGCCACGAGCCACAATCATGGAAACTTTAGTAAGCTTCCACTTTCCAGCACCATTGGTACTGACATATCCCTCATCATTCAAAACACCAACAGAGATCAAGTGCAAACGAACATCGGGTGCATGCTTTAAATTGTTTAAAACTAGTTTAGTTCTAATACTAGTTTCCAGACAAATCGTTCCAACACCAGCCACCCTAGATACAGTCTCATTACCCATACTCAAAGTTCCAAAGTCACCCGGAGTATAGGATGAGAAAAATTCCTTCCTTGATGTCACATGAGATGCGGCACCACTGTCCACAACCCAGATTGACTAATCACAGGCAATATTTATCAAATTCAAATCAAGGACAGTAACAAGATCTTCTGTAGTGACGGTGGCTACACGATTTCCATCTTCTTTCTTTTCCTCCTTATCTCTATTCTCCTTTTTCAAAATCCGGCAGAACTTCTTCGTGTGCCCTTTTTTCCCGCAATGATAGCACTCAATATCTTTAAGTATGCTTTTGGATTTGCTTCTATTTTGAGAACCACGATTCTTGCCTCTCCCCCTAGTGTCAGTCACCAAGACATCTGATGAGGAGGAACCTTGAGATTTTCTTCTCATCTCTTCATTTAAAAGACTGCTCTTAGTAAGATCCATAGAGATCACACCATCCGGAGCAGAATTTGATAATGAACTTCTAATAATTTCCTAAGAATCTGGTAGGGAACCAAGTAGAAACAAGCCTTGAATTTCTTCATCAAAATTAATGCCCATAATAGGTTCATGATCCCCTGAAAAATATTCAGATGATCTGTCATTGCGGAACCATCGTGGTATTTTAAACCTAACATCTGCTTTATCAAAAACATCTTGTTGTTTCCAGTTTTTCAAGCATACAAACTTTTAAGATACTCCCATAGGGTCCGAGTATACGTCTCTCCATAAATATGGTTCAACACATTATCGTCAACCCACTGTCTAATAAAGCCGCAAACCTGCCTATTAACAAATTCCACTCTTCATCTGTTTTATTATCAGGCTTTTTAGTGGCGAAGACAGGTTGATGAAAATTCTTGACATAGAGCAAATCTTCCATTTTGCCCTTCCAAATGGCATAATTTACGCCACTCGAAATAACCATTCTACTAGTGTTGGCTTCCATCATTTATCACAAATACAAATACTATTTATCAAGAGCCTAAAGTAATTCTTTTCTGATGTGGAAGTTCAGACTATGCTGCAACCACAGATCATCCTCAGACAGAACCTTGGCTCTGATACCACTTGTTAAGAATAAAATAGACTTGCAAAAATAATATTCCCGGTATTAGTGATAAACGCGGAACACTAAGTTATGATTAAATCAGCAAGAATAAAATTACAGCAATAACAACACCAAGATTTTACGTGGAAACCCTTCTGAATAAGGGAAAAATCACGGCCAAGAAGAGCAGCTGATATCACTATAGTAAGGAATTTTACACTGTGTAGTCACGAGTATAAATACTCCAAAGACCACTACACACTCAAAAAGAAATAACAAACATTCTTTTCTTTTTCCCACCTCACTACAATATCCCTCACACTCTAATTTTCTTCACAGACTATTTTCTTACAGTCTATGGAATACCTTGCTCTCTATAATTTTTTCTCTTTCTGGTGTATTACAAATGATAGAAAGCTTCCCTATTTATAAGGATGAAATGGACCTATTGATGTCATCAGTGACATTACTTGAATGTAGCAAGTCAAGGTGTTCACTGTGATCACATTCAATAGCTGATTATCCCATTTCAAAAATAGCTGCCAATGTGATTTCATGTACATTTTGACAAAGGAAGAAAATCTTCCTTCCTAAAAATATGGGATAGGGGACTGGACCCCACAAATTTGTCTGATGAAGCTTCTGTTACCTGTCATGTTGAGCGCTGGTTCATTGTGTCCTTTGCTCCCAGTATCTTCCACACCATCCTAGCTTGATTGTGTGTTTAGATATTTTTCTATATTTAATAACATTTTATATTACCTTCAATGATGTATGTTTAAACATATTTAATTTTTTTAAATCGGATAAGTTTGTCTAAATATTTAAGAATTAAGCTTTGATATTTTTCTCACAATCCACCAATTAATAATTATATTAAATTGTGATTTTTTCTAAGAAAATGAAAGATATAAGATTTGGTTTACTATCTATTTGTAATAAGAATTATATATGGAGAAAATAATTTTGCGACAAAACTATAGCATAAGATAACACATTTGATTACTTCTATAATTAAATTGCTTTTGTTAAATGCTTAAAAAAATTGACTTGGCTAAACATACATCATAAAAGAATAATATAATAGGTTAAATTAAATTTTATAACTACGATTTTATTCATATTTAATTTTTAAAATCTGATAAATTTGTCTAAAAATTGTGAAATTTATATTTTTTTATATATTTTTCTCACATTCCGTTAACTAATATTTTTTCGTTTCTTCTAAGAAAATTAAAGAAATAAGATTTGACTTACTACCTATACTATAATAAGAGTTATATATGTGTTGCTTCGATATGTAGAAAATAATTTTGTGATATAAATGCAGCACAAGATGCTATATCTAATTACTTGTATAAGTACATTATTTTTGTTGAATGCTAATAAGAAATTTGACGTGGTTGATTTGACGCATGCAATCATCTGATGAGCAACTGAGTCAACTACAATAGGAACAAAAAATAAAGAATTAAGATTATAAAACTAACTTTTTTGCTGATAGAACTACGACACAAGATAATACATTTGATAAAATGCACAATCGCATTATTTTGGTTGAATTATAACAACTTCATTACTTACCCACATTTTCTCACTCATGTAGCTAACTCCTACACACGAACTTGGTGTCGTATAGTAGCTAGTGCCTCGTGCAATAATGTAGTTACAATATATTTAGCTAAATCATATTTTTTTCCACATACACTTTTGTAGATCATGCAATGTCCTATGTTGTTATATATTATCGGTTGATTTCAAGTTTGGTCCGTGTCACAAAATTTTGTCCTTTATCAGTTTGAACATATATCGGTAAAGAATAATATAACAAATTAAACAAAATTTTGTAATTAATGTTTTAAACATATTTACTTTTAAAATCAATAAATTTGTCTAAATATGTAAAATTAATATCTTTTTATATTTTTTTCTAATTCCATTAATTAAAAATTGTATTAAATTTAGGTTCTTAAAAAATGAAAGAAACAAATTTTGGTTTACTACCTATACATAAGAGTTATGTATGTAGAAAATTATTTTATGGTAGAACTATAGCCTACGATAGCAAATTTGAATGCTTTTAGTTCAACGCTAACAAATAATTTAACTTGCTTGATCTGTCGAATGCAGTCATCTGATGGTCAGCAAAGTTAACTATAGAAATTAGAAAAATAAAGAATTTAGACTATAATACTAACTTTTTGTGGTAGAACTAGGACTCAAGATAACACATTTGATAACATGTATAATTGCACTGTTTGATTGAATTATAACAACAAATTCACTACTTACCCACATTATTCACGTACGTGGCTAACTTCTACACACGAACTTATTGAGGTGTAGTAGCTAACGTCTCGTGCGATAATGTAGTTATAATAATCATTAATTTTTTCATATACACTTGTGTAAATCGTCCAATGTCATATGTTGTCCTATATTATCGATTGATTTAAACCATTTTTTATAAACTTAATCCTGTTAGTATACCGCTCTGATTATTCAAATGTATAAATACAATTTAATTAATCTCACTTGACATATGAAGCATTGAAGCTATTTCAGCCCAGCGGTAAGTAGTCCAACCTTGCGATTGACTGTTCACGAGTTCGAGTCTGGGTTCAAGTTTGACTCGTGTCAATTCTTTTTAAACAATTTAAATGTACATCATTAAAGGATAATATAACGAGTTAAATTAAATTTTGCAACTAAAGTCTTAAATATATTTAATTTTTAAATCACGCACATTCGTCTAAAAATGTGAAACTAATGATTTTTTTATTTTAAAAAAATAGTTTTTCTTACATTTCATTAATTAACAATTGTATTAAATGTCGGTTGTTCCTTAAAAAATAGAAGAAATAGGTCTTGGTCGACTACCTATACATCATAAAAAGAGTTATATGTGTAGAAACTAATTTCGTGCTAGAAATATAGCCTAAGACAGTAGATTTAAATACGTGTATAATTTCATTGTGTTTGTTGAATGCTAACCAAAGATTTAACTTGGTTAATCTGTCGAATGCAATCATCTGATGATCAACTATAAGACTTAGATTTTTGTTTTTAAAGAATTAAGACTATAATACTTTTGTTGTTGTTGTTTTTTGTTTTTTGTGATAGAACTATGACACAAAGTAATACATTTGTTAACATGTATAATTACTTGTTTCGATTTAATTATAACAACAAATTAATTACTTACTCACATTTACTCACTCACATAGCTAAACTATGCATACAAACTTGTTGTTATATAGTAGTTAATGTCCTGTGCGATAATGTAGTAACAATATATTTGACCAAATCATCCAACGTTATGTTATTGTATATTATCGATTGATTTAAATCATTTATTTATTACTTAACATTATCTTATGTAGACTGATCTTTTTCATTTATGTAAAGTGATTTATCACATTTGAATTTCAGTACTTAATAAAAATCCCACAAAAATTGTATTTTTAATTAATTTAATATGCATTAAAATAAAAACACATATAATTAAATAAAAAATATAATGAAATATTAAGTCCGATAACATAAAAGAACATGCTAATAAAATTGCATACATATATATATATATATGTATATCAATTTATTAGATTATTAAAAGGTAGATAGGATAATGTAGAATAGAAATGGTAATTAAAATCGGCCATAGATGTAATATAAGGTTAAGAATAATACAATTTGAATATACTATTTTTAATTAAATTAGTATTTATTTAAGTCAATTAACATAATTCTTAATATAAGAAAATAAAACTTCAAACATGAGATGGTAAATCATCTAGTATTTTAAGTATGTGTGTGTGTATTCATAATGCAAACGTGTATATTAAGGGAGTCAATTATTTACTTTTAAAGTATAGCATCATATATCATAATGCAAGAGAGCCAATTATACAAATTTAAAATATATAAGAAAGTATATGCAAAATTGTGAGTTATAAGTTAATTGCGTACTTTTAGAATGTACACATGATGAGTATGTAAAATGTAGAAGAGTTAGTTTAAAATATAGATATATGATATGTATTATATATATTTATAACATAATAAATTAAATTATCATAGTTTGAATTAGTAATAAATTTTAAAATAAAAAAATATTTTGATGGTGGTTCATTTTTAATTAAATTAACTAAAAATAAAATTCAACATTTCTGTTAGAAATTCTTACAAGTAAGAATTTTCTTTGAATTTAATATTTATTCAAATTCAATTTATATAGTTTAATCCTAAAGTTTTTGTAAGTATAAATTTAATTTAAATATCTAATGTATTGGGAAGATAGTAATTATGACTTTTTTGGAGGGAAATAGGAGTAATTGGAGCAAACAACAAGGACAATATAAACTTTTTAACTTTTCTATCCATTTTCTGCCTATATGATTCTGCCCATTTAGCATTACCCATTTTTTATACGGAAAAGGGTCAAATATATCCCTGTACTATCGGAAAAGGGCCTAATATATCCCTCATTATACTTTGGGTCCAAATATAGCCCTCCACCGATAAGTTGACCAAAGTGGACATGTAATATTGACATTTTGGTGTGGTGGACGTCATGTGACATGTCACCTCACACCCCCAACCCATATCTTCACTACCACTGTCATTATGCCCTTCAAACTATCTTCACCAGCTTCGCTGGTGCTACCACCCATCTCCGCCATACAATGACCATAGTCGCTGCCGCAGTTGTACATGCTACTGAAACCTAAAGAAAAGGATTACATATGCAGCACGGAGAATGGCACAACAACTTGTTGATAGAAATGGCATATCAAGCCTGGAACACCCATAATTATGAATTACTATAAAAAAAAACTTATTAATAACTAGCAAACCTATGAATCAAGCTTTGATCTTTGACGTTGCTTTCTGGTGGATTGTAACATACTATGAAACATTTGAGTAGCAAACTCCTGATACCATCACAAAACGTATTGAACTTTGATATTTTCATTTTCAAAACCGAAAAACTTTACAAGCCTAACCAAAATAATTTTGAAAATAGGGCATGAAACAAATTCATTTGTGTATGAATCCTGAACTTAACCCATTAATTCTTTTTTGAGAAGAACAAAGAATTAGTTGATTAATGTCTGATGTCGAAATCAGCAAGGGTAGAAATGGTAGTTAACCCATCCAATACTCTACCAATGCATAAATATGTGAAAGAGCAGGAATAGTCTATGTTTAACTGAGATCAATGTCAACTTGCTCTGGGATTGCCCTTTCGGTATGGTTGGCACTGAGCTCCACATCCCAGACGATTGGATGGGTTCATAGCAGCGGCGACGGTTGTTGTTGCATGGCTGAGATGGGTGGTAGCACTGGCAGAGACGGTGAAGATAGTTCGAGGGGGTAGTGACAATGGCAGTGGCAGTGAAGATGTGGATTGAGGGCATGAGGTGGCATGCCACGTGGCTTCCACCTCATCAAAATGTCAATGCCACATGTCCACTTTGATCGAACTTTAACGATGGGATAAATTTGTACCCAAGTATAACGGTAGGGGTATATTTAGACCCAAAATATAACAAGGGGTATATTTGGCCCTTATCCGATAGTCCAGGGGTATATTTGACCCTTTTTCGTTTTTTTTTTCCTTATATTTAGAAACAATTTAAATTTATCAAATTGATTCAATGCCGCAAAAATATTTAAAACTTGCTTTAAAAGTATTCTTTATTAATCTCTGCGTCAATTCAAACTAAAACAATCTCTGCGATGGCGGGAGTAATATTTATTAAAATATAAAAAAAGAAATTACTTTAATTGTCACACAGCGAAGGTGTACCATTTTTGTGCGCAAACAAGTATGAGCCTGTTTGGATGGGCTTATACCTATAAGCTGTTGCTAAAAGAATTAAGTTGGGGGTAGTCTAACTTATATTTTTTTTTGGCTTTTTAGCTTATAAACTGCTTTAGATAACCTAAATTAAATGAGCCTAATTATTTTTTTGAGCTTATTTTAAACACAAAATGACATTAAGCTGGCTAGCCAAACACTCAAAAAAAAGCTGAAAAACCAAAAGTAGATAAGGGAAAGAGAGAGTAGACTTAGAGGTAATTGAAGAGGAAGAGCAGAAATGGAGTGTCTCACCATTGCTCCTTGTGTTTCTTCTTCACTCTCTTCCAAAACCACCATTTTCTCCTCTTTCAGGTTTACCCCAAAAGCAGTCCAGAAGCATAGCCCCTTAGCCGCATTGCAATCAGCATTTCATCTTTTCACATCATATGCCCCCAAAAGGAATGTCCGTAGACGTATTTTCCTACCCCATTTGGTTGCTTCCATGGTACACTAAATTCTTTTTATCCTCTTACTCTCACTACATAGATGCAATAACAACTATGATTATTGACTACCCATTAAAGATTTTTGCCGCCCACTTCCTTTTTCTTCTGCCCCTATAGAAATGTGCCCGTAAATTGACAACTTGGTGCAACAAAAAAGTGTAATTTTGTTAAATTTTCCAAATGGGTATAGAGGTAAGGTCTACGTATATCCTACCCTCCCTGACACCACTTGTGGGATTACACTGAGTATGTTGTTGTTGTTGTAAGGTTTGTTGATTGTTTGATGTTTTTTGTTTTATTTTGGGATTTTGTGTTCAGGAAGAAGTGGAGCAGACTTATATCATGATCAAGCCCGATGGTGTTCAAAGAGTCCTTGTACGCTTCACTATATTCTTCTTTCTTTGAGTTCGGATTATTGGAAAAACTTAACTTTATGTTTTTGAATTGCTTTTGAATGTTGAAAATATGTTACCTTAATATTGTTATAGGTTGGAGAAATTATATCCAGATTTGAGAGGAAAGGATTTAAGCTTACTGGATTAAAGCTTTTCCAGTGCCCCAAAGAATTGGCAGAGGTTTGACTTCTTGACCTTTACTTGGGTGTCAATAATCCCTCTCCACGGGTTTTATTTGGTTTTGCGCCAGGTATCCAGTACCTTTGGAGTCCGACTAAGCCTTATTCACTCCAGAAAGTCCCACTTTGCGAGCTAGCGCTCCTTACCAAAGGCAACTCCATTCCCAGGCTCGAACCCGAAACCTCTAGTTAAAAATAAAGGCGATGTTTCCTTTTACATGTCCCAAAGTTTTCATCTTATCTATTGAGGTTCATTTAATTCACAATTTACACTTTCTAAAACTGCAAGTGAATGCTTAGTTCCAGTTGACACCATAAATTATATTTGTAATATATGAAGATTGGATTTTTTTTTTTTTTGATAACCGTGGTGTCGGGGCCAGCTTGCGCGCACCTCGACATGAAGATTGGAATTATAAAGTTGGAATTTCAAAATTGTATGTTGTTTGGACCGCAAGACATGAAAATAATAGGAAAAACAAGTAATTCTGTAATGATTAAGGAGTGGCAGTTTACTTGCCAGAAGAAATCTTTAAGGCTGGGGTTGGGTGCTAAGGTAGCTTCTTACGATCCAATTGCTTCCGTTTACACTATTGAGAATTCTTTTGTATTTTCTTGAACAGTACTATGATTATCTTTGCTTTATCAACCAAAAGAGAGTTGAAATTGCTAAGTCAATTCATCCCTATTAATTGTGCTGTTGGGTAAAGTTGCTTAGAAGTTTTCAATTGTTACAGGAGCATTACAAGGACCTACAGTCCAAGCCGTTCTTCCCCAAGCTGATTGACTACATTACATCTGGTCCTGTTGTCTGTATGGTAGAATTTCTTTTCATTTAGATTGTTGCTTTCATTCACTAAGTCAAACCAATCAACTACCTCAGCAATCTGAAAATTGCAAGAGTTTTAGACTGTATATTGTCTCCTAACAATATTTTTATTTTCCCAATCTTTTAAATTGTATTTATTTTTGGCAAGGCTTGGGAGGGTGTTGGTGTTGTTGCTTCAGCACGTAAGCTAATAGGAGCAACTAATCCTCTGAATGCTGAGCCAGGCACAATTAGAGGAGACCTTGCTGTTCAAACTGGAAGGTAGAGCCATAGATATTTATTATGTTGTTTATTTGTTTATGTTCAGCAAGTACCAAGTCATGGATAGAAGCTTTTAATGTTGTTTAATTTTTTATGAAGCTTTTAATGTTGTTTAATTAAGAATATTTTGATGGCAATCTATGTGCAGAAATGTGGTACATGGAAGTGATAGCCCCGACAATGGCAAGCGTGAAATAGGTAAGTTTTTCCCTAGTTTGGCACAAGTATTGAGTAGCATGTAGAATTAACTTAATGTGGCTTCCCCCACATGTCACTAAATGTGGTCACCTGCTTTGAGCTGTTAGTTCAACATGAATTGGACTTATAGCAAAATCTTACAGATTGAACAGTGGTGACTTCAGTTTTAATATCATGAGAGAAAGCAAAGACCTCTTTGATATATTTTTTTTTGATAAATAAGGTAATATTTATAAAGTTAGCACCAACAACGTACTTCAAATTACAGCAAAAAGTCATTAAAATGATCCTCTAGAGTCTTCTATTTGATAATTAAGCAAAGGAAAGATCTAAAATTTTACTCACAAAGGACTCTGATATGATATCAAATTGTGCGGATAGCCACCTAATAATAAGGTTTAGAAATTTTACTGCTGTCGAATATATCTTTAATTGAACAAAAAATGAGCTTATATTATGGTCTAAAGAAGATAATGGCACAGTACAACCTTCACCCTCGGGCATCCTACCTCAAGGTTGAGGGTCTTGCTTTGAGTGCCTTCGCCAGATTGGTTTTTCTCCAATAAGAAAAAACTAATGTTCATTTTTTGCACCATAGTGATTTAGCCATTGAGGAATTGTCGATTTATTGATTTCATGCGTATTCACTCTGCAATTGTGTATATGGAGGAAAAGAAGTTTCAGTAATTAGGTCCTCCAATTCACTGCTTCAGTCTCTCTCACCATCGTCACTCCTCTTTTTGTGCCTGTTCACTTTTTTCTTTTTCATACTTTCTCGAGTGCTGACAACTGAATCTATTAGTAGATAAGAAGTCCGAGGAAAGACCCAACATGAAGTTAAGTGCATGATGACGTTGTACTTGTTGCTCCTTTTATGGTCTAGTTCTATAATTTTAAAGTAAAAGCTAATCATCTTTTCTGATAAGGTTTCATAGTAAAAGTAGAATTCGAAGAATTATGTCACATCTCGAGGCCTATGCTTTGCCTCAGAATTTCGGCTTTTAAACAGCAAATGAGAAAAAGGTTTCTAAAAATATGTGCATGCAGGCATACACTTGCTTGTTCATATCTTACATGCTTGTAGTTTTATGATTTGTGGTGGCTAGAAGTAAAAGACCACCTACAACTAGGATGTGTATTCAGTAAGATGGCTGACAAGTTGTTTTGCCCTCTAATTCGATTTGTCGACTTACATATAGTGAGTAGTGAGTGGTAGTTCTTGGAAATTCGTTCTCTCACAAATGAAACTGAAGTCTTTAGCGGAGTAGTTTAGTTTGTTCTTCTAGATAAAAATAAGTTAGCCTTGATTCTCATTTAATTGGTGTTTTTATTTTCCTTTGTGCAGCTCTTTGGTTTAAAGAAGGTGAATTAAGTGCATGGGCACCAGTTCAAGAACCTTGGTTGGTGGAATAATACCTTAGCGTTATATGATTCTTCATTGAAGTTTTGGAGGTTTGAGCTTAACTGTAAGAGATGGAGAATAATATCACTTATTCGGCATCTATACTGAAAAAAATACAAGCTGTGTAATTGTATCATTTTCGGCATGGTTGGCCTGTTTATAGAGAGGTTCACTACTGGATTTTGATTTTTCCAAATTGGTGTCAAGTTACAGAATAAAATTTATAATTGTTATGTTGGTCGTTAATTCATTGTAGTTCTCAAGGTACTCTACATTTTACTTGCACACATTCTCTCTGTTCTTTTGAAAAATTTTACAATGTGTTTCACACAATCCACACTAGTTGTGTAAGACTTGCTTATAGCAAAGTGAACTTTCTCCCCATGCTGCTTGATTGAAATACCATTTTTCCAATTCATTTCCTAGAGTAAGTCCCAAGGATATACAAAGGACAAAAAATAATATGACAAAAAGATACAGCAGCTTACACAAAGTTGCCCGATTTGAACATAATAGCGAGATAACTCCCTCCACCCTGGTCCCAACTTCCTCTCTTGCTGTATTTTCCTATCTAGAACATTGTGATGGAGTTTATCTTAACGAGGACACATTAGTTAGAAGAGCAGTCCTTGGTCCCTTCCAAACATGTCTTACGGACGAAAATGTGTCGGCATATTAGAATAGTTCAAATATTCATCTGCCATCTCCCACCTTTGGAATGACGAAAGTAACTCAGTTGTTTGAAGAGGAATGTAAACTATGTTGAATAGACGCAGTATGCAGTTTTGGTCAGTTGGGGTAGGCTGTTGAGTTTGTAGCCGTGAAAACAAACAACAAATCACATCTCTACAATTGCTTTTCCATTCGCAAAAGCTGCTTCCTATTACAATGATCTGGAAGTTACCCCATCTGGCACTTAAATTAAGAGGATGGTTTCCTTGAAGCGTAAAATTGAATATTCAACACAAGAATGAAGAAAGAAAATCCAAGAATGAGTTACTGTTTCCCATCTCCGGATTCTGTACCTTGCTTCTGATTGTCACTGCTCTGCATTTCAATCAGCTTCTGTTGCTCCTCCTCATCAGCTTCTTGTGGATTTACATCTTTCACAGCCTTGGGCTTGTTACTTGTAGACTGCTGGTACATAACGCCACCAGACATGCAGATCAACAGCCCCACTGTTCCAATAAGTTTGGAATGTTTATCCCATATAACTAGATTTATCACCACTGTCAAAAGTTTATTAACTATGCCAAGAACAGTAAATCCCGTGGCAGAGATTGCTCTACGGCAAGAAAATCCAAAGAAAGAGATGGCTAAACCAAACAAACATGAGAGGGCTACTGGTAACACCACTTGAAAGCTGTGCCAATCAGCCTCGTCCTCAATTTCATGCTTAATCTTCTTTAATTCACCCATGATAAGCAGCTCTATAGGAAAAAGCAGCAAAGCCTCAAGATTGTTGTACAGCACAAGACCCCATGTGTTTAGACCAATCGTCATAACCACGTGCTTGATGTAAACAAAATCAATAGACATGCTCACTAAATAGGCCACTGCCCAGCTGTAAGCTGTAAGCGTGAACTGATAATCTGTACTGACATAGAGCACGCTACCAGCAAATATTGTACCAAGTGACAACCAGGTTTTCATTGCGGGCCACGGCTGGTGCAGGTAGAGTGTCTCTCCTATTGCAACAAAGATGGGGACTGCTGATCTGAAGACAATAAAAGTATCAACATTGGCATGGAGGAGAAGCTCACTGTTCGTGAAAAGAGATAAGTAGAATATAATTGCTGCAGGTAGGAATCGCCACATTGTTAGAAGATCAAGTTTATCGTGTTCTATAAGCTTGAGCCATCCGCACATGAGAACTCCAGCTGCACTTGTGAAGTACTGCAATGCAGTTAGAGCTCCGGGGTAAGGAAATTTCATTATGGCCCACTTGTTAATGATGGAGAGCAACGATGCTGAAAGACAGTACCCTGCAGCTATACCATAAACCGATGCCTGCTCAAGTAAGCCACTATACCAACTTGATTGGTGACTAGGAGACGGTGAAGAAGCATCCAAAGACGTTCTGGCATCTCCACCTTTAGGATCTTCCACATCATTTGACATTTAATCTAATAAACGAACAGGGAAAACAGATTCTATGAGTTTCAATCAACCATTAACAACTAAAATATTTTACCCTTCATGCAAGCACTCTGCAGAAGCGAGCCCTTTTTTTTTTTTTTTTTTTTGATAAGTAAAGTTATTAATATAAACTTAGTACCAAGCTGATACTGAGACAACGTAGAGCAAAGCTAGATAGGAATCCTCTAAAGCTGTAAGGATTCCAGAAAATCCAGCATTAAATCAAGCATCATTAGAAAGTTCAGCATTACACCAAATTTTTTAACCTTGGATACATCTCTATTCTTCAGCAACAAAATGTTCTCTTCCTTCCCCTCAAAACATCATCAAATTTATGAAGCCAAATATTATAATATTTTATCAAGTTTATGAAGCCAAATTTATTTCCAACAATATCCAGAAACAATAATTTTGTCAATCACTTTATCTCTGTGCTTCTTAGCTTCAGAAAATGGAGCTCATATTCCATTATGTCTGATGAATCCAGAAGTAGCATTTCTTTTGGTATTTGGAGTATTTTTTTTTTTAATCATGCCTTTAGTAAATCAGTATCAGTGCTTGGTAAGTGCACATTTACTAGTACATTCATATTACAACACTAGCTGCAACACTTATTCTAATGACAGCAGCTAAGATTTAGATATACACTAATAGGATACTCTTAATAAGCAGAACCACCGCATCATGCCATCATCCATAGTGGATTGTGCAAGGAGGTTCTGGAGCAAGATAAATGAATGATTATTCAACAGTAGTACAATTGAAATATTATTTGATTATGCAGATTTAGGAGAGGAAGATAACTCTGCGCTTTATCCATGGGAAAGATCACAAACATTGGCTTGTCTGGATCTTGGTAGTTCATGTTTGAAGAACGTCTTAGGATGTAGAAACAACACCTTCTATCATCTTCTCAATCACAAAGGTCATTTGCTGCTCCTTCCATACATCCTTCTCAAGATACATTTCATAAAAAGTTGCCTCACTAGAACTTCTCACTGCCAGTGAAGAAGTGCTTCTTGTGCCATAACGCCCCATGGACGTTTCAATGTCAACGAATATGGAGCTCAACTGGTACTCCCACTCAGGGGAGTATATGCCTGGCAGGTTGCTATCTTCTTTAGCCAAGTCTCTCATTATTCTTTCAGCTGCCTGGCCTATTGGAATTTCAGATTCGCCAGATTCATCTAATAATTGCTTGAAACTGCATTCCAGCCGTTGACACTTAGGCCATGGAGAGTCTAGTGTTGCGTTTGATAAAACATGAATACCGGGTGAAACCTCAGTCACGGACATACCACTGTCTTTTGGTCGGTTGGTTATATAAACCATGGTCATTGAACAAAGATCAGCAACTATCAAGTTAAACCCATTATATTCACCCGCTTCTCTCAAAAGTTGCTCTGAAAAATCACGAGGACTCTTATCACTCTTCAAGTATCGAACAGGAAGGTCTCCTCTACTCTTGGCATCTGAATTTGATTTGATTTCACGAACATTAGTAAGGAAAGCAACTCTTCCGGAGCGAGTACAAGCCAGCCAAGTCCCACCAGCAACTTCATCCCTTCCACCAAGTATATCACTATCTTCCCACCATGCCAATGGTTTCGTCGGACGATTGTGGTATTCATCTCTGTTGAGGAATAGGAGGAAAGGATAGAGAGGATGCATTTTCCATATGAATACGGCTATACACATGCTTTCTTGCCAAATGACTGCACTTTCTGAGTAATGCTTTCTGTCGGAGGAAGAGGCAAAGAGACCTCTTGAGTCTCAATTAAAGATCGATTAAAGACAAAGGGGCTCTATTTTCTTTTCCAATTCTTTTTTCAAAAGTTTAATAGGCTAATAGGAATGCTGCCTACTAGCTAATTTCATTAATAATCTCGGTATTTACAGTTCACTAATGAAATGAGCTAAAACTTTACCCCATTTAAGCTACTTTTGTCTATTTCCTAAGCAGCTAAACTAAAATTCACTGATTCTTCCCCCTTTTTCGTGACATTGCATAGTGAGAACATTGGAAGCGTCAATTGCTGTAAACCTCTAATGCCTAGAGAAGTCAATCGATTAACAAAACATCCATTTAAGCTGATTTGTCTATCTCTAACCGAAAACTAATGAATTTCACTGATTCTTCCCCCCCTTCCGTGACATTTCATTTGTTTTAGCTGTGATAACATTGGAAGGGTCAATTGCTCTAAACCTTTAAGGCCTAGAGAAGTTAATCGATCAGCTCACAACATGGAACGATCTAAAACATCAGCTTCCCTTTCAATGCTACTTCAATGCATTACTCTTCATATAAAAAGAAAACTTCAAATTTCTGTCATTTACAGGAAGTCCAAGATATTCCTAACTCCCAAACCACTGATTTATTACATCTTCATGTCTATCGAAAATGCATGCTGTCAATAGTATGTTTTAACATTATTTACATTTCGAGAAATTTGATTTGAGGGTCCAATTTTAATAGTACTCTTTTCTTCTAAGATCTATCAACTCATCTGGTATACTGAATTTACATAAAAGTACTCATTCATTACTCATACTAACATATTTCTCTATGAAGAGATTAAAAAAACAGGGAAAACATATCATATCGTATTTGAGAAATAATCGCCAATAGTCCCCTAATGCTTCAGAAGTTCAGATGCATACCTTAAGCAGAAGCTGCTCTCAAATATTTCAAAATCACTTGCAGTCCCAGAAGCAACGGTCTGCATAAAAATAGCCTACTTTAGAAGAAATTAACAAAATATAGTCGAAAAGCTTTTAATTTTATCAATTTAAGTAATATTCCACATTAAAATTTAGATCCACTTCTGGAAGGAGGAACGAACAAATAAATATCGAGAAATTGGAGAAGGACGGTTGCCGGCGACGATCCGACGGCGCGTCGGTGGCGCGTAGACCAAAGAGTGCGTGTTTGAGAGAGAAAGCTGTGGTTCTGTGGAGGTGGAAATGAAAGTGAGCAGAATCGTTACTAGACCTTAGAACTTTTTCTAAATGTCAAAAATGATTCCTCAAGTTATTCAAAATAGCAAACAAAACCCTCACGTTTAACAGCTAGGAGTAATTAGCTAGCATTGAGCTCAGGAATCAGTTTATTTGCTAATTACAATATAATAATTCAATTTAGTCAAGGCCGGCAACAACGCAACATGCTCCAATTTGTAGCCCTAATCTTCATTATCTTAATCCACATTTATTTGAATGTTGGAAAATATTTTTTAACATCAAGACTTATAGTTTAGTAGTATCAGTGAGAGTCTCTTACACAATAGAAGTC
Source organism: Lycium barbarum (assembly GCF_019175385.1). Lineage (NCBI taxonomy): Eukaryota > Viridiplantae > Streptophyta > Magnoliopsida > Solanales > Solanaceae > Lycium > Lycium barbarum. Next base: position 160,309,926 of record NC_083337.1, on the reverse strand, counting down.
GGTTCCATTCTCATTTTCCCATTTGCCCTTCTCCTTCCATGACACCACTATGTAATGATTTTTTAAAAAACTTCCTCAATTTATGTTTTGCATTTGGACCATGCATCTTGGTAGTGATTTTATTCTTATTTAAATGATGAAAATATTCCTTAATCTTTATCTTTTGCATTTGAAGCATGCATCTCCTATACTGATCTTTCACTAGTGATTCCAGCCCCGAAAAGAATATCTCCTACCCGACAATGGCAAAGCTGCTTAGTCTAAAGATTCTCTAATAAGATTTATTCGAAATCCAAAAGTAAATATATATTATTACTACTAGCTAAGAATCAAGAAAGGCTGGAGCTTTTCTAAAATAAAAAAATAAAAAAGAGAGGCTAGAGAAATATACTAAGCAGTCCAACTTTTTTAAGCAATGCTGTACTTGCCGCTTCGCTGCAATAGCTTATCAAAACTACTAGACGAAAAAAGTGACAAGAATCTCTAATAGCCAAATAAATAAGTCAAAGTTTGTATACATATAGATTACTCAGTTTGACATGATCATGAATTTGAATTGACATTATTGTGGTATTTTCTCTTGCAGTCCCTATGTACTATATACATGAGCTCGTGAATTTCAAGACTCAACACCAAATTCTCTCATAGAAACATACTTTCTAGTTTATAGCAATAAAATTAGCTAATAAGCCACAATGGTTATGGTAAGTACTAATGTTGAAGTTGTATGTAGGGAAACAATCAAACCATTGTGTCCAACACCTAATCACCTTAGAAACTACATTCTCTCTTCTATTGACCAAAATTCACCTCCTATTTACATCCCTGTTCTACTTTTCTACCTTACTAGTACTACAAATATTATTACCAGAGATCAAAAGCTATGCATGCTGAAGAAATCCCTAGCTGAGTGCCTAAGCGAGTACTATCCATTGGCTGGCACACTCAGAGATGACTATTCTGTTGTTGAGTGCAGTGATGAGGGGGCAGAGTTCGTTGAAGCTAGAGTTAATTGTAATATTTCCCAAATCATTGGAACTTCAAATGTGAAGTTATTGAATCAGTTGCTGCCCTTTGAGCCCACTGGCAATTGGGGTAAGCAGCTGAAGCAAAAAGGAGATGAGAGGGAAGTGCTTGTAGCTGCTCAAGCCAATTTATTCAGGTCTGGTTTCTATTTTATTCTTTTTTTCTAACAAAGTAAAAAACATAGAGGGACTAGACCAAAATCTTTATAGACAATGGTGGAATCGGGATTTTAGCTACGATAATCTAAAATGTAAATAAGTAAACACACGTAGAAACCAAGAAGTAACATCAATAATAGTATATACATAAACATAATTTTGACTTTGTATATGCAGTATAATTTTTTGACAGAATGAGTTTGAATGAATCCCTTGCGTTCTCTAGCTACGGCCGATCAAGTTTGGGAGAAAGGAGAAAACCTTATTTTTTCTGTACTTTGATATGTTGAGACATAGTAACAATGATTAAGTACATTAATTAAAAGTGTAGTCTCTCTAGTATATTAAACATTTACATGAGATGGTTGCACTTTGATATGGTATATTAAAACAAAGAGGTCATGACAAAAATATTTCCACGTGTTTTACCCATTAAAAAGGAATCATGAGGCCGCCATAAGCCCATAATGTAAGAGGGTGAGCTGAGACCTAATATAATTAAGTGCTAATTAAAAGCGTGCTTCCTAAACATTTTTTTTTTGTATCTTCTCTTCAGGTGTGGTGGCTTTGCCATAGGTGTGTGCGTTTCGCACAAGATTGCTGATGGAACTTCAGTAGTTGCTTTCTTGAATTCATGGGCTTCCAAATCTTTAAATACCAATAGTGAAAATACTAACATTGTCCCTCCTCCAATTTTTGATTCAGCAAAAAATTTCCCTCCTAGAGAAATACCCCGTTATTCTCATGACACTGGAATAACTAACAAAACAATCGTCACAAAAAGATTTATTTTCGATTCATCTTCTATACTAGCCCTGAAAATTAAAGCATCAAAAGGAATTATTGGTTCATTAGACGAAAATTCCAAGTTTCCAACTCGAGTTGAAGCCGTTTCAGCTCTCATATGGAGACGTGTCCTCTCCCTTTATAGATCGAAGCCAAAATGCGCGAAAATATGTGTGGCAGTTCATGCAGTGAACATAAGGCAAAGGATGGAACCACCAGTGCCAAATCACACTTTTGGAAATTACTGGACAGTTGCAATAGCCCCTGCAGTGCTACAAACAGAGCAAAATGCAGGGGACAATAGTAACATTAACATGACAATACTGGTGGAAAAACTGAACAAATCAATTAGGGATATCAATGCAGATTATGTGGATAATGTTATCAAGGGACGAAAAAATATGAACGTCTTGCGTGGACCCTCCAAAAATGCTGATGCACCCGATAATATTTTTGAAGAGTCTGAGCAACAAAAATCAAGATTGGATGGTGATTCAGTAGAAACAACAGTGAGAGATTTTTCGAAGGGGGATTTAGAAGTATGTAATTTTACAAGTTGGTGTAGATTTCCAGTGTATGAAGTGGATTTTGGATGGGGTAAGCCTGAATGGGTTTGCAGTCCAATTAGATCTTTCAAGAATTTGGTGATATTAATGGGAACTAAAGATGGAGATGGCATTGAGGCATCTGTTAATTTGTTGGAAGAGGACATGCCCCTGTTTGAAAATGATCCTGAGATACTTTCTTTTGCTTATTGCCCATGATTCAAGAATCTATGTTTCAAAGAGACTTGGATTTTGAATTCTTATGACTATTGTATTTGTTATTATTAATATTGTCCATAATTTATCTCTAGCATTTAAAAACTTTTGTCATCTAAAAGACTTCGTGAATAGCCATAACAATAACTATGCCTCAATCGTAATTTAGCTGAGGTCGGCTATAGAATCATAGCCATATATTCATATGGCTTCATTTAAATCCATCTCCATCCTTCCATATATTTGAATCTATGAGAAAATGTTAAATTCCGCCAATAACAGGAGCATTTAAAATTTTAAGTTTCGTTTCTGTGGTCGTGAAGCAAGCAATATCAACTTGTTCAGTTGTTCAATAAAAAATAAATAATGACCGAGTGTAATGCTGATGCACTTAATTGTTGGAGTTGTTAAATAGGATAAACCCATATGTTGATGTGTGTAACAAGAGATCGACCATACTGCATGATCCAATGAGCAGATTGTTCTACAAATTGTACCCTTGCTTTCTGCTGCCTCTGTTATTTGTCGTGTTTCTGCAATTTCCATTTTTCGAATGATTTTAAATTATTGCAGTGACGATATATATATTTTTTTTCCTATTATTAGTGTAATTTAATTTAACATTTGAAAAAAAGATTAGATATTATTTTTATTAGATTGCCAATCAATAATTATCACAGAATTTTAGTTGTTATTAACCTGATTGTGTAAATACATTGTCAATGCATATAATTTAATGTCTTCCAAAATTTATATGCGCTTCACTTCTTAAGTTTCTTCCTTTTTTTCATGCTTGTGCCTTTGGAGACTCTGCGACAAGAGGTAAAGAAACAGTAAAAGTAGAATTTATTGAGGAAACTGGAAAGAGACTAAGAGCCTGTTTGGATGGGCTTATGTCTATAAGCTGTTTGCAGCTTATAAGCTAAAAAAAATAAGTTGGGTAGTCTAACTTTATTTTTTTTGGCTTATAAGCTGTTTTCAACTTATAAGCTGCTTTAGATAAGTTAAGTCAAATGGACCCAATTATTTTTTTGAGCTTATTTTAAACACAAAATGACTTTAAGCTGACCAGTCAAACACTCAAAAAAACTGAAAACAGCTTATAAGTTGCTTATAAGCAACTTATAAGCCAATCCAAACGGGCTCTAACACATGAGGCAGTGCGACAAGTCCAAAATAAAACTTCTTCAGAAATAGAACTCTTCCTTCCTGCAATTGAGTCACTAATGCTTCCTATGTTAGTCTAATTTGCTAGTTAACTCCTTTTTGGCACTAATTTGTTTCAGTACCTGAAATAATGTTCAAATTTTGAATCTGCCCCTATCCAAAGAGCTAGCAACAACTTATCCAAAAGTGTGTATGTTCTATATATTATATGACTAAAAGGAACATACATTCAGCAGACCGGAAAATTTAAAAAAGAAAGAGTGTCATTAAAATGGAACAGAGAGGATAATAACTAATGGCTGCATATAGTTAATATTTGGTTAACAAGGTGATAATCTATATTAATTCTACAGGTGAGGGGAGGAGGCACAAGCAATACAAGCAAGCCAGAGAATAGCAGAAGAAGCACCATCGTCTCCAACATTGGAACTGCTCCTCTTGAACTTGTTCATTTTTCCTTTGTTGCATTGCATCAGCTGCTTCTGTACTTGGTAATTTTTCACCTCCTGTTGCCTTATCTTCATTGCTTCTTCCACTCTAGATACCATTTTTTGTTAGTCTTCAAGGAAACTTGTACCTGTTTGTATATATACTGTGGAGTTTGAAAGACTTAGGATTAGAAAACAAACACTGATGTGCCTTCTTCTTATATAGGCCTCAGTAGCCACTAACTGCCAAATGTGTAATAATGGAGGTGTTGATGGAAATAAAAGTAAAGTGGAGTAATAAAATATTTGATATATATAGTAATAATTGTTAGATTATGTGCCTTCCCTCCCCATCTGAACATGTCTGTTGTATAAAGTTTATAAATTACTCTATATATGTATGTACTATTAATACATACTATATGTGTATGTATTATATTGTTTACCCTCTACTATTTTCAGTGGGAAACTAGCAGCAATTTGGATTATTTGGTAAAAGATCTTGTGAAGCAATTAATTGGTATAGACCTATATTCTCTACATTATGTAAAGTGTCCTGGATAATTTGAATTGTCCATCCATATTCATAGCTTTCACAGTTGAAACATATATAATAGCCACAATTTAAACCTTCTCCCACCAAAACCAGCATTACAAAAAGTACAAAAAGGGAGTTTGTAAAGGTAAAAAGGCTGTCATGACCACCGTTATTGTAGTTGAGATAATAATCATGACTACTTTTCATTCAAATCAAAGGACGAAGAAATCAGTAACACTGAATTTCAATACTAATAAAAGCACGATATTTCGTCTGAAAATTACTCATTGGAAATGTTTTTGATGGACTTTCTGCTCGAAAATTTTATTTTGTGATAATTTCATTTAGTTTCTTACTTTACTAACTATAAGATGAGTGTAATTTATCATATCTCATGTATTATTGAGAGCATACATAGTAATATTATTTAGAAATTGACTCATTCTTTTCAAAATCAAAGTTAGAAATAAATAGACAAGTAAAGTGGACGGGGAATATTATTTTTTTTTACCCTTTTTCTAAAAAAAAAAATCTGAAATAATCCTTTTCTTTTTTTCAGTCAATGTATGCCACGTGACTTGGGAAACAAGAGATTCAACTCCTTTAGTCCATGAGAACAGAAAGGAAGATGAGATTCATCCAATTGGCCAAAGAGTGAAACAAACGCACATCGATTGTTTCAAACTTGGATAGGATATATTTTGACTCTTAGCAGGAGACATATATACATTGTATTGAACTAACTATATGTCCTTACATATATGGAAACCACGGCAGAAGGTCAGTATACTTTTTAAAAAAAAAAAAAAATCGTTTGGGGCGGGGGAAGTCCCAACTCCAAGCAGAACCGGGTCCAAGATTTGAAGCTTGTGGGTTCCCAGCTAGCAGTGTCTGTTGTTACTGGGTTCTCAGCTCAAATTTCTTATATATTTAAAGAATTTCACATTATAAATATAAGGTTCGGATAAAAGTCGAACCCACACCCAATGGTGTGGATCCGCCCCTGACTCCAAGTAATATAAGGATTTAACTTATTTGTAGATTATGTTGAAAATGTAATCATATTTAAAATATATTTTAATATTTAGAGATCATTTGTCTTGTCTTTGAAGTTGTTAATCTTACTTGTGTAATTCTCTTTCGCATTATGAAAATGTAATCATACTTAAAATATATTTTAATATTTAGAGATCATTTGTCTTGTCTTAGAAGCTAAACTTGCAAAGGCAAAAGGGAAAAGAACATTAACTGTGATAATTGAACTTGCACACCTAATTAAGAAGACGGATAATTGTTTTACCCTTGAGTTATAGCTCAATATAATTCTCAATCCATAATACTTTCCATTAACATTTCTAATCGGACCCTTTTTACGCTTTTTTCTCCTAGTCACTCAATAGAAAATTGAGAACATCCATAGATGAGTTATTTTTGTAAGACACGGAATATGAACGTACTAAATATTATCATGCATGTTTACCTCGAATTTGGATAATCAATTAAATTTGTGGGTGAGGTATAGGATATGTGGTTATGCCTTGAATCCCTTTGATAGAGAAAAGAAATATATGAATATACTATGAAGAAGCAACTAATAATCGGTGGTTTGCTATATACTTGTATGTTTACTAATATATGTGTGTTACTTGATTGAAGAAATGTAATAGAGATGAACACAATGAATTCGGATTGCAACACGATAATGAGAAAGATTTGTATATATTTCTAGTACAAAAGAATGTTCTTGATGTTAAGGAGCCAACCCCTTAAAAGTGGGCAATGGCCCTTATTTATAGTGTTGCCGCATGGGCTCCATACAATAAGAGAAAACTAAAAATAAAGAAAAACTCTGACTTGGATTAGATTGGGTTAGGTTGGCCGTACGGTCTGACACCCGTACGATTGGCAGTTGAGCATGGCAGGACGTTATCGACGCGTGGCAATCGCGCAACGGATCTCCCGGACCAACGGCTACGAATAAACGGACTAACGGCCACGACCAAACGGACCACGGCAATGGCCAACTCGGCCATGAGAAAACCGGATCAAATGATGCCCTTCCTTGGCTCCGGTCCAAGCGTTCCTCCGGTTCCGGATCTCACCGGTTTAGCGCGTGTCCGATTTTTACCGTATACGATGCATGCTTACTGCCTTAATCCACTAAAATATATATTATAGAATAGATAAGATTCCTCCATCTGTAATAAAAAAAAAACAGCTTCAAGTACTAGAAATGAATAAATTTTTAATAGGGAACGATTCATCCTTTTGATGAATCTTACGACACGTAAACTCGAATTAATTGTACGGGTGGATTCTGAGTACTATATGTGTAACCAGAAAATGCTTACGAAACCTGAAAGGGTATGAGTATTGCACAGGTTTTAATATGGTACTTGCTGTTTATACATCTTTTGACTGAATCTAATACTACAGCAATCACTAATGCTCAATGATAATCAATCACCCTACCTGTTCAAACTGTTAGTTTTAGACACAGCTGGATTATTTACTTTGGCCGTACTTAGCGTTGGATTCTTCTTTGACCATCCAGTACTCAATCATAATTACTTTACTAATCAATTATAATTCATATCTACTTCACCACAATTGAATAGTCAGATATATTAACCAATCATCATTCTATGATTGCTGACTATGAGAAAATGTATATAGAGAAACGTATGAGTAAACTAAAACCTCCTCAGCCATTAATGTACACTCATATATCCCATTTTATATTACAATATTTAACTGGATATGGAATGTTAATTCGACTCAGAGAAAACATATCATTAATGTTTAAGATTTGAATAGTTAAATACATTTAAATACTTAAAACTTATAAAAAATTTAATTATAAATCAATGGTGTTACTTGGAAGAAGCCCAAATGAAAGTTGTGATAAATGCATGTAACTTAGGACGGAAGGAGTTACTTGGTTAAAGTGACTAGTGTTCTTATTCTAAAACAAACAAGACATCGAGAGATATTTTAGGTAACTTATTGATTATGATATAATTTTTTTGCAAATGCGTCCACGCATGCAGTTCAAATTCTTGTTCTCATATGAGATAGCCATTCTAACATTTTAATTTTTTACTTTTTTATTTTTTATTTTCATATTTATACTTATTTTAAAATTTTGGGTCTCCCAGCAGTTAAAATTCAGTCACGAAATGCCATGTGCAAAGGCATGTGGGCATGTTCCACTACTGTTTCTCGTCCTTATCCTCTGCTTAGCCTCTTCTCCGTACCCAAGTTTTCTATGAAAATGAAATACATACGATATGCACACAACAAAATAAACGAACTTTAACTTTTGTTTTACAAAATTTAAGTTATAGTAACAATATAAACAGATTCTATGTATACTTACACGTCAAACTTGGTAAAAAATAATTTAAAGACAAATTAAATGCATGAAACGTTAAGGACCAAAGTTTGTGCACATGTTTTTTGTTGCATGTGAAACAGAGACAGGGAATGGGGTATGAGTGCATGAACCCATTATTCTTAACATGAAGGGGCCATGGCTCAAGAAAATGGGTTGTTCGCCATTTTTTCGACAACCATTCTTTCTCCTCTGGCCCTTATGAATCTTGATGGAGACTTCTATTCTCTATATATTTTTTGAAGTTTGGACCACTCAATGTTTTCCATCAAATTTTAATAGAAATAAGTAACACATAAAACTAATGATAGGACACATGTGTCTTTTTAATTTCTCACCAAGTATTCCATATCCATGAGCTTCGGCTAATTCGGATCCGCACCATGCAGGCCGTTAAAAAGGAAAACGTTTTCTGCTTGAAGGATTTTTTAAACTGAAGAAGTTACTGGTTGCTATAAACAGTGGCAGAGTCAGGATTTTCGCTAAGGGATTTAAAATATAAAAATATGAACACACATAGAAGTTAAAGGGAGTTCAACATCTGCGATTTATACATAAAAAATCATTTTAACCATGTATAAACGGTGTAATTTTTTGTCGAAGGGGTTCAGATCAACCCCTGGGCTCTACCTGGCTCCACCTCTGGTTGTAAGTATGGAGTTTTGGCAAAGGTGTCACATTCTTCCGGTAGTGATTTTATTTTTTTTTTAATTTTTATTTTTACATTTTTAGTCTGTTTGGCCAAGGTTTTAAAATCAACTATTTTAAAAAGTGTTTTTTTAAAAAAAGTATTTTAACAGTTTGTGTTTGGATAATCAATACAAAAATCACTTTAGAACAACAATTATTATTTGGCCAAGATTTTAAAAAGTGTTTCTGCTTCTACTAAAAAATATTGCTTCTTCTCTTAAAAGCTTGACCAGACACTTCAAGTTTAAAAATAAAAAAATAAAAAAAAATAAAGCAAAAAACATTTTTGACATCGGAGAAGCTTGGCTAAATATGCTATTTGTCGTGGAACCTGGTGATTCAATTAAACCAACCAAGACTGTGGTTCAATGGTGGTGGAGAAAAATGCCTTTTCTTTTTCATTTTTTTTTTGTGCGGAATGCCCTTCAAATTGGTGGTCTTTAATTTTTTTCCTTCGCTAAAAAATCCTTGATTCTGGGTTCGAATTCTCTCTTAGTCAAATTTTTTTTTTAAAAAAACCATAAGGTAGAGTTTGGATTCGCAAGGCAGAGTTTGACTGCAAACTCTAGCTTAAGGTAGTGTTTTGCCTTCAGGCATGGCAAAACTCTGCCTTAGGGCTTAACTTTTGCCCGAATAGGCCTAATTTTGCTACGAAACTCTGCCTTGCGATTTTTTTTTTTTATTGAGCCGGGGTTTGAACCCAGGACCTCGGGATATTAGGCAAAGGACACAAATTAAACACCATCAATTTGAGGGACAAAAATTAAAGACCAATGCCTTTGAAGAACAATCGTGCAAATGACCCCTTTCTTTTTCAATTGCTCTTTATGGGCTATGCTGCATCAGCACCGAATCCATCAAGTTGGAATTTGAATACCTTTAAGCCCAAGAAAGCCCAATATTTCTTTGAATAGAAGAGATGCTTAAGGACCTGTGTCTAGTCCATATACTAGAATCATGGCACATTTCTGGTTTAGATCTGGACAGCTGGTTTCACCATAATTTCCCCTTGTTGACTTTTTTTTTTATTACATAGGGGGTAGGGAAAGGGGAAATGGGGGAGGGGATTACAATGTGGGGACTCGAACCCTCACCGACAAGGTGAAAGTTCAGATAGTCAACTAACAATGCAATAGAAGCTTTTTAATATGTGGACCTTTTTTTACAATGAAAAGGGTTAAATTTGTCCTTGACCTAAAGGAAATGATCTAGATTTGTTCTAAATTTTTTTGAAGTAGGGAGTCATTACTCTGCGGTGACACCATTGTCTTATTGACACTCGAGACCTCCAATGGTGGGGTCTCTATCCCCCAAGCTCAAATTAACCGTCACTCAATTCTCAAATTGACTTTAATAGAACTTAAAACAACGATCAATTTCACTATCAAGTTGAATTCTCATCTATGTTGGAATTTCACCACACAACTCCTTCACTAGTACTTTTCATATCACCAATAGAGATAAAGGTGTGAGAGAGATTATCTGAATGAGGTGATTTTTATATGAATATTTTGCGTGTTCTTTTGTGAGTATCGCGGGAGTGAGAAGTGGTGATGAAGTAACGACGGTATACAAGTAATGTTTTTTAGAAGCGGATAGAATAAATTATAATAGCGGTGATCGATTTAGAGGGAAGAAGGATATTGGCTGAGAAATTATGGTCAAATATGGATAATTACGTAAAACATCACCCTCATAATTTCAAAATTTGACCATAATTTCTCGGTCATTATTGTTCTTCCTTCTAAATAGATCATAACGAAAAAGTATTCTCTCTTGTTAAGAAGACCATAGTTTGAAAAGCTTTTGCCATTAGTCAATAAAGAAAAAAGATAACCTATTTTCGTAACATTAAAGGTAAAAATTACTCTAATGATCAATTTATGTGTAAATTTGGGAGCACTTTTGATCCATCCTAACGCCCAAACAAATTTCTTTAAAATTCAAAGGAACTAACTACTAATGTTAAATCACAGAGTTGTTCAATAGAAAAAAGAGGAGTAATTTATTGTTTTTGGTTGGCCTCCAATGAAATCGGTTGAGAAAAAGTGAACCGAGTGACAAGGTGTAAAAAACTAAAAATTGTCCATATGTTGGCCTTACATCTAGTTGGATGGGCACACAAACCAAGGGGCAGAAGATTGAGTCTGTTTTCAACTCGTAATCGTGAGGCACCTAACTGCCCCCGACGCACGGTCCCCATACATTTTTCTCCACCCATTTTTTCCTTTCCTTGTCCAAATTTTTCTCCTCTTCTAGAAAGCAGTCCTTTTTTAAATTCCGTGATCTATCCAGATAAAAAGCTAGACTTCCCTCCAGAACTTACTATCTGTACCTTCACCTGAATTCCCAGTTCCCCGTCCAAAAATTAGAACCCCAATAAAAAATAGTGCGACATATCCTCCATTTTATTGGTTTATGATCTTTGGTGATTGAGGCTTCTGAGCTATTCCCTTCTTTTCTACACGGAGGGTGTTTTGGATTATTCATTTTATTTTAAAATAAGTGGTATTTTAAAAATTGAAAAAGAAATTTATTTTAGTCTTTTAAAATTATTCTTATTTATATAATCAAGAATCATTAATAGAATTATTTACATAGTCAATAATCATTAATAGCCTGTTTTGTCAAGCCTGTTTTTCTCTAAAAGTACTTATTTTAAAAAGTTAGGTGTTTGACCAAGCTTTTGAAAAAAATCAGTGCTTCTGGAGAATAGTAAAAACAATTTTTCAGAAACTAAAAAAATCAGTTTTGAGAAAAATACACTTAAAAACATTTTTTAAAAGCTTGACCAAACACTAATTTTTGCTCAAAAGTATTTTTTAAATTAATTGGGTCAAACACAAGCCAAAAGTACTTTTAAAAAAAATACTTTTCAAAATAAACTGATATTAAAAACTTGGCCAAACAGGTTATGAATAGTTTTTTTTTTTTTTAGACATTTAATTAGAGATAAGTTAGTAAAAGGTGCGCATAAGTTAAAAAATCACTTATCATAACACACTGAGGGAGTAATTCGTGTACATCTCGACGACGACCAATACTACAACCTCGATTACTTCTTACAAAGTTACGAAAATCGGATAATTTTATTCATCATGACTTTAACAAATATAAATAAATTACCTAATCTTTTACCTCCGTTTAAGTTTAAATTCAAGTGCATAAATAAATAACAACAATTATTTTCAAATTCAAATATTTTGCTCAAATAAACACGTGTTTCCCTTCAAAGAAATTAATAAAGTTGTGATAAACATTCACGTAACTTATGTTGTAAAATTATATAACTTTTAAATATAAATGGATGCATGTGTAGCTCTATTTTTTGAAAACAGATTTCACTTCCTTAGGAAAATTGATTTATAGATCACATTGGGGAACCCGATTTAAATCCAATCACATTACTACTATATATAACGGACAATGCAATAGTTTTGTAGTAATTAGTTACATTGTAACTATTTGGTTGACCCAACTAAAGTGGTTTGCTCTTTCAAATTATCCTTGGATTTGTTATTTATTACTTCATGTAGCAGAGTATGTTCCAATAAATCAAGATATTTTCAAATCATTTTTGATAACATATCTTTTTTCTATGTTTTATTTTCCCCTACTTTATTTCATTTTTACTTAGGTTGACACATCAATTTGGTAAATATAATCAATTTTTAGCCTTTAAAATGCTAAAATAGTTGTGAATAGTGATGATGTCATCTAATAGAAAATAATTATGCATAAAGAAAATCTAAAATGGTGATGATAATAACTTTAAAGAACTCATTTGGTACTGGAAGAGTACCCTGTCGGTCAAATTTTCTTTAGTAATTCTTAAATTATCATTAAATTTCTCTTGACCTTATTTTTAGTAAAAAAAAATGAAAATATAAAGTTACATTTAATGATTTAAAACAATTATATTATAGAAAATAAAATTTAAAACATTTTAACAATTAATATATTAAAATCTTGGAAAATAAAAGAAAAAGAACCTGTAAATTTTATTCAATTTGCTTAATCAAGTGGGATAGAAAAGAGGAAAAGATGGTTACAGTGATCAACTCCTCAATCCCATAATTATTAGATATTGATAATCGCATCCTTCTTTTCTTGCAGACAATTTAATTTGTCAGAAATCATGTAATCCTTAATTGGTTGAGTAAGGAAAAATCCTTTTAAAAATAAAGCGTGAATGAGTTGATGACAAACTAAATTAATTCTTAAACTTTGTTTCAATGAATTCATTTTTTTTTTTTAGAATTTCATCTAAACCTAGATTTTTATCACCATTTTTGTCTTTGCATAAACCATTGCCACATGAAATTATGAGTAGTTAATAAATAAATACCAAAACATGCTAATCCTACCTCTATCTAGAAATTATATGCTCACAAATTAAAAAAATAATCATAAAAATATTAAAATGTCCTTCAATTTGTGATTATAGCTTGTTTGAAATCATTTTGCATACTTTAAATTATGTTACTAGATTGTTATCTATGTCTCTTTGATATTTGTTTATCCCTACCAAACTTATTTTCTTATAACAATTCTTTTAGTTAATTATTTATTTGTGTGATCAAAACACTTAACTAATGAATAATACATGATTAAGAAGCGACCATCTTAAAAATATTGTGCCTAAGAAACATACACAAATTATTTGTTTTCAATTAAAATCATTATGAAGTGCATATTGTCTTGATCTTAGATCGGGGCTCAGCAAGAACTACACTGCACTAGTTTGCGTAAATGTTTATGAAACTCTAGTTATACTCCCATTGCGCACGCGTGATTTATTATAGGAAATCTCAGCAATTAGTTAAAAGAGGTCTTTACAAAATGAATAGAGATATATTACCGTCATATAACCCTCTATATATATGAACAATTATAAAATAACACAGAGACCATCTGTTATATATTTTATAGCGGTCATTTAATCAATTCACCCGAAATTTATCCCATTAAAATTGAAAAAATCAATGAAGTGGAATTACATAACTTACCGCCTCTCCCGGTCTCCCATTACCAGAGCCACTTCTATTACACCCTTCCCCTCCACTATACACAAAATTTCACAAAAACCTCTCAATTTGATCATACTTCATTTTCCCTCTCACTTCACAAAAATCATGGGTATATTAGTTTTCCCTTTTTATTTCTCTTCAATTTTTTGTGCATGTATCTTAATGTTTCAGTTCACGGTTATTGACTAATTTCGTTTTATGCAGCCAAGGTTAAGATTGGAATCAATGGTATATACTCTTTCTTTTTTTCTCATCTGAATTTGTAATATTAGTATGTTTGCTCTACTTTCCTGAAATTGTTTATTCTGACTGTCATTATTTTGAAGGTTTTGGAAGAATTGGACGATTGGTGGCCAGAGTAGCTCTGCAAAGAAATGATGTTGAGCTCGTTGCTGTTAACGACCCCTTCATCACTGTGGAATACATGGTACATCGCAATTAATGATAGTAATCTATGAATTAAGCTTGAATCTCAGTGTAATTTGGTTTGGTTATATGTCCGGTATACATTTAGTTCATCTAATTGTACATTAATATTTAGATGATTTCTCAAGATTGGTCTATTTTCACATTCGTAGTTAACTTCCATGATTCTTCTCTGTTTTTTTTCTTACTTCACCATACTTTTTTACTCTCCTGAAGTAACTCTTTTTCCATTATCTGCGGTTGAGATGGTTTATGCTTTCTGACATTCACATGATGAAATTGACTAGAAACAGTATCAGTAAATTTTTAGCAATTTATTGTTGGTTTTTGAGGGCTTTAAGTTGATGGAGATTGTATATGATGATTTGTTGCATACATACATGTTGACCAGTAAATGTATTGTTGGGTTTTGAGGGTTTTAACTTTTAAGTTGATGGGATTGTATATGATGATTGTTACAGACATACATGTTTATCAGTAAATTTATTGTTGGTTTCTTAGGGGGTTAAGTTAATGGGTATTGTATATGATGATTGTTGCAGACAATACATGTTTATCGGTAAATTTATTTTTTGTTTTTGATGGGCTAAGTTGATGGGGATTGTATATGATGATTGTTGCAGACATACATGTTTAAGTATGACAGTGTCCACGGTCAATGGAAGCACAATGAGCTCAAGGTTAAGGATGAGAAGACTCTTCTCTTTGGTGACAAGCCTGTTACTGTATTTGGCATTAGGTAAATATATGTCCTTCTTATTAACATATGAGAATTGTATTAGAATTTCTCTTGGGTCAAGTCGAATGTCTGATTGAACTTACTGTGAGGATATATGAAGAAACCCAGAGGAGATCCCATGGGCTTCAGCTGGAGCTGAGTACATCGTGGAGTCAACGGGAGTCTTCACGGATAAAGACAAGGCTGCTGCCCACTTGAAGGTTTGTGATCCTAAATAACGTGATTCGTTCTTATTTTGCCTTCCACATTCCCAAATAATAAAGGAACTGTTTGTAGTTAATATGACTATGGTTTTTCATAATACCTAGTTTGACACTCCAACATATAAAAATTTCCCCACTGGACCGAACATTTGGTGCTTGAAATCATGTAGCGGACTTGGTTGTCATTTTTGCTTTATATATGTTTATGTATACATAAGTTCCAGCTTGTGTGTATATTCCAAATATTGTTTAAGTGTTAGTCCTGATACTTAATGCTTTATGCATTTGTTAGTGAAGGTGCAATTTTTGAGGCTTTACACTTCTTTTGGGGACTATCGGGTAAATTCAATATAATAGACGCCTGTTGGCATTCCAGACTTCCTAATTTTGTATTATTCTCCTGTCCAATCACTTTTTTTTTTTGTTGGTGGTAACTTAATGGCAGAGTATGTTGTCATCTTGAAAGCTATTTAAAACAACTCTGTTGATTTCGCTACATGCGTCTTGGTGTTAGTTAGAGTACATCGTTTGTATTGGCTCTATATGAGTATTTCTTTGCAATAGTGCTAATGCATGATATTTGAGTCTTGACTACTTGGATTGACCATTATTTGGATTGTTATGGTTATCACATATTTCCTTGCACATCTAGCTTGATTTCCTGCATTGGTTAGTTGGTGTTAAGTACCTGCTTAATTTTTGTTTGTTGTTATCACCAGGGTGGTGCCAAGAAAGTAATCATTTCTGCTCCTAGCAAGGATGCGCCTATGTTTGTTGTTGGTGTCAATGAGAAGGAATACAAGCCAGACCTCAATGTCGTTTCTAATGCTAGCTGTACTACTAACTGCCTTGCTCCTTTGGCAAAGGTTCCACTTTGTGTTTCTTGCCCTGTTCTTCATTTAAATATTTGAACATATACGTGAAATTTAAATGATTTCTCAAATTTTCTGACGTGACTTTGCAGGTTATTCATGACAGGTTTGGAATTGTTGAGGGTCTTATGACTACAGTTCACTCTATAACTGGTAAGTATTGCTCATATGTTATAAGTTAATAGAACTTCTGTGGCTTGTGTACTAAGTTGTTATTTTTGTAACTCAGCCACCCAGAAAACTGTTGATGGACCATCAGCTAAGGACTGGAGGGGAGGAAGAGCTGCATCATTCAACATTATCCCCAGCAGCACTGGAGCTGCTAAGGCTGTTGGAAAGGTGCTACCACCATTGAATGGAAAGTTAACTGGAATGTCTTTCCGAGTTCCAACTGTCGATGTCTCTGTGGTTGATCTCACAGTGAGGTTGGAGAAAGAAGCTACCTATGATGAAATCAAGGCCGCTATCAAGTAAGATTGTGTACTTCTTTACTACCGCCCTTCCCTGGGAAAATACAAAAAGCTTTTGTACTTCATTCTATCCTGGCAACTGGCAAGTGTATACTACAAGTGTCCCTCCGTGGATTTAATTCATGCAAAAAATGAACAATAGTACTGGGTGAAATAGTAGAGAAGGCCTTATGGCCCCGGTGAGCTGCTCATTTATATTAATTTGTTTTGTCATTTCATTAGGGAGGAGTCTGAAGGAAAATTGAAGGGTATTCTTGGTTACACCGAAGATGATGTGGTATCTACAGACTTTGTTGGAGACAACAGGTTAGCATGCATTTCAAAATTCTGTTCGGTTTTATGTTTCCAAATGAAAGAATGGTTTTTCCTTACTCAAAACATGTGTCTATTTTTTCTGCTTAATGCATTTTTTGTGCCCTCAGATTAAGTATTTCTAGAGAGCCAAAGTGTTAATTTGACTGATTTGTAATTTAAATGAAAATAATTGCAGGTCGAGTATCTTTGACGCCAAGGCTGGAATTGCTTTGAGCAAGAACTTTGTGAAGCTTGTTTCTTGGTATGACAACGAAATGGGCTACAGGTAAATGCCTTTAAATTTAGAGCAGCTGTAAGCCTGTTCTTTTGCATGATATCGTGCTCTGGCAGAGGATCAATCTGTACTTTCTGCTTCTGCCTATGGTTATTGTTTAGCGTTCGCCTCTTCAAGAACTGTGAAAAGCAGTACTTTATGGTTTGTGGTTATATTTTAGCATTCGCTTCTTCAAGAACTGTGAAAAGCAGCTAATATGTTTACCCCGCTTGGATTGCAGCACACGGGTGGTTGACTTGATTAAGCACATGGCATCAGTTCAGTAATGTAGCTGTTGCGAGCATGGTGGTTACCTAACCCTTGCGAAGCATAATTAGAAAAGGAAAAAGCAGTTTAGAATAAAGTAAAACGAGAAGCTGTTTGACGAGTTTGAGGGGCTGTCTGTTTACTATTGGATTTTGATTTTGGGTCTTTGTTGGAATGTGGCTTTCTCCAGATTTTCAAATTGTCTGTTTGCAGAACTCTGGATATGTTATCTCTTGTTTTGTCTTTGCTATCAGTGTATAATAATGTTGGACCCGCACTTATCTTTCTCACTGTGCCTCCCCCTCTTCCCACCCAAAACCAACCACCAAAAAAAAAAAAAAAAAAAAAAAAAAAGAGAGAGAGAGAGAGAGAGAGAGAGAGAGAAGAAGAAGATAAACACAAAAAGGAGAATTAGATTGTGTGAATTGGTAGGTACTGGGCCAACTGTAAAGGGCTCGTCAGGTGCCTTTCCGAGCCTTCAAAAAGCCAATTAGGGGATCTGGTGCTCAATGAAATTAGGGGATCTGGTGCTCAATGGAAGTGATATTGAGAAAAGCAGTATATCACTAAGCGAATTGTCCGGTGAAATTGGTCCCCTCTCTTTCTGTTTGTCAATTGTTGTTTGATCCTATTGGGCAGTGGCCAATTGGAGGAAGGATTCGCACCTTGCATGGGAAAGAGCAATTTACAAATTTCATGTGGTGTTCTGGTTTTGTTCATGTTGGAAGAAATGGAGAGAGATCTGATGATGGGAGTGTTACTGAAAAGGAAGTAGATATGCCTCCTTTCCTTCTTTAATTTGTCTTCAACCCAACTCCCTAACCAAATTAAGAATCGAATAGAGGCGTCTTAGTGGTAAAATTTTGACCTTCAATTGAAAACAGGCCAAGTAATGTGGAAAATTCAAGCCCCAGCCTTCTTCCTCTCAAAGGGGTGAGTACAATTTAGACAACTATAGGAGCACTAGGTTGTTTGCAAAGTTAAAGTGTGTGATTGAGAATTCAACACTAATTCAAGGAGAATTTATGTTAGACCCCCTTTTTTCTACAACAATATTTTCCAAGTCTCCTACTGAGTCTTCAACTGGATCAAACTTTGTGTTTGCCGTTTTCAAGCTTGAATTGCATCATCGACTTCGAGTTGAGTAGTTCTGTTTTTTATATCCCATTAATCCAGAAACCTTAGTGCCTCACAGGTGTAGTGGAAGAAAAAATAGCAACCATTAGTTTTGCTCCTCTTTACCTCTCCCTTCTATTGTTTTTCTTTTACGGTAGTGATGGACCGGGAATTCGAGTAAGGAGATTTAAAAAAATGCAAAAAATAACACACTTGTGGTTCGAGAGTCCGGCGCCAAAATGACACTTTTTTGGACCTTGAAGACAAAAATGGTATGTCTTTTTTTTTTTTATACCAAAAGGGGCTTTTCGTTGGTTATCCAACGAAATGTTAACCCCATTTAACATTTCCGTCAAATGTTAAAAAAAATAAAAAATTGTATTTCGTTACATACCTGGCGAAATACAATTTTTTTGTTTATGTTTTTTTTTGTATTTCGCTAGGTTACTAGCTAAATGTAATTCATTTTTTTTTCCTTTTTTTTTTAAAAAAATCCACTTTTTCGTGTTTTTTTTTTTTAAGTTTCCTAAAATAAAATTATGAAAATATAAATTTTTTAGGACACAAAAAAATCAATTTTCCTAATTTATTGTTTCAGATATTTTAATTAATTAAAAAAAATCAATTTTTCATTTCAAGACATAACTTTATTTTGAATATAAATCTAATTCAATTAGATAAAAACATAGTTAAAAAATATAGGAGAAAGAGTAGTTGTAAATTGGTGAAAGAGTAGTTGTAAATTGGTGAAACTTTAAACAGTCATAACTTTGCGCTCGGATATCCGATTTATGCAAAAAAAAATATGATTTTGCATATTTTTCCGAGATCTAGCAGCGCAAGGCCGGGCCGATTTTCTAGAAAACCTCTTTTTTCCCTTCCAATTTTAATTTTCCCCCAAATTGGCGGGAAATTTTCAGTTTTCTTTACTTATAATATGATGATGCGCAATAGACTTCAACATAAAAATTTCGGAGTAATGTAGCTATGAATGTCAATTTCACTTATGTGGTTTCAATTTTTGAAAATAAAGCTGACTAATTTTCTCGACATATAAAGTTCTAAAATAACCTTACAAAAATATAACACTTAAACCTAAAGTTTTCAAAACTACTGCAGTAAAATACTGTTTTATACAAAAAATAATCTTTAACTTAGTATTTTACTGTGTTATTGGACTTAACTGCGCCGTTACAGTTTAGTTTTCGAGAAAAGGATCAAAATAGTATATTACATTTAGGTTTGGACCTAAAACTATATACGTTCTCTTACATGGAGCATTATGTTTGTATAAGTGGTGTGCTTTTAATTAACTCCCAAATATTTTGTTAAAAATTTAACAGAAAATGGCAAAAATGCTCCTGAACTATTAGAAAAGGTCTAAAAATACCCTTCATTCATCTATTTTGTTACGAATACCCTTCAATTCAAATTTTTGGCTCATTTATGCCCTTTGACTAACGGTCAATACTAATTTTTTTTTAAAAAAAAATATGTAAATTATGGCATTTTATAACTAGCAAATTAGTTTTTTTTTTTAAATCTGGAAAATGGTTTTTTTAGAATCAGGAAAAATGAATCTCATTTTTTAAACCTGCTTTTTGAAAAGAAATGAAAAATTGGATTTTTTTAATTAATTAAAATATCTGAAACAATAAATCAGGAAAATTGATTTTTTTGTGTCCTAAAAAATTTATATTTTCATAATTTTATTTTAGGAAACTTAAAAAAAAATACACGAAAAAGTGGATTTAAAAAAAAAAAAAAAAAGGAAACAAAATGAATTACATTTCGCTAGTAACCTAGCGAAATACAAAAAAAAAAAATTGTATTTCGTTAGGTAGGTGGCGAAATACAAAAACAATTTAAAAAAAAATTGTATTTCGTTAGGTAGGTGGCGAAATACAATTTTTTTTTAATTTTTTTTTGTATTTCGCTAGGTTACTAGCGAAATGTAATTCATTTTGTTTCCGTTTTTTTTTTTAAATTCACTTTTTCGTGTGTTTTTTTTTAAGTTTCCTAAAATAAAATTATGAAAATATAAATTTTTTAGGACACAAAAAAATTAATTTTCCTGATTTATTGTTTCAGATTTTTTAATTAATTAAAAAAATCCAATTTTTCATTTCTTTTCAAAAAGCAGGTTTAAAAAATGAGATTCATTTTTCCTGATTCTAAAAAAACCATTTTCCAGATTTAAAAAAAAAAACTAATTTGCCAATAATAAAATGCCATAATTTACATTTTAAAAAAAAAAATAGTATTGACCGTTAGTCAAAGGGCATAAATGAGCCAAAAAGTTGAATTGAAGGGTATTCGTAACAAAATAGATGAATGAAGGGTATTTTTAGACCTTTTCTAATAGTTCAGGAGCATTTTTGCCATTTTCTGTTAAATGTTTAACAAAATATTTGAGAGTTGACTAAAAGCACACCACTTATGCAAACATAATGCTCCATGTAAGAGAACGTATATAGTTTTAGGTCCAAACCTAAATGTAATATACTATTTTGATCCTTTTTTCGAAAATTAAACTGTAACGGCGCGGTTAAGTCCAATAACACAGTAAAATACTACGTTAAAGATTATTTTTTGTATAAAGCAGTATTTTACTGCAGTAGTTTTGAAAACTTTAGGTTTAAGTGTTATATTTTTGTAAGGTTATTTTAGAACTTTATATGTCGAGAAAATTAGTCAACTTTATTTTCAAAAATTGAAACCACATAAGTGAAATTGACATTCACAGCTACATTACTCTGAAATTTTTATGTTGAAGTCTATTGCGCATCATCATATTATAAGTAAAGAAAACTGAAAATTTCCCGCCAATTTGGGGGAAAATTAAAATTGGAAGGGAAAAAAGAGATTTTCTAGAAAATCGGCCCGGCCTTGCACTGCTAGATCTCGGAAAAATATGCAAAATCAAATATTTTTTTGCATAAATCGGATATCCGAGCGCAAAGTTATGACTGTTTAAAGTTTCACCAATTTACAACTACTATTTCACCAATTTACAACTACTCTTTCTCCTATATTTTTTAACTATATTTTTATCTAATTGAATTAGATTTATATTCAAAATAAACTTATGTCTTGAAATGAAAAATTGGATTTTTTTTAATTAATTAAAATATCTGAAACAATAAATCAGGAAAATTGATTTTTTTGTGTCCTAAAAAATTTATATTTTCATAATTTTATTTTAGGAAACTTAAAAAAAAAAACACGAAAAAGTGGATTTAAAAAAAAAAAAAAATGAATTACATTTCGCTAGTAACCTAGCGAAATACAAAAAAAACATAAACAAAAAAATTGTATTTCGCCAGGTATGTAACGAAATACAATTTTTTTTTTTTTTTAACATTTGACGGAAATGTTAAATGGGGTTAACATTTCGTTGGATAACCAACGAAAAGCCCCTTTTGGTATAAAAAAAAAAAGAAGACATAACATTTTTGTCTTCAAGGTCCAAAAAAGTGTCATTTTGGCGCCGGACTCTGTGGTTCGAATTTATGACTTAAAGTAGTATTCTATTTTTGCAGCATAATTTCTTGAGGAGAGGATTCTAATTGAAAATGTACCTCTGCTGTGACTGTTAGGTATTTGGTGTGAATGAGAAATGAAAGTTTTATTTCCTTTGCCTTTTTCGGAAAATTTTTTTTTTTTGTCGAAAAGGCACATGTCTTTTCAGAAAAGACACACCTATTTCGTTAACAGACACCTGTTATTGGTTATAAATATCTAGTCATCCCTTCAGATTTTCCTAATGAAAAATTCTGAATTCTTCTATCTTCTTCTTTTGCACTTCATAAAAATTCTGTGTGATTTTACAGCCTTCGAGTGGTTCGCTGTCACCAAAGTTTGCAGTACCGCTACTACGGTGAGTAAATCGTTCTATCCTGGGAGGATATATTCCATAACCTCGGGTACATTGAGGGGAATAATTTCCTTAAGGACACACTGTGCATTCAGTGGGCTCGATTTAATTCCTACACATATTTTCATATACTGTTCTTCTGATTTTCGTTTCTGAAATTTGCTTTTGTTTCTGTTTAAGTATATTTTTGAATACAGGTTACTAACAATCTTAAGGAAATTATAATTTTTATAGTCTGTGTTCATCGCTCTTCTGTTTATTGGAAACTAAACAAGAAAGAGGAAATTTTTGTCTATGAAATAGGACAATACCAACATCTGAAAGATCCCTTCAGTATACGAATAAGCATCTATAATATTGATGCTTTCCCTTTTTATGATTTCAAAATAGTAATGTAGGAAGGGACAAAAAATAGCGATTCACCAGGAAGTCATTTGAGCTTTCTCATTTGAAAGACTTGAGACGTTGATGCTCTAATAACATTTGGAAAAGAAATTTGGCACCGAATGGAAAGAAATTAGTTGGTGCTGCAACAGACACAAAGAAAGTTTTTGTTTCAAATTCGAAAAAATGTCTGTTAGGAGACTGATTTAGTGTCTGGATATTTACATGTGTCTTTTATTTAATGATATTATTTTTCTGTGTCCTGTTAAAAAAAAAAATGAAAGGATGGTTGATGTGACAGATGAGGAGCAATGCCTCAAGATTTGATCTTAAGTGAATGTGATGTTCTTCCATTAATATGCTCCAAATGTTTAACTGAATATGAAGAGTTGTCATCAAATGAATTAACCGATGCAACTTTTCGGGCGTAATTTGTTTGTTATGGTTACTGTTGGGAGAGATTGGAATGACATTAAAATTGAGTTATATTTTCTTCACTCCCTTGTCATTTAATCTCCTACCCTTATGATTTATTAAATTCATGTTTTATACATGTTAGGGTAGATATTTATTATTTGATGATCTCAAAGTATATTCTATGGCAGAAACATTAGTAATGCATGGCAAGGTGCTGAAAATTTATCTCATCAACTTAACTTGAAATTTCATTCATTGAGATCATCAGTTATAATTTTCAGGAAGTATGGAACCAACGATGAAGTGTTTTTCTTTATAGTCTACTTAGAAAAGAAAATAACTCTTTTGGGGGGGGGGGGGGGGGGGGGGAAATAATACTCTTTTTGAAGACTAAAACCTTTGTGGTTTTCTACTCCACTGTTTGGAGATTAAAATCTGTGTGATTTTTTACTCCAAGTTACTACTCGGTTTAAAGAATATAAAAATTTTATCGAGTTAGTAAATTCGGTTTAAAGAATATCAAAACTTTGCTGAAGTTAGTAAATTGTGTTGGTTTGAAGAAATAAAATCTTCATTGGTTCTCATTGTTTTGAAGGAAAAAAAAAAGTATTTTTCCATAAATAAAAGTACTATTTTCTGAGATAAAAAGATATCTTTTTCCAGGAATAAAAAGTTACTTTTTTGGAAATTAAAATCTTCAGATTTCCTACTCTAGTTTTGAGATGAAATTTTTCGTAACTTTCTACTCATTTGTTTACTCGATTTGAAGATATAAAAACTTCATCGAGTATATATAAGTTTCTGCATTCGGTTTGAAGATATAAAATCTTCACCGATTTATTAAATCTATTTGTGCCAGAAAGTATTAGGTTTGAAGATATAAAAACTTCACCGCTTTATTCTCTGGTTAAGTGGAAAAAAAAAACTTATGATCGTAAGGATGTTCATTGCATTCTATGGTACGACTGACTGATAGAGATGAAAATTAAAGGAAAATTCTAATTGGAGGTTTAAAGTGTGAACAGACACATTTTTTTCTATAACTCCTTGTGATTGTCCTTCTGATTGCAAAATTCAGTGGCTAAGAATTTATATGAAGAGGATCATATTAATTGCTGGACATTAAATATGTCCATGTTATCTATGTTCATGACAAAGCCTTCTTCATCAGTCACGTTTCCTGTTTCCCTAACAGTCTCAAAGAGATTCAGGCCATCAATTTCTTACTGATAATTTAAGTGTTGATAAAGTGGTTATGATGCAAGGAGCAGGAGCTGGTTTCTTTAGTTCTCCTTTTACTAATGGGTGACTAGTACGTACGAGACTGATTCACGGGAACTAAGTCCATACGTGTTTAATGATGACGTTGCATTGTGAAGGAACAATTTAACATAGATGGTAAATGCCTTATAAACAAGTTCTGGTTTGCCTCAGAACTTGTGAGGGGAAGCTATCCTTACAGCTAGTCGAATACTCAATCGAGTTCCCCATAGTAAAACACAATCTATTCCATATGAAAAGTGGACAGGAAGAAAGCCTCATTTAAAATATTTCAAAGTGTGGGGGTTGTTTGGCCAAAGTGAAAGTTCCTAAACCCCAAAGGGTAAAAATAGGACTTAAAACCGTTGATTGTGTTTTGATTGGATATGCCACAAATTGTAAAGCATATCAATTTTGGTGTACAAATAAGAAAATCTGACATTCATGTTAATACGGTAATTGAATCATATAATGTTGAAACTATTTATCCGTATAAAAAGGAATGTGCGACGTCTAGTGAAAGATCTAAACGATCTTGGAAAGAAACAAAGGAAAGTACACATAACAGGAAAATCCAAGGAATAGTAAACGTCAAAGGATGTCTATATTCTTTGGACTATATTTTCTGATATTTTTGTTGGAAAATGAGCCTCAAACTTTTTAAAGAAGCTATGATTTCTTTTGAAGCTTAATATTGGAAAGAGGCAGTCAATAGTGAAAATTGAATTCATATTGAACAACCATACATGTGAATTGGTTGATCTTGCTCCTAGGGACAAACCTTTGAGTTCCAACTGAATTTTGAAAGGAAAATGAAAGTTGATGGCACTATTGACAAATGCAAGGCAAAATTTGTTGTCAAATGTTATAGGCAATTTTGACACATACTTGCTAGTAACAAGGATTATATCCATACGGGTATTAGAAGCATTGACAGATGTGTATGGTCTTGAAATCCATCAAACGGATGTTAAGACAACTTTCTTAAATGGAGATTTGTGGAAGCAATTTACATGGAACAACGTAAGGGTTTTGTGGTTCCTGGTAACGAAAAGAAGGTGTGCAAACTTATTAAGTCGTTATACGGACTAAAACAAGCACCCTTAACAATGTCATGCTAAATTTGATCAAACAATATTGGCAAATGGTTTAAGATTAATGAGTGTGATAAATGAGTTTACATTAAGAACTCTCTAAATCATATAGTCATTGTTTGTTTATTTATTGATAATGAGTAAAGACATTAATGACATAAATGCTACTAAGAGTATGCTTGTTAGAAATTTTGATATGAAAGACTTAGAGGTTGTCGATTTAATTCCAAGAATTAAAAACCATCGAACTTTTTAAAGTCTAGCATTGTCTCAGTCTCATTATGTTAAAATGGTACTTGAACCATTCAAGTATTAAACGTCGATTAATGTAAATCTTGCTATTGCAAAGAATATTGGTGACAGCAAGTCTCAATTGGACTATATGCTTGGGTATTAAAGAAGCAGACTTGAGTGTTACAATGAAATCTGAATTATTGAATGTGCAGCTGCTGAATAGAAGTGGAATGGTTGGAAAAAAAATATTGTTAAAAGTTGTGGCCACAACTGTTGCCAACTATCCACACATATTGTTATAATGATGCTACATCAAGTGTAGCTAATAATCAGATATGTAAACTCAAGATGCATGAGTCTTCGACATACTTAAAACTTTATATTGCATTACAATAAATATCTTGCGGTTGTTGAAGGATATGTGTTGCAAATTGGGTCACCGGATGAACTGAATCTAAATCCACAAATGAATATGTTTTCTCCAATAGTGGAGGAGCAGTATCTTGAAAATCATCCAAATAGACATGTATCGCCCGCTCTACAATGGAGTCTGAGTTTATAGCTCTAGACAAGGTCGGTGAAGAAGTTGAATGGCTCCGAAATTTCTTGGAGTGTATTCTTTTTGGCCCAAACCGTTGGCACATATATGTATACATTGTAATAGCCAAGTGGTAATAAGGAGGGCAGGGAGCATTATGTATAACTGTAAATCTCGTCACATACGATGAAGACATAATACCGTTAGACAACTACTTTCTAGTGGAGTTATCACTAGTGACTATGTAAGGTCTAAAGATAATGTCGCGGATCCGCTTACAAAAGGCTTAATTAGAGAGGTAGTTGAAAGATCAACAAAGGGAATGGGATTATGGCCTAGAACAAGTCATCATGGCGGTAACTCTACCTAGCAGATTGGAGATCCCAAGAGCTAGGTTCAAGGAGAAAACAAAGTTATGAATGACGGTTCAACATTGTCAAATAACTCAACCCATTCTCGTGATCAGACAATGTTAAAAAAACAAGGATAAGGCCTTAAGGCTTTTTAACGAGTTAATAAAGCTAAAGCTTTTTAATGATTTCTAAGTTTGGCATATGACCAAATAGTGTATCTACGAGATGACACGTTTAGGAATCACCTATGTGAGTGTGAAGTGTAAGCCGCTTCAAGGAGTATGTTAGGTAAAGGCCCATGCTCTACGCACTCATGAAACCAGGCGGTGTTCATGGCTAAAACGAACACAACCGTGAGAACCATAGACGGTTAAGGGTTAATTGTGTGACATATGGTTGTCTAGGTATACACCAAAGCTCGACGGTTCAAAGATATCAAATCTACCGATTGACCGAGTATATCCGACATATGTTCACTACGGAAAG
This sequence comes from Lycium barbarum, assembly GCF_019175385.1. Lineage (NCBI taxonomy): Eukaryota > Viridiplantae > Streptophyta > Magnoliopsida > Solanales > Solanaceae > Lycium > Lycium barbarum. Next base: position 160,282,644 of record NC_083337.1, on the reverse strand, counting down.
TTCAAAGGGAACCCTACTTATCCAGATGCAATTAATCTTTATTTGTAAATCACACACTTATCCGTGCATTTTTATATCATAGAGCCATTCCCCATTCATGTGGGGGATTGTTAGGTATTTGGTGTGAATGGGAAATGAAAGTTTTATTTCCTTTGCCTTTTTCGGAAAAATATTTTTTTTTGTCGAAAAGGCACATGCCTTTTCAGAAAAGACACACCTATTTCGTTAACAGACACCTGTTATTGGTTATAAATATCTAGTCATCCTTTCAGATTTTCCTAATGAAAAATTCTGAATTCTTCTATCTTCTTCTTTTGCACTTCATAAAAATTCTGTGTGATTTTACAGCCTTCGAGTGGTTCGCTGTCACCAAAGTTTGCAGTACCGCTATTACGGTGAGTAAATCGTTCTATCCTGGGAGGATATATTCCATAACCTCGAGTACATTGAGGGGAATAATTTCCTTAAGGACACACTGTGCATTCAGTGGGCTCGATTTAATTCCTACACATATTTTCAGATACTGTTCTTCTGATTTTCGTTTCTGAAATTTGCTTTTGTTTCTGTTTAAGTATATTTTTGAATACAGGTTACTAACAGTGACTTAGTAGAAAAGGAACATATCTGCTTCATCTTCAGTTGGTTGGTAGTGTGGCAGAGAACAAAGTTTTCTGGTTCCTAAAGGGTCGTGTAATTTTTTGTTATGCTCTGCTCTTCTCATATCGTCAAGTCCAATGAGTATCTTGTCGTCGCAATTGACCTGCAAGCAAGCGGTTTGCGCAACCGCATTGTGGTGATTTTACCATCAAGCTATAATGAAGCTGGCAAATTGGTAACAGAAATAGTTTGCACTTTGCAGCAAATAACTGGAGCTCTTCATTTGTGTGGAAATACTTGAACATGAATTTTATTGATCACCTCTTATGACGCTCCTAAATACTACTCCCTTCGTTCATTTTTACTTGTCATGTATTGACTTGATACTTGTATTAAGGAACCAAAATAGAATGATAGTTTTACTATATTACTCCTAATTATTGCTAAGTAACTTAATGATTGAAATCAATAAAACATACTTTAAAAGTTGTGCAATCACTAAGAATTCCTTGAATTTGCCAACCCGATATTTAATACTAAGGGTAAAATAGATATGAAATGGTAAATTATCTATTGGTTCTAAATTGGACAACCATATTTAGTATACGGGATATGTAAAAATGGAGGGAGAGTAACAAGAATTTGAAGTTTACTACAAGCTGATTTTGCTTTGGTGAATTCGGAGATGTCTCAAACGGAAAATTACTTTCGATTCATGTTGATGAAAATTTACATCTAAAGAAAAATTAACAAATAGTACACATTTGATACTCCATTACTTTAGCTTCTCTTTCTCTTTCACCTTTCCCTTCTCTTCCATTTTTGCTTTTGATAATTCTGGCTGAGTTTTGGCATTGCGCCAGCTTAGTAGCAGGCCTTTTCTTTTGGCCTCCCTTTTTTCTTCTTCATTGGCGCCGAGGAATTCATGTTCACATTTTTTGACAAACCGGCACTCAGGGATGGACCTATGCTTTCGGTACGTTCCGTCGAATTCATAGCTTTTATCCAAACCTTATATTTGTCGTAAGAAATTTACTAAATGTATAAAATTATTAATTTGACTTGAGAGACAAGAGTCAAGGTTTTTAGTTTATAGTTCCATACACAATTCTATTCATTTAGTTGCACGGATTGCCCTTCAAACATGCTGGTCTTTAATTCCCCACCCACTCACGCCCCTCCCCCGGCTATTTACTTAATGAAAATATCTAGGCATAATGCATGTAACAATTTTTATTTTTGGAAATTCAATTTTTGCCTCGCTCGACATAAATTCTATAGGAATTAAGTTATGCGGCATAGGCTGTGTAGTATTTTTCAGATTATGTTGAGTCTTGAAAGTTTTGTCTTGTCCGAGATAATTTTTGTGTGGATGGTAAACGTAAACTATGCTGAGCGAAATTTAAAATTATGTTGTTTTTCAGATAACTTGTGGAACGTTATGATACATATGCTGAAACTAAACGTAAATTAAGCCGAGCGAATTTAAATTATGTTGCACCAAAAATTTCGAAGGACAAAAATTAAAGACCACAAATTTGAGGACTAAAAATTAAAGACCACCCTGAAATAGGGGTATTTGTGCGAATGACCCAATTCTATTTGCTTACTGAGCTCTGAACATATTATTTGTACATATATTAAATGAACTTTTAGCATAAATACAGGTTTGAACCAAAATTACTGAGTTCTGCCAAATTCGTAGGTAGTACTGTGACTCCACCACTGCCATCACCATCATCGTCACCGGAGCCTGCACGGGCACCTTAATAACCTGTGCCATCAGATACAGTAGGGCGACGATAAAGTATATCGATCTTTTCACTTTCTATCTTCCTCATTGTAGTATTTCAAAAGGCCTTTGTCTTCTTATTTTCCATTGATAACATTTTCTCGAAAACAATAGATTTAGGAAAAAAAAATTGCTAATAAAATTACTCGAGAAATGAACTTGAAGAGATCATAGATTCAATGATCAACATGACTTCTATTTTCAAACTTAGAATGGAGTATAAACATTTTTGGATCCAGTTTAGGGATCCCAACTCGATGTCTCAAACAATTCCATTTTATCGCATATATATAGTAACACAATAAATATCTTTCCATCCTGCTTCCTGGTGGACGTTATGATAACAAAATTAATGATTTACCTAGATTTAAGATATTTTCAGTAAATTGACATGTTTTAATTTTGGAAATTGCCACACGCATAAATAATTCTAAAACTAAGAACTTTGACTTGAATGTCTAACTGTAGTTAATTAATTACCAAGCATTGGTTGACAACTCACAAATTTGAATATAATAAGGAATCACATAAGTAATATTCCAAAATATTTCAAATTTAGGACAACCAAGATCATTCTTGATATACATTATGGTATTCTGTTATCATTACATAACTTAGTTGATATGTAGTGAATTTGTGAATGATTATAATATTAAATCCTTATAAGGTAACAATTACAAAATAAGAAAAATAATAAATATGTAACTTAGTCAATCAATGAAAGATTGCATAGCATATATGTATTGAAAACACTCTTAACATGAGACGTCAAGGTGAAGAAATACAGAAGCAGATAAAGTTTTTAAATCTTTTTGGTTGATATACCTGTATGTATTCTTTAAGCTCCAAAGTTGGTTTAAATTCGTCTTCCAAATTTGATACACGAGCCATTTGGATATGATTTGAAACTATAAGATAAAATCATGTTTGGACATGCAATTTAGATTTCTTAAGTTGTATTTTTTCTTATAAACATAAAACCCCCACAAGTTGTGAAAACTATTAAATTTTCCCAATTCTTATACAATTTTACCAATTGAATAAGTCATAGTTCATAACAAAATTAATACGCTACTAGAAAACTTTTTAAAAAAATACAACACCAATTGATCAAACTTTAGTTCAATAAAAAGGAAAATTTAACATGAATAGTAATGTAACTACTCTTTAATATAATCCTCCCACGTAAATTAAGGTTGGTAGAAGTTAATGAGGTTGGTAAATAATTGGTGGGAGTAGTTGTTAAAAATATCTACCAACTTATGGGTCTTTTTTTACAAAATATAAACTTATGGATCAAGCTTTACATTTAAAAATTTTGAAATCATGATTTGAAATCCCAAATCATGTCTTTTTTTTTTGGATGATTTGAGATTTCATCTCATGAGATGAAATCGCATGTCCAAACGCTGATTTCAACGCCTACCAAGGATGTGTTTGGAAGAAGGAAAATGTTTCTCATACAAAATATTTTTAAACAAAATGCAATAATACGGAAAATAAGTGATTTTCTTACTTATTTTTTAGTGTTTATTCCAAGAGCATTGTCTTGTTTCCTAATAGGCAAGTCATATTCCTATTTTTTACTAAAAATGGTGTTTTAAAACATTTTAACGAACAGAGCATGGATTAATTGAAAACCTCCGTGCCAAATACAACCCAAATGTTAAAAAAGTTCTCAACATTTAGAGGTTGTTTGGCTCAAAGACAGGTTATATATGGATTAGTAATGAAGCGATTAGTAATATAGGGATTAGTAATACATGGATTAATAATTCAGGGATTAATAATGTATGGAACTATGGATTAGTATATATGAATAATATTTTGTTGGGTGTTTCATTCATTACACTAAAATTGGTAAAAAAAAAACCATTTGAATATTTATTTATTCTTAAAACTAAAAGTTAGTTTGTTACAATTATACGTTGGATTTACAGGTATTTTGGAACAAAATAAGGCTAGTTTTGCCTTTTAGTTTTTATACATGTACAAGCTATCCATGAATAATTAATCCCATGATGGTGGTGACATAAGATAATACACCTTATGGTGTATTAAATAATGAGATGAGGGTCAAAAACACCCTAACTATCACTTTTTTTGAGTTTCATACCTAAACTATTATAAGATTGAGAAAACTACCTAAACTATCAATAGTTAGTTTGCAAAATACACCTGAACTAAATGTGTGAGCTCACTCACCAAAAGACAAGTGAAGCTGAAATTTTCTCAAAAAAATTGTCCACATGGCATAAGTAATGCTGCGGTGGCACCTACATGGAAATTAAAAAATAATATTTTTTTATAAAAAAACTGTATATTTTTTTTAAAAAAAACTGCATTATTTTAAAAAAAATATCAAAAAAATATCAAAAAATTTAGAAAATAAAAAAAATGATTTAAAAAATGAAAAGTTGATTTAAAAAAAATGTGAAAACTAAATAATCAGACTTTTCCATTTTTTTTATTTCTTTAATTTTTGATATTTTTTTACAAATATTATTATTTTTCAATTTGGCTTTTAAAACAAATAGTTTTTTTTTTTAATTTTTTTTTCGAGGTAGGTGCCATTGTGACATTATTTATTCATGTGGACAACACTTGACAATTTTTTTATATAAAATGGAAAGTGTAGATCACATGCCATTCAAGAATAATTTGAGGTGTGTTTTGCAAACTAAATAGTGATAATTTAAGTAGTTTTGTCAACCTTATGATAGTTTAGGTATGAAACTAAAAAAAGTAATAGTTGGGGTGTGTTTTTGACCCTTATCTCTTAAAGAATCTATGTATTAACTATATCTACCCAAAGTATCAACCAAACATAATACAAAATAATACTCTGTACCACGTATAATACCATGATTATTTTACTAAGAGCCTGTTTGGATGGGCTTATGCCTATAAGCTGTTTGCAGCTTATAAGCTAAAAAAAATAAGTTGGGGTAGTCTAACTTATTTTTTTTGGCTTATAAGTTGTTTTCAGCTTATAAGCTGCTTTAGATAAGATAAGTCAAATGAGTCCAATTATTTTTTTGAGCTTATTTTAAGCACAAAATGACTTTAAGCTGACCAGCCAAACACTCAAAAAAGTTAAAAACAGCTTATAAGCAACTTATAAGCCAATCCAAACGGGCTCTAAGACCTCCAGCCAAACGAGCTCTTACAGTTTTGGATAGCTTTCAATGACACTGACGACGAAAATCCTCTTGTTAATGGGGACCAAATGAGTGCAAACACCAACGAAAAGGTCAAAACAAAGTCACCAAAACCTTTCCTAATAGGCTAAATTTTAAATTAACAAGTAACCATTTCACTGTACGTGTCCCCTAATTTTTCCTTCATTTGGTTGAAACGACCAAGGACTAAGGAGGCACCTTGTTTTCATCGGAGACATTACAATAAAGAAAGACGCTCTCACTCATAACTCTCTCCCCACTGATCCATTTTCCGTTCTTACACAGCCTGGCCACTTTACTCCGTTGTTCAATGGCTACTCTCGCCTTCAATTCCGTCGCCGCCACCTCCAAATTCCACTCCGCCGCGGCAAACTCATCCGTCCGTCGCCAGCTGTCACATCTCCGCCTCCGGACAACTCTTGTCCAGTCATCACCTTCCTTGCAGTGCCGCTGGTCTTCTTCCTCTTCCGCCTCTGCAGGTATTTCAAACGGATCTAATCCTTCTTAGCTTACTGCTTTCCATTTGGACTATATATACGTATACAGAAAGAAGTTAGAAAATGTATGTACATAATAGACTACTCACAGAATTAATTTACTCTAATTCCTGAATGCAATTTTTTTTTTTTTTTTTTTGAAATGTATGTATGCACGTTTCTAGATAATAATTGTATACGATAAACGCGTTCATTTCGAAACATTTGACCTTGAATTCTGGATTCCTCCGATGCCGAAATCCTACAGCTTGTTTTGTTGGTTGTTATCTATTGTATTGTATTGTATTGTATCGTGTTGTTAGTTTAAGTGCAATGTTTGTTTTGAGTGTTACTTAAATTTTATTGTATTGTATCGTATCGTTAAAGCCATCATTATGTAACGATGAGAAGTCCCATTTTATGCAATGACCTATTTGGTGTAATTGAGTTGTACCTTATATTTTCTTCTCTTTTGTCTTTGCTTATCATCTAATAATCCTATTTTCTCCTATACCCTACTTTTTTATGATAGCTTTACCCCGTACCCTATTTTTCTTGTAGGGTTGTTCAAATTGCAGATGTGTGCATTATGTAACGACGAAAAACAATATAATCTATCCAAACGTTGTATTCATCAAACAATGCAGTACGATACAATACAATATGATACAATACATTATAAAACGATATGTAACAAGCATCGAAGAAAGTATGATCAGTCTCCTTTCGCGACCTCATTTTAGGTGTTTTTTATTTTGTGTGTGCTTCTGTGAATGTTCCGTTGTTTATAATCAGTCGAATAGATGTATAATGGGGTTATGATATGATCAGGTGTTAAAACTCAGGTGGCAACCACTGAACAAGCTGGAGTTGAGGCTGCTGCAAAGGTTGAAGCTCCCGTTGTTATTGTCACCGGAGCTTCTAGAGGAATCGGGAAGGCAATTGCTTTGGCTTTGGGAAAGGCTGGTTGTAAGGTCAGCATTCTGTTCCATTTTTATAAATGCTGAAACTTTTTGGTTTTTGAGATTCTTTTCCATCAATTCTAACTAAGTTACACAGGACTGTTAACTGCCAAAAATACCAAAAAATTTTCCTTCAACATACTTGCTTAATCAGATTAGAAACTTGGTGGATAATGGGCTCTCCCCTCTATCCTTCTCCACTTAAATACCTGACTTTGTTCAACAGCTACAGTTCGGAACTCGTGACACCCACCTACCACACATCCTCTACTACCTTTGCCATTGAACCAAAGCCTTGAGCGACCAGAAAACTTATTCTTTAACAGTGGATTGCTGGAATTTATCTTGTTTCACTGTCACCTGTACACTGTGGTATTGATCAATTTAGATGGTGAGTTGGCAGCCTCTGTGGTTTCACTATAAAATAGCATCAGCTTTAAGGTGCTATGGTAGTTGCTCAAGTTGTGTTTCCGTTGGCAATAGTTTAAAAGTGAAACAATGGAAGTACTGCCTCTGTCCTTTGACAAATGAATTTCTTTGCTCTGTGCATCGTCTTAGAGTAAAATGTTTAAACAGATAATTTTAATTGAGTATAAAAGGATAGTTTGAAATGGGCAAAACGTGAATTAGTTACCTGAAAGGTGGCACATCAAGTGTAAAACAATGCTAGTTTGTGTTACCTTATATTGTTTTTGGGTGAATTTGCCATTAATAAGCAGGAGAAGTTCATACGCGACAGAGTAGAAAGGGAAGCAGGTCCTCCTCCTTATTTTCTTCTTTAGCTTAATTTACTGCGTGAAGTTGTCAGGCATTTCAAAAAATGTGGAATCCTTAAATTTAAGTTCTTTCAGAAACTTTCAGTAATGTTCTTAAGCTGACATAGGTATCACGCAGGCATTAATATTGATCAATTTATAAATTTCTTGCATACTCCACCAACCTGCTTGATATAAAGTTCAATGTTGATGGCAGGTCTTAGTGAACTATGCGAGATCTTCAAAGGAGGCAGAAGAAGTTTCCAAAGAGGTATCTGTTCCTTTTTTCAGTAATAATTTAGTATTGTTTTTGTATAGATTACTGTCCCTATCCTTCCATTTGCAACTGAAAATTTCATTTGAATTACTGGAAACATGAACTGTCTCTCTAACTTCAGTCTGATGTTTGGAAGAGTATATATACAATGCAGAATACTCCTTCCATGTGATTTCTTATTTTGCTTTTACATTTGCTGGTTTAATTACATTGTCCTTCAAATTGTCAACCTCTAGGTGACCTCCCAAATTTAAACAGTTCTAAAGTTTGTTTTATCATTATATTTTAGTCATCTAACCAACTAACATTATCTTGTTGAGAGTGGTGGGTCCATACTTCCCCCGGGTTTCATTAGAGCACTGTCATAAAAGTGGTATTTAAGTGAGAGCAAGGTAGAGGGGCAGGCTCATACTCCCCCGAGCTTTGAGTCTGTGGGCCTAGTCGGGTTGGGCTAGCTAATTTACGTGGGATTTCTCGGTTATAAAAGGAAAGTTGACTTAGGAACTATGTAATAATATAATAAATGGTTATTAAGTTTGACCAACTTTTTGACATATATTAAGATTTATATGACGCGAAGTGCAAATGTGTCAAAAGAATCTTCAACTAACACCGGTTATTACCAGTTCATGAGAGGGAGGTAGAGTTTTTCAGAAGTAAAGAGGAGATCCTCTGGACTATGACATACTATTATAATGTTTTTTTTCTTCCATTTGGCCTGTTTGGGAACTGAAAGTTAACTGATTGGCAAGTGATATCAACTACACCAAAGTGAAAATTTGAAATTCTCGAGTGGGACCTCCTCTTTCAAGACCTTAAATCTTCTCCACCGGCTGTTGGCCTTCTTGTTTGTTTTGTGCATATCCTCAGATGTGAAAACATTAAGTGAAATATGATCTTCATATTTTTAAGGAGGGCTTTATTACATATTAAAGCTACAAGTATAAGAGAGCAGGAACTGAAACTCAAACTACACTTCAAGGCAGGAACTTATTCTCCAACCATGCGATAAAGCTACAACTTATTACTTAAACCGCTATGCAAGCAACATAAATTACCTCCATCATAGTTTAAAACTATAAATAGTGTTAGTTTCTGATCCTTTCATCTTATTAGAGACAAATTGAGCTCTTCCAAGTACTTATACTGGGTTGGTCCATGATGCAAGAAAATGATGTCCTTAGGTGTGGTCATGGCATGTCAAAAAATATAGGGTGAGGATAACAAGGTTCAAAAAACAATGCATTACAATGTGTTATTTTTTCTTTGTTTCTGTTTTATTTTATCTTATTTATTTTTATAGATAGCCAATAGACCCTTGTGATCCGGCCCTTCCCCGGACCACGCGCATAGCGGGAGCTTAGTGCACCGGGCTGCCCTTAGAGCAAGGTCTTCATCTGACAACAACTGGTCAAACATGGAGAACTGATTCGGCTCTTTGCTCTTTGTTTGAATTTTTCTGATAAGATAGCAGCTAGCTACCGATCTGATTACTTGTACTGAAGCCATAAAAGCAAAAGGAATTTATCTTTGCTGGTAATACTCTTCCACGAAAGGTTGATAAAGTCGTGGATGTATATAGTAATTGATCGGTGAAGTTATAGGGTGTATATTTTATACTTGTACATTTCAAACACTTATGCTAATCCTTATCTATCGAGAAGTGTAATTTTAGGTTCAGATTTTGTGTATGGTTTCACTAATCTTCATGTAAGTTCCATTCCATAATGTTGGCAATGATAGATTACTTTACTTTATCTCAGTCTTGTAAATGAATGAAACCAGCTATTACTCTACTCAGTCATGCTCTTTAGGCTGTCTGTCATGTTCCTCAAAAAAAAAAAAAAAAAAAAAAAAAAAAAAAAAAAAAGATATTTTTCTGAGTGAATTCTTGTATTTTGTAGATTGAAGCATGTGGTGGCGAAGCCTTGGCTTTTGGAGGCGACGTATCAAAAGAAGAAGATGTAGAATCCATGATGAAAACTGTAAGCACACTCTTTTTGTTAGTAACATTAGTAAATGGTGGATCTTGTCGCAGTTGTTGCCAGCTAAATTGCACCTCATAAGTATCACATCCGCAGGTGGTTGATCGATGGGGAACAGTTGATATCTTGATCAATAATGCAGGTTAGCTACTGCCTTTTTTTTTTAGCATCCAAAAAAACTGTTCAACTTTCTAGTTAAAGAGGAACAGTTTTTTACCCCAAATATACCAGTGAAACAATATTTATTTAAGTGCTGGTTATTCCCAAAAAAAATTATTAGTGCAGGTTAGCAACAGTCATCCTGTTTTACATTAAGTTTTATTAGAATTCTCAATCAGTAGTCCTCTTATTCTTCTTTTCAGGTATCACGCGTGATACCTTGTTGATGAGAATGAAGAAGTCCCAGTGGCAGGAGGTTATTGAGTTGAATCTTACAGGAGTTTTTCTCTGTACACAGGTCTATACGCTAGCTATGTTTCAATTGGTATTTTGGTTGCCCCCCAACCCTTCCTCCCAAAACCTGTATAATATTCTAAGATAAGGTTCTTATGAGGGATCTTTCCTGTTGTTGCAGGCTGCAGCTAAAATCATGATGAAAAAGAAAAAGGTAAATTTGTCTATCTCTCTCTCGCATTTCAGAAATGATATTATTTGTCTGGAAAGGTTTAAGTTTTTGAAAACTGTTGCATAATGGGAAGTGCATTTATTTATTTACTGAATCGATCTGTTGCATGTAATGAGGGACTTAGCTCTATGGACTCTACAGCAGTTATGAGCAATGACTACAACACACGGTGGTCATCATCCACACTTACTTTCTCCAAAACTTCATATACGGCAGAAATATCGCTAGAACAACCATGTGGGGCAGGGTTCATCCCTAACCTTTGGGTAAAATAAACAAAATTATACCTGTCGTTCCTTGTTTCTTGGATTTTCATGCTAGTCAAAGTAGGAAGCAAAAAGAAATTGGAAACACAAGGACAAGTTGGCAATGTGCGACACTTGCACTACGTTGATTTCACAGGTCATGGGCAAAATACTCCCCTTATCTGGACTGAAGGAATATGGACGGAGAAGATAATGATACATTTGTTGAAGAGAAATAGTTTATGACTTTATTCCCACCTAGCGTTAAAAGATATCATAATGCTACAGTAAACTTGTCACATCAATTAGTTCCTCTCTTGTTAGAAGCAACAAAAGTTGCGTTGATTTCAGCTGCAGAATTTGGATGTTGTCGTGTTGGAAATCGGTTTGAATGAAATGGTTTTGGTGTGATTCAGAATCTGTTTCCACCTATTCCTTTTCATGGATTCCAATTGCTGGTATCATTTTCTCAGATTCCATCACCTGCTATATTGCTGACAGTTACCTTTTCAATCAATTTGAACCTGTTGTTAGTCATACAAAACAAGCAACGAATTCAGTGATCTTTGAGAGCGTTAAGATAGCCCAGGTTGTGTCAGATGCCAACTAATGAGACTGTTGCCATCATGATTAGCCAGTGATATATTCTGGTCATTGAAAAGAAATTGATGACCAAGATCAAAGCAATGCAATTCATTTTTTATATTTCCACTCCAGAATTTTTATTTAAGCATGCTCTACACGCTGCAGGGTAGAATCATCAACATATCGTCTGTTGTTGGTTTAGTTGGCAATCCAGGGCAAGCCAACTATAGTGCTGCTAAAGCAGGAGTCATTGGCTTAACCAAGAGTGTTGCAAAAGAATATGCCAGCAGGAATATTACTGTAAGTGCTCCTAATCATTCCCTTATATCACTTGGGCTGGGCTATTTATCTTGATGCTAGTTACAAAGGATTTTGTAAAGCATATTATAAAGGAACTATTTCTGATAAAAAAGCTAATGACTTCTTATGACTCTTTTTCTTTTGGATGATATAATGAATTCTTATGGCTCACAAGTAATTATTTATGCGAAATTTTATCTTTCGACAGGTTAATGCTGTTGCCCCTGGGTTCATTGCATCTGATATGACTGCCAAACTAAGTGAAGACATTGAAAAGAAAATTTTGCAAGGCGTACCCTTAGGTGAGAGCAGATATCATTTTAAAGTATTCTTGGCATTTATATCTCAACATAATGATGAGTTCTTGCTCATCTAAAAGGAGGAATTCTTAGACAAGGACTCCTAGTAGAGTAGGCCAACATCAGAGGCATTGACAATATTTCCTGTGCGTTAGAGAACATCTCGACTCTAGAAAATGAAGTAAAAAAAAAAACAACAACTAAGTTTGAACTGAAAACCATCAACTGAGAGTATGAATCTTGCTAGAAGGGAATATTTCCCCGTCTTCCACTTTTCCTAGAGTTTGGTCATATCTAAATCTTACAAATGAAAGGACAGTAGAGTTCCTTTAAACCATAGCTACATTGACTTACTTTGGTTTCACAATAATACAGGTCGCTATGGTCAACCTGAAGAAGTTGCTGGACTGGTGGAATTCCTAGCACTCAATCCGGCAGCCAGCTATATTACTGGACAGGTACTTCCATGTTGTGTGATTTCATCTGTCTTTTATCTGAAGCGTATGTCTTGCTACCTCATGTTTAAACAGCTGCTTATTAAGAATATTTATCTCCTTTACAGGTCTTGACCATCGATGGTGGGATGGTTATGTAGAAGTCTCTACAAATCACTCTCATTTTGTTTGCTCTCAGACAAGGATCGAAAGGGTGATCATTTATGTTATACCATCATTGTAGCCTCGTTAGTTGCCTGCGCAGAAGGAACTTGTTAATTTGGTAGTAGGAGATGACCTGACTTACTATTTTTTGGCATTTTCCCCTCTTCTTTTTTCCGTTTTCCTAGCTGAGTAGGCATTTTTGAAAAATTTGAAACAGGGTTTGATCATTTTGTTTTAGTTCCTATGTTAAAGTTTGTAAAAACGATAACTTTGCTACTGTCAATGTTGCTCTTACCCCAGAGACGGAGATTGATAAATCAATGAAATTATTACTAATGAGAGTTTTCGACCTCTAATAAACATGTTTCCAGTAATACAAAGATTAAAGTTGTCATAATGCTCCTTGTTTCACTGAAGCAAGAAGGTAGAAAGTTGACTTTTGAGAATGAAGGGCTTCTAATTAAATTACTGTTTTAGTAAAACATAAGGCATCCTTTTTCTTTAGAGGAAAGAGCTTCTTTTTTAGATGAAATCGTCTGAATATTCAGGAATGACCATGTAATATTGAATTTTTTGCGCGGAGTGCCTTTCTTTTGGGCTGGTCTTTATATTTTGCCCCTCATTTACGTCTTCTTTAAATTTTGCCCTTGCCGCCTGTTTAATGAAAGTTTTTTGACAAAATTACCCTTACCCCATTAAAATCCTTTTTATTTCGTCATTTGCCCTTTTCTTTTCTTTTTTTGCTTCTTCTTTCCTCATCTGTTTTGTGTTTGTCTCATCTGTTCTAAAACTTAGGTACGATTTGGATCTTTTGCTCGTTTCAATATTTGTTTTTATGTTAAATTGTTATTTGTTGAATTGATATCCTTGTCTTCATCGTTTTTTATATTTAATTGATCCTTTTTTATTTAAAATTATAGTGTTTTGTTATAGTGTCTGTATGATTTTTTGAACTTTAGTTTAATTCCCCATGTATATATTTTAGTTTTTTGAATGTCGTATTATGAATGTCGTAATATGTTTTAGTTGATTTTGATATGCGTTTTGGTTTTCTCTTTGTTGAATCGTTGAAGTTTTGCCTGTGAACAACTATTTTATGTTGTTGCTGCTGTTTTTATTTAATAATCTGGTTTTTGTGAAAAATGTGTTTGTCTGAGGCAACATATGTCGGGTCCGGCAGAGTTCTTGGTTTTTTAAACTGAAGTTATGCCGGTTCCGGCATAAAGTTATGCTTGTTCCGGCATAACTTCATGAATTAAATTAATTTACGTGTGCTTGGTTTTTTTGTGTTGTCTTGTTAATAATTTTGGTTTTTATGCAATCTTATGTGTTTTTGGTGTTTTGTTAATAATGTTTTGTTTTGGTTATGAAAAATGAAAGTTTGCCTCTCACGGCATACTTTGTAATTTTGTAAACTGAAGTTATGCCGGTTCCGGCATAAAGTTATGCTTGTTCCGGCATAACTTCATGAATTAAGCTAATTTATGTGTGCTTGATTTTTTGGTGTTGTCTTGTTAATAATTTTGGTTTTTATGCAATCTTATGTGTTTTTGGTGTTGTTTTGTTAATAATGTTTTTGTTTTGCTTATGAAAATAAAAGTTGCCTCTAACAGCATACTTTATTCTTTTGTAAAGTAAATTTCTGCCTCCTCCGGCATACTTTTCTAGTTCTTAACACTTGCGTAAATTTTTGTTTTGCTCATGAAAATAAAAGTTTCCACTAACAGCATACTTTGTTCTTTTGTAACGTGAACTTCTGCCACCTCCGGCAGACTTGTCTAATTCTTAACACTTGTGTACTTTTTTATTTTGCTTATGAAAATTAAAGTTGTCTCTAACAGCATACTTTGTTCTTTTGTAAAGTAAATTTCTACGTCATCCGGCATACTTTTCTAGTTCTTAACACTTGTTATACTTGATGTTTTGCTTATGAAAATGAAAGTTTGCCTCTAACAGCATAATTTGTTCTTTTGTAAAGTAAACTTCTGCCTCCTCCGGCATACTTTTCTAGTTCTTAACACTTGTATACTTGATGTTTTGCTTATGAAAATGAAAGTTTGACTCTAGCGGCATACTTTGTTCTTTTGCAAGGTGAACTTCTGCCTCCTCCGGCATACTTGTTCAGAACTTTGCCTGATTATTTTTTATCAACTGAAGTTACTATAATTTCAAGTGTAAGTCATTGAGCATTGTATACTAATCAAATGGAACGTATAAACTAATCAAAATCAGAACAAAGCAATAAATTTGATCAATTCTATGTTGTTGAGTAAAATTATGATTCGCAATGTTGAATCTCAACTGAATATCAGTTGTTTAGTTCATAGAAGATGATTTGTTGTTATTTTCAAATATTAACAAATCTAAACTTAATAAAGCATCAAATTGAGTTGAATTACGTTCAATTGAAACGCTATATATTATGTATTTATCTTTTCCGATGTTGTAGCAGCAAAATCAATGGAGATTTCTCCGGTGAAATGTTGGAACGATGGAACGATTGAAAGGTTTGTTGTTGGAATGATGGATGGGTTTAATTGGATGTTTGAGATTCGTTACAGACTTTCAGGTTTTTATATGTGATGGGTAGGAGTAGTAACGTCTTTTCTTATTATTTTTTAGCTTAGAAGGGCAAATATTAAAGACCGTTATGGGGGCAAAAATTAAAGACCAACGCATTTGAAGGGCATTCGCGCGAATTTCAACTACTGAGCCGTCTATCTACACGACTCAATAAAGTTGGTACAGTAATTAGCAATTTAGCATGAGACTACTCGCGGAAACATTAACATTTGGGACATTTCGAGAAAACGATAAAAACGGTCTCTTATGTTTGGGTAGGTTCATAATAGTTTTTAAAGTATGCTTTGAACAAGTTTGGTCCTTTTAAGTCTGTCAAAAGTAGGCTTTTTTTTTTTTAATCTCAAATCAAATATTTAACAAATTTCGTTTGTTAGATCTATTGCTAATTGTGAAGGAAAAAGGATTAAATCATAAACGCTAAAAAAGCCTCAACAAATATTAGAGACTGCAACGAAGAAAATTGTACACTAAAAGTAGACCAAACATAGCAGAGATTGCACATAAAAAAATGGAGAAATAATCCATATATGAGGCCTACACATCTAGTTTGCAGTCCATGTAGCCCACTGTATCATTGGTGAATAAATAATGTATCTATTTTGTATAGCTATATATAAACATCACACATACTTTGTATATATAATGCATGCTTTGTATATTATTCATGTATAAATACGCGAAACCAACTCAGCAAGCAATGTATAGATACTGTATTTGTTCTGTATAACTAACTAACAAACTAAGCAATGTAAATTTTCATTGAACATAAACAACAAAGTCGAGATAGGAAAAATTTGGCCACTTATTCTAATGTAAATTTAATGAGACAAAAGAGTATACGAATATTATGCACATAAAATAGAGTCACAAGGCAACCAATAAATAAACTGAACAAATTGTTTGCCTTTTTGGTTATAATTCTTTCTGTTCCTAACTTTAATTTCGGTTGTAGACTTCTGAATCAAAGATCTAAAAGGCTGTCAGAGTAATAGATTTGTTTTCCCTTTTCTTTGTCAGTAAAATGAATAGATATACTGAAGGTTTCGAAAATAGATGAGTACCGAAAGCTATATGGGATAAACCAATAGTTGGGCTATATATGGTAAAGAAGATGCCTGAATGGTATTCACCGGTAATTATCCCTAAAAAAATTGTGTTACACTCTAGAAATAGACCAAAAACTGCAACAATTATACCTTCAAATGGACACTCTAGAAATAGATCAAAAATAACAAAAACTGCAACAATTATACCTCAAAATATGAAGTTCCACTTAAACCCGTCAACCGGTTTGAATCGGACCGGACCGGTAACCGGTTAACAAACTGGCCGGTTTCCGGTTCAAAAACCGGAACCGGTACCGGTTAAATAACCGAAACCGGACCGGTCCGGTTCAAAAGTGGCAAAACCTCTTTTTTTTTGTTTTGTTTTTTGTATATTATATATATATATTATAGTATTTATTCGTATATTGTAGGTATATTTACATATGTTATATTTATTTATAAGTAAGGTTTATATATTAACTGACTAACAGCAATACAGGCAGCATATACGTATATATATATATATATTAAGTTATATGCTTAAGTTATACTACATATACCTAAGTTATATGTAGACTATATATACTTATATATTATAACTTAAGTTATTTATAGCTTAATTTTTTTCTAAGTTTATAAATTCGTATTTTATAAATTAAGTATATTCTTAGTATATTTTAGTTATTTTTCAAGTATATAACTTTCTAGTTTTTAATTTAAGTAGATGTATATTATAAGTATATTCTTAGTATATTTTAGGTATATTCCTAACTTAATATAAGTAAAAATATGAACACAAGTAAATAGAAGAAAGCTCAATGAGCCATATATTTTATTCATTCTTGGATAACATTTATGTGCAAGATGTAGTTTTTTTAACTTGCAAATAATACATGAGTGGCAAAGAAATAGTAGAATAATAAAATCACCAATTCTCAATCATTTGGTTAATTCCCCCCATATCATATTCGGCCATGGAGATATCTTCAAAGTCTTCCATTTGGTCCGGTCCACTTGCTATCAAATCTTCAATCTCTTCCTCTTCGCCTTCCTCCGCTTCTAAGTTTTGATTGCGTCGCTCCGATCTAATCCAATCGCGAATGCGCACTAGTACTTGCAAGCTAAAGCCGGATAATGAGTCCCCAATTTGTTGTCTTCCTTGGCTAAATGCACTCTCCGAAGCCACAGTTGATACTTGAACCGTAAGGATATCTCGAGCCATTCTTGAGAGTATCGGATGACTTGCCTTGTATTTCTTCCACCATGCTAAGACATCCAACTCATCTAGTTCCTTGATATCCACATTTGGCTGCATCAAATAAAAGTGATATTCATCAAAGTTTGCATTACAAGAAGGAGTTGGATGTGAATGTAAAACTTTTAAACCCGACAAGCCCTTTTTGCTACTTTGAGAAGTAGTAGGGCGTGGAGCAACGGGTGTAGCATGTTCTTCCAAATTAGAATAATGAGTAAAAACTTTACTAAACTCGTCATCAATAGCGAGTTCGGCTTCAGCTAAAGATGGTTGAACTCCCACTTCAATTTCTAAAAATGTATAAATTTGACCAACCAATGCTTTAGTATAAGATACTTTTAAATAAAGATTTAAAAGAGAACCTAACATAAATAAAGTTGGGATGGGAAAAAAATACTTCTTAAATTTTGTTGTCATATCAAAAATAGCATCTTGATAACCGAGTTTATATTTATACTCTTGTAAAACTCTAGCTATTTCCGCTAAGTAGGCTAAAATTTCGGTTACCGTGGGATAGAATTGTTTAGAAAAAGCAAGAGTTGCATTATAAAAAATTTCTAAGAGTTCAACACATTCCTTAACATCTTCCCAATCCGTAAAATTTAACCAATCATCACTATTAATATTATATTTATTGTGAACTTGTTGTATGAGAATCCTATACTCATATGCTTGTTGTAGCATAATGTAAGTGTAGTTCCACCTAGTCTCAATTTCTACTTGAATTTTCCTAGGTCTAAGGTTATTTTCCACACAAGCATTCTTAAAATCTCTAATTCTTTCCCTATTAGCATTACAAAAAAGAAACGCAACCGCATCTCTAACTTTTTGAATAGATTTGTCAAAACGCACAAGACCATCTTTAACAATTAAGTTTAAAATGTGACAACTACATCTTACATGAAAAATATTTCTTAGCGGAGGGTTTAGTTCTCTTTTTAAAATACCAATCGCCTTTGTATTATTAGAAGCATTATCTAAAGCAATACAAAGTGTTTTCTATAAATATTAAAAAATCTCATAATAGTAGACATTGAATCCGCTAAAAATTTTCCATCGTGACGACCTTTTCCTTCATCATATAAAAAAGCTATAATTTTTTGTTGCATAACCCAATTGTCATCAACCCAATGATATTTAATAGCAAAAAAATCTAACTTGTTAAGACTAAGACCCAAATCAGCGGTAAGAGAAACATTACAATTTAAAGAATTAAATACATGACACAAATAAAATCTATATTTTTTATACAAATCTATAACATCTGCTCTACAAGTACTTCTAGGAATACCCTGAAATAACGGATTATAACAACGCTGAATGTAAGTAACAAACCCCAAACCTGAAGGAAAGGAAAATGGTAAACAATCATAAGCTACCATTTTAGCTATTTCTAGACGCTCTTTTTTCTTGTCATACTTAAAAATTTTACCTGTTTGTGGGTCTATCGTCATTTGAATACCCCCACATTTGAACCCGTTTGTTCTCCCCAAACATCCATATGTTTCTTTTTCATATGAGCATTTAGTGTACCCGTTCCACCATCCTTACTAGTTTCTTGCTTAAAAGTAAATACTTGTCCACATAAGGTACATTTAGCTGTTTGAGTTTCCCTATTTTTAGTCATAAATTTCCAAATTTTAGCGGTTAGCTCACGAGTTCTAGGCGATTTGTCTTGTGTATGTGATTGTGCAGGACAGGTATCTCCTATGGGATTTTCGGGGGTTGTGTTTCATCATCATTATCAATTTCATTAAAATTGTCGGTATAATGTTGTTGCATTGTCTCATGACCTAAAAGTAGATTATTTCCACCAATATCAATACCTAAATTAGGTGTTTCTTCCACAAATGTTTCCTCATTAAGCTCACGCCTAACAATACCACTACTACCGACACCACGTCTAAATCTCTTCGCCATTATTAAATAGAATTAATTTAAATCACACTCAAATAAATCACAAGAAAATGAATTGCAACAAATTAAATTGCGTAAATTAAATTGCGAAAAATAAAGATAGAGTTGGAACAAAGGTACCAAATTGCCGGACTAATTTCCAACAAAGTGAAGGCGGCTAGAATTGCAAATCCACCAAAGTTACTTTGGATTGTTGCAAAATCACCAACTCTACCAACAATATTACAATTGCAAAATTAATAATTGAAACTATAATAAGACTTTATAATATTTATTTGAGAGAAATTTAAAGTGACCAATTGTTGCAAAGTAATTATAATTGAGAGATTGAGATTTGAGAGAAAGAGAAAAGTGAATTGATGTGGATTAAAATGGAAATGGAGAGGGGTTTATATAGAGGTGGGGGATGGGTTAAAGTGTTAAAAAAAAAGTTTGGGAGTTGGAGGGGGCAAAAAATGAGTTGGGGACCGTTTGGCTGCCAACGGCTACAATTAAAAAAAACGAAAATTTAAATTCCACTAATTTAACCGGTCCGGTTTTACCGGTTCCGGTTTCAAAAAAATTAAAACCGGACTGGTATATAATAAACGGTTAACCGGAACCGTATCAACCGGTTTGAATCGGTAAAACCGAACCGGTTGACGGGTTTAAAGTTCCACTAAATCTTTTTTTTTCTTCTCCAGTGCTCCGACTGAATCCAACAGACAGTTTGTTAATTATCTGACAGAAATCAAAATTGTTTACTTGTAAAAAATTTAAAAGACCAAAACTTTTCAAAGCACATTTTAGGTACTATTTTGAATCTATCCCAAACATAAGGGACCATTTTTTGTCATTTGCTCCCCTAATTAGCGTTCCTTCTCTTTTCTTCGTTCTCCGCCAAAGCCGTTTCTTCTCCTCTTTTCCTTTTCCTCCATCTGTGTGATTTCAGTAAGTTTTTTCTACTGCTTCTTTACTCTTTCTATTTGCATTCGTTTCTGCTTTAAATTTCTAAATAGACTGACGAGTGTCTCACCATTGATTGTTGTTATTCCATTTTCCTTGTATCTGGATATGTTGTTATTTCTAATTCACTACTGGATTTAAGCTAATTTCCTGCTACTGCAACATTAATTTATCAAATTTGAAGTACATGATGGTAAAAGTTGTTGCAGTAAGATTGATGACATAGCAGTAGTTAGAAAAGAAGTTATTTGGCAAAATGAATTCTACATCTCACTTTTAACTTTTGTGAGCTCAGTAGAGTGTGTTGTATTTTGAATATATTTGATTTTCCATCAATGTTTCATGTAAAAGGGTCAGTTCCCGTTACGACAATCACTTCTTCGCCCTCGTTGAAATTTTATTATGTGCCTATGTGAAAGATTTAGTATTTTGGGTGTAGAGCTAGTAAATATATTGGATTACACTTTCGGGCAGCTTATTGAACATTGGATTTTTTGGGTACTTGTTTTCCCTAATTTCTGGATGATATTCTTTGGATTTATCCACAATTTGTTAAAGCTCATTGGAATGTAATTTGAGTTACGTAGGGGAAAATGTGTTTTCTTGCCAAAGATTTTTATTAAAATTCTATTAAGACTGAGCTATTTTATGGTCGTAGGTGTCTGTATCTGTATCTATTCAGCTAGTTTTGTTGGATTAGAACTTTAAGACCCTGCTTTTTTATCAGATCATAGTCAGTAGTGAATTATTCTTTTTGTCACATGCCTATTAGAACAGAGGAACAAATGATTAGAAGTGATGCGTGAGAAACTGTCTGTGAAATGATACAGCATATTCAAATCCTATTCTGCTCCATTTCAATGTTGTCTTTATATTGTTCCATGTCTTTTTGGATTAGCATGCAAGCCAATTTAAGGTAGTATAGTAATATTTTCATCATGTAATTTTCTTTGCACAGTAGTGATTATAATACTCTTACGAGATTGGTTTTGCTCTTGGTTTTGATTGCATCTAAATCCAATGTATCTGTAAAGATCTATACTAAAAAAAATAATAGCTATCAGAATGCTAGAAGCTGTTATTTACAGGTTTTGTAAACCAAACTGGCTGCTGATTAGGCGACTTCCCATAAGCTTAATCTTTTTTTTTTTTTTTCGTTAATCAAACCGTGGCAGGTTCGCTCTTATGGTTTCAGTGGACTAGTGGTGCTGAATCCATATTTTCAGGATAATTCTTTCCTAAAGCAGTCCTGATGAGTAAAGTAGGTTTTGTTTCTCATATCAACAATGAACATCATATCCATTTTGCGGAAACAGAGGATCACTAGTGCAATTCATCAAACAGTTGTTATATCTTTGTCCAAACGAAGTATTCATTCATGTCACATTTTTTGTTCGAAAATATCCGATGTAAGTTTTACTTTAGAGAACTCAGAATTGGAAAAAGAAGAAAGGCTGGTAGATCAGGGAATGGTGGCAACAACAAACAGCTTAAGTCAAAGAATTGAATGTGTACCCATAAGAGAATCCGTCGGACCCACTTTTCAAAGCTGGATGGGTGATGGTCTACCTATTCATAGAGGTGACATTTTCCACACTATCAATCGTTTGCGCAAACTCAAACTCAACAAGCGTGCTCTTGAGGTTCTTTTACTCTGTCCTCTCTTGCCAAATCTGAAAATGGGCCTTTAGCTATTATGAAATACGTGAAGTATTTAACCTGCTGAGGATATCACTATAGTGCACTTTATATTTTTGTGTAGAAATCTAAGGGGTAATAGTAGTGAAGGTATTAGGGAAAGAGGAAAACTTTGTCTTGATTGTTCTGTCAAATGTTTTCAATATACTGATTTTGCTCTATTCTGTTTTTGAGCTCATTTTCAAGTCTTACTTATCATCATGCCAAATCAAGCATATGTAGTTGCTATTGACATTCTTTTAGGTTCTTAAATCTGGCCATTTCAGTGTTAGATTCAGTTATCATTGAAATCAATAGAATTTGGTGCTCGTGTAGAACTTCAACTGTAATCATATTGATATTAAGCAATATCTGTGCTTTTCGCAGGTGATGGAATGGGTTATAAGGGAGAGACCGTACAGACCAAAGGAACTAGATTACTCATATTTAATAGAATTCACTTCTAAGCTTCATGGGATATCACAAGCTGAAAGCCTATTTTCACGAGTTCCGTCTGAGTTCCAAAATGAGTTGCTCTACAACAATCTTATACTCGGATGCCTGAATAGAGGCCTGATAAGGCTTTCACTAGCATATATGAAGAAAATGAGAGAGCTGGGTCATCCCATATCTTATTTGGTGTTCAATCATCTCATCATTCTCCACTCCTCCCCAAGCCGCAAGAAGTTAATACCTAAAATCTTGACGCAGATGAAAGCTGATAAGGTCACTCCACATGTTTCGACCTTCAATATTCTGCTCAAGATAGAAGCAAATCAACACAATATTGAAGGCCTATTGAGAGTGTTTGGTGACATGAAGAGAGCAAAAGTTGAACCGAATGAGGTATCTTACTGCATATTGGCCACTGCACATGCTGTGGCTAGATTGTATACAGTTTGTGAGACCTATATTGAAGCTATTGAGAAGTCTGCAACTGGACAAAACTGGTCTACATTGGACATTCTTGTCATACTGTATGGATATGTGGGAAAGAGGAATGATTTAGAGAGGACATGGGGTGTCATTCTGGAGCTTTCTCATGTTAGATCTAAGAGTTATGTCCTGGCGATCGAAGCATTTGGTAGGATCGGAGATCTCTGTCGAGCTGAAGAGCTATGGTCTGTAATGAAATCAAGGTATTCTTTGAAGTCAAATGAGCAGTTCAATTCGTTGATAGCTGTATATTGTAGACATGGACTTATCACCAAAGCCACTGCATTGTATAAGGAGATGGAGAAAAGTGGGTGCAAGCCAAATGCCATTACTTATCGTCATCTTGCTCTTGGTTGCTTGAGAGCGGGGTTAATTAAGGAGGCCATCAAAACTCTTCAACTGGGGATGGATATGGAAGCAAGCATAAAAGTGAAAAGATCAACTCCATGGTTGGAGACTACTCTTTCAATAATTGAAATATTTGCAGATAATGGCGATGTAGAGAATGCTGAAAAGTTGTTTGAAGAACTAAAGAAAGCGAATTATACTAGGTATACCTT
This sequence comes from Lycium barbarum, assembly GCF_019175385.1. Taxonomy (NCBI): domain Eukaryota; kingdom Viridiplantae; phylum Streptophyta; class Magnoliopsida; order Solanales; family Solanaceae; genus Lycium; species Lycium barbarum. Next base: position 160,259,046 of record NC_083337.1, on the reverse strand, counting down.
TGTGTACAATACGTTAATTAAGGCGTATCTTAAGGGGAAGGTGCATGATCCAAATCTTCTTAAAAGAATGATTCTTGGAAGAGCTAGGCCAGATTCTGAGACCTATAGCCTTTTGAAAGTTGTCGACCAATTCCGAACGTGATTATATTAGAATTATTTTCTATCATTTTACCCTCCTGTTTCAAATTGCTCATCTAAGAGTAGTCCTATTCAGCCAATTGCTGAAGATAGTCCTATTCTGCCAATTGCTGAAGATAGCCAGCCATACTTCCATTTGTGCCCATTATGTTCGAGTCTTGGAGAGATGATGGCAGGTTAGACAAGCTACACTATATAACGTAGATGCGTTGCTTTGTTAATTGGCATATACTTGTTCACTCAATCTGCTTTCCTTTCCTTATAATTCTGTTTTAAATGGTTAACTTCAGCATTGTAATATTTAAATGGTTCTTAGCAATTTGATATTACTTTAGGTTTTTCTCTTTTCTTTTGAGAATATTGTTTATAAAGATGTATGTTTGCAGTAAACATTGAATTCTTGTTGCTTCAGAACTAGTCAACTAGATTTCCTTCTTTTATTAATTTATTATATGCATTTGGTTTGGATGCAGTTTGTGCTTTGTTGTTTTCATCTTTGCAAGAAATCGTAGGTTGAGATGATACCTTTGTTTCTGGACTCTGTACTTAGTTTTGCATTTTTGCATGTTCAGATATCATTTTTGTCCTGAACTTCATTGTACTGTACACGTATGGAACCTGAAAAGAAAAAGAATCAGTAGAACAGAAAGAGTTTATATATATACTTATGTGTAAATTTATTCCTGCATAGTTTATCTTATTTCATCACATTGTATGGTTTGCCTTTCAATTTAGGAAATATTTTTGGAAGCTCTTATTCCGCTAGCGGTTTGATTGATGGCATTGCCATTGTGTTTGGAATGTAATTGAAATAGAATGTGATCTGAGCCTTAAAATCAGTTTGCCAATAATCGATGAGCTTGTGTCAGCTATGTTACAGTACTTGCTCAATGCTAATTGCTCAGTTAGTTGCTGTCTAGATTTTAAGACATGCAGTGGTTAACAAAAAAGCATGTTTAATATGTTGCTGAAGAAGGTAATGCAGCACATAGTAGAATCAGATAAAAGCGCTACATAATGTTGTTTGTAGTTTGGCCAAAATATAATGGGGAAAATAAGAGAGCAGTACGAGGAATTGATGAACGAAGATGAGGAAAATGTGCAAGAGTATCAGCAGCAGTGACAGGAAAGGGAGGACTTTCATGAAGATTGCAGCTGAATTGGACAAGAAAGAGGCTGAGGATGAAAGGAAGGAATCGGGATGAGGCAGTTGTGAGAAGATGCTATGCACCAAAGACAAATGCTTCATCATTTACTCATGCCATCAATATTAGTTCATAAAGAATACAGATTCATAAGAAAACAAAAAAAATTGAGCTTACTTTTTACCAATAGCAAAAGCAAAGATATTAGAATGATTCCTGGTGAAGAAATACTTCTTGTCAGCTTCCAATACTCAGTATTTTCTTTCATATATTTGTTCATACCCTGCACATTTAAGTCTCTTCTTTGCTCCCTCTGCAAAATTTTACCCCAAAAAAGTTCGATTTTTATTATGGTAAAGGTCCACTAATAATCCTTATAGCTTAAGATTTACAGCAATTATAGCTCACTCTCATGGGATTAGCTAAAAGATATGTGTACAAAATTAATATAGTACCTACTGCACGTGAACTCTCCGTTGTTTGAATGTTAAAACCTTGATCACCTTGGATTCTGATTACTGACTTATGTGTTACTTCACATTCCTGTTTAAAATCAATAACATAGAGCCTGTTTGGATGGGCTTATGCCTAACTTATTAAAATCAATAACATAGAGCCTGTTTGGGGTAGTCTAACTTATTTTTTTTGGCTTATAAGCTGTTTTAGATAAGCTAAGTCAAATGGGCATAATTATGTTTTTGAGCTTAATTTAAGCACAAAATGACTTTAAGCTGGCCAGCCAAACACTCAAAAAAGCTTAAAACAGCTTATAAGCAACTTATAAGCCAATCCAAACGGGCTCATAGTCAATGACTGAATGAAATTGGAATTTTCAATGCTCCTGCAACGCGTCAATTCGACCAATTTTTGGTTGATTTACACCACCCAAATATTTATAGTTTATTTTAGATTATAAACTTCAAAAGTTTTGTTCTCCCCAGTAAAGGTCATGTCTAGTCAAAGTGTATCACATAAATTGTAGCGGAAAGAGTAACTAAAAACTTATATAATTTATATTCATACAAATTTTAGTTACGTTATTTTATGTGTATGAGGTATTTTTGAAAATGAAGTATATAGAATACTTATATGTTACTTTTTTAATATGCTCCTATAAATTTGTGAGCCAACGGATTATTGAAAATAGTCTCCCTACCTCCGAACTCTACCCTCTCAAACCGAATTGTATGTACTCCTATCAATTTAATTTCACAAAATTAAAAAGAAAAATTGATGTTCCCAAGGTGCGCTGTGCACAGGTATTGCAGAGTATGGCATCTCAACTAACTACACGAGTCTAAAGTGTCAGAATTCATTACTGACACTTAAAACGAAATAACTCAAGCGAATCAAATGGATTGCAATTGTCAAGGCGTAACTGACCACTTTCATAGCTCCAATTCATAAATGAAGTGACCAAACGAACCCTACCTGCTACTACAGCTATTAATGGCTCATTTCGTTTTCTGAAAAAAAAAAAAAAAGTTATGCACATTTCTTTCCACTTGTCCAAAGGGAATTTAGCACTTTACTGTGCTCTTCAATTTAATTTTGCAGTTGCTCAATTTCTTCAGCATTTACAGAAGCCTGTTTTGCTGTTTCTATAAGCATACGAGGTAAGGTTCTGTTGTAAGATTAGTAAGCTAGCGTTTGCCCATAGATTTTGGATCAGATTTTAAAAATTTATCTTCAAAATATTTTCAAGTTCCAATTTCACTTTCATTCATAAAAGTTTAATTTTTTTCCTAGTAAAATGCACGTCCAAACACAGCTTCAAGTTTCAACTTCAAAATCTATGGCCAAACGGGAGCTTAAAGTTTGGACCTTGTAGACAATCCCCATGGGGTTTTGAGGTTGGTGGGGGGGGGGGGGGGGAGGAGGTTGGTAGATTTTTTATTTTTTTTATTTTTTTGGCAATCCATTGGGGCTTATCATGCACTTTAAGGAAGAAGTAGAAAAAAAGAGAATAAATATAGTGATATTTTGATTCTTTGTTGTTGTACTAGTAAATAGGGGAGAAAATGGAATTTGATTTTTTGTTCTTAGATGAGTATCTCAAGAGAACTCCAGGAAAGGATTGTTCTTTGGAAGAAAAGTTCAATTCTTTATAGGGAAGGAGATAGCCTTATCTTATTGGCTTGGCCTTTCGAGTTGAAGGTTTTTTAAAGAATTTATTTTGTTACTAAGGGTTGTTTGGTTGTTGGTTAGAGTTATACAGAGATTAGTTATGCAGGATTTAGTTGTTCATGTACTCCATTAGTTATTTCATATATGCTCTGGATTTTATGCATAGCAACTAAAATGGAGTATCAGACATGGTACTAGTTATGTTGGCTTTAATACATGAATAATTTACTTCCTAACCCGCAACCAAACCACCTCTAGGTGTTTTTCTAAAGGTTTTTCAGGGTTTTCTGAGTTGAAGTAGATATGTAAAAGGAAAAAGTACTGTATTTGTTTTTCACAATTATTTCCTGGTACTCGGAGCTTGCTCGTAGAACAAAGGGGGCCTTTCATGTTATTTCTGTAAATGAGCAAGTTTGCTATTTGTTAGTATTTAAAGTTTGTTTCTATATATGCAGAGGCAATTGAATTACAAAATCATGGATTTCTTCCGGGCATTCTTGAACAGCCCTGTTGGCCCTAAAACAACTCACTTCTGGGGTCCTATGGCCAACTGGGGATTTGTCATTGCTGTAGGTTCCTAATCCCAGATGATGGTCTTCGTTTAATTTATCTCTGTATAGAGCTTTTCTATTTATTTATATGAAAGATTCTGAAATTTACTTGAATTGATATACAAGGGAGTGATGGATTCAAAGAAGCCCCCAAGTGCAATATCTGGCAACATGACTGCAGGTGAAATAGTAATAGTCCTTGCAATTTTCAGTCCAAACTACTAGAAAAGTGGTTTATCTATCCTTGTTTTGGATGCAAAAGAAAAATGTCTCTCGCGTGTATATGTGTGAAAAAGTACAGATAGGATTATATATATATATTTCAGAACCTGCATTTTCAATTTCGCTTGAATCCCCAACGTTTAATTTCGGGATCAGCCACTGCTCATACACAAGTTTTTGGTGCATGTTGCGCCTTCTGGTGTGCTTTTCTTTTCATCCTGGTAAATGATTGTCTCAGTTTCTGAGTTCTGACCATTTCTTGAATTTTGATTCTGATCATGCTTTTGTTTTTTTTGCTGCAGTATTATGTGTATATTCGATATTGTGTATGAGATTCGCATGGATGGTAAATCCTCGTAATCATTTTCTTCTGGCTTGCCATGCTTCAAATGAATCAGTGCAGCTCTATCAACTCTCTCGTTGGCTGAAGCATCAGCGGTAGGTGTCTCAGTTCACGAGTTCATAGTCGGGGAAATCGTAGTGACATTAAGCAGAAATAACAACAGTATTTGAACAATTCCAAAAATACTTCACAAGTTCTGGTCCCTGAATTTTGAGTCTCTTTTGGTCGTGGTTACTAGCAAGTTCTGCATCCAGATTAGGCGTTTAACCAAAGTTTGAGCACCTTTCGTGTAGATCTGTCTGGATTGACTTTCCTTTTCCTTTATTAATCACCTTTTACCTTCTTGTTTCAGATAAAAATAAAATCTGATCTTTTTTATGTTGTGTTTTTCTGTAGGTACTTGTCTCAGAAGGAAGACAATGTTTCTTAAAGACTTAAAGTTCCTTCCTTTTCATTCTCCGACAAGTCGACAACCAAAAGAAAAACAAAATAACAGAAGTAGTATCATTCCGCTTGTTCTAAATCAATTTGTAGCTTCGCAGTCAATTATGCATATGCAAGGTGCCAAATTCTTGCATGTTTCCTTTAAGTTATTTGATAAAATAGAGTTGGCTATCTTTGTCGCATCGATTATACAAGTTTGTGAAGAGAACCGAATGGGGAAGTGGCTCACTGACAATAGCTCCAGTGTCTTCTGTTCATAATTTTAGTTACCATTCGACTCTGATTAGAATGAGATAAGCTTCAACTTGCCTATTATCATCTTTCTTTCTGATATGCTTCAGTATAGTTTTGCAGTTAAATTGATCGTTTAATACACTGTACCCCCTTGACGGAACATTTTGTTTCTGTATTCATCCAAAGCAACACATCAATGGACTACGAAGTAATGTTCAATTGGTGAAACTAAAAAGTCAGAAAAAAGTTGAGGTGTCTTGAGTGAGAAGTCTTTCCTGATGAATTTTACAAACCAATTGTAAAATTGTAAGGTTAATATAAGAATAAATATTCAGGTGCCTAACAACGATTACAGGGAACCTATGTCCTGCTCTTTATGTTTATTGAAAAAGGAGGTGAATCCGCAGGAAAAGCACAACTTGAACTATCAAGTACCAAAAGCATTAGCAAGTAGCTGAAAACAGAGGCGGATCCACCTTTACAGTGTCTGATTTGTCTCAACCTGGTATTTTCGACGCGAAATATAAATTTATGTGTAAAAATTTTCTAACATTATAATAAATAGTAGATATAAATCCATAACTTTAATAATATACAATGAGTTAATGCTCGAAAACTTAAGGGGTAGTTTGGTTGTTGGTTATGAGTTAAATTATCCATGTATTAAATTAGGTAATACCGTAATAGTACTATGTTTGGTTTGCAATTTAGAAACCTGCATAATTAGTACATGTGGTATAAGTTATGAGAGAATCCATGTATTATTTCATGTAGGACAAAAGATGGAATAACTAATAAGTACCTGAATAACTAACCCATAAATAACTCATCCATGAATAAAATAATACATAAATTCCCATGTAATTAATTCCTACATTACTAATACTTGCATAATTTCAACCAACAACTAAATGACCCCTAAAGGTTGAACCTATAAAGTTTAAATTCCAAATTTGCCTCTAATAGCAAATATCAAGTGGATTCATCCCAGAGGCAGAGTAAGAATTTCAATTTTATGGGTGCTAAAAGTTAGGACAACGACTTCAAATGCAACTAACTCTTATTCTCATAATTTGAATTCAAACATATATGTTTGAAACTAAGAGTAGCTACGTACCAATCTTTATTTGTGCCAACATTTGCATGATTTTCCAACAACCCCACTTGATTTTAACCTGCTTTCTATATTCGAAATTCAAGATTCATTTCTTCAAACTTGCAACAACGATGATTATAGACGATATTTTAGTTTTGTCTATGAAATCTTATGTATAGGAGTCAGCTGAAATTATTTATTTTAGTTTTGATAGGATTTGATTCAAGCATTATAACTAAGAAAAGGGAGAAAAAGCGGAGGAGCAGATTATGTGAAAAAGTGACTATAAGTTAAATGAGAACGTCCAAATAGGCTATTCCATGAAATATTTACAAAAAGAAAGCCCAACACAAGTAAGGGCCCAAATACTTCAAAAGGCTCAGTAATTATGAACCCAGCCCAATTAATTCTAAAAACTCTACTACAACCAGAATATATATATTTCAATTTAACACGAAACCCTAGCATCGTATAACATATCTCTATCAGCAGCTGCATAGGAGAAAAAGCAGCATCACCAGCAGCCATGGTAATTCTCAATGCGTTAAACCTTCGAATTTATTCCATTGATTAGTGTGTTAATCCTTTTGCTTTTATTGTAGGTTAAGTATTCGAATGAACCTGAGAACCCCACCAAATGTGAGCAGTACTCAATACTATACATTGTGATGTTTGTAGCTGTTTAATAAGTGTTTTTATATGTTGGTTTATTTGATTCTTTTTGTAATATTTTTGACGTGGGGTTTGTGTTGTTGTATCAGCTTGCAAAGCTAGGGGCTCGTCTCTCAGAGTCCATTTCAAGGTATGTCATATATATTTAAATGTTGATCTTATGTGATTTTCGGCTTTGCAAGCTATTGGTTTTCTGTAAATTTTGTGGGGTTCAAGATACCATCTTGTTCTTTATTGCATTTGCATATTGTATGTTACTATGTTATGTTGAAGATAAATCGAACTCCATCTATATGTGTTAGTTGTATATAAAGTACCCATTCCCTTTTTCTGGATTCAGCAAACTTGTTTTTTGTGATTAGATTCCAGTAAAATGGCTTGCCCGTTGTTATAGGGATTAGTTATGCAATGTTTAACTATCCATGTATAGTTATTCCATCTTCTGTCTATTTATGTGGGATTGTAAAATGAAGCTACCAAACATGGTACTAACTGTGCTAGTTTTAATACATGAATAAACTCCTTCCTAACCAGCAACTACAAGACTCCTGAATGTATACATCAATTAAGTAATTGGTGAACCTTTTTTGACGGTTCTGCTGTGCTTTGTTAAATGTGTTAAGCTAGTTTTTTCAGCTAAGATACTTGTGATAAGCATGGTGGCTCCTTGGTTGTTGGAAAATAAAAGTGTGTCAATTCTGTTTTGATTAGTGTATAACAGAAGCGGGTGGTACTCTGCAATTTGAATGTTGATGATAATAGCTGTATTTGAAGCATCGATCCGAGTTATTTCACAAAATAAAAGTGTTGATGAACCTTTTTATCAAATTTTGGTACTTCACTAGGGTGCTGAGAATGCTTGCACTTGATAACCATTTGATGTCTGAGATTTTTCTTGCCATTCTGCCGTGTAATAGGCTCTTAATTATAGAAGTTGTGGCTTCCACAAACTACTCGGTGCTTTGATAATTTTTGCAGGGCACTGCATAAATTTTCCGAATTGATTTTGAAAACACTGTGCCTCAGATTATTCATCAGTATCATCATGTAATATTTCACAAAAAATACAATGTTTTGACGATTTCAATCAATCACCTATAGCACAAAACTATGCCTGGACTAATTTTTTTCAGAACACTGATTCTTCTGGTGGCAATTGCTTCACTAGGATCAATGTTCTTTCTTCTCTCCAGTTCTGCATCAGTTGGAGTGATATTTAATGATTCTGTTATTTCTGATGGTTATTTTTATGTCTGCATGCCTTTCTTACTTGATGTCTACTTATTATCTGCTTGTAGAATACTAGAGAAACAGCGCACGCCCTTAGGAAGATGCCTTTGAACAAGGCAAAGAGATACTTGGAGGATGTTCTTGCCCACAAACAAGCCATCCCCTTCACACGCTTTTGTCGTGGTGTTGGCCGTACTGCTCAGGCAAAGAATCGTCACTCAAATGGACAAGGGCGTTGGCCTGTCAAGTCTGCAGGGTTTATTCTGGATTTACTCAAGAATGCCGAGAGTAACGCTGAAGTATGTTCTAATTTATAGGATCATTGATATCTCTTCTCTCAGTCCTCTTTCGCTTACCCCTAAAGATGAGTTTGTTGTGGCTTTCTCCTCTTTCTAGGTTAAAGGCTTGGATGTGGATTCACTTTACATAACTCATATCCAAGTAAACCAAGCACAGAAGCAGAGGCGTCGGACATACCGTGCTCATGGAAGAATCAATCGTGAGTGCTCCTCTTATTTCCTCGATGGTTCTTATTGTACATGATGTTAGGTAGGGATGACAAATGGACGGGTTGAGCTGGATTCGGGCAAGTCAAAATGGTCTAAATTAATAAATGGGCAGGTCATAAGTTACTCGGGCTGAAAAAGTGGGTCATTACCCAAGCCCTCCAATTCTCACTGTTTACCTATTATGGATATATATAACCATATCAAATAAGAAAAATGTCTTTTTGAACGTATTTTGACAAGGTTTTCTTGAGTCAATTTGGGTTACATATTAGCTCAATTTGAGCTACATCAGCCCAATTCTTAGATGGGCTGAAATGGGTTGGGCTAATAAATGGACGGGTCATTTGACCTGCCCAAACTTGATTGGTTTGGCGGGTTATGTTTTCATGAATTAGTTTCGCCACCCCTAATGATGTGCATTACAATTTTTAACCTCTTTGCCTTTCTGCAGCTTACATGTCACATCCCTGCCATATCGAGCTGGTATTGTCTGAAAAGGAAGAATCTGTCAGGAAAGAGGTATAGTTTCTATCTCTTTCTCCTTGTTCCTCGCAGATGTTTCTCATAACTTGGATATGTGGTGTCTACATCATCAAAAAAAAAACTTTGAATATGTGATGTCTCCTTTATATCAGTTGCTTTTTCATTAGTCATCTTTAGATCTTCTCGTTTTTGCCATTTTGTTGTCTCAAGTGTGCATCTTTTGCAAATATCCTAAGCATTTTTTATTTATGCAGCCTGAGTCTCAATTGGCTCCCAGAAAGGCGAAGGCATCTTCTTGAGGGGAGGAATGAATCCCTGAATTTTGGAAGTATAATTCCAATGTCCCTGTAGCCTTAGTTTCAGAAGAATTTTGTGTTATTTGGAACATTTCTTGATAGGAATTTGGGGTTGTGTAATTTTACTATTTCAGAGCTTAAATTCTGTTGTGCTTTTTAAAGCATGTTTTCTGAGGAAATGTTGGAGTTCTATTTCGTGATCTTGCTTTTTCTAGGATTGAATTGGGATTTTTGAAGTGTTCTGATTCTGACTGCTGTTGCTGCATGAAAAATCTTACTGGTCATGATGAATTGCTCCAATTGTTTTACGTGGCGTACAATTAGTATCCTGAAATGTAAGTAGATTCTGACCTTATTGTTCATTTAGAGGGTAAAATAATAGAGTATTTTAGAAAGTTCTCTTTACGTAAACTGGTTAAAAGATCAGTAATTAAGAAGCCTTTTGTGGAGGATTGGGAGTTCATTAATATTTTTGTATGTATTCTTGGGTTAAATCATCTTTAACCTGTGTTAACTGGATGGATTTCCTGGACACTTTGATGTAGCGTATATACTGTATGGATGTGGACCCTCTTCATTCAATTAGTAAAATTCGGTTTTACCCTTTCACAGGATGGCAATATACAATCAATTAAGGGGAAAGGGTTAAATATACCTCTCTATTTTATTTTATTAGTTAAATATACTCTTCATTAGCGAAAGTTAACAAAAATATTCCTGTCGTCTTCAAACTTCACACTTATGTCCCTAGTTGGATGGAAATATCCAAATCCTCTTAAATTGCCGAATTTCAAAAAAATTATTCACTTTTTTGGTTGGCTTTCTATCATCTTCATCAATCTCTAGCTTCATCTTCTTCAATGGAGAAAAAAAGAAAAAAAAGCAAGAATCTATCCAAATGATAAAATTTCAAAACTCACCTCAAATTTCATCTTTAAATCTAACTCCAAATTTTGGTGCAGCCAATACTTGGAGTCAGAGTAATTAAATCTAAAACTCGATCATTTATGCTCTGGCGAAAATCAAACAGAACTTACAAAATGACATCAAATTTAAGTCTTTCATGCCGAGCACTAAAACCTCAATATATAGAATGATAAATATGTTATTCTCCTATGATTTAATGTGTTTTTCGCTCTTCTCCAGTAGAAAGTTCCAAAATTTAATTACCATTAATACTCAAAAAGTCCGACTGTTAACCTAAAAATCGGAGTCATTGTATGTTTTTACTGTGTTTTCGCTCTTCTATAATAGAAAGTCTCCAAATTTGAATACTAATACTCAAAATCAGATAAACCTAAATATCAGTCATTGTATGTTCTTGCGAAAATCGCACAGCAAACTATAATTGTAGCCGGTTCGATCATTATGCAGTGAGAAGTATTAGCTTCACCAAGATTTGGAGTAAAATTTAAAGATGAAATTTGAGGTGAACTTTGGGTTTTCATCATTTGGGTGTGTTTTTTATTTTTTATTTTTTTTCTCCATTGAAGAAGATGAAGCTAGAGCTTAATGATGATGATAGGCGGGTCGGGCGGGGCGGGTCAATAAAAAAAGTGGATAATATTTTTGAAATTGGGTAATTTGAGAGGATTTGGGGATTTCCATCCAAATAGGGGCATAAGTGTGAAGTTTGAAGACGGCAGATGTATTTTTGTTAACTTTCACTAACGAAGGGTATACTTAACTAATAAAACAAAGTAGAGGGGTATATTTGACCCTTTTCCCATCAATTAATTAATCGTATACTAATGTTTGATCTGTTTGTATGTTGATTTGTTGTTTTGGCGTTGGTAATGACATGTTCCCTTAAAATATACTCCTTTTCGGTGTTTGAATCAAGTCTAGGAACTTATTTCCTTAAGACTTAAGAGTACATGTTCATTTTCTTGTCATATACTTACGATGGTCTCCTTCGTAGCTAATTTCCGACATCTTTGGCAATTTTAAAAGATGTAATTTCAGAATTAATGTTGAGCGGAATTTAGTCCATTTGTGAGCCATTCAAATTACTGTATTTTACTGCACCACTTGGTGGCTTTGGACATGGTTTGAAACCATGTGATGAAACCATAATTTGAAATCATGTTTGGACATGCAATTTGGATTTCTTAAGTTATATTTTTTCTTCTAGACATAAAAACCCACAAGTTGTGAAAATTATCAAAATATTCTCAGTTCTTATACAATCTTACCAAATGAGCAAATCATAATTCATAACAAAATTAATACACTATTAAAATGTCTTTCTAAAAAATACAACATCAATCGACCAAATTTTAGTTCAATAAAAAAGAAAATTTAACATGAATAGTAATGTAATTACTCTTTAATATAATCTTCCTACATGGTACACATAAATAAAGGTTGGTAAATGGTTGGTGGGAGCTACCAACTTATGGGTCTTTTTTTATAAAATATAAACTTATGGGTCAAGTTTTATATTTAAATTTTTTGAAACCATGGTTTGAAACTCAAATCATACTTTTTTGGATGATTTGGGATTTTAAATTATGATTTGAAATCATGAGATGAAATGCATGTCCAAACGCTGATTTCATCTCATGGTTTCAAACCATGATTTCAAATCGCATGTCCAAACGCCTACTAAGACAAAATCTTCAATTCTAACTGAAACACTCGTGGCAAATTCATGTAACGAAATCAAATTTTGGGAAGTTGGATATTAGATAACGAATGAAAATTTAAGGAGATAATTTTGACTCTTTTAAAAAGATTTTATGGATGATAGTAGCATGTCAACAAAACCGAGAGAGGACACCCTGAAGACGTATAAAAGTGATGGAAAGCGAGGTACGCTTATTAGGGAAAACTTGCATCTATATCTCAATTTCAATTCAAACATGTGTTTGATCCTTTCTCGAAAATGAAGACCAAGCTCATGAGCTTATCATCCTAAGTCGAAACAAGTTGATAAACCTCTTTTTTTTTGCGTCTGAGGAAAGTTCATAGGAGTAAGGAGAAAATGTTTTCTTCAATTTCAAAAGAATTAGACAAAATATAGCAAAATTCACGTTCAAGGTGATGCTCTACTGATAAGTTGCGCTTGATGAAGATGTTATCCAACAGAGAATATAGTGGCATATGAGTCTCTAACAATACTATTAAACTCCTAGCAAACATAGCACAAAAGAATTTCGAACGATATTCAAGGAGTTAAAAGGGGTTGCATATTCTGATTTAAGTTACTGTTCCTAATAACATACTGCTGCATCGACATCCATATACCCACCTGTAGTCTATAAACATGCTAAGATATACAAAAACCTATTTGCTTAAGCTTGTGACAAAATAAAACATTAAAGGACTATATAGAGTTTCTACTCTGTTTGTAAGCCACGGGGTTTCTATTCTAACTTCTGAATGAAATGGATGCAAAGATTTCTTAGACAGACTGCTGCAGTAGTGAGCCACTTCCATTTCCTTTCCTCCCCATCCTCAAGCCATCTGTGGATGCAGAATTGCCTAATGGAGGCTGATAAAAAGCAAACCCAAGAGAAGAAGCTGAGTTGTCCTAATGTTCTGGATGGTCAAACTTACAAGCAGGTCCAAACTTGCAAATCCCATAACGGCTGTAGAATGAACAGACATCTTGACCCTACATTTCAAAACAAGATGAAATAAATTGTGTGGAAATAACAAGTTCACAATTATTTGGTCCATAATTGAGATTAATTGTTAGAAAATGTGAAATAAATAAAAAGAGTCCTATAATCTTGGCCAAGTACTATTATATCGGAACAAAAAACATAGGTTGAACAAAAACATCTTGAAAGGAATTAAGAAGTATTCCTCGAAAAAGTTGCATGCGCAGAGGTCAACAGATGATCATTCAGATATTTTCTTAGAAAAGTATTGAATTAAAAATGTCCTCAAATACCAGTTCAGCTAAATATTTCATCTACTTACGCATCGAAAAGAAAATTTTCTAAGAAAACACAAAAGCTTTTAGATCTGGATAGAAGAAAAACTTACTGGTCTTAGTGGCAGGCCCTTGACACTGAGAACACTCGGGTTTGTCTTGGACATTTGAGTCTTTGGATGATGAAATTTGCAGTTAAATTTATATTTACAGTCTCCAGTTTTAATGAAGTAAGAGCAATCAGGTTGACCTGGACGTTCAGGGTATTCTTCAACAAGCCATGGCGGCTGAGGTTGGGGATAGAAGTTTGTCTTAGTTGCTAGATCCTTCATAGCAAGTGCTGGAGGTGTAGGTAGGGTCTTATCTGAGGTTGGATAGACCGGGGCCTGAATCAGCAAACAATAAACAAGTCAAAGGTACAAGTCAGAGGAAACTTATTAAACAATGGCAAACAGTCTGTCAAATTAGTTTTACGATTAAAAAAACAAGGACAAATAATAAAAAGATTATAACTTCACTTCATTCACGTGGCATATGACATCATAGAAAAATCTTTTCTTTGTAGTGTATTTTATAACATTTGTCCAAAAGTCGTTTAGTTTCTTGAACCGAATAACATGGCACGTGGAGCTTGACTAACTGTTCTGTCACTATGTTAAGCTAAAAAATATACTAGTAGAATCTCCCTTCATTAAGTTAAAACCAATATGCTCACACGGAATAGAAGTACCACACTCAATCAATTCTGAATCGCAGAAATAGGGATCTGCTGAAGCATTATATACATCCAACTTTCAGAACAAACCATAAACAATTATTTCAGAAACAAGGCAGTTAAGTTAATAATAATTAACCTGAAACCTATTCCATTGTGGACTTAGAGGAGGAATTCCTTGACTTGCTGGATATATCCCTGGTACTAATGGACTTGTCTCATTCAATAATAGTGGTGAAGACCAAGAAGACCCTGTTGGATAGGAGGCACTTTGTATTGGAGCAGATCCACCATTGTTGTATCCAGAAGAAGGATTACTTCCATATATTGTGGTAGGATCAGGATGATGAAACCTGCAATTGGATCCATACTTGCAGGAGCCAGTGCGCATATAGTAGGGGCAATCCCTCCCTCCCTGAAATAAAGACAAATCCCTTAAGGACATAATTCTCAAATTCAGAAAGGCTCTGAATGACAGAAAGGAACAATACCGATCGAAGTGGCAGGCCAAGAAAGTTAAAATCTTGAACAGGGGAGATCACACCCTTTCTCCTGCTATGATTGTATTTACAGGCATTCCCATACTTGCACCCTCCTTCTGTCAGGAAATACTGCAATAGAATTATGAGAAGAGAAAAATTGAACAACAATAAAGATGCTACCTTCAAAACAGTATAGAAACGTTAAGTACTTATAACAGAGCCAAGAAAGTTAAGTTTCATCATTAAAAACAAATGAAGGCTTTTTCCGTTAAAACAACGATGCCAGGGGCAAAGAAAAGAGCTAAAGCAATTGAGAAACAGTATTTTATTCCCCCCAAAAAAGAACAGAGGATAAAGCCATAATATGCAGCAAGGCATAATTTTTTTTTTCCCACACATCTATAGTAGATACACGCCTAGAAATAACGTAAAGGCCAATCTCACAACATTCGTTGGTGAATACATATGCTTTTTTATCAAGCAAAAGATAATTTCATTCAAACAAAAGGAAGAAAAACTCTTGCATACAAGCAGTATACCAAAAAGCAGAAACGCCTACAAAGTTTTTACATACATATATGTTAAACCCTACTTATTGATAATGCACCTTTACTGTTTTAAGCCAAACTATTTTACTAACCCATTTATGTCAGATTGTATTAGTCATGCTTCAAAATCACAAGTAACAGCTAGATCAAGATGACTACCCAAAACGGCTTTTACCCTAAATCGTCTCTCACACAAGATTATTATTCACAACCAGCCATCACCTATAGTGTTTTTGCCATAAATTAAATGGTAGACAATAAGTGCATGTTGATAAACAAGTTTATCACTCAATACCAAAGACGCTGTATTTCATGAAGCAATAACATTATTTTTCACATTATGATACTCAATATTCAACATCAAACCAAATTATTCCCAACAGATCAAGCATAGAAGAAACTAAGATTTTCATCGTCTGTCATGATTTTAACTATCAAAACTTTCAGAACCTTGCATTCAATCTGCCCTGCTCTTTCCTCGCTTTCTTCCTTTTGCTTGCCCTTCTCCATTGCCCAATGCTGAAGAAATCACAAACGATATCAGTACAGTAAGCGCCACAAACGCTTTTTTAAGATCTAACCTAAGCACATGAACAGTAAATGCAAGAAAGACCACGACAAAGATTAACAGAACCTCCAGACAACCATCCTACTAAAACATATAATATTAGTCATACTCATCCATCCACATAGATGTCAAGTAAAACCCATTACAGAGAATAGTAATGAATTCACCATTCTTTAACCACACATTTCAATGCATGATTTATCATGCCCCTTAAGTGCCAACAACTAACTATGAAGCGTCAATCATTTCCAAGCCCCTTTTTACATCATTTAAGTCCATTTCGTTCCCATTACTTTAGAAGTGCACTATGCAGAATAAGCAAATTTAATAATCTTGTAATTTAACAAACAAAACAGTAGAACACCACAAGCCTCTACTATCCATCCACAACAACAACATACCCAGTGACCCCACAAGTGGGGTTTGGGAAGGGTAGGATGTAAGCATACATTACCTCTACCTTTGCGGGGTAGAGAGGTTGTTTCCGATAGACCCTTGGCTCAAAAGAGAAGTAACCGACACGGGAAAGTAGGAAAGGAAAAAGAGAACAAAATAGTAATGTACAAAAAAAAAGTGCAGCAACAGATATCAATACACATTTGCGAAAACGAAACTACACGATACCTAAATCTTACTACTAAAAGTATGGCAACACTCAGCTACCTACTAACTTTCTACCCTAATCCTCGACCTTCATACCTTCGTATCTAAGGTCATATCATCAGTCATTCATTCACAACACTCTTTTTATTCAACAAATATCATTCATTCAATCTACAAAACATAGAATAAGTATAGCTAAACAACTTCAACTCAATCAAAACAAGGGGACCCAATCATACCTGGTTTTGTCTTCGGGAAGGGTGATTAAACTTGCAACTCAATCCATATTTACATGTCCCTGTTCTCATATAATAAGCACAATCCTCAGCATCAGGTCTTAACGGGTAATTCAAACTCCTTCCATTCGCATTAAATCCCCATTCCTTTGAACCACCCTTCTCATTTTCCACATCAATCACATTTCCATTTCCATTTTCGCCCCAACCATAGTCACAATCTCCCCAACGGTTATTGCCGTACTCAGTTTCAGTTTTTACCTTAATGGTGATATCATTTTCTTCATAAATATCTCTTTTTGCTCTCTCTTCCTCAAATGCCTGGTTTAAGACCAAATTCTGAAGCTCTTCGATGATAATTTTCATCGCTATCTCATCTTCATAGTCATTATCTACGTACTCATTTGCAGTTTTTTTCTTAATGGGTTCATTTTCTTCATGTATATCTCCTTTTAATCTCTCTTCACTGAATGCCTGGTTTAGTACCAGATTTTGAAGCTCTTCCACAATGATTTTCAGCGCTATTTCATCATCAACGTCGTTTTCCTCAGCATTTGGTGCATTCTGAGTAGGGTTTTGAAGAATGGAATGGGGTGAAAACGACGACGTTTTTTGAGGTTGAGGATCAAACCCTAAGTCAAGTGTAGAGTGATTCAGGTTATGTATGTAGTGTGATTGAATGGCTTCCATTGGTTTTGCCTCCAAAATTTCAAAGCGTAAAACCCTGATTCTGCATTTTTCAGTAGAGTGAGAGCGAAATGTTCAGTGGCCAAAATCAGTCCAAATTAACGACGATTGCGACCCCCACTAAATGCTTATATACCCTTTTCGTTTTTTCTTTTCTAATTTCTAATGTTATTTTTTGTTTTACCCTTTGGTCCATTTTATCATGTTTATCTTTTGCATGCCTCCTAAACGTAAGGGTGCGTAAAAATCAGTTTAACCGGCAAATCAAATCAATAAAAGCGTCATTGGTTTATTATCAGTATAGAGTTATTGGGTTAACGGCTTGTAAAAACTTTTGTAAAATATTTTATTAGGTTATCGGTTCGGTTTTCAATTTTAAGGATTTAGTTAATGGTTAAACCATTAATCCAATAAACTTATATTAAAATTATTTTTTAATTCCTAATTATATAACAATGACTTTAAATCTTAATTTTTAAATACAAATCCTATTTCTAAATTCGTAATCTAGGCACGCCTATTCCCTGACATTTAATTGTCATATGAAATCAGGGTTTGCGATGCCTCTCTGCCCCCCTTTAATTTATAGTTGCCTTTGTGCTGCTTTTTTCTTTTTGTAATATGAAGTTGCTGATTCCTTTTTCTTTTTTGGGTGATTACTACAGTGATACAACATCCAAGTTTGTTTTAGCAAATAAGAATAGTGTATTTGATTTGCTACTACTTGTAATTTGTGTAGACTTTTAATCTTTTATGTATGAAGGCAGTGTATACATGAACAAATGAAAACAGGAGCAAGCAAAAAAAAAAAAAAAAAGTAGAGGAGCATTTTTCTATCGGTTAAACAAAATCGTTAAGGAACAAAAACCGATAACTATTATCTTATTGGTTTGGTTATCGGTTTAGCATATTTAAAAATCAAAAACCAATAAACCGAACCGATAATACACAAGACCGAACCGAACCGACCGATAAGCACTCCTACCTAAAAGACCATAAACTAAAAGGATAATTTGACTTATATTTGTTCTTTGATTCCAATTGAAGTATTAATCTCTCTCTACATTTATTAGAATAAGATTAAAGATTAAAAAAATAGCAATTAATTCTTTTAATTTTCTAAAATAGGAAAAGGCCAACTCTTCAAAATGCAGAGTGTGATAAATTATATCATATAACATCATATCAAAACTTTAAAAAAAAATCTGCAAATTTAGAGAACATTATTATAACTTTTATAAATGGACAGATTAAGCAGGCGTTTGGCCATAGAAACAAAAAAAAAAATCACTTCTTTTGGAATTCTTGAAGTTGGAGTTAGAGTTGTGTTTGACCATTATTTTTGTAAATAATATTTGGTTGTCGAAATGTATTTTTCCAAAAAAACATGAAATATGATTCGTACCCTCAATTTCTAAAAACTAGCAAAACCTTCTAAAGCAATTAATAAACATAAACCAGTGCGAGAAATATAACAATTATACTTGAGAACAGCTTATGGAGTGCTCAAAACTAATAATTTCTTTCCATCAAAAGACTGCAACTGGAAGACTTACTGGTGTACACAAAAAATATAGCATCTCTAAATATTGTTTTGTTGCAAAATTTTCACCTGCTTCTTTTCTTTTAGAGGCTTTTTGCACATGATGTTCAATGATGCAGGGGTGGAGAGCAACTTAGCAACATCAGTTGCATCTGACCAGTGAAAAAAATTGTATGAACTTTTAGGGTAAAACATGAAAAAAAAAAAAAAAAAGAAGTAAAGGTCCAAACAGAAAATGAAAATAGTGAAAAACAAGGTTTTGGTTATTTTTCAAATGAAGTATATTTGAAATTTTTATGGCCAAACACCATAAAGTGAAAAAAGTGAAAAAATATTCTGGAAAAATAATTCTGATGGCCAAACGGGTCTTAAGTTATATCCAAAATCTTGTTTGAGTTCCTTACATTAGTTTTTTGGCACACTTCACATGACATAGTTTTTGGCAGGGACATATGCACCGCATGATACTCGATGGACCATTATACAACTGTCCCCTTTCAAATTACTCTACTTTTTACTTCACGCAGATGGACTTTCTCAAGTGCAAAAATAACCGCTTGAAGTACCTCTAATTAAAGAAAAGTAAAACATTGCAAGTATTTAATGTCAGCCACTTCATAATTAAATTCAAAATTGTGAAAATAAAGTTGAAAATAACAAGTATGAAAGTTTCAAATATCGGCTCTTCGGGTTTGAAGTTGCAATTATAAAAGTCCAACTTCAAGCCCAGATATATGAGCATATTGCATGTGAAGGAGGAGGATAAATAACATAGCAGGTTTGATGTTTGCCAACATATTTCGGACCTTCCGTAAACTCAGCTGGTTTTATCGAACCTTAAGCACCTCACTATCGTCTTGACTTCAAAACAACTATTTTCACCAAACTCATCCCAATAGTACTTCACATGTATAAAATATCACATTAATACTCATTTAATACATCCACACCTAATCCAAATTTACGGAGCGTTACATTAGCTTCTTGAATCTAAGTTAGATAAAGGTGTGAAACAAATGCACAAAGAAAGATGAATTCACTAGCAGAACATTTAGATCAGATCAGTAAAGAACTTTAACATAGAAACAGAACGCGAAACTGGAAGAAACTTTATAAAATTACAGTCGAAACCGCTACACACCTATTTATCAATCTTGGGATTGACAGTGAAGCACAAAGCAAATTAGTCATAACTGAGAACCTTCCCCAACATACCATTTTTGGTTCAGCACTACAAAAAATGGAGTTGCGGTAAAGGGAAAAGAATTTAGTTGAAGATATGTTAAAGGATGAGGTATACAAGGATGGGTATTTTGAGCCAAAATAAAGAATTGAGATATTTTTAGATCAAAAGGTAAAAAAAAGATATTTATGAATTATTTTTCATAGGGTAATGTTTGAGCCTTTTCCGTTTAATAAATAATTTCCACAATAGTTTGTGTAATCTCCGTGTAAGACACGTATGCATTGATAAAGAGTAGTTTTTTTTTTTTTAATAAAAAAAATGTACTCTATAATTTTAACACGCACGGAAAAAGAACGCACACTGAAAAACTGCGCTTACTTTAGTCTACCGATAGAAAAGAGAACATACAACTGGCTACTTTACCAACACATGCATTTATTATGTGTCCTGCACTATACTCATTCTTTTAGGTTGAATACCTGAGAGTGCAACAGGAAAAACAATTTTAATCAATTATACATTATTGAATACTTTGCTTTAAGAGACTTGACTTTGAGGATTTCCATTGCAATCAAAACCTTGATTTCACTTGGCGCTGCTCACTCGATCCTACTGCAAAGAAATTCACATCAAGAAGAAATTCACAACTGTTTCTTTATAAACTGCTGCTATTTTTGCATGATTTGACTGTCATGCAAAACAATATAGTGTGACAGTCCTACATGAAAATAGATAACATAGTTGGATCTAATATCTACGTTGATCAAACAAATGTCCTGCATTTGCATAATAATTAACAAAAATTAAAAATATTTATTAGGGTAAACATATTCATATTAGGAATTTCATTTGCAATATGCATTTGATCTTTTTTAATATCTCCGTATAAGAGTAAAACTATATCAGGTTCATAGTTATAGTAAGATATATAAATGCATCAACTGTATAAAGATGTGGTACTTCAGATCCGAAGAATTTTGCAAGTTTCTCATTTCAACTTCTTTCAGTAAATTATATGAAAATTCTTCAAGAATTCCTATAATAGTCAAGTCATCAACTTGCACAACAATATGACATATTCTGATTTTCATAAAAATGTATGGATAAATAGAGTCATTTGTGCCTTTAGTCAAGGAATATTGATTAAATCACATTTACGTTGCTTGATTTAAGCCTAATAAGAAATATGAACAAATTTCTAGAACGTGTATATACTTCAAGATCTCCTGGTCACGAGTCTCTGCTTGAACCCACGACTCCGTGACTAGGAGGTCACGGGTTCAAGTTGTGGAATCAACCTCTTGTAGAAATGCAGGTATACAATAGATCTTGTGGTCCGGCTCATTTCCGAACTCCGCGCGGAGCTTAGTGCATGGGGTTGCCCCTTTTTTTTAGGCAGAGGTGGATTTAAAATTTAAAATTTATGAATTTCCAGCGATCACAAATTAATATACAACAATAACTCAATAAAATAACGGGTGCAAATATTTAATATTGTTTACCCCGAAATTGGGAAACCAATTGAATTTGTACGCGGGTATAGGATATGTGCTTGGATCTTGATGTATATTTGATAGCGGAAAATAAGCGTGTGAGTATTTGGCGATAAAACGGCTAGTAACGGTGATTTGCTTAATTTGCTACGGACATGAACGTTTAGAAGTCATGTTGAATACTTAATGGAAGAAACACAACGTAAATGGAAACAAACGGCCTTGGCCGGATCGGATATTGAGAGAGAGATTGCATATATATTTTTCTATTACAAGTGTTCTTGGAGGATGAAGAAGCCAACCCTTACAAAGGAGGGGGATGTGCCCTATTTATAGTGTGACCTCCATGGGTCTCATATGATGTGAACTAATAAAATAACGGAAAAGGTCCAAAAATACCCCTGAACTATTGAAAAAGGCTCATAAATACCCTCCTTCCACCTTTTGGTCTAAAAATACCCTTCCATCCACCTTTTAGGTCTAAAAATACCCTTAAGGTTTGTTTTTGGCTCAAATATACCCCTCAAACTAACAAGTTAAAATTAACTCTTTTAAAAAGCCAAATGGCAATTTGTAATTGGTCAATAATAAAATTCCGTAATTTAAAAAAAAATCCAAATTTAAAAAAAAAAATTGCCAATAATAAATTTCCAGTAATTTAAAATTCCAGATTTAAAAAAAAATTGCCAATAATAAAATTCCGTAATTTACATATTTTTTTAAAAACAAATTGTGTTTAAACTTAAAACTTAAAAACTAAAAAATATAAAAATATGAACGAAACTGTTTTTTTTTTTTTTTGCATTTCCTGAATTAATCAACGAAATATGTTTTTTTTTGCATTTCGTGAATAAAAAAACGAAATAGGAAATTATAATTTTTTTTTGCATTTCGTGTATTAAAAAACGAAATAGGATAAAAAAAAATTATTTTCGTTCATATAAAAACGAAATTGGAAAATTGGACAAAATATATTTTCCAATTTTGTTTTTATATGAACAAAATTAATTTTTTTATCCTATTTCATTTTTCAATACACGAAATGCAAAAACAAATTATAATTTCCTATTTCGTTTTTTTATTCACGAAATGCAAAAAAAAAACATATTTCGTTGATTAATTCACAAAATGCAAAAAAAAAATCAGTTTTGTTCATATTTTTTAATTTTTAAATTAAATAATATATGTGTCCAATCACAAAATGCCATTTGGCTTTTTAAAAGAGTTAACTTTAACTTTGTTAGTTTGAGGGGTATATTTGAGCCAAAAACAAACCTTAAGGGTATTTTTAGACCAAAAGGTGGAAGGAGGGTATTTATGAGCCTTTTTCAATAGTTCAGGGGTATTTTTGGACCTTTTCCGATAAAATAATAGCAACAAGGATAGCTCTGCACGGATTTGGTGGGATTAGACTGACGGCGCCGTTTGACACACGCATGGTGGGTAGTTGACCAGGACAGGACGTTACTGGCGCGTGACCCGCGTGCAACGGCCACCTGGACCAACGGCTACTCGGACCAACGGCCACACGGACCAACGGCTACTCGGACCAACAGCCGTACGGACCAACGGCCACGAATGCTCGGGTCACCGGGCTTGGTCGTTCTAATGACGAAGAAGGCAGATCAGTCGGCCCCCTCGCTCCACCGGTTTGCCTCGCATCCGTTTTTTACCGTATACAGATAGCCCCACACTTCTCGGATCTCCGATCTATCGGAGTAACGGGGAGTGGATAACTTCCGAAACCGGTGGCCCTGTCAGCTCGTCGTTACCTTCTTATTTCTTTGTTTTGAATGTTTGCCATTATTTTAGTCATGATCGTTGGTCCGTTTTAGGACAGGTCGACTCATAGTCGTTAATTCACCGTGCCCGTGGGACTTATCCGATGCTTCATAAGTTCAGATGTCTCCGAATTACGATAGGCATTTTCTTCAAGGTCGGTATTTTTTCAACCTTGGCAAAGTTTTTGATGTAGCAGTCCCCGTTTTGGGGGAATTTGCCGAGCTTTGGCTTGGGTCATTGTGACCTTGTCGCCTTTGTCGAATTTCGGGCACAATCCTCGATATAGAGTATGTGAGTGGGGTAGTGCCGGAATACGGCGGTTACCATCGGGGCGAAGTCCTTTTAACAGAAAGACACCCAAGATCTTGTTATACCAGCTTTTGATGACTTTGCGTTTGCAAAATGTTTGTACATATGAGAATTTTAATTCCTTCTGCCTTGTTGTAGTAAATGAAAAATGGGACACGATTCATTATGATCGTTTGGTCCTTACATCGGAGGCTGTGGCCGGTGGCCGGGCCTTAGTTTTGCCGTAGCAAATGTTGAATGGGACACGATTCATTATGATCGTTTGGTCCTTACATCGGAGGCTGTGGCCGGTGGCCGGGCCTTAGTTTTGCCGTAGCAAATGTTGAATGGGACACGATTCATTATGATCGTTTGGTCCTTACATCGGAGGCTGTGGCCGGGCCTTAGTTTTGCCGTAGCAAATGTTGAATGGGACACGATTCATTATGATCGTTTGGTCCTTACATCAGAGGCTGTGGCCGGTGGCCGGGACTTAGTTTTGCCGTAGCAAATGTTGAATGGGACATGATTCATTATGATCGTTTGGTCCTTACATCGGAGGCTGTGGCCGGTGACCGGGCCTTAGTTTTGCCGTAGCAAATGTTGAATGGGACACGATTCATTATGATCGTTTGGTCCTTACACCGAAATCTAATGCAGAAGGTCCGGTCTTGATTTGTTGAGCTCCTCCGTTTTCCATTAACCGGGGTAAACCTCAATGTGGGTATAAGTCCCCTAGTGCTTATCCGAGCTGCAAGATCAGGCGAGCGCTATCAAGCCCCCACTCGTAGGCCGTGACCCCGAGTTCCCGACCGTTTGTCCTTATTTTGTTAAGTAACACGTTGTACTTGTTTCCTCATTAAAAACCTTGTCGAAAAATCCATTTTGGGACAAAACCGTACTAAGGAAAAGAGTGCAACACGCGTTTTCAGACCTAGATCCTAACTTTATCCGGTACTTGACTTCCTGCAAAAAGAAAAAGGTTAAACATGAGGTGTCCATACCTTAGCAGTAATATCCCTTCAAATGAGCCACGTTCCGGTTGTTGCACAATCGCTGCCCGTCCACGGATTCCAGCTGATACGATCCTTTGCCCGTTACCTCGGTTATCTCTTACGGTCTTTCCCAGTTCGGACCCAGTTTTCCTCCGTTGGGATTCTTGGTGCTCAAGGTATCTTTCCGAAGCACCAAGTCCCCAACTTAGAAATATCAAAAATTGGTTCTCCGATTGTAGTACCTTTCCATTCTCTGCTTCTGGGTTGCAATACGGACCAACGCGTTTTTGCGAAGTTCATCCGTGAGATCGAGTTTCACAGCCGTGGCCTCCTCGTTTGACTCCTCGGTGGTATACCTGAACCGGGGACTCGGCCCGTTTATCACCCCCGCCCGGAGAAATGACTCGGGCCATCCCTTGATTTTTCCGACCTGAAGCTTGGTTTTCGAGAGTATGGCCGATACCTTTCTCTCGATGGTCCGGCCTCCGGTTCGTAATTCTTTCGTGATCTCTCCGAGCTTTTGTTCATTTTTACGGGCCCCGGGGGAAGCTCGAGTTGGTCATCCTCTATCCGAATTTTTGACTAAGTGTTGTTTCCATTGAACCAATAAACTTGGCCTCAAGTGTGTCAATCAAATACAATTCAACTTACATAACATATTTGGTGGGTTTCATTTTCTTTAGTCTTGTGCGTGAACGTTAATCGCATCCTACGTGAAAAATTCAACCAATTAAAACTCCCCACTCATTTTAATTATACACATCATTAAAATATGTGTATAACGACCTTTTTTCAAGAACCAAGTAATTCGGCCAACCAGGAAATGAAGACTAGCCTTTTGAGATTGATTTTGAAGCTTTTTTGGGTTCTGGATAATATAATAGGATCTGGTGTTGCTTAATATTTTTGGCTTTCTTATTTTTCAGTTTTGGTTTCTTATTTTTCAGTTTTCAGTTTTGGTTTCCAATTTTGATTTCTTATTTTCCAATTTTGTTATTTGATTGGTTTAAGTGGTGCTTCTTCACTTGTATAACACAGTAGCACACTTTTTTCTATCTGATGTGTATAATTAAAATAGGTGCGGTGTTTTAATTGGTTGAATTTTCCACGTAGGATGCGATTGATATTCACCTGCCAGGCTAAAGAAAATGAAACTCACTGTCACACCCCTTTTTAACCCGGGTTAAAGTAGAAGTACGACGTATTGGAGATTCCTGTTTTTGTTTATGTTTTAAGGAGTCGCCACCTAATTATTTATGGTGAATTAGGACACCTAAATTTATTAAAGTCACGTTTAAAGTTAACTCTGTTTAAGGTCTGCGAAACTTAAGATTCTAGGTAAGGGTTCAATTAGTCTAAAGGGAAGGTATTAGGCACCCTTTAAGACCCATTAACAATGGTTAACCGACCGGACTTATAATTAATTAGACTAGGTGTAAATATAGTATTATAGAAAAGAAAGTAGCTTTGTAAGTATGGCTAAAGTTATAGATAAGCATGTAAAAATGCTATTTGTAAAAATAGAACTTATAAATAATAATTTGTATAAAGGAATACTCATTATGCTATTTTAAAATACAACTTATAAATGTTGTTAAAATTTTAAATGAAAGTGTAATAGTATTGTTTAAAATAATACTTGTAGAAAACACAATAATTTGTATAAAGAGTTTAGTTAAAATAAACTAAAAGAAACAGAATATGTAATGTTTATATGTATTCGGAGAAAGTGAGCTATGCCGACTCACAAATTCAAAGAGTTATTTTAAGATTAATGTTGAATAAATATTAAAGGCTTCATATAAAGACTAGTAGTTTAATATATATATATATATTGTGCTAAGGTTGTTTCAAACAATTATGTATTTCAAGTGTTGGAAAGGAATTAAAGTGGGAAAGTTATCCGTTGAAACTAATTTGCCTTTTATTTTTTAGAATAAGCTAAGTTAGTGTAAAATTTGGGGCGTTTTAAAACTTCCAGAATAGTAAGTATAATTTATGGTTCCTTTAGTCAAAAATATATAGTCATGATACTTTGAAAATCAATTATTCTAAAAGATAAATATTATGGATAATAAATAATTTCAACATAAACTAATGAAGCTCTTTGAATTAACTACCCATTATTTAAACTAAACTTCACTAATTTGCTAAAGTTCATCTAAATTAAAAAACAAAAAAATGTTAGTCATACAACACAAATTAAATACACAAAAGAAAAAACGAAATGGAAGAGCAAATAAGTTAAATAGGCTCAGCCCATTTTAGGATTGTTGTGACTAGGCTGCTGTTGGGCTTTGGCCCAGTCATTTTTGGATTGTTGCGGCTGGATAGAGAATGGAATCATGTTGGGCTTTTAGCCCAACGCCAAATACGGAAGAAAACGAGTCCCTCGGACTCGTGTGCGAGATGATCATGCAAAAAAAAAAAAAAATAGTATACGATCAATAAACAAGTTTAAACATGCAAAAATATAACGCTAAATAAAGTAGTAGATTATGTATATATTAGGTATATTTTGATATATCCTAGGTATACACATTCATAAGGATGTATAGAAGGTTAATATCGGATAGCTTTATCTATAATGACCCCGAATTACCAAACCCAAGTCTCAAATAAGAGTCCTAAACAGTCTAATATATATGAAGAGTATATAGGTTATATGCGTACGACATTCATAAATCTAAGTCCATTATGGACAACTGAAAGGGGAGAGGATTGATATTGGAAATTAATTACAATCTGCAAACAATGAATAAATTATAACTAAAAAAAATGAAAACATGGATAGACTCGCTAAGATAAATGGTCAAGTCTGTAACTCCAACTCCCATTTCAACTCAACCAGGCCCGGTTATAGGCCCAAGAAGATAAATGATTAAGTCCAGCACTGCACCTTCTTATTTCACAATGTATAACAAAAATGTGGAGTATTTACAGTCTTCCAATGGACAGGAACATAGTAGGGCAAAGAATCAAAATGGTTGAGTGCAGCGACAGTTTCCTAATTGCTTTTAATTCGTTTTCCAGGTATTGTATATGCTAATACGACCAACTATTTCCAAAATGTTCAAATTGGAGACTGATTCGTTTGAGGATAGTTACTCAAAAACTCCAGATTTGATTCAAATAGGGCCAAACAGGTTTAGGCCTACATGTCATATAGCCTTAATTAAGCAAACACAGCTGAATTATTTAAGAGAATACACCCCTGTGAGCAAAGTATGCAGGCAGGTTTTAAGAAGCACATTATGCAAGCAGATTCTCTTTAGTCTAATTATCAGTTTTAGTAAAGGTCAGATCAAATGTGAAGCTAACTGTTTTGTCACATGTTTATAATGTCTAGCAACCTAGAAGATTAGAGAATGAGGCATGGATCAAAGCAAAACATACTGATCGCATAAGCTTAGCACCATCATACTTAAGGTCACACCATATGGAAACTAGTTACACACAACAAATACTAACTGAAAGTAAGGCAAGGCGGTACACATTATTCTCTTTCCCAGTTTTGGGGCTAAATAAGGGTAGGTTGATGTCACCAAAAGCATTGTTCATTTGATTAAAAAAAAAAGGAAATGATCCTAAAGAAGACCAAACAGCAACAAACATAATATTCTGCTTAACACTGAATAAGGCAACATACGTTGTTGAAACTGTCAAGCACTCAAATGTATTCAAAGGAAACGATTTAACATTCATTTAGATATGGATGACTCCCCGAACGGATCAGTCAACCAGATGTATGTTAAGCGTAGCATCAACATGTGACAACAGTTCAAGCATAACTGAGCTTGTCTTTAGAGGCAGTAATCGTGATATGCAGCATATACAGGGAATAAAGAGATCATACTAGCCACCATTAACTAACAATGAGCAGGAAATAAACCAAGTGAAAACACATAACTAAACTAAAAGTGAGCTATACTAACACTTCTGTTTCTTAACAATTAAGACAAAATAAATTGGCTTGCCTTCAGCTGGATGAAACTGTTCTTATTTTATACACATTGGAGACTAAAGGAAGCATGCTCTAAAATATTTATAGAAAGACAGTTTCCTATAAAGTGCATACGCAGCTATTAATGCAGTAAAATGGCACATGATTTATTTGGTTCAACATTCATCAATGATACCATTTGCGATAGCAGCCATATGATCAAACAACAACAACAAATAGCGATAACAAACTCATGGCAAACAGCAGCTGTGTAGGTGGTCTGTGGGAGAGGAAATACTTAAACAAAGATAGCATCAATTTCTTTCAAAGATAACAGGGGTAGCCAGACAAACAATTTGATTAACAATTTGATTAACAACTAAATATACATAGACCAACATAGAGAAAGCAATCCCCAGCTTCTCTAAGTGTAAGTATGTATCAGACCACACACCTATTTTGAGAAACACAAAATTAGATCGACGTTTCTAGACAGGTTGCCAAACTTATACATTAGACAAATATGGGCAATGTTTCAGGGATATACATCACTTTATACACCACTCATTATGTCAAAGTACAAAGCCATAGAAGATAAGCACTAATCAAGTTCAGGTCATACACAGGAGGTTCAGAGCTGACAATATAACAACAATAATTCAGACCCAATGAACACAATTCTTGATCACTATGAATCAGAAACATCAACACGTAAACATTATTTAAACTAACATAGCCAGCAAATAAGCTAACAAATATCATCGACTAGAAAAAATTACCGCTTGATTAATTACTATGTTCAAACCAGGTGACATTAACTTGGTGAAAGGTAATGAACCCCATCGAGCTTAAATTCATACTACGTTATATCAACTAAGACCAAATTCAGCTGGACTAAACAAACATCAACATAGTTGTTAACTAATACATGAACAAAAATTAGACTAAACAAACAGAATACCAAAAATAAAAAGAAGAAGAAAAGTTTACTGACCTTTTGTAGGTGCAGTGAAGTGGGGTATGAATCTCGGATTTCTACTCGAACTCAAACGAACCTTTTATGGGTGCAGTGAATTGGGTGTTGACGACGTCGAATCTACGTTCGAACACGACGAACTCGAATTCGACAAAAAATCTTTCGAGTCCCAGATTTCAATAGAACCGAACACTTTTTTTTTTAAAAGAGGGATCTGGTTTGATTTTTTCAAATAATCCTAAACGTAAAAAATGGTTCGAAAGAGAATGGAAGTTGTACAAATCCAAAACCTAGAGTAGTGGAAAGATCAAAATGTTGAATATGATAAAGTTGGTAGTAAAAAAGATCTCATTTTTTAGGGGGTTTCCAATCTGTTTTTCGTTTCAGATTCTCTCCGTTTTCTCCTGTTTTTCCCCCCTTTCAACGATTCAACTTGCATTATATTTATAGGGTTTCGTTGGTAAAGAGAGGAGCGTGGGAGAGAGACGAAGCGGGAGACAGAGGTGAGTGGAGAGGAAGAGGAAAGAGAGGAGTGATGTCGAGTGAGTGGAGGGGAGCGTGCGTGGGGAAAAGGGAAGAGGAGCGGCGGTAGTGGGGAGTGAGACGAGGGAGATGAGGCGGCGGCGATGGTGAGAGGAGAGAAGGAAGATAGGAAAGGGTGAGGAGGAGGCGAAAAAAAAAAGGGTTAGGGATTAAAGTGTTTAGGGTTTTAATTTAGGTAGTGGGCCGGGTCAGGTATAAAATAGTGGGCTGGTCCGAAATTAACATGGGCTGAGTTGAATTTTAAGTGTGGGCTGAATTGTTTTGGGTAGGGGGATAATGTGGGATGGTCCGTTTGTTGGTCCGAAAATGAGTTCTTCTTTTTATGTTTCAATTATTTGTGGGCTTCTAATTTGACAACTAGTACAATATTTATTATGTGAAGATAAACAGTAATTAGTATATAGAAAGTAAGGATTTAACAAAGTAAAATTTATTTAACGAGTACAAATCCTAAAATGAAACGATGACGAACCATTTAAAATTTGTGATAAAGTAATACTCGTAATGTTGAAAAAATAAAAGTAGCGATATTAATAGTAGTAGCGATAAAAACTGGAAATAAAATATTTAGCTCGTCAATAAATTTAGAAGCCCGAGTAAATAAAATTAAATAAAGGAGGGACAAAATTGGGTGTCAACAGATGCCCCTCTTCGATCGGAGACGATGTAAGAGTTTTCGAGCGAAGAAGTTGACGTAGTAGCCAATTTTGTTCCGACCAACAAAATATGGATTTGTGAGGAAATACGGGTTAGGAGAATTGGTGAAAAATATTATGAAGGCAGAAGGAATTGTGGTCGAACCTGTTGAGCGAATGTTATTTATGGATTTATAACTTTGCAAGGGTTGGGGACAGGTGACGAGAATGGAACATATGCTTATAGCCTCCTAATTATAAATGTGGTGCACAACACACCTATAAATAGGACTCTACTAGACACGATGTAAATTCTTCAAAAAAATGCCCCAGTGTTGAGTTATGGACACACTGGGGATGTAGAAAGGAATATGAGATTGTGAAAAGAGTAGATTTATTAGGGTTTTAGCGGAGGATGTGAAAGAGAAATTAACCTACGTATCACGTATAGGCGGAATTGAGTTCGAGAGTAGATCCGTGACCTTTGCTTGTGAGTTTGGTATTCCTCTTCAGCAAATTTGCCCCAGTTCACTGCGTAAGATAAAGTTCCACGTTGTGTTGCGTCCCTGCAGGTTGTATTTTCTGCCAAAACTGAAATTCATGTCAAAATTAGTAATAAAGTTAAAAAAAAAATGTAAAACTATAAAGAGTGTAAATGATAGTAAATATGATTGGGGGAATGAAAATGAAGCCGTGTGGCCAATGTTCTCTCTGGTTGTCTTCAGGGACTTGAATGAATGCGTGATGCGTATGCTGAGGATGTGATAATGTCTCTAGTTGCTTTTGAAGATGATAGTGATAAGGTCTCCGACGGTCTTCCGGGACTCGATGATAACTGATATCTGCGAATTTTAAGGTAAATTCATTAAAGTGGTAAAGTAGATGATGAAATAAAGGAATGAAGTAAGGAGTAAAATAAGTGTATAACCGTTTGGCTTTATGCAGGTGAGGCCGTGTAGCCATGCGATGTCTCCGGTTGTCTTCGGGGACTTGATGATATGTCTCCGGTTGTCTTCGGGGACTTGATGTTACGTCTCCGGTTGTTTTCGGGGACTTGATGCTACGTCTCCGGTTGTTTTCGGGGACTTGATGCTATGTCTCCGGTTGTCTTCGGGGACTTGATGCTATGTCTCCGGTTGTCTTCGGGGACTTGATGCTCTATCTCCGGTTGTTTTCGGGGGCTTGATGCTACGTTTCCGGTTGTTTTCGGGGACTTGATGCTGTCTGCGAAATTTAAGGTAAAATTGTGGAAGTAGGAAAAGTAGATGATGAAATAAAGAAATGAAGTAAGGAGTAAAATAAGTGTATAGCCGTTTGACTTATGCAGGTGAGGCTGTGTAGCCGAGTGATGCCCGGTTGTCTTCGGGACTTGATGATCTGTCTCCGGTTGTCTTCAGAGATTTGATGATGCGTCTCCGGTTGTCTTCGGGGACTTGACAATAATTCCTGCAAAGTTCAGAGTAAAATGGTTAAAGCTGGTGAAGTATATGAGCGTGCGTGGGGAAAAGGGAAGAGGAGCGGCGGTAGTGGGGAGTGAGACGAGGGAGATGAGGCGGCGGCGATGGTGAGAGGAGAGAAGGAAGAGAGGAAAGGGTGAGGAGGAGGCGAAAAAAAAAAGGGTTAGGGGTTAAAGTGTTTAGGGTTTTAATTTAGGTAGTGGGCCGGGTCAGGTATAAAATAGTGGGCTGGTCCGAAATTAACATGGGCTGAGTTGAATTTTAAGTGTGGGCTGAATTGTTTTGGGTAGGGGGATAATGTGGGATGGTCCGTTTGTTGGTCCGAAAATGAGTTCTTCTTTTTATGTTTCAATTATTTGTGGGCTTCTAATTTGACAACTAGTACAATATTTATTATGTGAAGATAAATAGTAATTAGTATATAGAAAGTAAGGATTTAACAAAGTAAAATTTATTTAACGAGTACAAATCCTAAAATGAAACGATGACGAACCATTTAAAATTTGTGATAAAGTAATACTCGTAATGTTGAAAAAATAAAAGTAGCGATATTAATAGTAGTAGCGATAAAAACTGGAAATAAAATATTTAGCTCGTCAATAAATTTAGAAGCCCGAGTAAATAAAATTAAATAAAGGAGGGACAAAATTGGGTGTCAACACTCACCATATATGTTACTATGTAAGTTGGATTGTATTTAATAGACACATTGAGACCAAGTTCAAGAGTTTAATAGAAACAATACTTGGTTGAGGTGTCAAAATAAAATAAAAAAACAAGTTTAGGGGACTGTACATGCATCAAATGAAAACGTACAGAGGAACTATCTTATTCTCCACTAAATTTTGAATCTTATGTCATCGACCTTCAAAATTTCTCGCTTATAGGAAAAGGCCAACTCTTCAAAATGCAGAGTGTGATAAATTATATTATATCACATCATATCAAAACTTTTTTTTTTATTTTTTTTTACAAATTTAGAGAACATTATTATAACTTTTATAAATGCACAGATTAAGCAGGCGTTTGGCCATAGAAACGGAAAAAAAAAATCACTTCTTTTGGAATTCTTGAAGTTGGAGTTAGAGTTGTGTTTGACCATTATTTTTGTAAATAATATTTAGTTGTTGAAATGTATTTTTCTTAAAAAACATGAAATATGATTCATACCCTCAATTTCTAAAAACTAGCAAAACCTTCTAAAGCAATTAATAAACATAAACTAGTGCGAGAAATATAACAATTATACTTGAGAATAACTTATGGAGTGCTCAAATCTAATAATTTCTTTCCATCAAAAGGCTGCAACTGGGAGATTTACTGGTGTACACAAAAAATATAGCATCTCTAAATATGATTTTGTTGCAAAATTCTCAGATGCTTCTTTTCTTTTAGAGGCTTTTTGCACATGATGTTCAATGTTGCAGGAGTGGAGAGCAACTGAGCAATATCAGTTGCATCTGACCAGTGAAAAAGGTTGTATGAACTTTTACGGTAAAAAATGAAAAAAAAAAAAGTAAAGGTCCAAACAGAAAATGAAAATAGTGAAAAACAAGATTTTGGTTATTTTTCAAATGAAGATGTATTTTAAATTTTTATGACCAAATACCATAAAGTGAAAAAAGTGAAAAAATATTCTGAAAAAAAAGTAAATAATTCTGATGGTCAAACGGGTCCTAATTTGTATCCAAAATCTTGTTTGAGTTCCTTACATTGGCACACTTCACATGACATAGTTTTTGGCAGGGACATATGCACCGCATGATACTCTATGGACCATTATACAACTGTCCCCCTTCAAATTACTCTACTTTTTACTTCACGCAGATGGACTTTCTCAAGTGCAAAAATAAGCAAATTTAATAATCTTGTAATTTAACAAACAAAACAGTAGAACACCACAAGCCTCTACTATCCATCCACAACAACAACATAATAGGTTTTGAAGCTTTTTTGGGTTCTGGATAACATAATAGGATCTGGTGTTGCTTAATATTTTTGACTTTCTTATTTTTCAGTTTTGGTTTCTTATTTTTCAGTTTTCAGTTTTGGTTTCCAATTTTGATTTCTTATTTTCCAATTTTGTTATTTGATTGGTTTAAGTGGTGCTTCTTCACTTGTATAACACAGTAGCACACTTTTTTCTATCTGATGTGTATAATTAAAATAGGTGCGATGTTTTAATTGGTTGAATTTTTCACGTAGGATGCGATTGATATTCACCTGTCAGGCTAAAGAAAATGAAACTCACCATATATGTTACTATGTAAGTTGAATTGTATTTAATAGACACATTGAGACCAAGTTCAGAAGTTTAATAGAAATAATACTTAGTTGAGGTGTCAAAATAAAAAAAATAAAAAAGGGACAAGTTTAGGGGACTGTAGATGCATCAAATGAAAACGTATAGAGGAACTATCTTATTCTCCACTGAATTTTGAATCTTATGTCATCGACCTTCAAAATTTCTCGGTTATAGGAAAAGGCCAACTCTTCAAAATGCAGAGTGTGATAAATTATATCATATCACATCATATCAAAATTTTAAAAAAAAAAATTGCAAATTTAGAGAACATTATTATAACTTTTATAAATGGACAGATTAAGCAGGCGTTTGGCCATAGAAATAAAAAAAAATCACTTCTTTTAGAATTCTAGAAGTTGGAGTTAGAGTTGTGTTTGACCATTATTTTTGTAAATAATATTTGGTTGTCGAAATGTATTTTTTCTAAAAAACATGAAATATGATTCATACCCTCAATTTCTAAAAACTAGCAAAATCTTCTAAAGCAATTAATAAACATAAACCAGTGCGAGAAATATAACAATTATACTTGAGAACAGCTTATGGAGTGCTCAAAGCTAATAATTTCTTTCCATCAAAAGGCTGCAACTGGTTTTGTTGCAAAATTCTCACCTGCTTCTTTTCTTTTAGAGACTTTTTGCACATGATGTTCAATGTTGCAGGGGTGGAGAGCAACTGAGCAACATCAGTTGCATCTGACCAGTGAAAAAAGTTGTATGAACTTTTAGGGTAAAAAATGAAAAAAAAAAAAAAGAAGTAAAGGTCCAAACAGAAAATGAAAATAGTGAAAAACAAGGTTTTGGTTATTTTTCAAATGAAGTTATATTTGAAATTTTTATGGCCAAACACCATAAAGTGAAAAAAGTGAAAAAAATATTCTGGAAAAAAGTGAATAATTCTGATGGCCAAACGGGTCTTTAAGTTATATCCAAAATCTTGTTTGAGTTCCTTACATTAGTTTTTTGGCACACTTCACATGACATAGTTTTTGGCAGGGACATATGCACCGCATGATACTCGATGGACCATTATACAACTGTCCCCTTTCAAATTACTCTACTTTTTACTTCACGCAGATGGACTTTCTCAAGTGCAAAAATAACCGCTTGAAGTACCTCTAATTAAAGAAAAGTAAAACATTGCAAGTATTTAATGTCAGCCACTTCATAATTAAATTCAAAATTGTGAAAATAAAGTTGAAAATAGCAAGTATGAAAGTTTCAAATATCGGCTCTTCGGGTTTGAAGTTGCAATTATAAAAGTCCAACATAAAAGTCCAACTTCAAGCCCAGATATATGAGCATATTGCATGTGAAGGAGGAGGATAAATAACATAGCAGGTTTGATGTTTGCCAACATATTTCGGACCTTCCGTAAACTCAGCTGGTTTTATCGAACCTTAAGCACCTCACTATCGTCTTGACTTCAAAATAACTATTTTCACCAAACTCATCCCAATAGTACTTCACATGTATAAAATATCACATTAATACTCATTTAATACATCCACACCTAATTCAAATTTAGGGAGCGTTACATTAGCTTCTTGAATCTAAGTTAGATAAAGGTGTGAAACAAATGCACAAAGAAAGAGGAATTCACTAGCAGAACATTTAGATCAGATCAGTAAACAACTTTAACATAGAAACAGAACGCGAAACTGGAAGAAACTTTATAAAATTACAGTCGAAACCGCTACACACCTATTTATCAATCTTGGGATTGACAGTGAAGCACAAAGCAAATTAGTCATAACTGAGAACCTTCCCCAACATACCATTTTTGGTTCAGCACTACAAAAAATGGAGTTGCGGTAAAGGGAAAAGAATTTAGTTGAAATATGTTAAAGGATGAGGTATACAAGGATGGGTATTTTGAGCCAAAATAAATCAAAATAAAGAATTGAAATATTTTTAGACCAAAAGGTAAAAAAAAAAAGATATTTATGAATTATTTTTCATACGTTAGGGTAATGTTTGAGCCTTTTCCGTTTAATAAATAATTTCCACAATAGTTTGTGTAATCTCCGTGTAAGACACGTATGCATTGATAAAGAGTAGTTCTTTTTTTATTTTTTAATAAAAAAAATGTACTCTATAATTTTAACACGCACGGAAAAAGAACGCACACTGAAAAACTGCGCTTACTTTAGTCTACCGATAGAAAAGAGAACATACAACTGGCTACTTTACCAACACATGCATTTATTATGTGTCCTGCACTATACTCATTCTTTTAGGTTGAATACTTGAGAGTGCAACAGGAAAAACAATTTTAATCAATTATACATTATTGAATACTTTGCTTTAAGAGACTTGACTTTGAGGATTTCCATTGCAATCAAAACCTTGATTTCACTTGGCGCTGCTCACTCGATCCTACTGCAAAGAAATTCACATCAAGAAGAAATTCACAACTGTTTCTTTATAAACTGCTACTATCTTTGCATGATTTGACTGTCATGCAAAACAACATAGTGTGACAGTCCTACATGAAAATAGATAACATAGTTGGATCTAATATCTACGTTGATTAAATAAATGTCCTGCATTTGCATAATAATTAACAAAAATTAAAAATATTTATTAGGATAAACATATTCATATCAGGAATTTCATTTGCAATATGCATTTGATCTTTTTTAATATCTCCATATAAGAGTAAAACTATATCAGGTTCATAGTTATAGTAAGATATATAAATGCATCAACTGCATAAAGATGTGGTACTTCAAATCCGAAGAATTTTGCAAGTTTCTCATTTCAACTTCTTTCAGTAAATTATATGAAAATTCTTCAAGAATTCCTATAATAGTCAAGTCATCAACTTGCACAACAATATGACATATTCTGATTTTCATAAAAATGTATGGATAAATAGAGTCATTTGTGCCTTTAGTCAAGGAATATTGATTAAATCACATTTACGTTGCTTGATTTAAGCCTAATAAGAAATATGAACAAATTTCTAGAACGTGTATATACTTTGAGATCTCCTGGTCACGGGTGTCGGCTTGAACCTACGACTCCGTGACTAGGAGGTCACGGGTTCAAGTTGCGGAATCAACCTCTTATAGAAATGCAGGTATACAATAGATCTTGTGGTCCGGCCCATTTTCGAACTCCGCGCGGAGCTTAGTGCATGGGGTTATCCCCTTTTATTTTATTTTTTAGGCAGAGGTGGATCTAAAATTTAAAAGCTATAAATTTCCAGCGATGTCAAATTAATATACAACAATAACTAAATAAACTAACGGGTGCAAATATTTAATATATGAACACATTTAGTGATTTCCTAATTGATGACGTGATTTTTATTAGGTTAAAACTTATTTTGGGACGGAGCAAGTACCAGTTAAACACATATATGAAAAAGATGCCGACAAGCACAAGTACCACATACTACAATATTATTGCACGAGATGGGTAATGACAATAGTTGGAAAAAAAAAAAAAAATTTAGCACAATGGTGTATGCTGGCAGCTTCAATGGTGCTGAAGACGAGCGGTGAGAAAATTCCTAATTTTTTGTAAGCCAAGTCAGAATCCTAAACAAATTAGGTAGAATTTTAATTTAGAGTCAAGTTGCCTTATAATACTCCTTTTATATCTCCTTTTTGCAAATTATTTTCTAGGAATAGTAGCCTATAAACAGATACAACTCCTTTCTTTCAAACTCTCTTATTCTTCTAAGTTTCTCTTGGGACGTTTACAAAAATTGGGGAGTTAAAAGTTTAGTTTTTCTTTTTTTTCCTAAATATAAATTTGTTTGGAGTTGAACTTACATTTCCCTCCCCGTGTGCTATGAATTTCTGTTAACTCGCTGATATCTTTTTTTTTTTTTTTTTTTTTTTTAACTCCTATGGTTAGGGTTTGATTTTGTTATGCACTACCGCCAATGCTGCCATTAATATGGACCCTGAACGGTGCAAAGACAGCACAAAGCTTTTTAAGTCTACTTTTTTTAATGCAATATTGGAATCGCACGTAACAACCCAGCATGCTGTGCCATGTGGTGTGCATGCTGCCACTGCACAGTACGAAGACAGTCGAAAGAGCTTAGAATTACGTTATGGTGTTAAAATTCCCCTCAATGCTGTGCAAGCCGCTTGTGAAATCCTTGAGAGCATCTCGCCAAAAGTTGGAATGGCTTAACTGTTGGAAGAAGCTGCCACTAAGTCGAGAAAAGACTTTGATTGCGATTCAGGAGAGAAAGACCTTGATCGTTACGGGTTTCTGTTTAATCGTGTCTTTGTTGAGTCAAGGGAGATCATGAAGGAGAAGGATTGTGCACTGTCTGCCCTGCTTCCTTGCGTAAGTGACGAATTTTCTGCATTCATGTTGCACAAGGCATATTATATATCCGTCTTTCTTGTCCATGGTTTCTTTATATGGCACATCATTTTATTACTCAATTTTCCCAGGTGAAAGAAGAACTAGAGGAGGTGACAGGTGCCCTTGAAGCTTTTACAAAGCGCTGGCCTGCCCCTCTACATGGTCAACATCACATCACAGTGGTTAGAGATAAATATTTGAAAAATCTGCTCAGCTTATTTTGGGATATTCTTAATGGCGCGAAAGAACAGGGGAACTTGGATGGTGTCACAAACGCCATTCGAGATCTCCATGTTGCCTTTTCTGCACTTTCGGAAACTATAGATATAAGGTGTACACAGCATCTCACCGTCGCTCCTCGCATAGTTGCAAAGGTTTGTTTTTCCTACTTCGTTCTAGTCAATCTTGCTACTGTCCAAGATCCTTTCGTAGAAGGAGATACCATGGATACTTTCTTTTTTATGCTTGAAGTTTCCAACAAAGAATAAGTATTTCAATTTTCTGGTTGCTAGCTCAATCACGGGTGTTCCAAGAAATTTCTTTCCTGCTCTGTTCCAGTTGCCGGTTGAACTCCTAGTGCAAAGATTGTCCCGGAAACTTGTAGGTCTAGATAATCAACTTAGGGCCATCATAAATGCAATGTCAATCCATAAGCTTGGATCACGCCCTCTGTATTCTTTCCTCTTGTTAGGTCATCCAGGTCATGGGAAGACAGCACTTGCTGTGGCGCTTGCAAAAGAAATGTTTGATAATAGGATTGTTGAATATAATGTGGCTGGTTTTACAGAAGATGATTTTACAGTAGAAGTTTTCTCATGTCCGTTCTTGGTGTACGTGTTCTCTTCCTCCCTTTTCCATATTTCAAAGGGTGGATTGAAACATTGATAAGCTTATTACTTAATATCTTTTGCTGCAGTGTTAACGAGTCAGATGGGGCTAGCGACTCGACGGTCCGGCTTATTTCGAGCTGTGTGTTAGTGTTTGATAACGTTGACAAAGCCAACACCGCACTGTTCGACATTATCCTACGGATTCTAGAGATTGGGTCATATGTCGATGCCTCTGGAAGGCAGATTGTTTTCTCTAACACACTGATTCTCTTCACATCACGTGTGGAGTTTCCCAGGTGCCGCTGTGCAAGAGTTGTTTGGGAAACTTCTTTCAAGCCTCCTTTCAAGGGTTAAAAAGTGTAGGGGGAGTACAATAGCCACGGTGCGATTGCAGTTTTCATGAATGTCTAAGTGATGTGAGATTTTTCGTAAATAAAAACTTAATTATAACTTATTCCAACTGCATTTTGTGAGTGGCTGCTTTGTTGTACATCCTATTTTAATTAATTTGATACGCAGCTTATTTGTACTGACGCAATATTTTTACTTTTCAGGCAGAGAAGCAGTTCAAGCCTCGGTTTTTTGATTCTGTGGATGACGTAATTTTGATCCCTTGGCTATCTCTTTCTCAGTTTATGTCAGTTTTCAGAATACAAGTCCGCGATGCCGCCTCCTTATTCGAAGAAAAAGTGGTTGTCTACCCGTCTGCCGCCGTGTTTCGTTATATTTGGAGGAATAAGTATGACAAGATGCAAGAGGTACATACGCTTGATTACTTGTCAGAAAGTCTCTAAATTTGTTGTGGAGGGTCTTGTAACTAGGGTAGGATTGTATTTGCTGCCAATTTGCATCTATGTTTTGATATGTTTGGAGGAATGCTTACATGATGCTAAGAGGTATCTATGTTCATTATTTGTTTGAAGTGGTAGTGAGATTAATTCGGAATGTATAGCTGAGGCATCTGTAACTTAGCTAAGGAGGATTTTTCTCTCGTCTCATGGACTGTTCTCAACTTTCTTTGATTTTGAGGTCCGTCAAACTTTGTGACTGGATAATAGCAGAACCTGTGAACATACATGGTGGGTAGACACCTGGGACATTTCATACTGTTTTACCATTCTGTAACTGCAAGTCCGATAAATGGCTACCCAATGACTTGAATTGTAAAAGCAACATATGTTGGTATGTGAAATTGTTAATTATAGCATCTAGTGTCTTGATGAGTCAGTTTTCAGTTTTGAACTAATTGAGTAAGTTTCTATTTTTATGTTTAGCCTAAAACATTTGCCTAGGAGAAGAAACTGATTTTTCATTGTTTGTTACAATGTTGCTTAGAAGTGTGTCTTCTGCCAAATACCGTCTCCATTGATTCATCTCATATTGCACTGATTGTGTTTTTTTTTTCTTTCTTTGCCAGGAAGGTGGTCATGTAGTTAAGCATTTTGTGGAGGAGTTAGTCTCCAAGTTGAGCAATGTGGATAGCCAGTCCATAGTATACATTGATGAGTTGGTGGGTACCAATGAATTGTCTGTCAGAACTCAGAACTTAAGTGATGTGACAGTTGCCCATGACTTTAAGACGTTCAAAGTATCCTTGGGAAAGTTGAGGATCCTCTACCAGTTCGAAAAAGAACATGCTAAGCAGATATACAAACTAAGCATTGTTTAGTTTGATCTTGTCAATTTGTTGGATTCAAAGCATGATGCCCGACTTCCTTGTATTCTGAATAGTTTACTGGAATTGCATGCTATGGTAGATAATTTATTGGCCAGACCCAAAGATTGGAGAGAGCTGGTATGTGTTAGTGGCATTGTTTGCAAAGCAAGATTGCGTATTCAAATGTACTTTATATTTTAGTCATCATTGTTGAAAATTGTTTCAGGTGTCACTTGAGTACTTCGCATATTCACATGGCGTGGGGGATGTTGTGCATGAGAGGGTCAACAGGGCTAGGTACACGTCTGAGGCTATGTTTTCCAAAATGCGAAGTAAATTGGTTGAGCAAGTTACACCTGTCCAGACAGTCGCAAAGGCTCTATTTAAGTGCATTGATGCCGATCATGATCATCTCAAGGACAAGCATTGTCAACAAGTTGCATCTTTCCTTTTCACAGGACTAACAAGTATGGGTCAAAGACAGCTTGTGGATGACCTTTCAAAGTACTTGGTTGCAGATGATGGGACAACGATGTTGGTAGAAGTGGATTTGGCTACCTGCACTAGCCCAAACTCTTTTCTCAGGTAGGATATATTTATGATCATGTGTATAAAATTTGATTTAGCTTCTTAGGCTGTTAAGTCTGATTATTTGATTCAGATGCACATGTAGGAATGAACGTGGTCTCTTGCTGAAGAACACTATTTTGATGAGACCCTATAGCGTCATAGTGGTTTTTAACCTACAATTGGCACATCAATCTGCTTTTACCACGATTATTTCCATTCTAGATGATGGTTTGGTGTCCGACAATGATGGGACTGTTGTAGATTTCCGGAAAACTATTATCATTTTTGTCCTGGATCAAGGAAATAAAGGTTTAATTTCCAAGCTTGTCGGTGGAGGTCCATATGGATCCATTAATCAGGATCGAAACATGGACAAGGTATTTAAATGGAACTCCTATGGCTTGTTCATGAGTAGTGTGTTGATCTCTTCTCTACTAGTTTTAATTTTTTTTTAATTTTTTATTAATCTAGTGTTGTAGTGAAGCGTAAGAGCATATAGTTCCTATGTACTGAACTTTGTGGTCTTTGCCTTTACAGGATCCTATAGGCTTTAGATTTGAGGTACTTAACCGGGTGGATGAAATTATGCTTTTTAATGCAGATTTACTCCACGGTGCTCGATTGTCTATGAAAGAGGGCAGGCATCTCGTAATGACTTCACCCGGGATAAATGATGCATTGGTTAATCTGTTTTACAATGGCAAGAGAGAAGTGGATGGAAACAACAGGAACTTATTTGATGAATTAATGAGAGTAAGTAGTTTCATTTTAAGCATGTCTGCCGTCTTACATTAACAAGTATAGTTTTTTTTTGGTAACTAAATTAAGTATTAATCACCAAAGGGCAAAATTACAAAAGCACAGTCAAGCTGATCACTGCTTGCTGTCCAGAAAGTAAGAAAAACGAGCAAAAACAAATCTAAGACTCAACTCTCTAAAAACCACATGAACGTGCTCACTACAGATCTCACAAATCCACTGCTAGGACTAAGAAATTAGATTTTGGATCTAAGTTCTAGCTACAACAGGCACCCTAACAGTACAAATACAGGCTATGTCTTTGGCTATGGCTACGACATCTCTTTTCACTTCTTCAAAGATCCTGTTATTCCTCTCCTTCCATGTTTCATATATTACCTCTGCATACACTTGATTCGTGATCCTGGCTCCGGTGGTTTTCCCTTTACTGTGCTGCAACACACTTGGCAGCTGCAAAGTCCCATGGGCTGCCAATCTGTTGCTCGATTCCAGCCAGTGCATTGTCCTATCCCAGAGTCTTCTGATAAACACACACTCACTAAACGAGTGTTCCTTTGTTTCATCTGCTGCTTGACATAAAACACAGCTATGATCGACCCAAAAAAAAAAAAAAACACTCAGCTATGATCCACTCCAATTCCCCATTTTGCAACTGTCTTTAGTAGCTAGTTGACCGTGCAGAAAAATCCATAAAATAAATTTTGATTTTGGTAGAGCATCGTTTTGGCACATCATGTCTCCACGGTACTTTGGGATGAATTCCAAAAAGCTGCATATAGTAACACCCAATTCTGCTTTGAATAGGTTTTGGATCTCCTTGAAGTTGTTGCAACTGGACATTTGCTTCCATGATTTTCCTAACCCATGCAACTGGCCTGCATAGGAACTGATATTGCTGTGCCCCTTTAATGTAGTATGCATGGATCCATCTAACCCACAATTTGTCCTTTTTGTTGGCTAGATCCCAGCTAGTCTTAATAATAAAGGCTTTTCAGCACTATTGTCTAATATGTGTTTTTTTTTTTTTTTGGGTGGCAGATCACTGAAGATGCATGTATGTCCCAACTCAGGAGAGGACTCGTCAAATTTTGACGGAACTGAATGCACCTGAATTTGTAAATGGATCATAGTTTGATAGACAAAGTATATTATTTAAGTTTAGCTTTTAGCTGAATATATCTTGTGCTTATTTGCTTTAGGATTTGACTGCTAACATCAATCACGCAAACCAGAGATAGCAATTTTTTGGCTCATGCCTTTGCTTTTCAGGAATTAACAATGAATAAGTATAAAGCCTGTTTGGATTGACTTATTTTAAGTGCTTTTAAGCACTTTTATAGTGTTTGGGTAAAATACAAAAGTGCTTTTAAGAACTTGTTTTTAAGCCAAAATAAGTAAGTCAAAAACCACAAGTCCATACAAACAGGCAAAGTGCTGGATTTAGGTTAGAGCTTTTCTTTCTCAACGATCTGCATATGAAGTAGACTGTTTTCTGACTTCTTCTTCTTTTTTTTTTTTTTTTGGTGTGGGGGGGGGGGGGGGGGGGGGGGGTGAAATATATATATGCTTCGGGTTTGTTTGGTATGACCAAAAATGTTTTCCTATTTTTTCTTGTTTGATTGCACTAAAAGTTTGTGGACAATTGATGAAGATGGGTATCATGTTTATATAAGAAGGGATAATGGTAGAACTCTATACGTACCCGGAGAGGAGGTATTGACTTGAGTAATTGGCATGTGGTGCCGCATGAGATTCTTATTATTGAAGTATGTTGTACATGTTATTGTGTATCCATTAGGTACTTATTTAAGTATAAAGGACATGTTCGTGTTACGCCAATTTTTCTCAAAGTGTATATAAGGAAGACTCACCAGTGGTTGATGAAATCAATATATATTATATATGATTGCTTCACTGCTTGGAGAATTTTTGAATTTTTTATTCACCATACGGAACCATCCGTAGAAAGGCTATGATTTCATCTACCGAATAAAAAGTATTGTCATATTTTCGGATGATG
The DNA here is from genome assembly GCF_019175385.1 of Lycium barbarum. Taxonomy (NCBI): domain Eukaryota; kingdom Viridiplantae; phylum Streptophyta; class Magnoliopsida; order Solanales; family Solanaceae; genus Lycium; species Lycium barbarum. Next base: position 160,214,518 of record NC_083337.1, on the reverse strand, counting down.
ATTCAATTGATAATGTTGTCAATAGACGAAAAGTAAAGAAATCAGCATTTTTAAGCTGGTTTGAAGCAAATAAGACATCTTCCCTGAAGAAAGAAAAATAATTTATGGAGAATTCCCTCTGAAGTTTGTGTGGAAAGTGGAAACAACAATTGAAAAGATGGGGAAAAAAAAAACATCTGCATTTTCCATTTGGAGAAACCTTCTTTGTTCCACTGAATCTGCTGAGCAATATTACCTTAGATTGTTGTCGAATGTCATTAAAGGTTCAAAGTGCTATGGATCTCGGAACACAACAACCGTGTTCATCTGACATTTAAGAGATGCGTGTCACATTTTTTTGTGCGGAATGCCAAAAGCACTGGTCTTTAATTTTTGCTCCTTAAATTTGAAATCTTTAATTTTTGTCCTTCGCCTAAAACTCATGGGTTCTGGGTTCGAATCCCTGCTCAGTTAATTATTTTAAAAAAAAATTGCAAAACAGAAGTTTGTAGGAAAGTTAGGCATATTCGGGCAAAGTTAGGCTTATTCGGGCAAAAGTTAGGCCTTAAGCCAGATGTTTGTAAAATTCCAACTAAGTAATAATCCCCTGAAGGATAAGGCAGATGTTTGTCTTATGCCTGAAGGCAAAACTCTATCTTGAGGTAGAGTTTGAAACTCTGTCTTGCCAATCCAAACTCTACCTTACGATTTTTTTTTAATTTTTTACTGAGCGGGGGTTCGAACCCGAAACCAATTTTTTTTTAGTGAAGGACAAAAATTAAAGACCACCAATTTGAGGAGCAAAATTTAAAGACCAATGCCTTTGAAGGGAAATCGTGCAAATGACCCTGCATGTTATGCTCTGGGTTTATTAGATGACAAAGAATACGTGAATGCTACGATGCAAGCAAGTAAAAGGGAATGCCATCATATATTAGACAGTTATTTGCTATGCTGCTACTTTTATTGTACTATTTAATATCACGGTCAAAAAGTATTTGACAAGCAACAGGCCATTTATTGTCAGAATTTCAACTAAGTTAACATGGAAGAACTGCTGCCACCCGGAGGCACCCTCCGCCGCCGTTACAATGGGAATGCATCCGCCCTAATGAAAATGAGAGGTCTTATCTCTTCACTTGCTGCTTTCAGGGTATTTGGAAATAGATTTAGAAGTGAAAAAAGCCAACTATTTTGATCTGATTTCCCCTCTTCACTAGGTTATAGGGCAAGATCCCTTATTTATTGGATGTGGGAAACTTATACAAAATCTGCTTTCTATAAAATGCTTCCTTCAATACTGGAACTAATCTTACCTGAAAAAAGAGCATTATTAGATAATGCAGGTACTCAAATATAACTTCCACTTTCAAGTTTTCATATGATAGTTTTTAATTTTTATACATAATTTCAACGTGACTATAATTATAAAAATGGATTATTCAGGCGTAGAAAAAAATTAACTTTTAAGAATGAAATACATGGCTTAAGCAATCAGAAGCAAGTCATTTCCTAAAAAGGAACTTTAATTTATATAAGCTACTTAAAAACTGGAACTAATTATAGTTTGACAGAACCACTAAAACTTTAGTACTAGATACAATGGGTAATAGTTTAGTTACGCGATACAGTTCCTTAAAACTTTGAACAATTTCCAATAAGGATATAACAGTGCAAGTAGATATTCGTAAATATAATGTTAAACAAATATATGCTCTTTAAAATTATATGCTGACTCCACTTATAACAATCCACATGACTGTTTAGGACAAAACTTAATTAGTTGTAATAAAATTTTAAATTTTTTAAATTAGAAGTAGTTATTAAAATTTCACAGTAGTTTCAGTATGTCAAAGCCTCAAAAGTCCCTTAAGATATTTACATAAAAGATAATAAGTATTCCTGCAATAATTTTAAGTTCTATGGTGAATTTACGGATAACAACTCATACAGGATACATCGAACCTTTTTCCATTCTTCGAAAAAGGAATTTCAGTTAGTATATGATGACTATAAAGGGTTCCTTAGATCAATATCTTGAAAGTAATATTGCAATTCCTTTGATACAAACTCTAAATGTCTGTCTCATGTGCGCTTCGAACCTTGAATATCTTGCCTGCAGAATCCAAACATTTTAAATTTTCCATTAAACATGATGTATAAGATTGTCGTCTAATAGGTAGAGTTTGATTCAAGTTCAAGTGTTCAATGGGTACAACATTTTGTTCAGTTGTCTAAATGAAAAATCTTGACAAGTTTAGTGTGCCACATATGAATTTGGCCAAGTATTAAGGATGCTCAATGTAAGGGATTGCAGCAAAACCTATTGTACAGTTGTTTCATCCAGTGGAAATAAACTCGTACGTACTAACAAGTAGCCGCATGAGTGATGAGACATGAGACTTACATTCTCTAATATAAACCTCAGATAGGAAAAATTGTCTTGAGCAACCTCACGAGTCATGGAAGCTTTGTTTCTGCCTCCAGTACTTTCATCATCGTCTATGGAGTTCAACATTACCAGTACTGAAACATAACTAAGGAAATAAACTAACAGAAAGAAAAGGAACAGAGAGGAAGTGTTTCAACACAAAGCACGCTTAGGGACCAAGTAATCCATTTGCTACCTCTCAATTGCAGTTATCAGCTCATATAACTTTTTCACTTCTTCATTTCCGTGTTCCTTAGCTTTGATACAAGTACTTCCTTACAGCAAGTACTTTATTCTAGGAAACCAGTGAACTTCTAATTGTAGCAAAAGCCATTCTTCAGTTAACATCTCACCAATGACAATACTCAAAAAAGCACTACTACAACAAAATCACACAATTTTCGAAGGAAAATGTCAGGGGAGTAATCCAGAAAGATATGCATAAAGAACAGCACATGTATCACAAATGCTTATTGTATAGTAGGGCCATTACTGAGATTCCATTAGAAATGAACATAAAAGGAGGCAAGTCAAATGATCCCAATAATAAGAAGCTCCATCACAAACCGGAACAAATGGTAGAGTAGGAATTTCAAATTTGTCACAACTGTGTTTGACTGGATTGTCCTTATTTTTTATCAATCTAACTTCACATTTTCCTCACTGAATAGTTCAGAAGTGAAACGACTCAGGGCTTTCAGATGCCTTTGACACCGTTTCAGTCAAGATGGAATGTTTATAACACTTCCTTGAGAAAATTATGATATTGGCAAATCTAGTAGTATTAATGGCAGCGTTAGTGAAAAATTAGCATGAGTAGAAAGTATGACGAAGAGGAAAAGTTGGCAGAGATTATCAACAAATTTTTGAAAAATGCAAGCCAGAAAAAACAAAGGCAGACAAACAACCATACACATTCCATTTTGAAGAAAGTGAATAGAGAAAAGCAGTTTGCTTTCGAATCATTAGCTCATGAGTCATGATAATCACAGCCATATTTGATATCTTTGGGAATTTAGAAGTTAAACAGCTTTACATACTCTTCCATACACTAAATCTCCTCCTCTCAGGCAGGGTAAATCCAGGTTGACCACAACCCTGCATGATAACTTAAAATCAGAAAGTTAGACATGAACATAAAGTGATATGCAATTTAACTTATTCCCAGTGCCTGTATCAACCTCATCAAGGATTAATTGGACTAAAGTTTCAACTTCCCTATAAATTTTCATTTGAACAGAGGCCACTGGTGGTGCACTAGTCACATCACATCCATAGCACGAGTTACAGTCATGTAGAAGTGAAAAAGCAGGAAATAGTATCATCTTTAAAAAGGAAACCTCTACTTTGCTAACACTCCAGAAGGAGCTAAGTTATACAAACTAAACTCCAAAAAAGCTGAGATTTCCAGATCTTAAGATCCACACTTCTTTTCTGTTTCTCTTTTTCTCCCTCCACCCCACCGCACCCCACCCCACCCCCTTTTGGGTGTTCATTTCCCGACACAAAATAATTACAGGGGGACAAATTATTATACAATGAATCAGACATCATGACATGCTGGTAATCTTGAACATACAAGAAGCTTTAATCACATTGGATTTAGCAGCATCAAGTAATGGATCTGCCTGGATCGCCTTGTTGAAATAGTCCTTTGCTTCCTCCCACTTTCCTTCAGCGACAAATACAAGACCTAAATTGTTTAAAGCAGGTGCATACCCAGGTTGGAGTTCAAGTGATTTATTGAACATTGCCTTTGCACATTCATACTGTTTTAGCTGGCGAAAGAGATTTCCAAGGTTTGAAAATATCGTGTGTGCTTGCTTTGACGTAGCTAGCGACAAGGCCTGTTTATACACCTCTTCAGCTTGAGAAGGATTCTCGGACAGTTGCAGTGAAATACCTATAGTGCAATGTCTTTTCAGAAAGACATGAATGCTATTTTCACAATAATTAAATATGAAGAAGAAAAGAGGGGGGAAAAAGATGTGCATGACCATTGTGTAAGAGAGATGCATTTACCTAGGTTTGACCAGGCATAGGTGCAGTCCTTACGACGTGCAACTGCAGCCTTGAGGTACATTTGAGACGTCTTAAATTGTTGGGTACAAAGACTATGAAGGCCAAGCTGATGCCATTGAACAGCATCAGCAGGATCTTCGGCTATTGCCTGTCATTTGAAAATCAGAAATGCAAAATCCAAGCCTTCAGTCCAAACTTCACTTTGCAATAGTGTCACAGAACATAATGAAAATCAAAGGTCGGGAAGCAGATGCAAGGAAGTAAAATAGCTTTAATGCAGTAAAAGTCATGCAAGAAAGAGTTAAACAACTAATCTCCTTTCACGTCAGAAGATAAAGTTCAAGGAATTAAAACTCATAAGCAACTAGATCAGCAGCCAGTTGCACCATAGAGGAAATATATGTAGATCACCTTATCACATGTTCAACTAATAATAACCAATCCCTTCCCGGAAATCAGAAATTAACAAACTAAGCAATAGGTCTCAGATAGAAATAAAAAAAAACTTTAAAGCCTACCTGCTTTAGACTGTAGATAGCATGCTCCTTGACTTCCACCAATTCATTATGCTCAATTTCAAATCCTGACACAATTTCATGTTGGGCCCTGTGGACCATGGCAAGACCAGCCCATGCTATTGGAGGCTCTATCGAAGTAGAATCTCCTTCTCTTAGTATCGAGGCCATCTCATTACCGGCCCATGAGAGCTGCTCATTGGGATTCTGGGACCTCTCTGCATCCCTGATGCGGTGAACTCCAACCGCATATCTTGTTGCTAAACAGTTAGGTTCAATTTTTCCTGCCTACTTATTAAAGCAAAAGAATATAAATTACTTATATAAGGTCAACATTAATGCATCTATTGATGAAGCTTAGGAATCAAATATCCTCTAACAATAGATAAAAGAGAGGTTTCAAACTGTTTGTAGCCTTGAAGAACAAGCACCTTTTCCAAGCATTTAGCAGAGCTCCTATGATCACCCATCAAGTTATAAGCATTAGCTAGATTTGTCCAAATGTGAGCTGCTTTGGAGTCTGCTTTTAAAGCTGCTAGTAAACACTCCTTGGCAACATTGGCTGCAGTGACTTGATCTGCAGAAGTTCCATACAGAGCATTTGCCCCCGCACCTGAAACTAACAGTCATTGCTTTCAAGTTACTCGCTGTTTTATTTTTTCAACTTAACTTTTACATCCATGTTGAAAAGATGCTAATGAGCACCATGAATAATATATTTTAAAGCAGTGATCTGTTACCTTAAATCGGATAGCCTAAGGATATAAATTATGAAACACATAAAATCCTCTTACCTGCAACTACTGAACCGTATTTATACAAGATAATGGCAGCATAATTGGTCAAAGCAGTAGGATGGTTCTGATCTTTTAGAAGTAGATCTTGGAAGCACTTCTCTGAAAGCTCTAGATTCCCACTGGAAAGACATTGTCAAAGTGATTCAATTCAGCAAAGAAAGGAGCTCAAGTGAACAATATAGGAAGACGTGCCTGATGAAATATTAATCAGTTAGTGTATCTAACAAAGCTGCTAAACAGCAGCAGAAATCCTCCACCACCCACCACCCCTCCAAACCCACAACAACAAACATCAACAGTCAAAAGAAAAAAAACATATACAGAGAGAATCAGAAAACAGAACATGCATCTGATCAAAATACCATGCAAAATTGCAAACCAATAAAAGCATGAAAGCTTGCAGAAGATGACTGCGATAAAGACAAATCTAATCAATGGTAGAAGGGTTTTTACCACTTGAGTTCCCCTAAAGAAAAACTAAAAGTTCCACACTAAATAGAGAAGTGACAACAAAGAATATTTACACATCACTAAATGAAACAGTATAATCTAGTCTTCGATAAAAGAGGATTGTAAGTGAGTCTTTCCCAATAAACACTCGATTACAATTAAGAGCAAAGTCCATATGCTGCAGAGTATAATGATGCATCAACAGCTTTTCAGCCCACAAACAAACTAATCTCCCAGCAAATGATTCACATATAAGTTATACATTTTTTTTTTCCTTTTCAGTTGCAACATCAATAAAAACATCATTCAGCATAGAGGATATTCTGTGTTTTTTCCCTTTTTAGCACATAAATAAAAAGTGCTTCTCCACCCCTCCAATTTCTTTTAGCTCCTACATCAATCTATTTTTTTCATTAGTCTAATCTGATCAAACACGAGAATATTGAATGAAGACATTAATATACACTGTGAATAATACACTAAGTAGCCTAAAACCAGTAGCAACGAAAGTCCATTCATACCTCTGGAGACAAGCCATTCCAAGATTACCAAGGCAATCCAAGTTGTCCGGGGAAATGTCCAACAAAGTTGAGAAAACTGATATAGCACTCTACAGAAACCATTAGTGTTAAAAGATAATCAAAGAAAGTTCCAAGTATGTTAATGAGTAAGAACCAAAAGATTAATGTGGCTGCACCTGTAAACGACCAGTTCTAAGAAGTATTATGCCAAGAGAGCTCCAAATAGACACCTGCCTAACATCAGATTTCACAGCTTCCTTTAGTTTAGCAAGAATATTTTCAAGCTCTTCAGGTTCTAATTCCTCATCTGAGTTACAATCTTCCAAGGTTCCAAGCAGAATACACTGCACCAGGAGGAGATGTTAAAATATGTGGGTAGCAGTAATTACTTATTTCAGTTTGAAAAGCTAATAGAGAAACATTGACTAGAAAATGTGCAATTTCTCTGAGTGTAAGTTCATTGATACCTGCGCGCGATGAACCTGGACTAAAGAAAGCAACTCAGGCCTCTCTATTTCTTCCTCAGAGCGAACTAAGATTTCTTCCGCTTTCTCATATGCCAGAATCGCCTAGAATTAGCTGTTCAGTGCAAGAGAGAGAATGAAAACTGACCCAGGAAAAGAACAGCACCATAAGCTACCTTTTGAGGCTGACCCATCCTTTGATACATCAAGCCAAGTACAAAATGAGCATGTGCGTTCTTTGGCATTTTTCGTGCAACATGTATCAAGCCCTATGAGCAAAGTAGATGAATCATGCCAAAGTTCAAACTGCACCAAGTTCTTTAACTACCCTCCTTTTTTTTTTTTTTTTTTTTTTTTTTGATAAGGTAGAATTTTTTTGATTGATTGTGAATTTAATAGTGCAAGCAAATTGGATGCATTCACAGTGTTATTCAAAGCTATCACTTGTTCGCTTAAAGCAATAAAGCAATAAGAAGCGAGAGGTTAACACTTCATTGGTGGAGCCATGCGCTTCAGAGTTTCAAATAATGATGCTCAAAGAGATCCCAAAAGAAAAACATTCGGTTCTTTGAATATCAATTTTGAGAAGTTGAATCTATATCGACCATATTATATATTAATGCTGATATTAGTTATTTTAATTACAAGTTGATTATTACAGTGCTAAATCCATATATGTTTGGTATTTTTAATGTTTTAACTAATTATAAGCTTCACTCACTTTTCGTTTCAAGTCCCATGGATTTTGTTGCTTTTTCCCATTTTTCGCATTTGAAAACACTGCATCAATTCAAGTACTAAAAGATGTGATATGGAAAACATTGAAAACAATTGGCACCAAAAAAAAAAAAAAAAGAATCAACACACGTATAAACATAGATACAAGCACATAGCTAGGTAACAAAAGACAAAATGGATCAATTATTTTCTGGATAAGTCAAAATATTCATTACGAAATGCCAAGTTGGTGTCAAGAAGTATGTACAAGATATGTATACAACTGAACACGAGGGGATCAAAATACAACTCACAGTTTTAAGGCTGCTAACTTTTTCTTCCCGAGATGAAGGTACCCCTTGAACATTATGATCAGCCTCTGCATCAGCTCCATTACAATCAGGAGGAGAGTCTAACTTACCCATTCTTGAACGGCACTTTCCCAATTTTTTCAATTGTTTACCTTCTGTATCTGCAATCTCTATGTCTTTCTTCAGCTTATCCTGACAAATTTCGTCAGCTATTACCCTGTAAATATATCAGGCCCTGGTTAAAGTAATAAAATGATTCTTGTCGCAGCAATTACGTCAACCAAAGAACGCTAAACATCATAAAGCATCACACCGAGGTGAATCACCTCTGGTGATATAAGAACTCCTTTTCCAAGATATATTTTCATTTGGTGTTTCTCACCTTTTCAGAATCGCTTGGATGGTTGTTATATAATTGTATTGTATTATACTGTATAGTTTTGATAAATACAATGTTTGGATAGATTGTATCATTTCCCATCGTTACATAATACCACACATCAGCAATTTGTAGATCTATTATGAAAAGGTAGGATAGAGGATAAAATATGATTATTAGATAATAAGCAAAGACAAAATGAGAAAAAAGAAAAGGTAACGACGCAATCACACCAAATCGGTCGTTACATAAAATGGGACTTCTCAACGTTACATGACGATGGATTTAACGATACCATACAAAAAAAATTAAGTAATAATCAAAACAAGGATTGTATTTATTAAACTAACAACACAACACAATACAATACAATACAACAGGTAACAACCATCCATACAAGGTGTTCATGGCTGCCAGCTGAATTTTTAATAACAGCTCTAACCATACAAAATAGGGCCATCTTCACTAAGAACTACTTCCTTCCCAAAAGGAATGACACTCTTATTAGTTGGTTCAAGCCGTGGAAACAGCCTCACGGAGAAATGCAGGGTAAGGTTGCACACAATAGACCCTTGTGGTCCGGGCCTTCCCCGGACCCACGCATAGCGGGAGCTTAGTACACTGGACTGCCCTTTTTATGATGCTTTTACACTATTTTGATACTTTCAACTGAGACAAGTTGTAATTATAGTAAATTCCAAATTCATAGTAATAAAAACACACATGCTTGAGGAGTGAGTACAAACTATTAGAGTGGAAATGTGGAATCAAGCCTAGCCTTATTCCAAATGATACAAATCCGAAACTAGTTTACACACTAAGCTATAGTTTACCAAAAGTTTTTTTTTTTTTTAAAAAAAAAAACAGATTAAGTTTTTAATTTTTTTATTTTCATAAGAATTTTGAAAGAGGAAAGCAGAAAAGACCTGGAGAAACATGCAGGAGACACAGCAGGAAGGGGCAGTGAATCATTGGCGTCGGAATCAGGAGGGTCAACGTTGAGGTCAGCCAAAATGATTTTGGACGGCTGAGATTGAAGTGGTGGCTGTAACCTCAAGTTGACGGAGGTGCTATCAACGACGGCAGATTCTGACTTCATTTGACGGAATTCGACGCCGGAATTTTAGGACATTTCGGACAGCCGAAACGAAGAATCTCCTGCTGAAAAGGTTCCTCTTTTGGAATGAAGTTTAGCCTTTTGGTCCTTGAGTTTTTGCCTATATCCGGTTTTGTTTCACTATTTTAATTTCTTATATTTATTGGTCCTTAATATTTGATCTGAGATTCAGTTTGACCCTAAAATTGTAGTAGTCTGTTTGTTGCACTACGATTGTGACATTGGCGAGAGAGACCCAAATTGCATTGTTAAAACCTATACCACTGGCTTAGAAAATCTAATGTAGATTAGATTGTAGGGAAAAAAGATATTTGTTTAAATTTCATTTAGACACTCAAATTACAAAATGTTTTTATTGAGCACTTGAACACATGATAAAATGTTCATATTAGATACTTCCGAGTTAAATTTGAAAATGCTTTTGTGTGTGTCCTTAAGCATCTAGTAAGATTCCTTTATTTACATGTACTAGCTTCCATTAAGCACAACCTGAAGTCATTGAATTGGCTAACAAACTTATTGGAAGCGTGTTTTTTTTTTTTTGGGAGTATATGTTAACCATTGTGATATATTATCATTTTATCAAGTTATTAATGATTATTATATATATATATAATAATAATAATTTTATAAGTGATCAGATTATATAAATAATTTTTTGAAAGGTCATACAGTGGATAGTGTGTAGATTTCCTAGGAAGTTACACATTTGCCTGCTTGGCCGAAAATATTTATAGTTGCCAGCCAATATACATATATTATACACTAATATATAGTATACACTAATATATATTATACATCTTTCAACTATTTTTCGGGCAGATAACTATTTTTAATTTCTTTACAAAATTCCTTTCCCATCATGCATACATCAGTAATAACGCATTAGGTTCACCAATTGGTTAGCAGTAAATCACGGTGGAAATTTGACTTTAGCACAGCCCCTTTACATTTACAAAAGCACTGTACAGTTTGACTTTAACTCTGAATATATTCTTTTCATAGCATCTATAGTGGTGGGAAAAAGGTTAGCAAGAGAAAAAAGACTTCAAATGATTCAGGTCAACTCAACCACATGATAAATGATGACTATCTGATATGTTTGTTCCCTCTGTAAAGGTGGAAAAAGATTTCAATCATGCCATTTTATCATAGGCCTACCCTTACTCCAGGTCTAAAGATGATGATGTTGGAAAATATTATCCCAGAACACAAAAAATACGTGAAGAAGAACGCAAAAATGAAGGTTTGACAATATGAACAATGAATACAAGATTGAGGCTTGAAAAACGTGCGAAATACTTTTTTAAAAATGATATTTGTTCTCTCTCCTTTGGGAGATTGCTATGAGATTGTATGCAAATAGTTTTAGTGGATATGACAAGCTTTTGAGTTTCTGCACTAAAAAAATAGTGAAGAAATTCTATTGGAAAGCAAGAACTTAGAACTTGATCTTTTTGTAATTGGAGAATAAAGCATAATTTTCAGATAAGAAAGTTCTGCGGGATTAAAATGTTATGTTGGAATGTTAAGAAATTGACTTTCAATAGAAGTTGGGGTAACCAAAGAATGAAATAACACAACCTTTAATTTAAAAGACACATTTTCACTTAAAAGATTTAATTTTATTTAGACAAAATTCCAACAAATGATTCAAAGTACAATCACTACTAAAAAAATCTCTATATTAGTGGTTATTTCCCACTCACCGTCTGTAAGAAAATCCAAATATTAGTGTCTTCACACAGAAAATTATGAAGTTTTCCAGCGGTTCAATGAGAACTTATTTCCCACCATGCGTTTTCCCAATGAACTGGTTTGGTGAGAATGAGGTGGAAAAATCACGTTTTATAGTACAAATTTCCGATTGAATGTCTGTGAGAAAAACTTCTGTTTCTAGTAGTGAATACACGATCCAAGTGCTAGTTGACATATTTGAATATTTTAACTTGTTTTTGGCTGATTTTTTCAAAATCTACTTAATTATTTAAAAAAGTAATTTTCATTAGATGTGTTTATTCAAAAAAAAGTAATTTTTAAAAGTAACGGTTTGTATTTGATTAATCAATTTCAAAAGCATTTTTTCAATATTAGAGCAACAATTTGCGTTTGAATACACTTTGAAAAAAAAAAATCTAGGAAAATTACTTTTTTCAACTTATAATAAAAACAACTTCTACTACTATAAAAAAAACACTTATTTCTTTAGAAGTTTGGCTAAACATTTTAACTTTTTAAAATAAACCCTTTTTGCTTCTAAAAAGTCCCCAGACAGGCTAATAGTGATCAGGAGGCATCTATTTTGGATTTTTTGAACTAGTAATTCGAACTATTACCTTGGCACAACTAGAAGCCTAGACTCATGTCCCCGCAAGGCATTTTATTTTTCTTTCTAGTAATAGGTCACAATTATGATCAGGAGTGCTGTCGCTGTGTGCATATATAATTATAACAGCTAGCAGACTGTATGGGGAAGATTCTGAACTTTGTTTCAATAAATTAAGGAGCAAAATCAGAAGAACTCTTTGTTTGTAAATCGGAAAAATAAAAAATCAGATATTCCAATTTAAGAAGAGTTTAATATACACACAATATAAAGATATTTAATAATGTCATGTTATTACAAAAATATTATATATATATATATATATATTAGTTAAACTCATGAATATTCCCAGTGAATTTAACGTAATTATACTTATATTGATAATGTAAATATTGCTATTAGTGTAATTTATATGTTAGTAGCAGACTGCCTATCTATTTTTTTTGGTACCTAATTCCACTTCATATGAACAACTACTTGTAACTATTTATAAGTAAGTAACCTGATCGTATAAAATTTAATTTACACTGTTATTAGGATGTATAAGTTAAACTTTATGATCAACACGGGCAGATTTGGGGTATTCTGACCAAGCTAGACAGATGCAACGAGAAGAAGAAGAATAAGAAGTGATCACGTATCAATCCACACCCAGAACAAGTCATCATCCAAAAACACAACCATGAGGCAAACTTATATCCCAAAATTAACATGCATAGCTATGCCCTTTATTTGAACCCCACCAATACCTACATATAAAAATACCTCGATATTGGTTTTGTGACTTGTCAAGATGAGGAGTATCATTTATCAACATGTTCAGTCTCAACAAATTGCTGGTAATGTATACCATTTATATATCCTTATTTAATTTGAGGCCAACGGCCGGCTAGAGAATCCAATTCTTTCAAGCAAATTATATCGATGTGAGAATTTATCTTTCAGTTTGTAATTGCATTCTCAAAAGGAATAGCACAACTCTATATAGCATAGAAGGATTAACATTTTAAGTCAGTATTCAGTAGATATAGAGTACCAGAACCACTGCATGCATCACTTCCTTCGTTATGATAATCAATGAGTGTGATTATATTTAGTAAAATATATGCACACGTAATGGGTGTGTAAATTTTCAATGGATATATATTGTAAGAATATACTTAATACTATGAGTGAATTTTAATTTATGATAGCAAGTTAGTTATCATTTTTACTAGATTACCAACTGATTTTTGTTAAGAGATTTACTTAAAAATTAATTAATAGTAAGTGGTCTGATAGTGTATACTTTTTTTACATCATTACTCAATTATTTTCTTAACTATATAAATAGTTTGACTATACTAGCTAGAGGATGAACCAACACCAGTTGACTAAAGGTTGATCCAAAAGTTTAAATTTGATGGGCTTAACTGCTTAACTTTTTAGTATATTTTACCATTAAACGCATTGCACTTTGCAAATATGATTTCAAAATTCAGATGTTTAAAAACATTATACCTATATTACGTATAAAAGATGTTGAGTTCAGTTGAATCACATAATATGGGCCATACTGCAACCGTCTTTGTAACATCTCTAATTGGGACTTTGTGTTGGCAATTTAATTTGTCATATTTGTATACGGTAAAAACCGGACGCGAGGCAAACCGGTGGAGCGAGGGGGCCGACTGATCTGCCTTCTTCGTCATTGGAACGACCAAGCCCGGTGACCCGAGCATTCGTGGCCGTTGGTCCGAGTAGCCGTTGGTCCGGGTGGCCGTTGCACGCGGGTCACGCGCCAGTAACGTCCTGTCCTGGTCAACTACCCACCATGCGTGTGTCAGACGGCGCCGTCAGTCTAATCCAACTAAATCCGTGTAGAGCTGTCCTTGTTGATATTATTTTATTAGCTCACATCATATGAGACCCATGGAGGTCACACTATAAATAGAGCACATCCCTCTCCTTTGTAGGGGCTGGCTCCCCGGGATCAACAACATTTTTGTACTAGAAGATATATACAAATCTCTCTCTTAATATTAGATTTTGGTCCGGAATCATTGTGTTCATCTCTATTACTTGTTCAAACAAATAATACTTATATGTTAGTAGATGTATAAATCCACAGTGGTCCTCTAAGCATCATCGTTTTCTTCACATCTTAACCATACGAATCTTGTATCCATCAAATATATCGAGATTCAAACACATATCCTATACCCGCGTACAAATTCAATTGATTTACCAAATTCGGGGTAAACAGTTTGGCGCCCACCGTGGGGCTAGGATAATAGTGGTCTTTGATCTTGATCTCTATCTTACCCATCAAAATCGGAAACATTTGCTGTCCGTCTCGGAAGAAACAGACCAAATGGCTAACAGTGGGCAATCTGGTCACGTCAACAACAACGAGATCGTGGCCGAAAATGAAGGCAGCGGGCCGCGAGGATTGCCAAACCCCACTGACCCTTTAAATACTAACAATTCGATTACTTTGTCCGGGACACAAGTCCGGAAAGAACCGGATACCCCGAATGATAATATTGACTTGCGTTTAATTTTTGAAATGTTGCACGAACAAAGAGCGGCGATTGCTGAACAGGGAATCGCAATAGCCCGGTTGCAAAATGGAGGAGATGAAGCGACCCCGGGGAAGAAGAAGGGTGTTGTCGAAATTGGAAGAAACGAGCCACGGATGGTCGAGAGTAACGGTTCCTGAGCCGGTTCCTCCACCGAGGTTCTAAAGATGCTCGAAACTTTGGCAAAACGGGTAGACTCGACCGAAAAGAGGGTCGAGACGTATAACTCCCGGGTGGATCAAATACCGGGGGCTCCACCTTTGCTAAAAGGGCCAAACTCGAAAAGGTACATTCAAAGGCCTTTTCCTCCGAGTGCGGCCCCGAAATTGATCCCGAAGAGGTTCAAAATGCCGGATATCCAAAAATATGACGGCACAACGGACCCTTGCGAACACGTGACCTCATACATCTGTGCTATAAAAGGCAATGATATAGAAGAGGATGAAATCGAATCCGTGTTGTTGAAAAAATTCGGGGAAACTCTGGCAAAAGGAGCATTGACTTGGTACGATCATCTGCCCGAGCATTCAATCACTTCTTTCGAAACGCTCGTCGATGCCTTCATAAA
Source organism: Lycium barbarum (assembly GCF_019175385.1). Classification (NCBI taxonomy): domain Eukaryota; kingdom Viridiplantae; phylum Streptophyta; class Magnoliopsida; order Solanales; family Solanaceae; genus Lycium; species Lycium barbarum. The sequence continues at coordinate 160,199,360 of NC_083337.1, read as the reverse complement.
AACACACGCCGGAGCCAAAAAGGTGCAGGCTCGGAAGGCGGATATTTTCCGAATTGCCCAAAGAAACGATGAGTTACTGCGCGAATTTGTCAGCCGGTTCCAAAGGGAACGAATGGAGCTTCCCCCGGTTCCGGAGGAATGGGCTGCACAAGCTTTCACAAAAGGGCTCAATGTTCGGAGCTCGACGGGTTCGTTCAAATTAAAGGAAAGCTTGGTGGAATACGAGGCTATGACATGGGCAGATGTCCATAACCGGTACGAGTCGAAGATTCGGGTGGAGGATGACCAACTCGAGCTTCCCCCGGGGCCCGTAAATATGAACAAAAGTCTGGAGAGACCAAGGAAGAATTATGAACCGGAGGCCAGATCGTCGAGGGAGAGGTACCAGCCATATTCTCATCCGGAGAAACCAAGCTTCAGGTCGGACTAAGGTATGGACTCCTCGTGTTTTTCTATTGACCTCTTTTTTTTTTTTGCAGGAAGTCAAGTACCGGATAAAGTTAGAATCTAGGTCTGAAAACACATGTTGCACTCTTTTTCTTAGTACGGTTTTGTCCCAAAATGGGTTTTCCGACTAGGTTTTTAATGAGGCAACGAGTACAACGTGTTACTCAACAAAGATAAGGGACCAGCACCCGGAAACTCAAGGTCACACCCTCCGAAGTGGGGGCATGATAGCACTCACCCGACCTCGCAGCTCGGATAAATACTAGGGGACTTATACCCACATCGAGGTTTACCACGGTTAGTGGAAAACGGAGGGGCTCAACAAGTCAAGACCGGACCAAACGATCATAACGAATCGTGTCCCATTCAGCATTTACTACGGCAAAACAAAGGCCCGGCCACCGGCCATAGCCTTCGACGTAAGGACCAAACGATCATAACGAATCGTGTCCCATTCAACATTTGCTACGGCAAAACTAAGGCCCGGCCACCGGCCACAACCTCCGATGTAAGGACCAAACGATCATAATGAATCGTGTCCCATTCAACATTTGCTACGGCAAAACTAAGGCCCGGCCACCTGCCACATCCTTCGATGTAAGGACCAAACGATCATAATGAATCGTGTCCCATTTTTCATTTACTACAACAAGGCAGAAGGAATTAAAATTCTCATATTTACAAACATTTTGCAAACGCAAAAGCTGGTATAACAAAATCTTGGGTGTCTTTCTGTTAAAAGGACTTCGCCCCGATGGTAACCGCCGTATTCCGGCACTGCCCCACTCACATACTCTATATCGAGGATTGTGCCCGAAATTCGACAAAGGCGACAAGGTCACAATGACCCAAGCCAAAGCTCGGCAAATTCCCCCAAAACGGGGACTGCTACATCAAAAACTTTGCCAAGGTTGAAAAAATACCGACCCTGAAGAAAATGCCTATCGTAATTCGGAGGCATCTGAACTTATGAAGCATCGGATAAGTCCCACGGGCACGGTGAATTAACGACTATAAGTCGACCTGTCCTAAAGCGGACCAACGATCATGACCAAAATAATGGCAAACATTCAAAACAAAGAAATAAGAAGGTAACGACGAGCTGACAGGGCCACCGGTTTCGGAAGTTATCCACTCCCCGTTACTCCGATAGATCGGAGATCCGGGAAGTATGGGGCTATCTGTATACGGTAAAAACCGGTCGCGTGGCAAACCGGTGGAGCGAGGGGGCTGACTGATCTGCCTTCTTCGTCATTGGAACGACCAAGCTCGGTGACCCGAGCATTCGTGGCCGTTGGTCCGAGTAGCCGTTGGTCCGGGTGGCCGTTGCACGCGGGTCACGCGCCAGTAACGTCCTGTCCTGGTCAACTACCCACCATGCGTGTATCAGACGGCGCCGTCAGTCTAATCCCACCAAATCCGTGCAGAGCTATCCTTGTTGATATTATTTTATTAGCTCACATCATATGAGACCCATGGAGGTCACACTATAAATAGAGCACATCCCTCTCCTTTGTAGGGGCTAGTTCCCCGGGATCAACAACATTTTTGTACTAGAAGATATATACAAATCTCTCTCTAAATATTAGATTTTGGTTCGAAATCATTGTGTTCATCTCTATTACTTGTTCAAACAAATAATACTTATATGTTAGTAGATGTATAAATCCACAGTGGTCCTCTAAGCATCATCGTTTTCTTCACATCTTAACCATACAAATCTTGTATCCATCAAGTATATCGAGATTCAAACACATATCTTATACCCGCGTACAAATTCAATTGATTACCAAATTCGGGGTAAACAATATTGACAAGGTGATCGTCGATCGATTGGCAATAATGTCAGCGTTGTGGAGTTTTCAAGCATCAGTTCTATTAGTGTGGAGTTACGGCGAGGTTTGCGGCCAGAAATATGATAAGATGATGAGCCAAATATTGAAGAAGACATTTTTAGGTACTTGAAGATAGGGGCTTAATTAGCTTGGACCCATTTTAAGCACATGAAACCTTGATTTACTAGACAAAAATCATGTTATAATGTCAAGTAATATGTGAAGGAGATTAAGCTTAGCTAATTGCCTAATCTATAACATTTCCTTGCTTTCTACTTTTATGAAGTGAAGGTTAACAAGAAAGACTTGCAGTGAGTTCAGATTGTGTACTCCCTAGATAGCTCAGACTTAATTTGTATATGGGTATTTCTGTAATTTGATCCTAAAATTAATTAAACAACTGAAAATGAATAACAATTAAAAAAAACACTACAGAGTTAGCTACGAACTTCATCGCTATATGTATCGGTAAATCGCTTGTAGCTAATAAAATCTTTTTTGCAGTTGCTAATACATTGCTAACAGAGAAAGTTATTTAATTTTCACCTTCCAACGCCCAGGGGCAGATGTACCATTATAGGTACGGGTTCAATTAAATCCATAATTTTTGACATGAAGCATAAATTTATGGGTAAAAAATCATTAAAATTGCAACAAATAGTGGACATAAACCTATAACTTGAAAAATATAATGAGGTTCAATGCTAAGAATATTAAAAGATTGACCTCGTAGAGTTTAATAGCCTGTTTGGCCAAGCTTATTTTCCCCCAAAAGTATTTATTTTTTCAATAAATGCATATTTTAAAAAAAGTGAAGTGTTTGACCAAGCTTTTGGGAGAAAATAAGTGCTTTTGGGAGAAAATAAGTGCTTTTGGGGAGTAGCAGAAACAGTTTTTCAGAAGCTATAAAAAATAGTTTTTGCCCAAAAACACTTTTTTGAAAAGTGCTTTTGAGAAAAATACACATAGAAGCACTTTTTAAAAGCTTGGTCAAACACTAATTACTTCTCAAAAGTACTTTTTAAATTAATTGTCCAAACAAAAACTGCTTTTAGCAAGTACTTTTGAAAAAAAATATTTTTTAAAATAAGCTGTTTTTAGAAGCTTGGCCAAACAAGCTATAAATCTGCCTCTGCTAAAGGCTAACCAACTCCCCGCTTTCCCCCCAAACCCAAACAAAAGAAAAGGAAAACAAAGTTAGCTCTTTTATTCTGTTTAGTCGAGGGTGCTACATAAAGTAATAGCTATTTCACTCGGAGACTAACGAAAATAAGAGGAAACCAAACTACCAAAGAAACAGCAAAGCAAATTATAGTTAGGTTGTTTCTCTCTAAAGGGTAAATGCAGAGATCCTGTAGAAACGATCTATGAGTTTTACATGCGTGACGTGAATGAAGGATATACATGAAAATGAAATACGGCACTTTTGTTACAGAATACCAGAAAAATAAGACGATGAAACATAATGGGAAAGAATTGTCCATTTGTTTATTACTACTGCTATATATTTTTCTCACAGAAAAAAAAATCACGTCACCTAATTTTTGAAACTAGGAGGAGAAATATGTCTACAACATCAATCTTTCACCAGTGGAGTATAAAGTTATTCAAAAGTTTAACCTCAAATAATTCGTGCGATTGTACTAAAAAAGATTTAAGTTTCTATAAAGAAAATTTACACCGGGGAGTCACTTGATCCATTACAATAGGTAATCTGTCTTATTTTCAAGATTACAACTCTTACATCTATGGAGACTTGTATATATCTTTTGAGTGATTTCATAGTGAAAAAAACAAATCTTAAAACTGACGAGGTATATAACTTAAACTCATTAAGAAAATATAAATGTTTAGTACAAAATATGCTAAAGTAGAAAAACATCATCAAAGGTTGGGGCGATTGGCATAAGTATTCCTTATTCTTAACCGGACGTCACATATTCGAGCCATAATAATAAAATTGTCTTTAATAGAGAGTATTTACTCCAATAGGATGGAGAGAGATGATAATGTTTGTTGTTTTTGAGCTACGAATGCTCATTCAACGACCAAAGCTACTAATAGTCTTCCCAAAGAAGAATCTCCGTAAAAAATGTAATCAAGAAGGTTAAAGACATACATACAAATACCCCACATCGTTTGGTTTAATTAATTACGCCAATTTCCCCGGCGTTTTCTCTCTTTATAATCCCCTCTTTCCTCTCTTTTTTCCCATGTCCCAGCCCAATCTCCTTTATTCTAACTAATACAACCCCACTTCAACACTTTACCACATTGAGAAAAGATACCCACAAGCACATATGGCCACCTCCTTTATTTCTCTCCTTTTCCTCTTGTCCTCTCTTCTCTTAATTCCTTCCCTCCTTGCCTCTTCTCCCTTACAAAATCCCCAATCTGTTGTTGATCAAGTTGATAGGTACATTTTGCACACATGCTCCACTAATTAACTACTGTCCGTTTCATTTTATGTAGCAGTATTTTCTTATAAATTCGTTCGAAAAGACCAACGATATATAGTGCTATATTTTATTTTTATATTTTTATTTGTCATGGCATGCTTTTATAATCACAATATGTCATACGCTGATTTAAGATCACAAAATTTAAAAAAACTTTCTTCTTTTTAAAATTATGACGACAAACTACTGTAACATAAATTGAACCATCGCAGTATATATTAAGCTTTTCACTTGTCTATTCTTATTTTTTTTTTTTGAACTTTCATATGGTCAATGGCGATGTATACTAATTTACGGTTTTGTTCTAATCCAATTATTTTGACACGGATCACGTATTTGTGCTAAGAAATTTACTTAATATATATAAATAATTTATCCTAAACCCAGTAAATTATAATTTAAAATCTATAAACTAAAATTCTAAATACGCCTCGGCATATGGTAGATTATGCACAACATGGTTTGACATTTTCTTAATTTCTTACTAGTTTCTTTTTTCGGCAGGAGCATAAATGTGTCAAGGAGGAACTTGGGCTATCTCTCATGTGGCACTGGAAACCCTATAGATGACTGCTGGCGTTGTGACCCCAACTGGGAAAAAAACCGCCAAAGGCTAGCTGATTGTGCTATTGGCTTCGGCAAGAATGCTGTTGGTGGCAGAGACGGCAAAATATACGTGGTCACTGACTCCAGCAACGACGATCCCGTTACCCCTAAATCGGGCACTCTCCGATATGCTGTTATTCAAAACGAGCCGTTGTGGATTATTTTTGCTAGGGATATGGTCATTCAACTGAAAGAAGAACTTATTATGAATTCTTTCAAGACTATTGATGGAAGAGGAGCTAGCGTTCACATTGCAGGTTAACATTTTGAGTTTTGACAAATATTAAATTCTGAATTCATAATTTCAGAAATAAACTCGTAAAGTTTGATAGCACGTTTGACTAACCTTTCTAAATTTAATTTGCTTGTTCTGAAAAATATTTTTTAGAAAAATTACTTTTAGAGAGTAGAAATATTTGGCTATTCAATTCAAAAATTACTTTTTTCAATATTAGATCAGCAATTTTCTCGTGGCCATTGTTTCAAAAGTGTTTCTGGAAATTGAACTAGTGATTTTGTGATAGTGACACATATTTTTTTTCTAAAAGTTGGTTGTCTAAATATCTCTAACTCTCTAAACGAAATGCTTACTTCTCTAAAGCTTAACAAAACGCGCCATAATTTTAAATTTTATTTTGCAGGTGGGCCATGCATAACCATACAAGGTGTGACCAATATTATCATCCATGGAATCCACATACATGATTGTAAGCAAGGGGGGAATGCTATGGTGAGGAACTCCTCACAGCACTATGGGTGGAGGACTATATCAGATGGTGATGGAGTCTCCATATTTACTGGAAGTCATATTTGGGTAGACCATTGCTCCTTGTCTAATTGCATGGATGGGTTGATTGATGCTATTATGGGGTCCACTGCAATTACCATTTCTAACAATTACATGACTCACCATGATAAAGTTATGTTATTGGGACACAGTGATTCCCATGTCCAGGACAAGAACATGCAAGTAACCATTGCTTTCAATCACTTTGGAGAAGGCCTTGTCCAAAGAATGCCAAGGTAATATAAATCAAAAAGCTACTTTATACTTGTCCCAAAGTTATTCAACATTTTCGTTAAATTAAATGATGGATGTGTTAGGCCAAGTATATATACACACCAAAATTTTGGTCTAGTACATTTTTCCCATTTTAACTGCCACAAAAAATCGGTTAGAAGTTATAGTTTGTTTGACTAAGTTTTTAAAAAGCTAAAAGAGTTTACTTTAATTTGGAGAGTTGAGGCATTTGTTTAAGCTTTTAGGGAAAACAATATGTGATTTTAAGTATGTAGTAACATAAATTGTATTTTAAAAGCTGCAAAAGTACTGTAACTTTTTTTTTTTCCTAGAAGCACTTTTGGAACCGTAACCAATTATAAATTCTTGCTCTTATATTGGCAAAAGTGTCTTTCAAATTGATAGTCAAACAAAAAAAATTATTGTCCAAAAGTATTTTTGGAAAACTAATTCTGACAAAATGTACTTACTAAAATAAACAGATTTTGAGAGCTTAACTAAGCAAGCTATTACAGCGAGTGTATGTTACATATGATTTGATGAAATTGTGGGTTGAGTTTTTGAACATGCATGCAGATGTAGACATGGTTACTTCCATGTGGTAAACAATGACTATACACACTGGGAAATGTATGCCATTGGTGGTAGTGCTAATCCCACCATTAATAGCCAGGGCAACAGATTCCTTGCTCCTGATATTAGATTCAGCAAAGAGGTTATCATTCTCACTTTCATTAACAAATAAAATTAAAATATTGTATCTAATGTTATTATTATTAGTCACTTCCGTTACTATTATCGACTGTTGCATTATAATCACTGCATGCATAACTAGACCATAAATTAGACGACCCCTAAAATTATAGAAATTTTTTGTGAATTGTGTATAGGTGACAAAGCATGAGGATGCACCAGAAAGTGAATGGAAGAATTGGAATTGGAGGACTGATGGGGACTTAATGTTAAATGGTGCATTTTTCATAAAATCAGGAGCTGGAGCCTCTTCAAACTATGCCAAGGCTTCAAGCTTAAGTGCTAAACCTTCTTCACTAATAAGTTCCATTGTCTCCGGTGCCGGCGCCCTTAGTTGCCGGAAAGGTTCCCGTTGCTGATTAAAGTATTTCCTAACAAAGATGACAAAGTTTCATTTTATGAAAAAAGATGGATTTTATTGAAGGAAATCATGGAGTGAAGGTAGGAAAAAGACATGAACTATGTTGTAACTTTTTTTTTTTTTTTTGGTTGCATATTTCTGATTCAGCCTATTTGACTTGATTATCCAATACAACCTCTGCATGCTATCTCAGCCACTGGGACTTACAGATCCCCTTCTAACTGGTTTCTCCAGAAAGCAAGTCTAGAAGTGTTGTTGATTACTTCAATATAATTAAATATATTGCTATAAATTTGAATCTTGTGGATGTCTTTTCTCTCTCTCATTGATTCATATAGGACTAGAGGGGTGACAAAAAGGGTCCAAAGGACAAAAAATTGATTAAAGTGGATTAATGAAGACAAAGGTAATGATTCAAAGCATTATCAACCGAAATACCATACGAAGTGATAGGCAAGTTTAACTACCAATATTCAAGTCAATGGACATTCTATTTGAGGATTAGTGTCATTGCAGGCCATATTGTCCTTTAGTAAGTTCTTATATATGCACCATAACTTAACATGTTAACCGTCCAATGATGCCCCTCAACCAATAGAATACTAATTAAACTCCCATACTTTAAAAGAGAGGGGGGTTTATTATAGTAAAACCAAGTTGCCAACACGTTCTTATCAACTTTTCCTCATGGTTAATGTTTAAGGGCTTATTCACGCATAATGACAGAACCGACGTGCATTATTGATCAAATTTTTATCTTTTTCAGCTGTAATTGATGTCGATCATTCCAATTGTCCAATGTTTCATCTTATTTTTTTTTACTTTTCTTGTTTTTGGAAAAAGAAAAGATTTTGGAAGTATTAGATGAATACTAAAATGCTTAAGATGGGATGTTGAAAATGCCTTATAGTGACCCTAATAGCTGGTTAGAAACTAATAGGATATGAAGTCTAAATATGCCACAATGTTAACAGTCTATGATTTGAAACCAGCTTAAATACCTTTTGAACATGACAACACATCAACGATTTTGTGGAATTGACCACTCAATTATCCAAATTCAAATTAAAATATGATCACTTTCATTAATTAGGGATTGAGAGAAAGACTCCTCATTGATACTTTGAGAAAGCGGCAACTTTAACCGGATAGGATTATATCTCTCATAGAAGAAAATTATTTTTGACGCGAAAAGTAATTAAACTATGGAGAAAAAGTAATTGTACGGCCTCTATCAAATTGGAGTATCAAAATTTACCTCATCCTTTTCCAAATTCCCTTCCTTAATTGAAGCAAACAATGGTCAAAGATAATTACAGTGGTTTGCTTCAACTATAGCCTTAGGTATGTGATAGTGTCTAGACTTATATGATTTAACCATGTGGAAGACAACCCCCAAAAGGGAAAAAAGGGTATATGTTGACCTTGTTTACCCCGAATTTGGTAAATCAATTGAATTTATACGCGGGTATAGGATATGTGTTTGAATCTCGATATATTTGATGGATACAAGATTCGTATGGTTATGATGTGAAGAAAACGATGATGCTTAGAGGACCACTGTGGATTTATACATCTACTAACATATAAATATTATTTGTTTGAACAAGTAATAGAGATGAACACAATGATTCCGGACCAAAATCTAATATTGAGAGAGAGATTTGTATATATCTTCTAGTACAAAAATGTTGATGATCCCAGGGAGCCAGCCCCTACAAAGGAGAGGGATGTGCTCTATTTATAGTGTGACCTCCATGGGTCTCATATGATGTGAGCTAATAAAATAATATCAACAAGGACAGATCTGCACGGATTTGGTGGGATTGGACTGACGGCGCCGTCTGACACACGCATAGTTGGTAGCCGACCATGATGTGACACCACTGATGCGCTTCAGCAACAGTCATAACGGACCAACGGATACACGGGCAAACGGTTGTCCGGATCAACGGTGATGAACCCTCGGGAAGAGTCCCCGAACCATCGGTGGCATAGAGACCGGGCCAAAACGGACTAACGGCCACGATTTCCCGGACTAACGGCCACGATTTCCCGGACCAACGGCCACAATCAGTTCGGACCAACGGCCACGATCAATTCGGCTATGGAGGAACCGGACCAGATGACGATATTCCCTCTTTTCCTTCGATCTCTGGTCTTACCAGTTCTAACATATGTCCGATTTTTACCGTATACAGATAGCCCCCACACTTTCCGGACCGTAGTTTTATCGGAGTACGGGAAGTGGATGAATCACGGCTTCATTTCATTCTTCCTCCATTTTATTTTCTTCACTTCACTTTATTCTCTCTTCATTTCGTCACCTCTAATCATCTTCCATCTCAGGTTTGTTGCTGATTTAACCGTTTATCCCCTTTGGTTCATCGTTTGTATTATGAATGGTGGAAGTCTCGGAGGGTCACCCTTGAGCAAGCCGGGCATAGTTTCGCGGATCTTCCGGCCCTGATACTTGAGGCTAAGAGGGTCGAGGAAGAAGCTAAGAGAGTCCTCGAGACTGACTCCCGCGATTCCGAGCGGACAATGTCCGAACACTCCGGATTCATCCATATCGGATAGACTAGGGGCTGTACTTAGCCTTTTGTTTTTTGCTTTTGTAGGGGTTTCCGGTGTAAAGACCTTCGCATAAATGGAACACGCATTTTTCTTGATTTTCTTTATTCTTTTGCTTGAATATCTGTTATGACCTTCGCCCGAGTTGTCGGTCCGATTTAAGGGCAAGTAGACTCGGAGTCATTATTCCGCGCTGTGCCTGAATATTGGCTTTTCTCTTCATCCGGTATGTTTTGTCCGGAAATTTGATGGAGTTTTTGCCGCCCGTGGGACTTATCTTATGCTTTGTGAATTCAGACGTCTCCGAATCACGACAGGCATTTTTAGGGCCGGTATTTTTTGGACACCTGAATCTCAGCCTTAACTAAATTTCGATGTAATAGTCCCCGTTTGAGGGGTTAACGATTTTGGCTCGGTTCACTATGACCTTGTTGCCTTTGTCGAATTTCGACCGTAGTGCCCGGAATAGGGTATACGAATGAAGTAATGCCGAAATACGGCGATAATCATCGGGGTAGAGTATTTTAACAAGAAGACACTCGAGATATTGTTATACCAGCTTTTGCGTTTGCAAAATGTTTGTACATATGGGAATTTTAATTCCTTCTGCCTTGTTGTAGTAAATGAAGAATGAGACACGATTCATTATGATCGTTTGGTCCTTACATCGGAGGCTGTGGCCGGTGGCCGGGCCTTAGTTTTGCCGTAGAAAATGTTGAATGGGACACGATTCGTTATGATCGTTTGGTCCGGTCTTGACTTGTTGAGCCCCTCCGTTTTCCACTAACCGGGGTAAACCTCGATGTGGGTATAAGTCCCCTAGTATTTATCCGAGCTGCGAGGTCGGGTGAGTGCTATCAAGCCCCCACTTCGGAGGGTATGACCTCGAGTTTCCGGGTGCTGGTCCCTTATCTTTGTTGAGTAACACGTTGTACTTGTTGCCCCATTAAAAACCTAGTTGGAAAACCCATTTTGGGACAAATCCGTACTAAGGAAAAGAGTGCAACACGTGTTTTCAGACCTAGATTCTAACTTTATCCAGTACTTGACTTCCTGCAAAAAAAGAAAGAGGTCAATAGAAAAACACGAGGAGTCCATACCTTAGTCCGACCTGAAGCTTGGTTTCTCAGGATGAGAATATGGCCGATACCTCTCCCTTGACGATCTGGCCTCCGGTTCGTAATTCTTCCTTGGTCTCTCCAGACTTTTGTTCATATTTACGGGCCCCGGGGGAAGCTCGAGTTGGTCATCCTCCACCCGAATCTTCGACTCGTACCGGTTATGGACATTTGCCCATGTCACAGCCTCGTATTCCACCAAGCTTTCCTTTAATTTGAACGAAGCCGTCGAGCTCCGAACATTGAGCCCCTTTGTGAAAGCTTGTGCAGCCCATTCCTCCGGAACCGGGGGAAGCTCCATTGGTTCCCTTTGGAACCGGCTGACAAATTCACGCAGTAACTCATTGTTTCTTTGGGCAATACGGAAAATATCCGCCTTCCGAGCCTGCACCTTTTTGGCTCCGGCGTGTGCTTTTATGAAGGCATCGGCGAGCGTTTCGAAAGAAGTAATTGAATGCTCGGGCAGATGATCGTACCAAGTCAATGCTCCTTTTGCCAGAGTTTCCCCGAATTTTTTCAGCAACACGGATTCGATTTCATCCTCTTCCATATCATTGCCTTTTATAGCACAGGTGTATGCGGTCACGTGTTTGCAAGGGTCCGTTGTGCCGTCATATTTTTGGACATCCGGCATTTTAAACCTCTTCGGGACCAATTTCGGGGCCGCACTCGGAGGAAAAGGCCTTTGAATGTACCTTTTCGAGTTTGGCCCTTTTAGCAAAGGTGGAGCCCCCGGTATTTGATCCACCCGAGAGTTATACGTCTCGACCCTCTTTTCGGTCGAGTCTACCCGTTTTGCCAAAGTTTCGAGCATCTTTAGAACCTCAGTGGAGGAACCGGCTCCAGAACCGTTACTCTCGACCATCCGTGGCTCGTTTCTTCCGATTTCGACAACACCCTTCGTCTTCCCCGGGGTCGCTTCATCTCCTCCGTTTTGCAACCGGGCTATTGCGATTCCCTGTTCAGCAATCGCCGCTCTCTGTTCCTTCAACATTTCAAAAATTAAACGCAAGTCAATATTATCATTCGGGGTACCCGGTTCTTTCCGGACTTGTGTCCTGGACAAAGTAATCGAATTGTTAGTATTTAAAGGGTCAGTGGGGTTTGGCAATCCTCGTGGCCCGCTGCCTTCATTTTCGGCCACGATCTCGTTGTTGTTGGCGTGACCAGATTGCCCACTGTTAGCCATTTGGCCCGTTTTTTCAGAGACGAACAGTAGATGTTTCTGATTTTGATGGGTAAGATAAAGATCAAGATCAAAAACCACTATTATCCTAGCCCCACGGTGGGCGCCAAACTGTTTACCCCGAATTTGGTAAATCAATTGAATTTATACGCGGGTATAGGATATGTGTTTGAATCTCGATATATTTGATGGATACAAGATTCGTATGGTTATGATGTGAAGAAAACGATGATGCTTAGAGGACCACTGTGGATTTATACATCTACTAACATATAAATATTATTTGTTTGAACAAGTAATAGAGATAAACACAATGATTCCGGACCAAAATCTAATATTGAGAGAGAGATTTGTATATATCTTCTAGTACAAAAATGTTGATGATCCCAGGGAGCCAGCCCCTACAAAGGAGAGGGATGTGCTCTATTTATAGTGTGACCTCCATGGGTCTCATATGATGTGAGCTAATAAAATAATATCAACAAGGACAGCTCTGCACGGATTTGGTGGGATTGGACTGACGGCGCCGTCTGACACACGCATAGTTGGTAGCCGACCATGATGTGACACCACTGATGCGCTTCAGCAACAGTCATAACGGACCAACGGATACACGGGCAAACGGCTGTCCGGATCAACGGTGATGAACCCTCGGGAAGAGTCCCCGAACCATCGGTGGCATAGAGACCGGGCCAAAACGGACTAACGGCCAGGATTTCCCGGACTAACGGCCACGATTTCCCGGACCAACAGCCACAATCAGTTCGGACCAACGGCCACGATCAATTCGGCTATGGAGGAACCGGACCAGATGACGATATTCCCTCTTTTCCTTCGATCTCTGGTCTTACCAGTTCTAACATATGTCCGATTTTTACCGTATACAGACCTAACTTGAATTTTACTAGTGATGAGAATCATTAAGCAATTAATTGCTTTACCTTTACGAAGGGGCACAATAATTCCTCTGCCTTTGAAATTTTTACCTGATTGCTTTGTTTGGTGGCCTGCATATCCCTCGTAAGTCGTTAAGCATATATGGTCTATGTCATCTGTTTATATTTAATTACATAATTTTATGAAGGCAAAATACATCAAATCACCTTTAAACTATATCCAAAATGTCGATATCACTCCTAAACTATACGGGCGACCTATTACACACCTGAACATCTAAAGACTGAATTTATTTACCCCCTGCAAACTGATGACCACTTGCACAATGGAAAGTGTAATACACTCGCCTGCCACGTCAGTACCACGTCAGCGCCAAATCAGATTTCTTTTAAATTTTAAATTATTTTTCTTTTCTTTTAGTTAATTTATTTTTCCTTTATTGTAAAATATAAATAACCCCTCACCCCCTCCCCCCCCCCCCACCCTTCTTCTTCTTCATTTTCTCCATCATTAACCCCTCAACCACTACCCCATCACTAACATCACCCAAATCTCTTTTAAACGTCCATTTGAAGGGCACTTCGTGCAATTTCAATTTCTCCAGTCCATTTGAAGGCAGTTCGTGCAATTTCTTCATTGTTTAATAACAATGAAGAAAATTTCTCCAGTCCATTTAAAGGGCAGTTCGTGCAATTTCTTCATTGTTTAACAACAATGAAGAAGAATTATCCAGTCCATTTGAAGGACTATTAGTGCAATTTCTTCATTGTTTAACAACAACGAAGAAAAATTATCCAATCCATTTGAAGGGCAGTTCGTGCAATTTCTTCATTGTTATTAAAAGTCCATTTGAAGGGCAATTCGTGCAATTTCTTCATTGTAGTTACGTATTGTTTCTTAAACTTGGACGAATTTGAGTGTAAGTGAGACGAATTTGTCGAGGAATTGGATGATTTGTTCCTCAATTCAGTTTTTCCGGTGGGGGTGATGGTGGGCGTCGGGGCGGGGGTGGCGTGAAGGTGGGGGAGAAGAGGGAGTGGGGTAACGTGGAAGGGAGCAGTGACGGGGGGGTGTGGAGGAAAAGAGGAAGATGAGAAAGAGGGGGGCGGGGGGCGGCAGTGACTGGGGGGGAAGGCAGTGAGGGTGGGAATGGAAGAAGATGAAGATGAGAAAGAGGGTGGTCGGGGGGCGTAGAGGAGAAGAGAAAGGGGTGGGGTGCGTGGGGTTGGGGTTGGGGGTAGTAGTGGTTGAAGAAATATTTAAAAATCATTTTTATTTTAATTTTGACTTCACTTGCCTATTTTTGAATTATAATTTTTATTTTTGCCACATCAGCTTCTAAGGGGTAATAAATAGCACTTTAAAATATATTAGGTGTGTAATGAGTCGTCTGTATAGTTTAAATGTGATATCGACATTTTGGGTATAGTTTAGGGGTGTTTTGATGTATTTTGCCTTTTATCAAATTTTACTTGAGACATTGACTAATTCCTCCTTCTAATATTTTTTGTGGAATAATGAATAGGAACAAGAGAAGCAAAAATAGATTTCGAAGTTTCGAATTTTAAATGTTGAAGGAAAAGGAAAAGGGGGTGCAAATATTTGATCAACTTCTTAAAGATGAATTACAGGTAATTTGATTGAAACTGAAAACTAATTAAGTCAATTATTGATCGTTTCATGATGTTTGGCCAGAAATGTATATATTTAACCATTGTTGTCTCACATTTTAGTACATTTATTCGTCTTTTGAGTATTATTATATGCATTTGTACTTAGTATTATATTTTATTGTGTAGAAATAAAAAAGTGCAAAATTAGGAATTCGGAGCGAAACTGAAGAGAATACCTAAGAAAATTGAAGGGAGACAAAGAGGGGATCACTTGAAGACATCATTATTGCGTGATGATTGATTGACAAAGAAAATATGGAATTGACCAAAGCTGAACGTATTAGGACAGAATATGCAAAAGAAGGAAAAGAAGAGGAAAACGTACCTGGCAGCGTGTGGACGCGTAGAAGGGATTTTCGTAATTCTAATTCTTCCTATTTTATTTTGGACAACGTTATTTTATTTGGATCTTTTCTTATATCTATAAATAGTCCATAAGATAGAGTTTTTATAGAATTTTGGAGAATTTGAAACCCTTAGTTTAAAACTTTGGACCTAGAGAGAGTTTGGAGCCGTCATGGAGGCCATAGTTACAGGGTTTATTTTCTCTTCTCTGTAATACTTATTTTTATATTTTTTATTCGGATGATTTGTTGTTTTTCCTCCATATCTACGTGGAGCTAAACTCTTTAGTTCTAGGATTTTGACACAAACATGAAAGTTGACATTTGATTATCGTTTCTATCTATTGATTTTCCATCTTTGGGTTGCTTATTTATTCTTGTGCTTAATTGTTTAATGGGTGAAAATGATTTTCACCCCCCAACCTTGCTTTAAAAATCAAACTCCCCCCTCAACTTTGAACAATAGACATTCTCTCTTTCCCCCCCCCCCCCCCCCCCCCCTTATCCTATGCAATGACTACTTCACCCTTGCTTTTTTCAATTAATCCTCCATTTATGTAATAGATTTTTATATTATATGATTTTTTTTAATCTAGGTATTTATAAATTCTTACTTTAAGCTCATTAACATTACAAATAGAATAATACTTTTATGAATCTGTAACAAAATCTAATGCTATTTTTTATGATTATTATTTCAAAGACATAAATTGACCCTTAAACTATATCCCAAATGTCGATATCACACTTAAACTTTACCAGTGACCTATTACACACCTAATATATGAAAAAGTGATATTATTTACCCCTCGAGAGCTGATGTGGCACAAAATTTTAAAAGGGGCGCGTTTTATTAAAATTAATTCATTTTTACTTTTTTTTAATCCCACGTCCATCCCATTTCTTCTTCATTTTTCCGCCACAGCTCCCTCTGTCCCTTCTCCTCCTCCTCCCCTTCTCCGCCACTGTGCAAATTCTATAACTCTCCCCTAAGTTTGGTACTTTTCCATATCCTCTTTTTCTTTTTTGAATACCCATTCATTTTCAATTTCAATACCCTTTGATTTCATTTCATTTTTAATTGTAATTTTGAGTTTTTTCTTCTCCTGTTTTTAGCATTTGGGTTTTGCTTAATTAAGTAGATAAACCAGAAAATGTTGAAATGAAGAAAAAGAAGAAGAAGGGTTCTGGGGGTGGAGTTGGAGGAGAAAAGGGCGTAGTGGTGGTGGAATGAGGGTGGAGGAAATGAAGATGAAGAAGACGAGAAGGGGGGGGGGGGGGGGGGGGCTGTGCTAATGAAGAAGGGTTTGGGGGGTCGGGGTGGGGGGGGGGGGGGTGAAGTGGAGAAGAAGGAGTGATAATTTTTTTTAATTATAATTTTTCATTTAAAAATAAAATATTAAAAATTAAAAAAATTCTAACGTGGTGTTGACATGGCGCTGATGTGGCGAGAGAGTGTGTAACACCTCCCACCATGTGATTGGTTTTCAGCTCTCAAGGGTTAAATAATATCACTTTTTCATATATTAGGTGTGTAATGGGTCACTGGTAAAGTTTAAGTGTGATATCGACATTTGGGGTATAGTTTAAGGGTTAATTTATGTCTTTTGCCTTTCAATATCATATGCAGTAAGTATGTAGATATGTATGTACATGCATGTGTATATATTTAAGTTTCACTTTTCTCTTATTCTCTATTGTTCATATAAATAAATAAGTTTTGGTTGTCACTAATGGAATATTTCTTAAATTATAATAAAACTCATTACAGTATAGACAAATCATTTTTAATAATTTGCCTCTATTTTTAATTGTTTTTGCATTACCTGCATAGATATATATTTATAAAGTTATTATGACCTATTATTTTTCACT
The DNA here is from genome assembly GCF_019175385.1 of Lycium barbarum. Taxonomy (NCBI): domain Eukaryota; kingdom Viridiplantae; phylum Streptophyta; class Magnoliopsida; order Solanales; family Solanaceae; genus Lycium; species Lycium barbarum. The sequence continues at coordinate 160,182,211 of NC_083337.1, read as the reverse complement.
TATATAAATAAATATTAAAGTTTTGATTATTTTTAATAAAGTTAATTTTGTGTTATTTATCACTTTTTTCTTCTCCTAGAAGATAATATTTATTTTTTATAAGAAATTTGTTACATAAATTAAGAAAATGAAAAATACCATGATTTTAAAGAAGTAAAAAAATAAGACAAAAGTTATAATGTAAGGGTAAAATAGACATTTTAAAAAGTCAAATGGGATAAAGGGGGGGGAGAATGTCTATTGTTCAAAGTTGAGGGGGGAGTTTGATTTTTAAAGCATAGTTGGGGGGTGTAAATGATTTTCACCCATTGTTTAATTACTTGATCACTAATTAGACACTATCTGTGGTGCGTGAGTTGGACTTGAGAGAGGGAATTCACGTACATAATAAGAATAAATAGAGTTTGTTCAATATTATCGTTTCGCTACTGAGGATAGAGATATACCCTTTAGCCCTACTTAGTTGAATACAGAAAAATAAATGTGTTCTTGTTACCTCTGACGACCATAGAGATATACGTGTTATAGTAGCATTACGGGCTTGTGAGTAGTTCGAGAAAATATCATAAAGTTACAATTAACCCGTCAACTAGTAACCCATAGGTAGAACGATTTGAAGACTCAACTGGATTGTTAGTGGTCATAGCCCTAGATCTATCTCTTCTCCGATAAAAGTCCGCTCTTTCTTGATTCAAGTTCATTATTTGCTTTCTTTTATTTTTAGTTAGTTTATAAATATAACTTTGGATTTTGCTTCTTGTGTAGATAATTAGTATAGTTTAATTTAGTAAACAGTTAATCGTAAGTCTCTGTGGGTACTGAGTACGATATCTGAACTTAAAAATCCTATATTACCTATACGACAGCGTATACTTGCATGTACGTTTGGGAGCAACATTTCACCATTTCAAAAATTAACCGTTAGAATATTCTTATCCACGTATCAATCAAATATTGTCAAACCATTTGGTTAAAACTTAAAAGTGTGATACGGTTTGTCAAATATTCATATTTTCTAGTTTTCGTTTGTCAAAGTATTCAGAAAATTGCACCTACAACCTCACTAACCCAAACAAGAAAATAATGCTTTGCATTTTTGAAAATTTTCTTTGTATCAAAAGACGATATTAGTAGTAAAGCAAGTAAATTTCTTATGCAAATAAGAAGATATTCACACTCCACTTTTGCCTTTTCCTATTTATTGCATGAAAATAAAATTGCATTCCTTATCTATTCCCACTCTGCTTGATCACCTGCTTGTCACCTTCCTGCTATACTTGTCCACTTTTAAAATATATATATATATATATATATATATATATATATATATATATATATATATATATATATATATATATATATATATATATATATATATATATATTGAACTAAATTCACATGAACTATGCTTTCTCGTATTTTAAATTACTTTATTTTAGCAATTGTCTGTTAGTTTCGTTCTCTTATAACCGTATACTTGTATAAACATACTTCTCATGGCATTTTTATTTATACTTACTATAATTTTAATAATTTTCAATAAGAATGATAGTAATATTAGTCAAATAATTGAACAATAATATAAGAGTTTATTTATCTATAGTGCTCCCGCCAGAGGAAAAATCCTTGGCAGGAAGCGCTTCCCCTCAAATCAGGTTGTATGCGGTGCAAATCCGGATATAGTCGGGCTCTAATCCGGTTACCAAACACCGGATGAAAAAACGAAAAAAAAAGTGTACCCACCAGAGGAGTTCATCCTCTCCCGTGATTTTTTGTATTTCTTATTTATATATCTTTGGTGGAAGAAACCAAGAGGCGTTGGTTACCGTGATGAAATAGACAAGGATATTCCACGGGTTGAGAGTAGGTTGGGATCCATTGGATTAGCTATATGGAATAGTTAATGCTATCATTTTAGTACAAAATGTATCCAAGCACTATTTGATACTCACAAGTCACAACTAAATGCTGGATTAATGAAAAAATTACAGCCAAATACCATTCGGTCATCTAGTTCACAAAATATGTACCCAGTATGTAGATAGTGTATAGTTTTTTTTTTTGTTTATATATATATAAACAAATATATATTGTGCATACCTATACACAGAGGCAAATTTATGCTTAAAATTTGGGTCACGTGAACACATGGTCACTTGACTAAACTCGATATATTATGTGTATTATTCTGAATATATATATATAATATTAACGGAAGGAACACATGGTTTGACTAGGCTGAGTGGAGCACTGGTTAGGAACTATATTTATTTCCTCAAGGTCTTGGGATCGAACTCGAGCTCTTGCACGTTTTTGTTTTTTGCTTTTATTTTCTAAAGCAGCCTTTGAACTTTAGTTTTTATATTATTCTAAATCTTTTTCTTCTATAATTCCAATTACCCAAAAGGAAAAAACGTGTTTTTTTTTATGTTACATCTAATGACTTTTTTCCCCTTTACTTCTAACTATCCCAAGTCCCAAAAGGCAAAAGAAATAAATAATAAAAAAAAAACCATAGGCGCTAAGCTGCAACGAACCAAAGGCAAAAGAAATCAAAAAATCTCATAGCTAATAGTGAACTCATCCTCTTGAAATCCTGGATTCGCCTCTGTCTATACATATAATATACATACATATACACTACCTATATAGTCGAAGTGTATAGGCAGTGTATACTTCAATCATGTTTGGTATGCTAGATGACCGAAGGATACATTTCCGTAAGTCTTCCTAAACATTTTTTTTGGAGATTGTTATCCCTGGTCTCCACCAACAAAATGGCCTCTAGTCAAACTACTCAAGAGGGGTTCAAAGTGGTGTTCCATCATGTTTTTACGAGAATGGGTGGCATTGTCTTCTTAAAGGCAGCCCAAACTAAAACAGGCCAGTTTGGCCCATCGGATATTGTCTCCGACTCTTGAATCTTCCCTACCCATTCCCATTGCAGGCTTGATTATTGCCGTGAGATTTTTGTGACTATAAACATTTGTAAATTAAAAGTATAAAGTGAAATTATTTTTAAAATAATTAAAAAAAATTCTATTTTAGCAGGCTAATAAGGAGATAACATCACATAAAAGTAAAATGAATGGAATATAATATATATGCCTTTATAATTAAAATGGTTCTTACGAATATCAAGTATGTATGGATCAATGTTCAAATAAGTCAATTAATTTACTTTGAATTCCAAATATCCGAATAACTTCTAATATCTGATAAATTAAATAGCACTATGTTTATCAAAGTGACCGACACACTAGTTGTTTGCACTACCAATATGATCAATTACAACAAGTATCACGCATCTCTTAACTTTATCGTTGATTTGACTTTATTTATGGTTTGTGCTGCTTGAGCCTTCAAAATTTAAGATAATACTGTATTTTATTTTGGGAAAAAAACAAAACTATACAATAATAGAAAAATATTTACAAGACCTTAGCATAATTATTTAATCAACATTGAATGGCAGTGAGGAATTACATATTGTAATGATTCCTCTATTAAAGGAATGTAGTTGGACAAGATTATGGCCACTCATTAACAACCTTGATTCTCTTCCTACATTTTTGCTAAAAAAGTTATCTTCCACAATAACAATTGTGTTCCTACTTCCTTTCAATTTAAGAATATGATTTTATCATATATTATATTTATTTACTATATATAAAATACATCAATATACATCTAAAAATGAATTATACCATGTATATTATATTTGTATCAGGTATATTTAATATTAAACCTTAATACCATAGCATATGTTAAATTATACTATGTATAATATACATCAGTATACCTCTAAAGATGAATTATACTATGTATATTATATTATACCTCAATAAAATTATCTTATAATTGAATTATACCATGTATATAAATACATTAGTATGCATAGAATATATATATAAGAGAATTAAGGGAGTGTGTATAAGTAAAATAGGGAGACAGAAAAGATGATAAACATGAAGAAAATATAACTGGATCCAAGTTTAGTGGGATGCAGTTTTTACAAGTTCTAATTATCCGCGAGTTTTGTTTTCTAATATTTTTAAAAAGGTAATAAAATTGTTATTTTTGAGGAACTTTAAAAGTTGTGCTAATTATGTTTAAACTCTTAGAAGGGTGACAAGCCACGTAATTTTCCCTTTTATTTTGGACAATTTGCAGGATTGCCCTTCGCTGGGGACTAGGGTAGTCTTTAATTTTTATCCCTCAAAATGGTGGTCTTTAAATTTTGGCCTTCAGACAGAATTTACATGGGCAGAAATTCTGCCTGTGCGGGCAGAATTTCGCTAGACAGATTTGTAAAATTCTGCCTTGCGATTTTTTTTTTTTTACTGAGCTGGGGTTCGAACCCGCAACCTCGGGATGTTAGGCGAAGGATAAAACTGAAAGACCACCAATTTGAAGGACAAAATTTAAAGACCACCCCAAATGAAGGACAATCCGCGCAAAAAAAAAGTTTTATTTTAAGATTTCCAGTTAAACAGATTGTCATGTCCAGGCCTCTACAAAGTATAACGTGGACTTTGCGGCAAGCCTGTAATAGGCAACAAGCACTTCTTTGTTTTTGGGTACTTTTTTTAGAATATAAACCTGAAGATGGATTTAAATTTCAATTTTATGAGTTTGAAATTTTACGATAACCTCTTGAATGCTAATATCTGGCTTGAAATTTAGTAGGCGTTTGACCATAAAAACCAAATATTCTTCAATTTATTTGGAATTTTGAAGTTTGAGTTGAAGATAAAGTTGTGTTTAAGTTATAATTTTTGCAAAGAATATTTGATTGTTTGAATATACTGAAGGTGAAAAAAATGAAAATAGGGCTTAAGATGTTTTCCAAATTTGAAATACAACCTTCAAATTGTATTGGGATTTTAATGACCAAACGTTGATTTTCAAATAAATTGGAAAAAAAAATCCCGAAAAAAGTGAAAATTCTCATGGCCAAACGGGTTCATATTTTCTAATGATTTTTAACACATTTATAATGTTTAGATCGAAATTACTGAATTCAGTTAAATTCTTAACTTATATTTTGAATCCGCCCCTATTTTAAAATGAACAATATCTCCTTAAAAATGGGAAAACACGAAACATATCATGTCCACCGCCGAAGACCACCACCGTCCACCATGACGCCATGTGGCAGGTTATTAATTCAATTCCGTTGACAGATTCGTTATAACATCAACTTCTTTCTTTTTCTTTTATAAATTTCGTGGCCCCAGTTTTTGAAAGAGTGAACTTTTTTCTCTTGTTGGGGGAAAAAAATAAAAATCTCGTCCCATTTTGTTTAGTTCAATTATCTTCTTCACCCTCAAACTCAAAACATGCACATGTGCTTGTTCATCTACTATCTAGTTATGGCTTATCAAAAAAAAAAAAAAAAAATTAAAGAGGAACATCATCACGTTTTTTTTTTCGTGCGTTCTTTTTATGTGCATGAAATAAAAGAGAAGAAAAATAGAAAGAAAATAAAGAGAGGGAATGTCCACGTGGGACTATCTATTAGATGAACACGCCAGACACACAAGACAATGACCTTTAACTGGAAAACTAGCTAGAAAAATATTTTTGCGGTGAAGACCGCAAAATTTTTTTATTTTTATTTTTTTAATCAACCACAAATCTTGATAATGATCTTCTTCATACAGTCATACTCATGAAATCCATTGGTTGGCGGACAGTAGTGACGAATTTAAAGTTTTAAGATTAGCATTTTATATAAGCTATTTTTTGTAAGCCCTTGGCCAATTTTAGCGTCTCATTTTAGATGTAGTTCAAAATTGATTAGATAATATTATTCTTAATAAATATTAAATTAAAGGGTTTCATGTTTTCAATTTACTTCTTTTTGAATTTTCATATCTGTTTATCACATAATTTTTTTTTAAAATGATTTGATTAGCTTTTGAAACCAACGACGAATCTCCTAGAATGTAGAGGAATATGATTGAGTTCCATGCTTTATAAAACCATTGACTTCCAGTTGGTAGAAGAGAATTGATAGCAAGTTGGAGATCCAAAAAATTTAAAAATATATCGTAACATAGCTTTATGTAATATACAAATTGAAAACGTAAAAAAGAACTTTCTCCACCTAATAATACCAAGAAGAATTTGTAGAATAAAGTTGTTGATGTTGAAGAGGTTAGAGAAGTCATAGATTCGAAGAACTAGTGAAGGAGTAAAATCATGGAGATGGTTAGGATTTTATTTTAAAAAAAGGTGTTTTAGGAATTACATAAAATAATTAGGGATAGAATAGTAAAATCATCGGTTAAACTAAAAGTGCTTATAAGCTAAAATATTTTAAGTTGAGGGTGACCAACTTATGATTGATTTTGGCATAAAAATACTTTTAATATTTATCAAACGCGTACATAAGCTAAAAATTGCTTATAAACTAGTTTGACCAGCTTATAAGCTAGTTTGATCAACTTATAAGCTTAGCCAAACACCCTCTTAATCGTCTAAACGTATGGTTATACACCCTCACGTTGTATTTTTAATAAAAATGATGCAACTTGGTAGCATATGTATTGAAAATCATAGTTGACGCATAAATATCTGTATTTATAGTTGCAGGAAATGACAAAACTAATTTATGTACAGCAATGTTAATGTATATGTAAATTGGAATTTATGTAATTCGTCATTTAACAAGTGGATGAAACTAGACGATCACTTGTTGCCAACTAGACATTATTTTTTATATACTAATCGAAACATGTGAAAAAGGCCTACAAGTGTGAGAAGGATTATGATGACACGTAAGTCCAAGGCCATTTCCTCCTCAAGATTTGGTCTTACCTGTAGCTGACGAGGTGGTTTATCCAATAAAAAAAATCCTAGAATGGTGGAACCGATCACGGTGGAATTAGTAATATTTTCTTCATTTAAATTTTGTGTGGCACACATTCAATTTTGAGACATTTATAGATATTTTCGGACAATCTCAATCATAATAAAAGATATTAGATAAATTATTTGTAATTGTATATATTTATTTTCTGAGTTACAAAAACATTATTACAATACTCCCTTCGTCACACAAAGATTGACACTTTTCATTTTTTTGAGAGTCAAACTTCTTAATTTTGATCGTGTGTTAGAACATAGAATCTTTAAATTTTTTCGGAATAAAATTTACATATTTGGAAACTATGTAAAAAGTACTATAAGTCACCATAATGTAAAAAGTACTATAAGTCACCATAATTAATAATTTAAAAGACATATGAAAAATTATAGTCAAAGAACAACTCGTTTGACTCTCGAAAAGCAAAAAAATTTAATCTTTTTTGGGACAATTGTATCTACTTAATACGTCTTTAAAATTGATGTTCTCGATATTTATCTTTTTCTTCTTTTTTCCCATATAAAAACATGTTACGACTAAGATAATCCAATATTAGAGATTAAGTGATCATAAAACCAACACGTGGCACAACCACCGCCCAGATATTAATTAAAATTAGATAATTCGTTTATTTGACGCCTACCTTCGGTTTTTTCCAACTAATACAGAAAATTCCATGGAGATAACCTTTCTCTTAATAACCAACTTATGGATCCTTTCCAACAGCCTTATATGGACAAACATTTAGCAACGACACAAGAACCTCGACTTCTAGACCAAATGCGATTTGTTTCTCAAATTAAACTGTAACGAATTGGAGATCTCTAGTCTCTTTGTTTGATTTGAATAACCAACAGATCAGATAGCGAAAGAATTAAATTGTTGCACAATTCTAATACTTGTTACAAAAGAAATATGATTAGAATTTATTAAGGGTATAAAAGTTGTTCAATATTTGAAGAATATTTTGGTCAATCAACATTTATATTCATGCTTTTAAAATAATATAGATATAGATTAAACTTTATTCCACTAATAGCATTAAGCTATATAATTTTCACAATTTCTTTTAAAAATCAAAGTCACAAAATATTTAACTTCTAATTTTGATGTGCTATTTTATCTATTAAATTGACTTTTGACTATCATCTGAATATACATTACTACAACTAATATATTAATTCATATATTACACTTTTTATAACACGACTACCAATTGCAAAGTCAAATAAGCTTTTTGCATGTAATTACTTTTAAAGAATTTTATTCAAATTGAATTAACTTATATAATTTTTTTGTGTATTTTTCTAAATACGCATAATTTATTTTAAATAAAAAACTAATGTTTGAATGAAGACCAAAAACTAAATAATTTGACCCTCATATTTCACATTCAATTGATCTGAAACATGAGGAGCACAAAAGTAATAAGTATCTTAAACTATTTGGTTAATACGATATGTTCGTAAAATTAAGACAACAATTGTATTTGTATGTTCTTTAAAAAAACTAACCTTTGACCGAATTTGTACTGATAAGGTGTATTCTTATGCTTTTGTGTGAGTTAATATGTCATAGGTAGTTTACACGTTAAATTGATCGACACTTAATACTAACACAACACAAAAAAAGAGATGTGTTAATAACATTTCGAACTAGTTCAGAAGTATTAGGATCCCACAAAGATTAAGGTCATAATGACAAAATTATGATAAGCTGGTCGGCTGCAATATAAATATCTTAATATCATAAGTACTTTATGTAAATTTAATTTGTGGTAGGAGTTCCACGCTGTGCCGCCCTTTGAATTTTTTGGGTTGCAACTTGGTGGCAACTCACATTGCCTTGCCTATAAATACAGGAACTTTAACCAAAATCTAAAAGAAACACACACTGATAAATCTCCATTACTCTCTGTCTTAGGCAAAACTGATAAAAAAATAAAAATATAGTACTAATCAACTCCACGAATTGGTAATAATGTCACCCAATAACTTTGCTAGCGATGTTGATGGACTTCACCGTGAAAATGAAACCGACGTCCAGATCATCACTTCCAGTGGCCTCCTCATTTCGGCTCATTCTAACGTTCTGGTATATATGCTGACCATAACTTCTTACTTAGTGTTTGTTTGTAAAAAATCAATACTGTATTTTGTGAAAAAAAAGAAGAAGAAATGGGAATGGCTTGTGGCTAACATGAAAATGACCATCAATTTTCACTGTCAAAATTGGGGGTGGGCCTCCGATTTTTCAAATGAATTAATCGAGTAGTTTTCAAAATTTGTTGCTTATGCAATTTAAAAGTAGTCATCTCTACGAAATACATTTGTAGGCTACTGCTTCGACGGTTCTGGAGAGCATACTAGTCCGGCCACAAAAGCGACAGAACTCTGTGAAAACGATACGCATTCTCGGTGTGCCGTGCGACGCCGTTTCCTTGTTCGTCCGATTTCTTTATTCCTTCAAGTGAGTTTCCTGTACACGCAATTTCCTTGGTTTTCTTTTTTTTCAGGGGTCGTTTGGTAGGAGGATAAGTTATTCTTGTAGATGGGATTGGGTGGAATAAGCTAGGATTACTAATTCCACCCTTTATGTGGGATTACTAATCTCACCTTTTATCCCATCTATATGGGATTGGGTGGGGTATCAAAAAAATTATCTCACCCACCAAACATAGGATTAATTCTATTCCCATTGGAATAATAATCCAGCCCATCTTATCCCTCCTACCAAACAACCCCTTAGTGTATATGTGGCACAGTTGGAATTTCGATATTCAAACAGTTTAATTTTGATGGTGTATTTTATCATGAAATCTTTAATTTTTTAAAAATAAAATTTACATATTTGAAAACTATATTGAAAATACTATAGGTCACAATAATTAATGATAGAAAATATTTAAAATACGGCTGGAGAAAGAGTTATTTAAATTTTGAAATTCGAAAGGTGTCACTGAGACAGAAGGAATATGTGTTAAGGTGTGTTTTGGTATAAAATATTATGAGTATTATTTTTTTGAGGAAAATTCTTGTAAAAATAAAAAGAATGGCTTTTCTTGTGGAAATAGATCAAATTAGTTTTATAAATGACATTTCAAGTTCATTATTTCCTAACCACTCAATCCTTGGGCAACCCAACCCCGACACCCACTCTCAACCCAATCATGTTGTTTATATTATGGATAAATATTTTTGGGACAATTTGTTTTACTTACTTACCGAACATTAAAAAATAAGTAAGAAACTACATATTTTTAAACATGATAATTTATACCAAAAACACCCTTAAGTTGTGCTGATTTTCATAACATGTGATTCTTGTTCTAATTGGAATTTAATATACTGAATATGACAGCTAGGAGTAGAACCTTTTAGAGTGGGTAATTTGTCCTCAAAGCTAAATTTGGCCGTCCCATTTCTGAATCATCTTACACGCGACTCATTCATTGCCACTTAGATTCTTTAATCATAATATTTCATTTACTAAATATCTGTCCAGCACCGACTAGACCAACTCTTCCGGTGTACAGAAAAGAAAAAAGAGGGAGTTTTATCATGTACACTAGTTTGAAAAGCATTTTAGTAATTATCTGTGTAGTGACACATCTGATATCACTAAAATGTACTTATAGTAGATAATTACTTGTAGTTGTCTTAATTACATGTAAGAATTCCAGTTAGTAAGATTTTTTATTGAACGCTCCCATAGAATCTGGATGTCTAAAATAACTATGTTATCATTGTGCTAATTTAGGTGCACTGAGGAGCAGATGAAGAAACATGGGATTCATCTCCTAGCACTTTCTCACGTGTACTTGGTACCAGTACTGAAGAATAGATGCACCAAAGCATTGGCCGAGCAATTGACAACCGAAAATGTAGTAGACATGCTTCAACTCGCGAGGCTATGTGATGCACCTGATCTCTACCTCAAGTGCATGAAATTTTTGTGTAGCAATATCAGGAGAGTTGACAAGACTGAGGGGTGGAAATTCCTCCAGCGTCATGATCCCATGCTTGAGCTTGAAATTTTACAGTTCATGGATGAGGCTGAATCGGTATGTAACTACAACATCATTGGCATATACCCCCTTTATGTAGCTCACTGACAGTTGCGATTTCAATTTCAATCCCAAATTTTGATCATGCAATTCTCAGTGGAATGTTGAAGTTTGTCAATTGATTGTGGGATGATGGGAAGAAGTCGTCATGCAAGCCTAGGCCATGTAACATGAAGAGTTTAACTAACACATAAAGCTTACACAAATATTTACACTATCAGTCTACAACAAGTAACTGTCCATAGTGCGAAGCAAATAACTACTGCAACATGTCAATATATACTCATAGCTTACGATTTCTTTACACAACAGTAGTGTGCTTCAGTATATATAAGTTAAATCCAACATAATAACTCAGATATGATATATAATGTACACTGCCCACTTACATTGGAATATATCATGGCATTTCTTTGCATCTTCTTTTATCATTCAGTGATGCGATTAGTGATTTTAATTGGGAATTTGTCACTTTAGCGGAAGAAGAGGAGGAGCAGACACGGGTGGGAGCAGAACTTATATTTACAGCTAAGCGAAGGGATGGATTGTCTGGAGCACATATGCACCGAAGGATGTATGAGTGTCGGGCCGTGTGACAAGGAATCTTGCCAGGAGAAGCTGCCATGTAGCAAATTTGACACATGCCGAGGCCTCCAGCTTCTGATCAGGCATTTCTCTACTTGCAAGAGAAGGACAAAGCGAAGTTGTTCCAAATGCAAGCGGATGTGGCAGCTCCTAAGGTTACACGCATCTATTTGTGACCAAACTGACAATTGCCGAGTTCCTCTTTGCAGGTAACCACCACTGAGTAACTAGTTTGTTGATCTATACTTGTACAGATCACTTTGCTGTCATTCATTTGTTCATTTTCTTATGTCCTTATACACTTACCATTTCTAATAGGTGAACGGCAGCCAGTTACAATGACTTTTTCAGATATTTCGTTCATCACCATTGTATTTGTGATATAGTCAGTGTCATATAATCTTTTCTTTTTGTATGTTCGTTCAAATAAAGAGTATATGACATACAATTTGATAGGGAATACTCTATTTGATTCACGAACAAACAATTATGGCCTAGGTGAAAAGTTATTGGTTGACATCATGATTTTGTTCAATGTCATGAGAATATATGAATCTAACCACGTAGAGTTTTTCCAAATTTCACCATTAATTACTGCAGACTGTTGACGTTGGTCTCGATGAGCACGACAAATCCATGATCCAAGTAGTGACAGCTAGTCGATACTGCACATGGTCTGATTCCGACTATTTTCTAGAAAGCAGCATAACCTTATATGACATGTTCTTTTGGATCCTTTCTTGTTGAAATATCTCTATTATTTCCTGTTCCTATAGAGAAAATATCTCGAAAGAGTCCTAAAACCTTTGAACACTTCAGATTGGATAAGCTCGATATAAGGTCACAGATATATCAACCTCAAATAACGTTGTCTGTCTTTTTTATCATTAGGGTCAATTTCTTGAACAGTTGAACCAACATAATTATGTTCATCCATTATTTTGTCTATGTTGTTGGTAATTGGTGAGTATCTTAACAGCTCTATTTTACATTACAGAGAATTCAAACTGAGAGTGCAACAAGGGGGAGATGATGAGCTGTGGAAATCACTTGTTAGAAAGGTGGTGTCTGCCAGAGCTATATCTTCCTTGTCTCTGCCTAAAAGAAAGAGAGAAGAAGAAGAACCAAGATTGAACTTAAGGCATCATCAAGTGAGACGCTTTAGTTTGAAAACTCAGTGTCAATATTAAGAAAATTATCTTGAAAACTCGGTGTCAACAGTTAGAAAATTATTCTTCTTTTAGACCAGATAAGGTATCGATTAGGCAGAATCAATCTTTCATAAGTCCTACTGTAAATGTTTCTCTTTGTTTATGTTATATAAGTGGGTTAACCAATTTGTTGTTCTTTAACTTAAATGTCTTTGGGACCATTAATTCGTGCTATAAAAGTAATTGGGAAGGAATGAAGAATGCGTGTTGCTATCCTCTGGACTCTATAGGAATCCAAACGACCAAATATTGCGTTTGGTTTGTTCTGTACTTCAACTAGATTAAACTAATTAACAAAACATGAAAAATTTAGCAGTTTTGGCTACGAAACGTGGTCGGTTTAAGTTTGCAGATTCCTTTATTGAGATTGTTGAGTTGGCCATAATAAATGTAGGGTGAAGAATAAACATGAGTGTTGTTGTCGGGGGAGAATTAGTAATGTTTGACGTTGTCTATGAATGAGAACTTTATGCAACATATAAGAAATGAAAAAATTTGGCTTATTTTTTGTGGTCAAAGTTTAAAAACAATTAGACTAAAGCGGGAAGTATGACTAATTAATATGCACTTTAACTTGACGTATTACAGAGTTTCAAATTCCAAATATAAACGAATTCATTAAGTAATCATGAGGGAGTAATTTTATGACCTTTTACGAGAAATACTTATTTTTAGACATGAGATATCTGAAAAATAACACATAAGAGATTCGAGAAGGCCATTTTCATCCATTCAAATTTTAAAATGGCAAGAAATCGATTAATCTTCATGGCTTGGTAGCGTGGGCCGTTACGTAATCGGTTTTGGAACATTCCATAAAACAGCTGGAGTACATTTATAAAAGTAATATTTGCACGGTAGTACTGAATATGAACTGCCCCATATAACAACAATATTGTATAGGTATGCTCAACAACTTTCAAACACAATAAGTTCCGTTCATCAGATAACAACTCTGCCTGCTATTTTTTCTCCCTAGATGCACCCCCTGCATTTATCTCTTGTCTGCTTTGTTGCATGAATTCCACGTAACGTCGTAACGATGCTATATTTTGGTGTCTGGTGACGTTTGCTTCAACAAATTTAAGAAAATCTTGTTTGGAGGTTTCCTAAGAAAATTGAAAAAAACTATTTTCAACCAAAGAACAAGAATAAAAGAAAATTTAATTTTAAGAAAAATTGAAAGAACTACTTTTGAGTAATTTTTCAATATTTGCGGAAACTAATTTTCGCTTTCTTTCTTGGTATTTGGTAATGAAACAATATTTTCTGCACAAAATTGAAAAACAACTTAGTTGATTTTTCTTCAAATTTTGCAGCAAACGCCGCCTAGATTTGAGTATTTTGTGACTATGGAGCAATGAAGGTAGCCACAAGATCTATTAGTCTGTGGCTTTCTAATTTTAGAATATTTTAAACATGTGGAAGACATATTCTTTTCACGTCCATTAACAAAATAATAAATACAAAATATAATTTATTAAGTTGTCCTAATGATTAGTTTTTTTTTTAAAGAATTGAACAATATTAAAAGAGAACTAATTTAATTTTAATATTAAAGATATAGTCGAAAATAATTACTAACTTTTGTTTTTAATTTTTAAAGTAATAATTATTTTGAGCTACAACGGCGGTTAAAATTCAACGGAAGTATAATGTTATTAATAATATGTCATTGTACCGCGGCGACCACCACCGTCTGCCATTACGCCAGGTAGGAGGTTTCCTATTAACAGATTCAACGTAATTTTGTGTTTTTTTTTTTTTTTTAAATTTGGAGGACCCGTCAAAAAACGTATGCATTTCAGCTTCTTTTAGGAATTCCCTCGTCTTTGGTCCAATTAGAATTTTCCCCCTTAAGTAGAGGCGGATTCAAGATTTAAATTTTATTGGTTTAATCTTAAAATTCTTAGTTAAACCTGTCGTATTTTAAAAATTATGAGTTCATGTCTAGTATTTATTGCAGTTTTAATAATTTTTTATACATAAATTTATTCTCTGTATTGAAAGTTGGGGGTTCAATGAAACCCCCCACCTAGCAAGCTGGCCTCAAGTAAGAATATGTTGAGATTAATTATGCATGAGCAGATTATCCATGGTCTTGAATGAAGAAATTAAAAAAGAATACCCTCCGATGTTGTCTTATTCTTTTTTTTTTTTTTAGGAGAAATGATCCGTTAAAAAAAGAAAGAAAAAATATACTTATTAGTGAAAGAGTCGATATCATTTTTTTTAAAAAAAAGAGGTACATTTCATGTGATGGAAATATTTACTCAAGGTGATATAATTATTAGCGATTTATATCAAATTATATGAATAAGGTAATTTGTCAAAAATATACGGTTCAACACAACACATCGCATTCATTAGCCATATTTCAGTTTACACCATATATATAGCCAATTTGTTTTTTCCACAAAAGTATTTGTACACCTAGTATACAACATTATACACTATTATTACTGTAAATAATATATTCATCCTGTATAAAAGTGTATAGTAATGTATAAGAAATGGGTCAAAACCATCACCAAATAGCTCAAATCTTCGTAGATTGACTTCTAATTTAACCAAAACTTCAAAATGACATCCAGAACGAACATCAATCATCAATATATCAATAATAACAAATCACAAAATCCAAGTGTGAGTTTTCAAGCTTTTAAAAAAATCAATAATTGAGTTCTAAATTTTTCATTTTAATTCACCAAAAAATGTTTAAATTTGTGATGATAAACATGAATATCACACTCAATCAATTTCTAAGCAAAAAAATAATAAAAAAATCATAATCATAAATAAAGAAATTATTGCCTTTTCCTAAGTATTTACACAAAATGGGCTAGTAGGTAGTAGAGCGTTGTCTGACTTTTCTTTCCTTACAAGTAGTCGTAGTATTTCTCATGTTAGTTTCTTATCATTTATTTCTGTTACTATCTACTATCTCTCGTTATTCGTTTAGTGTACTGTTTTGTTATAGTTACTGTTCCTTTTTCTTTTTTGAACTGCTATATTTTTGCTTTTATGCTGAGCCGATGGTCTATCGGTAACAGCCTCTCTACCTCCTAAGATACGGTTAAAATCTGCGTAACTCTATCCTCCCTAAACCCCACTTGTGGGATTATATGATTATAAACTTGGGCCAGGTGATACCGAGGGTAAAACCTTTTTTTTTTTTTTTTTTTTTTTTTTAAGAGGCTAAACTGAAGTGAGAAAATATATGAATTATTAATATTAATTGATATAGATTATAGTGTAGTGTATTTAAAAATATAATTAAATCTATAAATTAAGTGTAAATACGGAGAGAGTAATTTTTTCGTTTTCTTTGTTGGGTTCCTAGTTGAATCTTCCACGTGGTGCCGCCCTTTTGTTTTTTGGTTGGTACCTCTACGCTCCCGCTTATAAATACAGTGGGTTGGGGCAAGCAGAGTGCTCTCACCAAAAACTAAAAGAAACTCTCTCTAAATTTCGATATACTCTGTTCCAGGAAAATTAATCGAACCATATCATATAATCAATTCCAAAAATATCTGTAATCATCATGTCACACAATAACTTTTCCGACGAAATGTCTGAAACTGATGTCCAAATCGTCACCTCCGGCGGCCTCCGCATTCCAGCACATTCCACCGTTCTGGTACGAACACTTAAACTAATCATATCAAGTTTTAAATTTCCGTCAAAATCTATCAATTACATAGAAATCTAAACTATATTAGTCCTTTATATGAATTCCATTCATAATTACTTCGCTCCAATTGGAATTCTTTTGCTTTTTAAAAATAAAATCTATGAGCTTTTCTTTTTGTCTGTCTAAAAAATAATGTCATATTTTTATATTTAAAAATAGTTTAACTTTATATATCTACCGCCATACAAATATATGAGGCTTCTTTTGACCACAATTTCAAAAGTATTGCTTTCTTTCTTAAACTCAGTCACTATTCAATTGGTGACACATGACGAGGGAGTATTTGATAACTTGCAAGGAAGATGATACCAGTTCTTAATTCCTGAAAATCGGAATACTTCTCAGCTAACATGAGAATGACCGTTAACTTCACTGTCAAAACTCTTAGCTGTTCTTTGAAAAATAAAGATCAGTTGCAAATGATGTTACCAAAAGTTTTATTATTAAATTCTAAGAAATACTGATCTCTGAGAAATGTATTTGTAGGCTGCTGCTTCGACTGTTTTAGAGAACATACTTGTTCGGCCACAAAAGCGGCGGAGCTCGGAGAGAACTATTCGGATTCTTGGCGTGCCGTGCGACGCCGTTTCCGTCTTCATCCGTTTTCTCTATTCATTCAAGTGAGTTCCCAAATCCGTTTGTTTTCTTCATTTGTTGTTTTTAATTGCGTTTAAACTTGGAATCTGATTGGTTCCATCCAAGCTGGAATTGAATATACTGAATTTAACCACATTGTGTAGATTTTTCAGTCTATTGTATTTGACCAAACTTCTAAAAAGTATTTTTTTCAAAATAGCTTTTAAAAAAGTACTTAAATATTTTTATATGAGAATCAGTTTATGTTTGACTAATTAATATAAAAACTTGATCAAACTTTTAAAAATAATTTATTTTTTATCGTTGCAAAAATTTAGCCAGGCTACAAGGTTCCTTGTTTGATTGGAAAATAGGTAGTTGGTATTCAAAGGCGAATCTGCCTGCCCATTTCTTAATTGCTTGCGTGTGGCTCATTCATTGACTCTGGAATCTTTAATCATAGTACTACTAATATTTTTTTTGCTTCATATTCTGTTGGCCGCCAGATAGGTGCCTCGACGACCGACATCTCCGTTGTCCTTGGAGTGAATTACAAAAGGATTTACGTTATGATTTTTAAATCAATATAGTTGAACCATTTGTAACACTCTACTTACTCTCATTTTCAGATTGCCAATTTCTAGCTATTTATCTATTATAGTAAATTGAAAGTTGCATCTACTTAGATACTCCTCCATTTCGTTTTATGTCGCGATGTTTGATTACATATGAAGTTTAAGAAAAAAATGAATCTTTTCTAATTTCGTGATCATAAATATGTATTGACATTTTTGTGGCTATAAAAACATCTCATTAATGGTTAAAATAAGCAGCTTAAAATTGAATTTACAAATATGTATAGGTACCATTTTCTTTTTAACAAACTAGAAAAAATGTCACATAAAACTAGATAGACGAAGAACATTTCCACTATATATATAATAAATGTCAATGATTTAAGTTGTATACACTACTAATGTGAAATAATTTTTTTGCTGAAGTGGATTATCATACTAATGTAAAAATAACTTTTACACAGTTTACTTAGCTTAATCAATTATATAAGTTTGTTTTATTATTTCTAGGTTACATACTTATTGTTATTGACAAGCATTAAGTAACTAATCTAGTGGTGTAAAAGTTATTAAAATATCAGGGACTTAAAACCAGAAGTTAAACTCGATTAAACCCGTACAAAAAGGCTTAGTGTGTAATATAACCAAGTTGTCCTTGTATTTAGGTGCACTGAAGAGCAGATGGAGAGATATGGGATTCATCTGCTAGCACTTTCTCATGTGTACTTGGTGCCACAGCTGAAGCAGAGAAGCACAAAAGGGTTGGCCGAGCGATTGACGATTGAAAATGCAGTGGATGTGCTTCAACTTGCAAGGCTATGTGATGCACCAGATTTATACCTCAAGAGCATGAAATTTTTGTCTAGCAATTTCAAAAGAGTTGAGGAAACTGAGGGCTGGAAGTTCCTTCAAAATCATGATCCCTGGCTTGAGCTTGAAATTCTACAGTTCATGGATGAGGCTGAGTTGGTACGTACCTATACTGTAATTGGCATACATCCCTTTTTCAGTTCATAGACAATTGAAACTTTAAATATAATCCAAAATTTAACCTTGAATAGTACAATGGTGAAAGTTGTCAATTAATCATGAAAGATATAAAGTTTGCCATGAATTCATTACATGACATTTGCTTGCATCTCTTATACCAGTCAAGTGGCTGTGATTAGTGATTTTGCATCCTAAATTTGTTATTATAGAGGAAGAAGAGGACAAGGAGACACAGACTGGAGCTGAGCTTGTATTTACAGCTAAGTGAAGCGATGGATTGTTTGGAGCATATTTGCACAGAAGGATGTACTAGCGTGCAGCCATTTGATAAGGAACCTTCCGACAAGAGGCAGCCGTGTAGCAAGTTTGATACCTGCCAAGGGCTTCAGCTTTTGATTCGACATTTCGCTACTTGTAAGAGAAGGACTAATGGAGGTTGTTTGCGATGCAAGCGCATGTGGCAGATCCTAAGATTACACGCATCCATTTGTGACCAACCAAACGATTGCCGGGTTCCCCTTTGCAGGTAACCACCACTGACTACCGAGTAACTAGTTTGTTAATCAATTCATGTATTGATCACTTAAGGTGAATCTCATCGATAATAGTAATTAGAAATTTAGAATATGTACACTATATTAGTTAGTAAGTGTCATTGATCAAGGGAGGTCTGTCTTGCTTGATTTGAATGAATGGTCCCCGGTCCATATACCATATGGTCTGCCATGTTCAACCTAGAAAACTTTTTTAGGTAACATGTCAGAGCTCCGATGTTATTAGCTGATTTGACTATATGGAAAAAAGCAACAAATGAACTGTCATTGATTTACACATTTCTTCTCTAATTCATGATGAGCCAATTACTATCACTTTGTTAGATATTTCTTCATATGGGTCTTTCACTTGTGATGTAGACAGTCACAAGTAGGTTATCAACCCCGTACTGTCTTATAAGCTAGTCAAGATAAATCAATACTCAGCTGCAGCATAACAGAAAATTGTTGGCTGGCATGTGATTTGTTCAATTTCATGCGATGACGAGTCTAATCATGAAGATATTTTCCCCAAATTTTACTGTGATTCTAAATGTCGACATGTTGAGATTGTTCTTGATGTGAACACAACCCATTCAGGAGGTGATAATTGATTCATGGTCCCATTTCGACTATGCTCAGGTGGTCCTATTGTAGTCGTTAGCAAAACTTAGACAGCAGCATGATCTGACCCTTAGTGATGCATTCTTTCGGATCCTATCTAGTTGAAATGTGTCTATTTGTCCTGTTCCTCAAGAAAATATCTCCCAAGAGTTCAAATAACTTTTTAGCACGTCGGATTGGTTAAGATCAAAATGGCCACAAAAGTATCAGCTTTAAATAACGTTGTTTGCTGTACTTCTTTATCAGTAGGGTCAATTCGATACAGTAATCATCCGATTTTCTTGTAACTGTACTTGGTAAATGTTGACTGTTGAGTATCTTACAGCTCCATTATTTACATTTCAGACAATTCAAACTGAAGGTGCAACAAAGGGGAGATGATGAGCTGTGGAAATCACTTGTTAGGAAGGTGGTGTCAGCCAGGGCCATGTCTTCTTTATCTCTGCCCAAAAGAAAGAGAGAGGAGGAACCAAGAATGGACTTAAGCCATCATGAAGTGATGAACTTTAGGTTGGCAGCTTAGTGTCAGTAGTTAGAAAGTTCATTAATTTCATTCTCAGAACAGAGAAGTTATGGTTAAGCAAAATCAATCTCTGTAAATGGACCATCAACGGGATGCCAGTTTTTTACCATTTCATATGTCCTACTGTAAAGGCCAATTCTATATATTTCTTTTTGAGTCGGTCCTTAATTAGAAACGAGTCCTTTTAGTAGATGAGGAGTATATATCAACAGAAGAGTTGTATACAAAAAGAAAAATTGTACAACTAATGGGGGGTAGTCAGTGTATATCTTCATTTTGTTTAATGAAATTAAGCAGTTAGCCATTAGTCATATGCTTCAAATA
This sequence comes from Lycium barbarum, assembly GCF_019175385.1. NCBI lineage: Eukaryota > Viridiplantae > Streptophyta > Magnoliopsida > Solanales > Solanaceae > Lycium > Lycium barbarum. Next base: position 160,161,636 of record NC_083337.1, on the reverse strand, counting down.
CTTGTTTTTAGTGTCTTTCTGGCATTTTTTGTACGTTATAATAATAGTCTGGAGGAATCCTGACAACCACATGTAGTTAGCTTTGTTCTGCACTTATAATTGTACTAGATAGCTCACGGGCACAACACTTCGTATTATAGTGTATCTATGTATATGTAGTTGTGTTTAGATAGTGATAATATATATATATATATATATATATATATATATATATATATATATATATATATATTTTATGTTCAAAATACGATTAATATAACATTGTTGTTTGTGCTCCGTATCTAAAACTTTATTTTATTCGTGTTTGCTACGAAAATTTATTAATACTTTTTAAAACAGAAGACTTATTTAAAAGAAAACTATTTTCCTCTGTTTGAGATAAAATAATAGCAATATTTAAGCATCAGTTGATACTTTCAATTTTAATTCAATTAATTTAAAAATGTAAAATACTTATTATTTTTTATCAAATTTTGATTTGGATAATTCTAATTCAAATTATTAAATTAATTTTACATGTTTGAAACGAAACAAAATAGAAATTAACTTTCTATTTAAACGAAGAAATGCTATTTTTTAATTTTTGGTAAATATTCTCGATTTAACTTATTTTACTTGTCATGTTGTCTTTTGCATGATTTTTTAAGGAAACGTGAAGTAGAATTATAATTTGACTAATTTATCTTATTCATTATTTGATCTCCATTTGATATTAATCTCTTTTCACATTTATTAGAGTAAGGAAAAAAATGAAAAAGTAATTAAATTCTATCTTATTTTAAATTTTTAATATATAAGTATTTTAAGTATGTTGTTGTACAATAATTTCATTTGTTCCCACTAATGGGTTGATACGCATGTGGCAATGAGTCCATCATTATTGATTTAATTTTTTGATTTTCTAAGTTTTTTTTTTTTTTTTAACATTGTTTGTTTTTTTTAATATGGATTCATTTTTTTTATTAGTATTGCTTGATTTTGTTAATATGGGGTCCACTTTTTTTTCCCTGTGAGTTTGGATGTGGTGGGTTCCACTTTTTTTTTTAAATACTGGTTGGTGTTTAATATGGGGCCATGAAGAACTTCTATTTTTTAATTTTTAGTAAATATTTTTTGTTTAACTCATTTTACTTGTCATGTTGTTTTTTACATGATTTTTTAAGAAAACGCCAATTAGAATTATAATTTCACTAATTTAGCTTATTAATTATTTGATCTCCATTTAATATTATTTTTTCTTTTATGACATTAATCTCTTTTCACATTTATTAGAGTAAGAAAAAAATGAAAAAGTATTTAAATTATATCTTATTTTAATATATAAGTATTTTAAATATGTTGTTGTACAATAATTTCATTTGCTTCCACTAATGGGTTGATATGCATGTGACAATGAGTCCATCATTATTGATTTAATTGTTTGATTTTCTAAGCATTTGTTTTTTAAAATTGTTTGTTTTATTAATATGGGATTCACTTTTTTTTTAATATTGCTTGATTCTGTTAATATGGCGTCCACTTTTTTTTTCCCGTGAGTTTGGATGTGGTGGGTCCTACTTTTTTTTTAATACTGCTTGGTGTTTAATATGGGGTCCACAATTTTTTTTAACATTGTTTGTTTTTTTAATATGGGATTCACTTTTTTTTTTAATATTGCTTGATTTTGTTAATATGAGGTTCACTTTTTTTTTTCCCGTGAGTTTGGATGTGGTAGGTTCCATTTTTTTTTTTTTAATACTGGTTGATGTTTAATATGGGGCCCACAATTTTTTTTGCTTGATTCTGTTAATATGGGGTCCACTTTTTTTCCCGTGAGCTTGGATGTGGTGCGTTCCAATTTTTTTTTTTTTTTAATACTGGTTGGTGTTTAATATGGGCCCACAATTTTTTTTAACATTATTTTTTTTTTTAATATGGGATTCACTTTTTTTTTTAATATTGCTTGATTTTGATAATATGGGGTCCACTTTTTTTTCCCGTGAGTTTGGATGTGGTGCGTTCCATTATTTTTTTAATAATGACTGGTGTTTAATATGGGGCCCACAATTTTTTTTTAAATATTAGTTGTTGTTTAATATATATGGGGTCCACAATTTTGTTTTTAGATGTGGTGGGTTCCACTTTTTTTCTTCTCTTTTTTTTAATACTGGTTGGTGTTTAATATGGGCGCACAATTATTTTTTAACATTGTTTATTTTTTTAATATGAGATTCACTTTTTTTTTAATATTGCTTGATTTTGTTAATATGGGGTCCACTTTTTTTTCCCTTGAGTTTGGATGTGGTGGGTTCCACTTTTTTTTTTTAATACTGGTTAGTGTTTAATATGAGGCCCACATTTTTTTAAAATATTATTTATTGTTTAATATATATGTGGTCCACAATTTTTTTATGGGCCTGTTTAATATGGGTCCCAAAAGTTTTTTTTAACATTGTTTGTTTTTTTAATATGTGATTCACTTTTTTTTTTTAATATTGCTTGATTTTGTTAATATGGGGTCCACTTTTTTTTCCCGTAAGCTTGGGATGTGGTGGGTTCCACATTTTTTTTTAAATACTGGTTGGTGTATAATATGGGGCCCGTATTTTATTTTTTAATATTAGTTGTTGTTTAATATATATGGGGCCCACAATGTTTTTTGCCTGATTCTATTAATATGTGGTCCACTTTTTTTTTCTCTTGAGTTTGGATGTGGTGGGTTCCACTTTTTTTTTTTATAGTGGTTGGTGTTTAATATGGGCCCCACAATTTTTTTTTAACATTGTTTGTTTTTTGAATATGAGATTCACTTTTTTTTAATATTCCTTGATTTTGTTAATATGAGTTCGCCCTTTTTTTTTTAAATACTGGTTGGTGTTTAATATGGAGCCCACATTTTTTTTTTAAATATTAGTTGTTGTTTAACATATATGGGGTCCATAATTTTTTTTTTTACAATTTTGTTTTTGGATGTGGTGGGTTTCACTTTTTTTTTTTTTTTAATACTGGTTGATGTTTAATATGGGCCCACAATTTTTTTTTAACATTATTTTTTTTTAATATGTGATTCACTTTTTTTTTAATATTGCTTGATTTTGTTAATATGGGGTCCACTTTTTTTTCCCGTGAGTTTGGATGTGGTGGGTTTCACTTTTTTTTTATAATACTGGTTGGTGTTTAATATGGGGCCCACAATTTAAAAAAAAATATTAGTTGTTGTTTAATATACGTGGGATCCACAATTTTTTTTACAATTTTTTTTAAATATTAGTTGTTTTTTTAAATACAATTTTTTAATTTTTTTTTTTTTTACATTTTTTTTAGGACCTGTTTAATATGGGGCCCATCAATGGACGACGAAGATGGCCCCAACTCGTGCTTCTAATAAGTAGTAAATAACAAGAAAAACAAAGGTAACAAAATGTGGTCGATCGCTAAATTTGCAGGTTGCATATATTCTTCATATTATTGCTGATGTATGACATTATGAAAGGACGAAACAATACAATACAATACGTTATAAAATGATATGTAACAACCATCCAAACAAGTTGTTATTGTTAGAGGGTGTTGATTTAATCCGGTTAATTCTGTTTTAGTACTATTGTATATATCGTCCTAGTGCTTAATTGATGAAAAAACTTGGGAGCATGATAAGGGTCGGAAGATATTTGATGTCTCAGAAACCTTATGGCAATTGAGAAGAGATACTTTGATTTCGAATAGAGACAAACTGCAGAGAAGGCCCCAAAAGCACGACGGGCAAGAAAAAGAAACTCCCAACGACCCTACTAATTGATGTATCATCTTTCGTCCAAGTATCCTTAATTTAATGGTCACAAGAGTAACTAATTAAGACTCTGGAAATTTGGAACTAAAATGGTTGCAAAAAAAATTATTGTTGAGATTCCGTGGGGGACAAATATAGAAATTTAATTTATGTCCACTTGTACAATATTTTATGTTTTGCCTTGTCAAGCAGCTCTTGGATTTGCCAAACTGATCACATTTGGTCACGCTAAGACATTTTAGGCCATTATCACAATTCACACACTTGGTCCGCTTGATGCATTTCGTTTTCACTCCTCTAATTAACATGTACTACTAGAATAGTGTGGGAGAAAAATATAGAAAAACAAGAGAACATTATCTCACATGATTAAATTCTTATGTCTAAATAATGCAAAGTGAAGTATCAACGATGTCAAAGGTCTAAGGTTTTCCTTTTTAAAACTTCTTTTCTCCTACTAAAAGTAGCCACTATTAAGAAAGCTGCTAATTGTTCATGAGGAGAAAAATTAATTTGATTTGGTGCATGCATCAAATCATGTAACTTTAGTATAGTTAAATAATAAACTGGTGCAATAATACATATTAATTAGTCGTGCTTAATTATCTTTTACCTTATACATTTGATTATAGAGTGGAAACATGATTTGCCCTCTAGATTTTTTATTTGCTCTTAATGATTTTTCTTAGCTAGATATTTTTTATCCTCCAATTCCTCTTCCCAATTATAGCTTTCGCTAATTAAAGGAGACGTAGAGATGCACGCACCATTCGCCACCATATTTGAACCCGTCCAAACAAAAAAAAAAATTCCTCTATCAACTGATGGCATGGTAAAGTGACAACCCTTTGATATTTTTTTTTTATCTAATCCTAAGTGGGACACTTGGTACTCAACTACCCAATGAACTTTGAGTGCACTAGTGGTACGCCATTCCTTCCTTCATTTCTATACATACATTTTAGGGAAAAGGATAAAATATACCTTTTCACTTTATTTTATTAGTTAAATATATCAGTGAAAGTTAACAAAAATGTCCCTGTCGTCTTCAAACTTCACACTTATGCCTCTATTTGGATGGAAATCCCCAAATCCTCTTAAATTACCTAATTTCAAAAAAATTACCCACTTTTTTTGTTGACCCGCCCCACCCTACCCGCCTATCATCATCATCAAGCTCTAGCTTCATCTTTTTCCATGGAGAAAAAAAGAAAAAAGCAAGAACACATTCAAATGATAAAATCCCAAAACTCACTTCAAATTTCATTTTTAAATCCAACTCCAAATCTTAGTGGGCGTTTGGCCATAAAAATTATTCACTTTTTTCCAGAATTTTTTTTTCACTTTTTTTTTTTTACTTTTAGCGTTTGGCCATAAAAATTATTCACTTTTTTCCGGAGTTGTATTCCGGAATACCAAAAACAAGAAAAACTTATTTTTCAATTTTTTTCCCACTTTTTTACACTACATTTCACCAAAAACTACAATTTCAAAAACTATGGCCAAACACAACTCCAACTCCAAAATTCCAAAAAAAAGTGAAATAATTTTTGGTATTTATGGCCAAACGGCACCTTAGTGCAGTTAGTAATATGTATTGATGCCAATGAATTCATCTCTAATTTGTGTAGAATTTGCCATGAACAAGAACTTGAAAGTTGTATTAACTTGGAATCTCCTTGTGCATGTTCTGGAACTGTTAAGGTAACAAACTAGTTTAGTTTCTCCAAATTAATTTAATACATGCAAACTTCAATTTATCCTCCTTTTTTTTTGGGGGGGGTTGCGGGATTCCTTAAATATCTTTTTAGTAATCACAATTCACATATTTTCCGATATTTTGCAGTTCGCGCACAGAGATTGCATACAGAGATGGTGCAACGAAAAGGGAAATACAACCTGTGAAATTTGTTTACAGGTTCAAAAGTTCTCGTCTATTTAATCATTCCAAAGTTTTCAGTAAACTTCGTGCATATTCAAATTTTGCCAGTGTTTTATCGAGGCATTGTACTTGAATACAAAGAAGCAAAAAAAAAAAAAAAAGACATAAGAAATATAATGGGAAGTACTTTATTGATTGGATATTTATTAATGATGCAGAAATTTCAACCTGGATATTCCGCCCCACCCCCTAACAAGGTCCACTTGGTTAGATTTGGAGTTGGATTTAAAGATTAAATTTGAGGTGAGTTTTGGGATTTTATCATTTGGGTGTGTTCTTGGTTTTTTTTTTCTCTATAGAAGAAGATGAAGTTAGAACTTGATGATGATAGGAGGGTCGGGCGGGGCGGGCCAACAAAAAAATGGGTAATTTTTTTGAAATTGGGTAATTTGAAAAGATTTGGGAATTTCCATCCAAATAGGGGCATAAGTGTGAAGTTTGAAGACGGCAGAGGTATTTTTGTTAGCTTTCACTAACGAAAGGTATATTTAACTAATAAAATAAAGTAGAGGGGTATATTTGACCCTTTTCTCCCTACATTTTATTGCTGTCACTTAATTTCTTTGTTTCTCTACTTCTCACATTGTACCCTCACCTCAACCAGAAGATATTTAAGTCATTTTTGGCAACCAAATACTAAAACCTAAAAATTCTTTTCATTCAACAACCTTCTTTCACTTAATATATTTTCTAATCCATTTAAAACAGCTTCTAAATTTTAGGAATGTTATAGTGAGACAAATTTTTTAAAAATATTTTACGTCATACCAAGCGCCCCCTAAATCATCCCCGCTCAGTACTTCTAATGTTTCTCCCAGAAGCTGCTAGAATGTTATATATCGCCCATTGCTTGTTGGATTACTAGCTAGAGTTGGCTACAGTTCTAGTTTAATATACCACCCTTGTTACCCTTCTATTTCTTTTTCTAGAAGGGGCTTACGATTAATTATGGATCAAAAGGAAGAAATGAACACTGAACTAAACTAAGGATGACTAGTGATATTTTATGCAGCAAGTATGATATTTTTGGGAGAAATGCAACCCTTGAATTAAATTGAGGACGATTGGTCGTAAATGTAGGAAATCAATCCGTGATTTGTATTGATGTATGAAAGTCATTATATACAAAGTAGGTATCTCCTATCAGAATGATACTAGGCTAAATTATAGGACCTAATTACTATACATAAGGAAGAGAATATTTACAATATTTACATAGACTATTACATAGTCTATCACACCCCCGCAGTTGAAGCGGGAGGTTGTCGTACGCTTAGACTGTCCCTGAAATCATCAAAGAGCACGCGCGGAAGACCTTTAGTGAAAATATTTGCAATCTGGTAACGGGACGGGACTTGAAGAACACGAACTTCTCCACGAGCAACTTTCTCACGTACGAAATGTATGTCCATCTCAATATGTTTAGTGTGTTGGTGCTGACCTGGATTACCTGATAGGTATATGACACTAAAATTATCACAATAAACCAATGTAGCTGTCCGGATGGGACAACGGAGCTCCAAAAGAAGGTTGCAAAGCCAACAGACGACTCCACGGTATTCGGCCTCGGCACTCGACTTAGACATAGTAGGTTGCCGTTTGGATGACCATGAGAGGAGATTATCGCCAAGGAAGACACAGTAACCTGATGTGGATCGGCGAGTGTCTGGACAACCACCCCAATCTGCATCTGTATAAGAAACAAGAGAGGCAATGGAGGATTTGTACAGATGGAGACCAAACTCAATAGTACCTTGACTGTATCGGACTATGCGTTTAAGAACATGCATATGTGCAACCTTTGGATCATGCATGTGAAGGCATACTTGTTGAACCGCATATAAGATGTCTGGTCTTGTGAATGTAAGGTACTGCAACGCGCCGACCAATTTACGATATTGGGTGGGATCATCGCAAGGAGGCCTGGCCGTGGCACCAAGTTTGGCTTTGGTGTCGACCGGTGTCTGACTTGGCTTACAGGCAGTCATGCCCGCACGCTCTATAATATCTGCTGCATAATTTTTCTGAGAGAGAAACATGCCGTGTGAAGTTCGGGTAACAGCGATACCCAGAAAATAGCTTAGAGGGCCCAAATCCTTCATAGCAAATTCGACACTAAGCAGAGACATGATGGATTTTGTGAGAGCATCTGAGGAAGCTGTGAGAATAATATCATCAACATATAGCAGAATGTAAGCAATGTCAGAACCTCGACAATAAATAAAGAGAGAGTGATCAGATCGGCTATGTGAAAAACTAATAGTGGAGACATAGTCTGCAAAGCGTTGAAACCATGCACGGGGAGCTTGCTTAAGTCCGTACAACGATTTCTTCAAGAGACAGACATGATGTGGATGCTTTGGATCCTTAAACCGAATAGGCTGATGCATATAAACAGTCTCATTAAGATTACCGTGTAGGAAAGCATTCTTGACGTCCAATTGATGAATGGGCCAAGAGTGTGCAAGTGCAATGCTCAAGACAGCGCGAATAGTAGCCGGTTTGACAACCGGACTGAAAGTCTCGTCGCAGTCAACTCCAACCTGTTGAGACCTGCCATCACAGACAAGACGGGCTTTGTGCCTCTCAAAAGAACCATCAGATTTTTTTTTATGACGAAAAATCCACATAGAACGAATAAGATTCACATTAGTGGGACGTGGAACCAACTCCCACGTCTTATTACTAATTAGAGCATTATATTCATCAACCATGACAACTTTCCAATTTTGGTCATTTAGAGCACTGACAGGATTTCGTGGGATAGGCGAAATGGAGGGAGTGCTAGAAGTATTTAAGTTGAACGGTTGTTTGGGCTTAAAAATCCCATGTTGGCTTCTAGTGACCATGCGGGTGGGTTGCTGGGCAGTCACGGGTGGGGCAGTGGGGGGTAGGGGCTGTGGGGCAGTGACCGTGGGGTCGGACTGCTGGGCAGTGGGGGAGGGGAGGGCTGCTGGGCAGTCACAGGTGGAGCAGCGGGGGGGAGGGGCTGCTCGGCAGTGGGGGGGAGGGGCTGGACCGAGGGAACGACGGGTGGAGGAGGCTGTGATAGAAAATACAGGGTATATGTAGAAATCCCATGGTCTAAAAAATCATAAGAAGTTGGGGTTGGTGAGTGTAATTTGGAGAAGGGAAATTGAGTTTCCTCAAAGATGACATGCCTTGAGATGATGATTTTGTTGGTGGATAAATCATAACATTTATATCCTCTATGATTCAACGAATAGCCCAATAATACACACGGGGTGGATCTTGCTTGTAACTTATGAATAGTTGTAGATGGGAAAAGTGGATAGCATAGACACCCGAAAACCCGGAGATGAGAATAGGAGGGGGTTCGTTGATAGAGAACTTGCGTTGGTGATTTATACCCAAGGACTTTGGTGGGAAGTACATTAAGGAGGTATGTGGCCATTTGGAGAGCATGATGCCAAAAAGAGGGGGGCATGGAAGAGTGGACAAGAAGAGTGCGCACTATGTTGTTAATGGATTTAATTTTTCTTTCCGCTTTGCCGTTTTGAGGAGAGGTATGGGGGCAAGAAAATCGGAAATTTAAACCATTTGAGGCGTAAAAAGAATGAAAATGCCCATTGGCGAACTCCCGCCCATTATCACATTGAATGTTTTTAATGTCTCTTTCGAATTGAGTCCGCATTAATGCCTTAAAATATAGAAAAGTGGAATAGACTTGTGACTTGTTAGAGATTGAAAAAGTCCAAAGAAAATTACTATAATCATCAAGAAAGAAAACATAATAGTGGTGCCCATTAGAACTTAAAACAGGAGATGTCCATAAATCACTATGAATGATATCAAACGGCATAGTAGTAAATGACAATGAATCATAAAATGACAATTTAACATGTTTCCCCAAAGGACAAGAGGTGCAAAAAAAAGTTCGGGCCCTATTACATTTAATTAAGGCATTACTACGAAGAGAACTAAGGATAGCATTTCCCGGATGGCCGAGTCGGGAATGCCACAAGCTAGGTGATGCGGCAATGAAGGTGGATGGCGGAGTGGTCCATTTTGTGGCAATGATAGGATACAATTCCCCGGTGCTCTCACATCTCATTAGGCGGCTCCCCGTCGGTAAATCCTTCACAGAAAACCCAAGAGGATCAAACTCAACAGAAACATTATTATCCTTAGTGAATTTACGTACGGAAATAAGGTTTTTGATGAGTTTTGGAGCATGCAAGACATTTCAGAGACGTAATTGAGGATTAGGTGGGGGTAGGGATGTATGACCATAGCCTCGAATTGGAATAATGCTACCATTACCAACAATGATTCCAGAATTATTGGTCAAATTAAAATAAGACGTGAGAGTACCTGAGTTGGCAGTCATGTGGGAAGTCGCTCCGGTGTCCATGTACCAATTATCATCTGGTTGATGCATGGACAGAGTGTGCATGGCTGCCTCCATGTCTGTCGGAGTGTACCCAGAATAGGTCGGACCATGCATGGAATAGGCCTGCTGAGGTCGTGGACCCGCACCGAGAATGCCGCTGCCGGGCCGCGGTGTGGTGAGACGTTGCTGCCACTGTCTCGTTGGATACGGGCAGGGGGGCATTAGCCACTTCTAGGGCGTCCAGGCAGGCCAGTAGTAGCCCCCTGCCGGTGGCTGTCCTGTCGACCACTGGCCGTTGCTGGTCTGTCCGCCACCGCCAAGGCCGGATTTCCTGCGGTTGTTGTTGTTGTTGTTGTTGTTCCCCTTTCCCTTGTTCCTGTTAGAATTCCTGCCACGATTATTATCACGACGGTTAGTTGAATTATTGTTGCCACCAGGTGGCGGGGAGGGGGTATCATTATCAACAAGTAGAGCCGCGGGACTGGAATCGCGGGCACGTTCCTTGGCTGCTGCGTCTTCGAGCTTGAGTCTGGAGCACACTTCAGAGAAAGAGGGCAGCACATCCTTCTGCTGGATGGTGGTGACAAAGTGTGCATATGTCTACGGTAAGCCTGCAAGGAGGCGTAAGACTATACGTTGGTCGGACACCGGCGACCCCACGTTGGCAAGCTGATCCGCGAGAGACTTGAGCCTATTATAATAGGCCATAACCGAGCCAAAGTCGGCCATTTTTTTGGTGGTGAATTCAGTTTCAAGGTACGCTGCCCTTGAGTGCTTGTTATCTTGGAAAAGTTGAGCAACTCGATTCCAAGCCTTCTCTGCAACATCATCCGCCACGAGAATAGAGGTAAGAATATCATGGGATACGGTGGCGTATATTCATTGAAGGACCACCGCATCTAGCCGTTTCCAGAGTGGAAGGTTAGCCGCCTTTGTTGTGTTGTACGCGGTGAGTTCAGTGGTGTCAGTTGGTGGTATGATGTGTTCAAGTACGGAGTGGACGAGGGCTAGAACTTTGAATAGTGTCGCCCATTCGTGATAATGGTCGGTTTCCATGTCTAGAGTGATTGGGATTAAAGATTTCACATTCATGACGGTTAAAGCAGAATGAAAATTTTTGTTGTCAGCCATTGAAGAGAGAAGAGGGAGGAGGAAGGGGTGGCGACTACGGCTAGGGTTAGAAGAGAAGAGGGAGGTGGACGGCTAGGGTTTAGGAAGCTAGAGTTTTTAGGAGAAACCTAGTCTGATACCATGTAGGAAATCAATCTGTGATTTGTCTTGATGTATGAAAGTCATTATATACAAAGTAGGTATCTCCTATCAGAATGATACTAGGCTAAATTATAGGACCTAATTACTATACATAAGGAAGAGAATATTTACAATATTTGCATAGACTATTACATAGTCTATCAGTAAATATTCAAAAAATTTAAATTTAATTTTAAAATTATTTTTAAATAAAGAAGTATGTCATTTCTTTTAAAACAAAAAAAAACATATGATACATAAACAGGAACAGAGGAAAGTAATAAAGTTTTCAAAGGAAAGTTCCAAACTTTTTCATAGCACATGAGATTTGGTGCTTAAATCAAGAAGACCTGGGTCAACAAGAAAATTCCTTTGTTGATTTTTAACTCCACTTTGGTGTAGTGATGGACTAGCAGACCAAGAAAACTAAGTGGCCGACCCTCTTCCTGAATTTGTTGGAAAAAAAAAAAATACCTCTTCCTGAAAAGCTTAGCCTGCTAACTTTAAAGTCAACGCAAATATTGTAGCTTGATTGTGATTGAGGTTAAAACTCTAAAGAAACCCAAAAATAAGTAAAGATTTTTTGATGATGAACAACTACTCCCTTGAAAAAAGAATCAAATAGGTATTCCTCAGTCCTCAATTCCCATATATTTTCTCTCATTTTCCTAAAATAAAAATAATTAGTAACGAAATACTATAAAAATAATTAGTAACGAAATACTTACTGTCAAGAGTTAAAACGGGCTGCCCTCACGCAGGATCGAACTGCGGACCTTCAGTTTACAAGACTGACGCTCTACCACTGAGCTATAAGGGCTTCTGTTATTGATATGTCCTCTTAAATTATTTAACGAAGCGTTTCTCTGTTTTATCATTCATCCAGATGGAAATACGCTAAGTTTTGTTGGGTGAATTGATTTAATGACCACATACAACAGATTATCTCTGTATTATATCAGAATCATCCGTGTATACTGTGGATCATGTACCTCTATTCATTTTTGTAAATATCTCTTTTGACTAATTTCTTCTCATCTTTTTGTATACGAATTGTGCATACACACGCACACTTTACTGGAGAAATGGTTACTTGGCCTTTATAAACTTTTTTTTAGTTTATGACCCTTTTACAACAGATTTCATTTTTTACATGTAAAAAATCTAGAAAAGTCATTTTTTTTTAATGTAAATTGTAAGAGGCCAAGAGAGTAAATTATGTTCAAAGTATGTAATTTCAGAAACATAATGGCGTTATTAGTTGTTACAGGAATTAATATCCACGAAATTTTCAAGCTTGCTTGGAGAAGAAGAGCCCAATGTTTCACCTTCTATTTATCTGCAGTCAATCTGTACTTCCTTTTGCTTGCGGTTTTGTCACTCGTTAACAATTTTATTACAGAGCTCTGGGAACATTGAATTATCTAAGACTAAGGGTGTGTTTGCAGAAACTATAGATGCTCTTGGATGCTCTTTTTATTACAGAGCTCTTGGATGCTCTTTTTTCTCCTAAAGTCATACTAGATGTTGAATGACATATGTTGAAACTATAGAGCAACTAAGCAGTCTGATGAGACATATACTTGCAGAAAGTAAATAGTTGAAACATATGTTAGTTCCAGTTGAAGATGTGCCTTAACAAATCTCCTTGTCAAATTTGATGCTTCTTATCTTTTTCTTTCTTCCACTCTAATTTTTATGAATAAGCATTCAAGTTCTTGGAATGAGAAAGATGTTTTTTCATGTTTCACCGGATCTGATTGGGCCTCTATCATTCTATGTCTTTTGACAAAGTAATCTGAGCTAAGGTGGCTGAGAAGTTATAACATTTATGACTTTTCTAGTTTAAATGACAAACAACTGGGAAAACTATGTTCAGTGTATTAAAGATGAAACAAATAGCATAAAACTCAGTTTATAAATTTCTTACGACAAATATCCTAAAATTCAGTCTATATGTTACTTACGACACATAACTACAACAATTCACTCTACTAAGTAATCCTATGTATATGTTATCCACGAGAAAATCAAAGCAATTGCGTTCTTACACACTAGGAATCCATGATGCCGCTGATGAGTATGTAACAAGTACTTACATTATAGGATCTTCAAATTCTGATGGAAGTACTTGCTTTGGAAAAATAAGGGTTCTGAAATGTGTTACTTGCATTTCATGCTAAATATTTTGATGACAACTTTGAAAGAAGTATAAAGCTCATAGGGAGCAAAATATCATCCTACCTTTCCACAAGGCATTAACATACGTGTGTACTTATTTTATCATTATGACCTTAATTTAAGCACATTATCTCATGATCTGTGATTTCCAGATTTTAGCTCTGAGCTCGTGGTATGTGGGAATCTGGCTCCCTGGTGTTAATTGTCATAAATGCAAAGGTTTTTTCTCAGATGTAAATGTAGACATTCCAGAGAGCTCTCGTGGATGATAGAGGTGGAAACACTAGTTGCATTTTAAGTAAGATCTTTTCAAGCATTTGTGTGCAAACACATGCATTTCCTTCCTTTCACTGTTTCGATTGCACCTTTTGAGTTCATATTCAGTCTTTCCTTATTTCCACATAGCATGTTAGTTTTAATGTTTCCTGCTTTCTTTTACGGAGTTCTATACAGTATGTTGTAGACTGAACTAGCACCAATTACTTGAAGTTTGATTATCTTCTTCAAGTTCCCAGTTGGTCTTTCCTTTTAGTTGAAATGACATCTGCGGGCCCAGAAGTTAGAATGAATTGAATGCCTTGACATCTGCAGGCACTAGGAAGAGGAATTTAAAGTTTTATGGACCTCTATGGCCATCCTGACTACAAAGCCAAACAATTATTTGGATGGACCCTATGTAATCATCTTACAATTTCAAGTGAGCTAAGGGCGCTACAGTGTTGCAGATCAATTCACCAATGGCTATTTTGCTATTCATTACAGGTTTTATTGGTCAATAATCATACTATCAACTGGCGGATCATGATTTCCGATAAAATAAGCAGCTTCAGGTTGTTTGAAGCTTGATAGGCTCCAATACTCGTGTTAAAAGGCTTGATAGCAGAATTGGTGGACCCCTTCAAACTACAGTGGCAATTGCATTTGGAGTTTTAGTAATTTAAGCAGCAAAGTGGAAAGGGTACCAATAAGACTGCATTAAACAGATTAGATTGACATGTATAACACAATTACAGCAAAAAATCGAATTGCAAAGTCTCCATCTTGGAGATGGTAACTGAAATACAGAACATATTCTTAGTTACATAACCAACTTATTCAGTATGCCTTATGATGTGCATACTTAATGCTTGATCTGAGTTAACATGCACCTAACATCCTTACTGTTAGGCCTCTCCTTTGGATTGTCCAGAGTACAAAAGCAAGCTATCTTGAGAACCAAAAGCATTTGCTCCTCGTATCCATTCCCCATCAGCTTTGCATCAATTGCTCTTTTTGGCTCAGCAGAAGTCATTACATTTCTCAGCCACTTCACTAAACTCATCTCAGACGTGTGCTGGAAAAATTCATCTGATGGAAGTTTTCCGATTACCAGCACTGCAAGCACCACACCAAAGCTGTATATGTCACACTTGTCCGTGAACTTCAGTGTCTGATGGTATTCTGGTGCAATATATCCCACAGTTCCTGCCACATTTGAAGTCGTAACATGTGTATGGGCATCTGGAACTGCCTTTGCAAGGCCAAAATCAGCAATTCGAGCTTCCATATCATCATCAAGAAGGACATTTGCTGGCTTTAGATCTCTGTGAATTATGCGTTGACTATGGTTCATATGGAGATACTCAAGCCCAGCAGCTATCCCTGATGCAATTCGGTGTCGTCCCAACCAATCTAATTCCCTTGTCCCTTCTGTGACTTGCTGGAGGATGTCCTGTAAGCTCCCATTTTTCATATATTCATAGACCAAGTAATGGCAGTCTGGTCTTGGCATATGCGCCAGTAGCGGAAGCAGATTCCGGTGTCTGGTTTGACCCACAATTTGAATTTCTGATTTTATTTGGCGCATTTTCTTGTTCAAAGCCTTGGTATCTTCCTCAGTAAGATCTGCAGCATCCATTGGAGGTTGTATAATCTTCTTTATAGCTATCATCTTCCCATCACTTCCTGGTAATTCAGCTCTATAAACTTCTCCACAGCCACCTTTTCCGATCAGTTCAAGTGATGCTACTCCATCTTCTTTCTCTAAGAAGGCCAAGTCCTCGGCTTTCTTGATCAATGGACTGTATATTGTTAATCTTGAATCATTCTTTCCCCTTCTGACAATGAACATTATCAGCTTGTAGACCACCGAAAAAAGCACAGCAGACATACCCCCAGCAAAAGTTCCAGCCAGGAAACCAAGAAACCACGTTCTTAACTTCCTTTTCTTCTTGTTACGTTTATTTTTATGTCCCGGTACAACATGACTGGGTGCTGGAGCTGGGGCATTTTCTAAATTGGAAGAAGAAGGTGCCATTGCTGATATCTGATTTGGCCTTGTAGAATTTTCAGCAAGAATGTAACGCTTGGGAACGATGTTGTTTCGGTTCAAATCTGCTGACAAGTGTTCAACTTGATTCATGACAGGCACCGGACCTTCAAGGAAACTGTTTCCTGAAATGTTGAGGAAAAGTAGATTCCTGAAATATTTCAAAGAAGGGGGTATTTTTCCAGTGAACATGTTATCAGCCAGGGAGAGTTTTTCTAAATTGGGAAAATACTTCAAGAAGTTAAGATTCCCAGAGAACTCATTTGAGGAAAAGTCAACTATCCGAAGGCGAATCAAAGATGATAATTGAGATGGAACTTTCCCAGTAAATAGGTTGTTTTGAAGTTCAAGAATCTCCAGTTTCCGACAGTCAAGAATTTGAACTGGGATTTGATCAAAGAGTTGGTTGTTTGGAAGAGAGAGCTCTCTGAGCTCAGAAAGTTTGCCAATTGCTGGAGACAAAATTCCATTCAATCCGTTGGATCTGAATACAATACGGGTGACTCTCAACACTTGTGTTCTGTTAGCTGGTCGGCGTTCGCAGGATATTCCTGCAGAGTTGCAGGGGTTGTGAAGAGCAATGCGTTGACTATTGATTCCCAAGTCTTTTTGGATAAGCAAAAGCGCAGCATGGTCTGGTGGATAAAGATTTAGTCTTGCTTGAACAAGAATGAAAATGGTGAAAAAGGACAAGACAAAGAAGTGAAATAATGGAGTGAAGGCCATTGAGGTTCTTGTTTTTCCCGCAGGTTGATAGGAAAAAGAGGTGGATGAGGCACCAGCATATAGTGGATCTGTTTTTGAAATGTTGATTTGGTGTTCTTTATGAAGCAAAATGGCTGGCGGCATTGTATGAAAAACGAGTGTAGACTTTACAAGTCAAGTTGAGGCCGTGTGGAAAAAACTTGCAGATGCCCCACATTGCCTTTTTTTCCTCCCCAATTTTTTATTCATATTATTGTTAAATGTTTCCATGTATTGACTGGTGACATTCCGACTTTGCCATTTCCACACACCAGTTATCTGTTCGGAATGGTTTAATTAATCATTTAAAAGCCCCGCTACCCCCCTCAGATCCCACTTGTGAAATTACACTAAACATTTTATTGTTGGAATCATTTAAAAATCACAGTTTCGGAGCACAATGTGCGAGTCTTACGATATTTCTTTTTCTCCCTTTTAACTCTAGAGGTCTTATAAGTTATATGGGTAAAGTGACTTGGATGATTTTTTTATATTTTTATCATATAAAAAGAGAAAAGATTACTTCCTATAGTTGAAGGTTAAAGTAAAAAATTTACTACATATTTTTTAGTTGGAATATCGATATGCTATCATGTATTGCTTGTTGGGTATAAAACAGAAATGATATAATTTATATATATTGATAACGTAAAAAAAAAAAAATTGTTGGAACGATAATTCAAAGTTGGAGAAAAGTGCTCCAACAATTGAAGGTTGAAAGAGAAATGCTTCAACAATTGAAGATTGATGAGAAGTGTATCAACAATCAAAAGTTGGAAAGAAGTGCTCCAATAGTGGAAGTTTGAAGAGAAGCGCTTCAACATTTGAAGGTTGATGAAAAGTGCATCAACAATCTATAGTTGGAGAGAAGTGCTCCAATAGTGGAAGTTTGAAGAGAAGTGCCTCAACATTTGAAGGTTGATGAAAAGTGCATCAACAATTGAAAGTTGTATGGAGAGAAGTGCTCCAAAAATTGTAAGGTTAAAGAGAAGTTCTCCAATAATTGTAGGTTGATGAGAAGTCCATCAACAACATATTGGAAGTTGGAGAGATCAGCGCTCCAACACAAGCCAAAAAGAAATTGATGAGAAGTCCATCAACAATATGTAGGAAGTTGGAGAGAAGTGCTCCAACACAAGCAAAAAAAAAAAAAAAAAGATGTTGGAGAGAAGTGCTCCAACACTAGCAAAAAAATAATAATTAAAAGTTGGAGACAAGTACTCCAACACAAGCCAAAAAAAATTTAAAAAAAAGCTAGAGAGAAGTGCTCCAATATATAAAAAAAAAAGTTGGAAGATTGGAAAGAAGTGTTCCAATATGACGACAACAACAACAACAATAACAAAAAATACGGGCATATATACAACTTTCAATTACCGAAGAATGATGGAAGAATAGCAAAGAAATAGTAGAAAAATTGTGAAAATTGTAGAGAACTTTCATATACTTATAGTAAGTATATTTCGGTCTGTCCTCTCTTCTCAAATGCTCTCGGCGCAAGATAACAAGTGAATGCTCTCGGCGCAAGATAACAAGTGAATGCTATCGTGCACCAACGGTGAAAAATGGGGAAAGGGAGACCACGCAAACAAGCAAACAAGACACCAATCAATTTGACAAAGCTGGCGGAGATCCGAGCACAAGCTGCAAGCGCAGTAGCAGCTGAAGGGGGCTTGGAGGAGGGTGAATCAAGTAAGAAAGCAAAGAAAAAAAATGCAAAAAAAGAGAAAAACAAAAATACAGTGGCGGAGGAGGAGGTATGCGCTACGCCGGAGCAGGAGTCACAACAGGAAATTACTACTACTCCGTTGACAAACCCTAGTGGACTGAAAAACCCCATGGAAAACCCTACAACATAGGAGAAAACACCTAGACAGGGGAACGAACATCAACTGACAACAAAGACAACAATGATACTCTAAGGGTCGGATAAATACTGATGGGCGAACAAAGCAAAAGGAAACCCAAACTTGGGCAAATGTGGTAACAGGAAACAAGTTTGCAGGAAAGGGTATGAATCTAAGCTATTACGCACCCACAATCCAATAAGGGCAGAAAATTGTAACCCTAGAAGAGGAAGACATTGTAGAGCAGCACCAAAAGTGGAGATGTGCTATAATCATGTACGTGGTGGGGAATTCCCCAACTATAAGAGCAGTTCAAAGGTTCTTGTTGACACAGGGGTAATTTGAACAAAAACCCCAAATCTTCTATCACAATGACGACTATTTCATCATCAAATTCCACACAATGGAGGATAGAGACAAGGTGCTATTAGCAGGACCAGGAACAATCAATAACCAAACAGTAATGGTGAAAGCATGGGCTCATAATTTCAACCTTGAGGAGGAAGTGTTGCGTACAGTGCCGATTTGGGTAAGATTTCAAAACCTCCCCTTAGTGTGTTGGGCTAAAAAAGCTTTGGGGAAAATATATAGTGGTCTAGGAACAACAATATATGCTGATGACTGTACAACTAGTTGTGCTCGGGTCTCTTATGCAAGGGTATCAGTAGACATGGATATCACTAAACCACTACCTAAAATATACAAGTACCAAAAGAGGGAATTATTGAACAAAAAGTGGAGTATGACTGGGAACCAGAGTATTTGTGAGAAGTGCCTACAAATAGGACATAACCGTGCTAATGAACATAGGGAAAAAGCAAAACCATCAGAGCAACCAAGAGTTAATGTTCCAGCATAAAGGAATAAACCACAAAGAGAGCAACAAGGTGAGAAAAACAAAGAGACTACAAACAACCAAAACACCAAAACAACACAACACCTTCGACAAATGCACCAAGGAGACAAAAGAAGACAGTACCATGGGTATAGACATAAATATCAACTAGGGGACTGAATACCAGTTAGGGGAAGCTACCTACAAAACCTCACAAACAGAACCAGGGAACTGTGAATACTGGAAACACCTTCCAAGTTCTTAATATGAACAACCACACAAATGGAGTGAATCAACAAGTGAAAAAGCAAAGTAGATGGCCTGAGCAGAGTAGCACCAGTGGGAAGTCATACCAAGAAGAATTCCCCCCCCCCCCCCCCCCTCCCCATTCCTAAATGAAGATCACCACATGGAATGTGAGGGGGATAAATAAAGTCTACAAGAAAAACGAGTTAAAGGAGTACATAAGAGCAAATAAAATAAATGTCCTGGCTATTATAGAGCATAAGACTCAGGAGAATAGAGCAAAAAAGACTATCAATAAAGTTGCACCAAGATGGGACTGGATATCAAATGCCACTCGAAGAACAAAAGGAAGAATTTGGTTGATTTAGGACACAAGGCAAGTGACAATCAAAGAAATACAAATGAACACACAGTTTATCATGGTGCAAATTACTGAACCAAGTGGAACACAAATAATGCTAGCAACTGCCTATGGCCTACATACAGTACATGATAGACAATCAATGTGGGAAGAGTTAAAGGAACTGACATGGATCCTGATGGGGGATTATAATGCAGTTCTAAATATAGAGGATAAAATATAGGGCAATGTTGTACAAAACAATGAAATAAAAGATTTCAGAGAATTCATCAATGATACAAGGATGACTGAACTGCCTACTGTGGAAAGGAAGTACACATGGACAAATAACTATGTGAGTAGCAAAATAGACAGAGCTTTGGTCAATACACAGTGGATGCTGAATATGCCACCTGTAGCTGTACACATCCTAGATCCTGCTTTTCAGATCATACACCTCTGAGCATGGAGGTAGGAGCTGCTGCAACACACAATGCCAAACCCTTCAAGTTTTTTAATTGCACTGCTGAACACCCAAAATTCCAAGAAGTAGTGACAACAAGATTGGGAAATAGTACAACAACTGCCAACATGAAGTAAATATGGCAAAAGTTGAAAGAGGTAAAAAAAGGGGCATAAAAGAGCTGAACACAAATGAATTCAAAGGAGTAACTGATAAAGTCAAAGAGGCTTGAGATGAAATGCAATAGATTCAAATACAAATGAGAACACCAAATCAACCTGCCAACATGTTTGAGGCTGAGAAGAGTTTGAAGCAGAAATTAGAAAAGTGAAGCAATATTGAAGAGAGCATCTATAGAAAGAAGTCAAGAGTTCAATGGCTCAAAGGGGGAGACTCAAATACAACTTATTTCTTTGCAAATGTCAAGAGCAGGAAAGCACAAAACCAAATACTTACCTTGGTGAATGCACAAGGAACAATTGTTCATTTTGAAGGAGAGATTGAACATGAGGTGCTGGGGTTCTACAAGTCACTCCTAGGCATAGCTAGCTCCTTCATACCAGCAATATAACAAGAAGTAATGGAGAATGGACCAAAACTTACCAGAGAACAACAACAAAGTTTGATCAAACCTTTCAATGCAGAGTATGTATACAAAGCACTGCAGGACATAGATGACATGAAAGTACCAGGAGTTGATGGTTGAACTCATGCTTTTTCAAGAAGGCCTGGCCTATAATTGGTTAAGAGGTAACAAATTCTATTCTGCAGTTTTTTTGACATATCTGATATGTTTAGAGCCATAAACTCCACCTCTATCACAATTATCCCAAAAGTAAAAAATCTCACATCCATTAGGCAGTATAGACCTATATCCTGCTGCACCTCCATATATAAAACCATATCTAAGATGTTAACTGCCAGACTTCAAAGGGTGATGGATAGTATAATTGATAGAGGACAAATAACTTTTGTGCCTGGTAGAGTAATACATGATAACATTATTCTAAGTCAGGAGCTATTAAAGGGTTATGGGAGTAAAGGAGTCTCACCTAGGTGCATGATCAAAATTGACATTCAAAAAGCCTATGATTCAGTTGAATGGGTATTTTTAGAGCAAATTCTTAATGGTTTACATTTCCCTAGAATTTTCACTAGATGGATTATGGTATGTGTGAAAACAGTGTCTTACTCAATAGTGATCAATGGGAATCCTACTCCACCTTTTGAAGCTAAGAGAGGAGTGAGACAGGGAGACCCCTTTGCAAACCTTTCTTTTTGTAATTGTTATGGAGTATTTGAGTAGGATCCTCAAACAGCTCAAAAACAACCGTGATTTTAATTTTCATCCTAGATGTGAGAAACTAAACCGGGTTCAACTAGGTTTTGCAGATGACTTACTGCTTTTCTATAAAGGTGATTTAGGGTCTGCAAAATTACTCTTTGAAGCTTTTCAATGGATTGATAGCCAACCAAGGCAAAAACTACATTTACTTTGGTTGGGGAGGGGGGGGGGGGGGGGGGGAGGGTGGAATATGATGAACAACATATATTATCCAGGCCTTGGGCTTCACCACTGGTACTCTACCCTTTAGATATCTAGGAGTACCCCTGGGCTCTAAGTGTTACACTTCGGAAATTTTCGGACTTATTGCCGTGTGGATAGGCTAATGTCAACTTAAGGTGATTATGAAACCCTTACGAGATTTAAGGAAGGTATTAGATAGCTTAAAGTGCGTACCATAAGATTTTGAATTCGTACGAATATGTGAAATTTAGTTCGTTGAAGGAAGTGAAATATAAGTCGTGTTCGGAAAGGTTTTGGCTATGATTGAGCTAATATTTATTTTGTGATGTCTTGAGGGGCTGATATAAAGCCTATTGTATGGTTAATGAAGTATTATGTAAGTGCCAAGAAGGTTCCACAAGGATTGGAAGTCAAACGAATCAACAAGAGAAAGTTTCGCATAGCTGGGAGTTATACGACCACTTATACGGTCCGTATAAGGAGGGTCTGTATAACATGGCCTTCACAGAAGAGGTCATTTGCTTTGTGGTGTTATACAATCACTTATACGGTCCATATAACATTATACGGTTCGTATAAAAAGGTCCGTATAACTTGACCTATATCAGAATGGGACTTTCCCATGGTGGTGTTATACGGTCCACTTATACGGACCGTATAAGTGGTCCGTATAAGTCTATCGGGCTGAAATTTTATGTTTTGTATAAATAGATGGCCTTTGTTTATTTATTTCATTTTTCATCTTCCATAAGTCTTGAGAGCCCAAAACCTTCTCCAAGCATATTCCACCCCAATCCAAGAGAAAACAAAGATCAAGAGGCAAGAATCAAAGTGTTCATGTGTTAGAAGGCTTCCTAGGGTTAGTAGACTACAAGAGATTCTTAGATATTGAGGCTAGGGTTTTCACCTAAGTTGATAGCTGCTCCAAAGCTCTTTCCCATGAGATAAAAGGTTAGTTTTCATGCTTATTTCATGTTATCATGAATGCTTGGTTGTTGAAGAACTTGGGTAGAAGAAGAAAGTAGAAAATGAGGGTTAAGTGTAAATTTTATGATGTTTTTGAGTAATAAGCTAACTTGAGTCATGATTCTTAGTATAATATGGATATAATCTTGTTATGGAAGGCAATAATAGTGATAAGGAAGCATTGTATGAAAATGTGTTAAAATGGGTGTGAGGTTGTTGGTATAAGTTGAACACAAGGATGAATTTTGAAGGCTTAATGGAATGTGATTACTTGATTTTGATATTGTGGATGTTATTGTGGTTATTGGGTGTTGTTTTGTAATATGATGGAAGTTGACGAAATAGGAGAAATGCTGCCCAATTTTCATTAGATCATGAATTATTCTAGTTTGAATTTAAGAGTATCATTAAGGCTTAACCATGGTATGAATCCTTCTAAATGTAGATTGTTCAAGCTTCGACGGTGAACGTTAAGTAGTTAAGAAGACAAAGAGGTATGTAAGGCTAACCCTTCTTTCATTAAGGCATGGTTCCTTTGCTATATACCCTTTCATGAGTTCCATAATGTCTTACAAATGGCTCTATCTCTAATATTACTAAAGCTCATGAACCTCGATACTTTCACGATTCTATTGCTTCCCTTGTATGATAGTTGATCCTCTAAGGGTAGATGTAACGAAACGATGCTGGTAGGGATGTTGATGGTACTTATGGACTCTTATGTATACGCGTCTAAGTATGTATGACTATTATGCAACACCGAGCTTATATGGCCGAGTATGATACCCGCGCACACCACTACAGTTGGGTACGGATAACACTGAGCCTTGGTAGGGCCAGGTATGTATAATCACTGAGCCTTGTCATGGCCAGGTATGTGAACCACCGAACCTTCATAGTCGGGTATGATATGGATACAAATACGGGTATATATATATATATATATATATATATATATATACATGAGTAAGCATTTGAAACGGTAGGCCCCTAAATAAATACGATGATGGCCAATAGAGGTACAGTGGCTCTATTACCTCTTGATTCTCCCATCTTATGCTAGTTCTTATACTAATTCTTATGTTGTCTCTTATGCTCATACTATGATGTTGATTATGCTTTACATACTCAGTACATTATTCGTACTAACGTCCTTTTGTTTGTGGAGGCTGCGTCATGCCAGCAGGTGGAGGGAAACAGGCTTGATCCATAGATTTTTTATTCAGTGACTGCATAGAGAAGCTCCATTTCATCCGGAGCTACAGCTTTTGGGTATTATTCTTTTGTGTACATACATATGGGCATGGCGGGGTCCTGTCCCGCCTATACGATGTTACATACTCTTCTTAGAGGCTCGTAGACAGTTGTGTATGGTTAGATGTCTTTAGCCTTGTCGGCTTATATTTTGTACATCATTTTGATAGCCTCGTCGGCTTGTGTATATGGATATGGGCATAGTTGTTGATGATGTTATGAATGTGTTGTTGCCCAATGAGATTAGCATTATTAATGTATAGAAGTTATGTGTAGGCCATGTGGTCCACCTAGATATGAATGTGAATGTACGTTAAGAGACGCCCGGGTGGGTTAGCACCGGGTGCCCGTCATGGCCCTCCGGTTAGGTTGTGACACTAAGAGACTCTCAATAGGACAGTGCCAACCTATAATTGAAAAAATGATTGGCAAAATCACCACATGGACAGCAAAATTCCTTTCATATTCAGGCAGAATACATCTGATAAAGAGTGTACTACAAGTAATACAGAACTTCTGGTCTCAAATATTTGTGCTACCAAAGAAAGTCTGCCAACAAATTGAAAGTGTTTGTAGAAAGTATCTATGGACAGGCAGTGCTGAACCCACAAAGAAAGCACTTGTAGCTTGGGAAATAATGTGTTTACCAATGACAGCAGGGGACCTGAATATTACTGATATCTTTGTGTGGAATAGAGCTGCTATACTCAAACACTTATGGAACTTATGTAAAAAGAAAGACAAGCTCTGGATTCAGTGGTGCACATATACTACATCAAAAAGAATGAAATCTGGGACACCACAGCACAACAAGCATCTTGGATCATAAGGAAGATTTTTAAAGCATAGAAATATTTGGAAGAAGCGGGAATCTCAAGAGCAAAATTTGCACAGTCTATAGACTTCTCAATCAGGAAGACATACAAGAGATTAAGAGGAGATTTCCCCAAGGTACAATGGCACAAAGTGATTTCCAATAATCAAGGATATCCAAGATGGGTGTTTATTCACTACGTGGCAATAAAAGGAAGACTTGCAACAAAGGACAGGCTCGCCAAGTGGAAGATCAACTGCAATCTAACATGCCCCTTATGTGAATCAAGCCCAGAAACATTCAGCACCTTTTCTTTCAATGCCCAGTGTCAAAAAGTATGTGGGAGAAAATACTAAGATGGCAGAACATACAGAGGAATTAAATACTAAGATGGCAGAACATACAGAGGAATGCACTCAGTTGGGAGCAGGAATAGAGGTGGACAAGACAACATGCCAGTGGAGCTAGTGCAAAGGCAGAAATATATAGAATGGCACTCTCAGGATGTGTTTACTATCTATGGCAAGAAAGGAACCAGAGGGTGTTTCAAAGCAAACGCAAGCCAGAGAAGGTTATAATTCAGATATTGATACAAGACATACACTGCAAAGGTGGGAAGCAAGCAAAAATAGCAAAACAGCTGCAAAACATGAATTTTTATCCATAGATTCAGCTAAGTAGCATTCAAGTGTTTTCTTTGCATTGAGTGATTTGTAGAATGGTTTGATATGATGTACTAGAAGTTGGGGCTTATGTCCAACTCTAGAGGGTTATGGTCCTAAAACTATGCATTCATTCTATCCCTGGTAATAAAAATGTTAGTTACCAAATATATATTTTATATATATATATATATATATTTTATTATTTATTTATTTATTTATTTATTTATTTATTTATTTATTTTTCTTTTAGAATTTTACACTATTAATCCATATTACCTTGTTATAGTAGTTCGAATTAATATCTAAAACTATGTATTCATTCTATCCCTGGTAACAAAAATGTTAGTTACCAATATATATATATATATATTTAAGAATTTTACACTATTTAATCCATATTGCCTTGTTATAGTAGGTAGAGTTAATATCTAAAACTCTCTCTAAATTATTTACTTATTTTATTACTTAAATTATGTGGTGTTGTTGTTACTCCTCTGAATTACAGTATTTTATTTCTATCAATGCCACTCGGCATTATATGAATGTTTTAGATACAAAATGTTATAGTTCAAACGATGACGACTATTAAACTTACAAAACGTAGATAGTTTTGGAAGTGTATGTGTTAACAGGCCTTAACATTCAAACTAGTTAGACAACTACTTTTATCATTTATTGGTTTGAACATTGGTGCAAGCAAGCAACCATCTTTGGCACAATCATCTTAACCTTTTATTTGTGTTATTAATGACTAATTCATCACTCTAGCTGGTGAGACAGTGCCGTGCTGCTAGCGTAGTCAATCCTTGGTATTTCCATTTGGTGTATACTGGATGGAACTTACTTTCTTACACATGAATGACACAAACACATGCTGATTATTTTTTAATAATGTGGTATATAATGATAGTATTTTCTTACTTGAAAAGCACATAAACGCGTTAGCAAGCTGCCAATTTTTTTCTTTTACAATCTCCATTGACTCAAATGAATAAGCGTAAAATTATTTACACAGTCAGGTTATTTAAAGGCCCATTGTGATTAAATATGCACGCTAAGAATTTATGTTGTCATACTATTAGTATAAAATCTAAATTCCTTCTTAATTCCGAGAGTGGCTTTAGTACTGGTTGGGTAGAAAGCTTATTGTATGAGAGATTCTACTTCATCGTGCCCGATCAACTTGACTTTTTCTGCCTTGGGACTCTCACTTCATTACGTTCTTTTTCATACCGTCGCTTGAAGGTAGAAACTTAGTCACATACGCCGCTTCTATCAAATCAAATACTTTAATCATGACAGTTACAAATTATACTGAGAATATACAGTTAATCATAATTAAGTGGTGAACGTATGTACAAAAGACACATATTTTATATTTATTAATTTAGTGTAAATATCGTGTCCGAGGAAAATTTTAGCTATCCAAGCAATATAATTAAGTTAAATCTTATTGGATGAGGAAGACCACATGGCCATTAAACAAAGTAATGGTTGGTCTTTTTCTTCCTAATAAACTAATCTTTCTCTGGTATTCTTTAGTCGATCCATCTAACTAACCTGAGTCCGCGACTTTTCTAGCACAAAAAAAAAAGTTGAATCAAACTAGTACAAAAAAAAAAAAACATTAATAGGTTTCACGCACGAAATTCATGTGTGAAAGGACCAAACTGCACAAATGCAACTTGGGCCTTTCACGCACTAATTTCGTGCGTGAAAGGACCAACTTGCAAAAATGCAATCTGGGTCTTTCACGCACGAATTCAGGAGGCCTAACATCTTAAAGTGTCAGGAAAATTAACCTTTCACGCACAGAAACTGTGCGCGAAAGGCTTTTATCCTTTCACGCACTAATTTCGTGTGTGAAAAGGCCTCCCTCCCCTAACACCTTGATTTGACAATGCATTATTTGATCGTGTTAACACGACTTGTATTGCGCACCATTTTAATGCGCAATGTAACACCACACATGACAATTTCAGGAATCTATGACACATAAAGCCTTGATTTGACAATACGTGACAGCCTGCAGGGTCGTGATGATGCATTTGTCTTCACAAGAGAAGATGATGATAGTCGCCAAAAAACCTGGATTGAACCAAAGGATCTCAACAAAGATCGATGCTACCTTGCAAAGGGAATGTTGTTCGCATCCAAAAAGGCGTTGCAACGGGCTGTCAAAATTTATTGTTTTAAGGACATGAGGGAGTTTAAGGTTGATCAGTCAAACACAAAGATATGGAGACTAGTTTGTAAAAGACGGTATCAAGGCTGTGAGTGGTTGCTTCGGGGAATTGTTAAGCCTGATGGTATGTGGGCTATCACAAAATTCCATGAAAGACACACTTGTGATATGGAAGAAAATCGAGCAGATCATTTTAATTTAGATACAAACATGATTGCTCAAGTATTACTTAAAGACGTTGCTGAAACGCCAAGGTAACTTATCCTACCTAGTACATTATATGTCTTATATCGATTAAAAGATCATTACTAAATGTTGTTTGTTTAAACTTGTGCAGGATCCCCATCAAAGATTGTATTCGAAACGTTCAAACCGTATATAGTAAAACTATAAGCAACAGAAAGGGATTTCTCGGGCGTAGACGCGCTTTTGAGATGGTCTTTGGAAATTGGCATACTTCTTTTCAATCGCTGCCAAGGTATATGGCAGCTCTACAACATTTTAATAATGGTACTGTTGTAGAGTGGCCGCTTATAGAGGGTAAAATCTTCAACTTCGTATTTTGGACATTCAAACCATGCATTGATGGTTTTGCTCACTGCCGACCAGTGATATCCATAGATGGTACGCATGTATATGGTGCCTACGACATCAAGCTCCTAATTGCAATAGGAATGGATGCCAATGGGTCAATATTTCTTCTTGCTTTCGCAATTGCCACTAACGAGAGAACCGACACATGGGGGATCTTTTTGACCCATTTGAAAACTCATGTTATTAAGGATCGTACCGGCATATGCGTGTTGTCTGATCGTCATAAAGGCATATTGCACAATATGGATAATTTACCGGGGTGGCAGCCTCCCTTGGTTTACCATCGCTATTGTTTAAGGCACTTGAAGGCAAATTTGCAATCAACGTTTCACAATGGCACTCTAAACAAATTGATGTGGGGGGCTGCGATAGAGCATAAACAACGAAAATGGGCTGCAAAAATGGATCTGATCAGGGCAGTGAGTGAACCCGCATATGTTTGGTTGATGAAGCTGGAAGTTGAAAAATGGACGTTTCGTGCTGATGGAGGCAAAAGATGGGGCATGCTCACAACAAACAGCTCAGAGTCTTTCAATAGCTTGCTGAAATCTGCTCGAGGACTACCTGTCACCGCAATGGTGAGAATGACTTTCAAGCAGGTTGTGGAGCAATTTGTTGTTAGGACAAGGCAGGCTAGAGCGATATTAGCCAACGGCGGGACATGGATACCAAAGCCCTTCAAAAATATGGAGCATTATAGAAAAAAAGTGAGCATCACCAAATGACCGAGTATGACCCAATTCAACATGTGTATGAAGTTAGGACGGGTTATCACAACGGTAAGGGTGGAAACGTGCATACCATTTATGAGGCAACAAGAACATGCACTTGCGGTAAGTGGCAAACGTACCACATGTCGTGTTCTCATGCTGTCAAGTGCTTTGAGAGAATGAGAAAAACGGTAACAAGTAATGTGGCGGGGGAATACAAGGTCCACAATTACCTTAGAGCATATTCCGGTCAATTCCACCCACTTGGTAATGAAGCTTATTGGCCAAACGAGCCATTTTCGATGGTTGCTAACAAGGATTACATCAGGAAATTGGGCACTAACTCACGGAGTTGTAGACCCAATCAAATGGATGTTAGTGAAAGAACTTATTCTCGCAAGTGCTCTACATGTAAGCAATATGGCCATGACAAGCGTTTGTGTGGGCAACAAGGCCGTGGTAGTACAAGCACGTCTCGAAGTAATAGAGCCTCTAGAACTTGAAGATTGTATTATTATTGTAATTTATTATTGTATTGTTTTGAATTAGTATTGTAATTAAATGGAATGAATTATTTTTTAATTAGTATAAACCTCTCGTATTGGATGAATTATTATTAAATCAAATATTTATATTTGTACATTCAAATATAATAAAACACTTAAATCAAAACCCTATAAATATGACAAGTTTCAAAACTTACTTCGGAGCACTTTAGAACTCCTAAAACGACGATCTAAACGTTTAGGTGGACTTGATGTAATGAGCCGACATTATTGTACGCAAAAAAAGATATTAAGTTTTATATAAAATATTGATATTTTGGGGTTGTGAAACATGACTAATCTTTGCTCAAAGTATGGAAAAAAATGTGATTTGAAAGGTAACACCAAAAAAAAAAAAAAAAACAGAAGAGCTGCTTCACGCACGAAATTCGGGCGTGAAATCTATTAATGTGTTTTTTTTTTTTTTATATTAGTTTGGTTTAATTTTTTTTTTTTTTATGCTAGAAAAGTCACGGATACAACTAACCTGGAACGTTTGATTCAGTCAATTAAAAAATAGTTCTATTTTCTTTTCAAATCTTCAGCCAATTCTTTGCCATTGGGTCGTCTGCATCCTTTCACATCATCTTTCTTTGACTGAAAAGTATTCTTTGTTTCTTTTTCTCTTGTTCTTTCTGTGAGTTCTTCTTTCTTCCCCACCCTGCCCCACAACCCACTGAATTGATTAGTAACAACGAACCAAAAAAGGTGTTAAAGAAATATAAACAAATAGGTGAGTTGATGTGCCCATTATAATCTTCTTTTTTTCTTGGTGGACTGGAAAAGAAGTAGGAATATTAAAAAAACTCATAAGCTACATTACTTATATCAACCAGAAGTAGTGAAACTCCATTTTCTTGGTTGCCTATATCCAAAATAAGTGACTCTTTGATCAAAATAAGCTATTATTTCAATCAATTCATTAAAATAATATATTTTTTTGAAAATTTACAAAACTAGAATAAACGTATTTCATAGTAACCTATTAGACATTATTTTATTCAAAAAATTCAACGGGCAAAAAAATTAAAGGTTAACGGTGTTAAAGGATAATTTGTTGTTGTGAGTAACGTTTTATGGTTAATACGTTACTGTGAGTAACGACTCTAAAGAATACAAAATCTGACATTGATTGATCTTAAAGTCGTAACTCAGAGTTACAACTTCAGGCTAAAACGTAACTGACAGTAACGTTTCTACAGAATCCAGGCACAAGAAGTTAAATCCTGCAAAGAATTCTTCAAATTACGAACCCTTCTGATCGATGTATTATAAAACTTTCCCAACAATATTGATTACCCTTAAAAAAAAGTATCGATTAGCCTTACAAAAAGATACTGATTAGCCTTAAAAAAATTGATTAGGATTAAAAAATATTGATTAGCCTTATAAAAAAAAAAGTATTGATTAGCTAAATAAAGTAGCACTTTTTCAATTTCAAAACAACACCAGCAGTGGGAAATTATATGAACAAAAGTTGGTTAATTCTCCCTTTCAACATTTTCTTATACATTTTAAAGTGCAAGATGGTTAAGACCCAAAAGAAATTAAAGATACAATGTCTTAAGTTTACAACAATAACTACTAGTAATTAATGCTTATATATCACAGTCTTTTCATATATGAAAATTAAGAAGCAACCATCTTTCATATCTACTACTTAACGAAAAATACTCTATCTTCTAGAAGCAAAACAACAGTTAAATTTGGTCTCTCAATTCACTTCGCTGAAACTAAATTTGTATAAAGCAAAACGGTAGCTAAGAATGGTTTCGATCAAGTTGTAGACTAAGAGACTTTAGTGAATCATATATACTCCATAAAATAAAGTACTCAAATCAGCTAGGATAAAATAAAGAACTCAAATCAGTGGAACAATTAAACCATTAATTAACCATAAAATGTTACTCACAGTAACATATTAACCATAAAACGTTACTCACAGTAACGAATTACTCTTTAATACTGTTAACCTTTAACCTTTTTGAATAAAATAATGCATAATACGTTACTGCAGAATACGTTTATTCTACTTCTGTAAATTTTCAAAGAATATATTATTTTGGTGAATTGGTTGAAATAATGGCTTACTTTGGTAAAAAATTCCAAAATAAGCATATTTTCGCCATGTTTGTGGTTGTGACCATCATTAGCCAGCAACTTTGTGCATTTAGTTCTCTCTCTCTCTCTCTCTAGATGTGTCAAATATATGCTTTATTAGTTTCACAAATATTTGCAATCTTCAATACTAAAGTTGGAGGGAGTAAATACAACTCCCACGAGTGAGAAAATATTGCTTACTTCGTTATACGATGGGTTAGTTGACTAGACTACAACAACAACAACATACCAGTGAAATCTCACAATGTGAGTCTGGGGAGGATAAAGTGTACGCAGACCTTACCCCCACCTTGAGAGGTAGGGAGGCTATTTCCGGAAGATCCTCAGCTCAAGAGAAAACAAGACAAAAGAGTCAAATACGGACAAACATATCAGGATAATGAGAAAAATAAGAAATAACAAGAGCGAAGAGCCAACAAATATAAGCAAAAATCAAAGGGCAATAAACGAAAAAGCAAAACTACGAACACTAGTGCAAGAGAATAAGTGAGACTACCTACTAGCCTTACTAGCCTTCTATCCTAATCTAAGTCTTCCACAACCTCTTATCTAAGGTCATGTCCTCAGTAAGCTAAAACTGCGCCATGTCCTGTCTAATCACCTCTCCCCAATACTTTTTTGGCCTACCTCTACCTCTCCTGAGACCGTCCATAGCCAACCTCTCACCCCTCCGCATTGGGGTATTTGTGTCTCTCCTCTTCACATGCCCAAACCATCTCAGTCTCGCTTCCCGCATCTTGTCCTCCACCGATGCCACTCCCACTTTGTCCCGGCTGTCTTCATTCCTAATCCTATCTTTCCTAGTGTGCCCACACATCCACCGCAACATTCTCATTTCCCCGACTTTCATCTTCTGCACATGAGAGTTCTTGACTGGCCAACATTCTGCCCTATACAACAAAGTCGGTCTAACCACCACTTTGTAGAACTTGCCCTTAAGTTTTGGTGGCACTTTCTTGTCACATAACACTCCAGAAGCGAGCCTTCATTTCATCCACCCTGCACCAACACAATGAGTGACATCATCGTCGATATCCCCATTTCCTTGTATAATAGACCCAAGGTACTTGAAACTTTCTTTCTTTTGAACGGCCTGAGTACCAAGTCTCACTTCCACGTCAGCCTCATTTGGTACACCACTGAACTTGCACTCTATGTACTCCGTCTTAGTCCTACTCAGCTTGAATCCTTTAGACTCCAACGTCTGCCTCCAACCCTCTAGCTTAGTGTTAACTCCGCTACGAGTCTCGTCAATTAAGACTATGTCATCCGCCAAAAACATACACCATGGCACCTCACCTTGAATTTGTCGCGTCAATCCATCGATTACCAAGGCAAATAAAAACAGGCTAAGAGCTGATCCCTGATGCAAACCATCAGAACTGGGAAGTGCTCCGAGTCTCCTCCTACTGTCCTTACCCTGGTCTTGGCTCCATCATACATGTCCTTGATCGCTCTAATGTATGCCACAGGTAAACCTTTAGCCTCCAAGCATCTCCATAAAACCTCTCTTGGCACTCTGTCGTAAGCCTTCTCTAGATCGATGAATACCATGTGCAAGTCCCTCTTCCGCTCCTTAAACTGCTCCACCAATCTCCTAATAATATGAATGGCTTCTGTAGTAGAGCGCCCTAGCATGAATCCAAACTAGTTCTCTGAAATAGACACGCTTCGCCTCACCCTCGTCTCTACTACCCTTTCCCACACTTTCATAGTGTGTCTTAGCATCTTGATACCTCTATAGTTGTTGCAACTCTGAATGTCGCCCTTGTTCTTGTACAAAGGAATCATTGTAATCCACCTCCATTCTTCGGGCATCTTTGCCGTCTTGAAAATGACATTAAACAGCCCAGTCAGCCACTCCAAGCCTGCCCTGCCTGCACACTTCCAAAATTCCCCAGGAATCTCCTCAGGTCCGGTCGCTCTTCCTCTGCGCATCCTACAAACAGTACCCTTAACCTCATCAATCCTTATACTCCTACAATACCCAAAATCGCGATGTTTCTCAGAGTACTCCAACTCTCCCAACACAATGTCGTTGTCCCCTTCTTCGTTCAAGAGTTTATGGAAGTACGATTGCCATCTCCGTCTAAAGAGAGCTACCTCCACCAACACTTTTCCATTCTCATCCTTGATGCACTTCACTTGATCCAGATCGCGTGCCTTCCTTTCTCTCGCCTTAGCCAGCCCGAACAACTTCTTATCCCCGCCTCTGTCCTCTAATTCTACATAAAGGCGTTCAAAAGCTGTTGTTTTTGCTGCCGAAACCGTCAACTTCGCTTCCTTTCTTGCCATTTTATACTTTTCCCTATTCGTCCGCTTCTCTTCATCATCCTTGTTGTCTGCCAGCTTCGCATATGCCTGCTTCTTTGCTTCCACCTTCCCTTGGACTGCTCCATTCCACCACCAATCCCCTCGGTGCCCACCACGGCGACCTCTCGAGACCCCCAGAACATCTCTAGCTGCTTCTCTAATGCAACTGGTCGTCCTATCCCACATACTGGTCGCGTCTCCTCTACTCTCCCACCCCCCCACCCCCCCCAAAGCCATCAATTTCTCCCTTGTCTCTTGGGCTCTAGACTATATAAGAATTTTCCATGCTCAATTCGACATTTTTGGTCTAGAAGAAACATAAATAGATTATTGAACAACCCTAGTAGCGTATATTGATTTAATCGTTTCAGCAAATTATTCCTTTGATTTGTTTGTTAGCCAGAGAATAATATCCTCCATGCAATAGTAATTCTAATATAAACTAGATGATGAAAGCCCGTGCTAGCACGGGCCTAACAAAAAAAATAGTACCACACTTTTTTTTTAGTCTGTCTAAAAAAGAATGATATATTTTTATGTTTAGAAATCATTTAACTTGAAATTTCCCGTTTTACCTTTAATGAAATGGTTTAAATCCACACAAATATCTATGACTTGTTTTAGACTACGAGTTTCAAAGATCTTTCCTTTCTTTTTTAAACTTCGTGCTTAGTCAAACTATGTCACATAAATTAGGACAAGGGAGTACCTTTTAGTAACATAATTATGGAATTTTTATTATAGAAAGTATTATAATTCAATTAATTGACAATATCAATAAATTATTTTATTTAGTCCGCTTCTTCCATATATGACTTTCCTGGTTTGGTTCTCCAATTGAAAGATTTGAAATACACCTTCTTCTACCGAGTTTCATGTCATGATCTCTTTATACTCAACAACACTGAAAAGCGCTTTCATGCGTTAGCATCTGTTGTAGTCTTTAATTTTTAAGTATAAACCATCTTCATCATTTTAAGAAAATATGTGTATACGTTTCTTGACCGTTTATATTTCGCCCTTTTGATGTTATTCTTCATTATTTGTGTGAGATGTATGTGTCTAAAATTAGTGCAATTTTATCCTTACCTAAAGGTATAAGTTTTAAATATTTTGATTTTATGACTTCTTTAGCGGTTTTTGTGTTCAATTTAAATCGTTATTTCTGTTTTCTTGAATTTCTCTTCTTTAAATTATCTCTAAGCATACCATTACCATTTTCTGAACTTATTATCATTATTTAAATGTCATTTTTTTTCAATTGTCTCCTATTTCTTCACGTGGACCCCACCCTAATTTTTATTTTTTTTTGCAACTGTTTGCTACTTCTTCACGTGGACCCCACCTTAATTTTTTTTGTTTCTTTTTGCAATTGTCTCCAACTTCTTCACGTGGACCCCACCTTAATTTTTTTTTAATAACTATTATAGAAGAGTGGGTGGACGACGATCCCATGCCCAAAACCACTCTTCTATAATAGTAGAAAGTTATCATGGTAGTTCGCTATTTACCCTAGACACTAGTTAGATATAGGGGTGATACAAATTTAGTTATCTTATCTTCCTTTTTTTTAATTTAATAAGTTTTATTATACTAGATATATGGGTGAAAATCATTTTCATCCCCCAAGTTTGACTTAAAAATCAAACACATCCCCCTAGTTTGAACAATTGATATCATCCCCATCTCAACTACCGACCATTGATCGATAATTGACCCGTCATAAAAAGGGTAAAATATAATTTACTAATATTTCAATTTAATAAATCCCCTTAATTAATCATATACATTTTTTTTCCTCATAATTATCATTTCTTCAAATTGGATTTGGCAAAAATGGATTATTTTATAACCAAACACTGATTTGAAATTTTTTTGGAACAAATATTCTGAAAAAAATATTATTCATGACCAAAGGCTACAAATAACATTAGTCAACGTGAGCTCTTTTTTTAAACATGAGTAGTCAACGTGAACTCATGAACTAGAAATGATAATTATGAAAAGAATGTATATGGTTAATTAAGGGCATTTATTAAATTCAAATATTAGTAAATTATATTTGAGCCCTTTAATGACCGCACAACTATCGGTTAACTTACCATTCAATGGCTGAAAGTTGAGATGGGGATGAAAATGTCAATTGTTCAAACCTGAAGGATGTGTTTGATTTTTAAGCTAAACTTAGGGGATGAAAATGATTTTCACCCCTAGATATATACATACTCACCTATTATTTATACTAAATCATGATAATTCATATGGTTTAGCGATAAACATCAAATTTACATACGTTTTTTCGATTCAATATCTCTTTATTTATTCTCGCCTCAATTTATTAACCATCATGCTAGACTAACAACTTCCATTCAATATCTCCTTTGGTTTATAGTAAAAATATGAAAATGTCCACTGACGTGATCTCTTGTTTAACGACTTTATTCCGTGGTTAAGATACATTTGTATTAACTAATTATGACTAACAAAGGTCATAATTAAGATACCAGTACTCTAACTTTCAAAAATACTTATCACTATGTAAACAAATTATATACTAACAATTATTTATTTATAGATAACGTTCAGGATCAGTAACTTAAAGAATAAAGTGATGTAATTTTTTACTTTTAGATTCCTTCTAGTCTGACCAGAGGACCTGATCAAACATGTTACTTATATAATTGACCTGAGGAAAATGAAAAACCAATTTGGCAATAACATTGAAGTATTTTGAGAGTTAGTAGATTTTCATAGTGAAACCACTATCTGAACAAGTTAGTGATTTCCAACAGGGGTTAGAAATGCAGACCTGATCATAGCAGCTCTGTATTTTCCATGCATGCAATATTCAAATTGGCGAAATTCTCCCAAGATATCCAAAGCTGCACTAAATTCGATTATAAGCTCAAAATCTGGTGCTGTTCAATAATACATCTGGTTCAAATGGATTATTCCTCTCGTTTCATTTTATGTGGCGTTATTTCTATTTTGATACACTCCAAAAAGATTGGCACGCTTTTAATAGCTCAAATCTTCGTAATTATAACATTCCTATTTAATTTGCCCTTAATAACATATCGTAGGAGTAGATATGACATATTGAAAACCAGTAAATGCTAAGGGTACTTTTGGTGTCTTATTTCTTTTTAAATTAAAACATAACCTATAAAATGAATGGATCACAGGTTTTGAATCCATCATGATTCAAATATTTTTGACACAAGGATAGTCCTTTGGTTACCTGAAGTAGTCACTAGTCAGGACTTATAAGAATTAAAGTTTACATGGGAAAATAAAATTGTAGACATAAGGAGGAAGTGTTTAAGGTTCAGGTTCCGCCGAAACCAATAACTTTGGTCCAACTCCGTATTTGTCTTAAGAAATTCATTTAATATGTCTAAATTATTATTTAGAACGTAATAACTTAAAGGGTAAACATCCCGAACTCGTAAGCTTCAGGCTCTGCCTCCATCTAGAAATTTACTTACAGTCCAATTTGAGCTCTAATCCAGGAAAGTGCAGCTTGGCAATCAGGATAAGAGGAGATATCCTGGGCATTGATATTCCAAAAGCTTCTGTCGTGTCCATATGTTTAGCTTCGATACCTGGGGGAAGTTCCCAATCAAAGCTGTGAAGAAGTTGAGCTAAAGCTAGCTCAATATTCACGCTAGCAAATGAAATACCAGGGAAAATTCTTCTACCAACGCCAATTGGTATAAGCTCAAAATCTTGCCCTTTAAAATCAATGTCTTTACGAATAAATCTATCAGGATTAAATACATCAGGATTTTTCCAAATATCTGGATCCCTTCCTATAGCCCACGCGTTGATTAAAAACCTTGTTTTGGGAGGAATAGTATATCCCTCTATGGTAATTTCTGCAGTGGACTCTCTTGGAATTAGTAATGGACCAAGAGGACGCAACCGAAAGACTTCTTTTATGATAGCTTTGATGTAGTTCAATTGAGGCAAATGGCTTCCTGACACAAAGCTTCTATCGCCCTCAACATTTCTCACTTCTGTTTGTGCTATTTCCATTGCTTTTGGATTCATCAACAGCTCTGCCATTGCCCAATCCAATGTAATGAATGTTGAATCAGTTCCTGCAGCAAACATGTCCTGCAATTGCAGTAACAAAAGTTATGTTGCTTGTGTCTTGAATTCAGTAAATTTTAATTATGTCAGATTTTCTAGTAGGTTCGAAAAACTCATTGTCCCTGTAATTAATTTGTTCGGGAATCCTATTGTCCTTGTAGGTTTAGGAACTACTAGGAATTTATATAAAGGGGTTATAAGTGCAGATTCTTTGTTATTATTCTTCTACTTTATAGTGGAAAACTCTCTCTGTCTCTGCCACGAGGACCTACCTTTGACCGAACCTCGTTAAATCCTTGTGTTATTTTCCTTCTCTATTTGTTTTGTGTGTGATTGTGTGCTAGTTAACCTAAGATCTTATGCAATAAGTTACAACTTGAGTTTTTTCTCTCTTACAGATAGCTGAACCTAAAGCTACTAAAGCATGAATCTATGAAAACAATACTAAACATGAATCTATGAAAACGATACTAAGGACTTTCCTATGTGTTTTTAAAGAAATCCATTTTCACTTACCGAGATGACTGCTTTAACATTTTCCATTGTAATAGGTGCTTCAAGATCTGCTTTCTGCTGTACTTCAAGTAAAACATCGACAATATCCTTATGATCTTTCTCATTTCCAGATCTAATGTGATTCTCCACTATCTCATCAAGAAGCTGATCAAAGCGACTGGAGGTGTCTTCTAGTCTCGATTTCAATCCTGTTAGTCTCTGTATAATACATTCAATCAAAGGAAAGAAATCTCCAATGCTTAATCCGCCGAGAAGTTCCTGGAATTCATCAAGCAACTTATGAAACCCGTGACGTTCATAATCTCCACCTTCTGTGAAAATCTTCCCAAAAGCAACACGACAAATGACATTGTTTGCATACAGAGCTAGTATTTTACTTAAGTTTGTGGTGCCAGGGTATGATTCTGTAATCCGATGTACAAGACGAGCAACTTCCTCTTCTCTAATGAGAGAAAAGGATTGCACTCGCTTTGTGCTAAGTAGCTCGAGTATGCAAATTTTACGCATCTGTCTCCAGTAAGAACCACATGGTGCAAAGCCAATGTCAGTGCCAATTGTATAATAGTTGTTTGGCTGAATATATCTGAGGCCGAGTTGCGAAAGCAAGATCATGAGTCCTGATTACTTCTTTTGTTATGCTTGCAGATGACACTACTATTGTTGGTATTTCGCCGAGTTTTAGGTACATGATTGGGCCTAAATTCTTTGCAAGGCAGTGCAGGGACTTGTGAGGTGCATTTCCTAGTTGATGAAGGTTGCCAATAATGGGTAACTTTGGAGGGCTTGGGGGGAGTTTGGTATATCTTTTCTTGTTTTTATTAAAGAGGAACCTCAGAACAAGTAGCAGGAAGATTGATGCTAAGACTAATGGTTGAAAGTTTGCCTCAGGCTGTTGGAGAAAAGACATTGAAGCTTCAGAAAAGTTTACAGTTGATTTTCATTTGTTCTGTCATACTCTTATATAACCTGAGTGGCCAAACTTTAAAAATCTGTTTATTTTAAAAAGTATTTTATTGTTAATGAAGGAAAACACACAATTCACAAGAACATGCAGTTCTTTCAAGATTCTCCAATATTTATTTCACTAGTCGACAGTCTAATCACATGTATAAAACACTAACTATACTGTATAAATTCACAGCCTAAGTCGTACGTAAGTTACAGAGAACAAGATTGCTCCATGAACAACGCAGGAATCTTCCACGGAAGTTTTTTGCCACAAAGAAGAGAGTTTTTTTCTTGTAGGCGTTAGAGGGGGAAAAAGTGTGTGTTTCTTCTACAGAAACGTTCTTATATCATTTCAATCCTGAAAGTAGGGTTGTTCACGGTTTTGGTTAAAACCAAAATCAAACCGAAAATTTAACCAAACCGAATAAAAAACCCGACATTTGATTTGGTTTGGTTTTAAATTTTAAAAACCGATAATATTTGGTTTGGTTATGGTTCTATTAAAAAATAACCGAATAAATAACCGAACCAAACCGATAAATTATATACATAAATTTTATAATTATTTATATGTATAATATTAGTTTTTCATAAATAATTATAAATATTTTATACCTTTTAATCATTAATTTGATTTTTGGTCTACTTATTTCACATGATTGTTTAAGGAGAAAAGAACAACTCTGTAGTCGAGACCCTAGCCTTGGGGATAGGGTCTGAAGTTTTGGATCATTACACAAAGTTTTTTTTAATAAAATGGGAGAATTGAGGGCAAAATGCAAGTACTGCCCCAAAGTTTAGGATCATTACACAAAGTTTTTTTATTTCATATATTTTAATTTTAATTTTAGGTAGTCCTTATGTTTAATTTATAATATGTATGTTTGTAATAACAACTAAAAGCTCTTACGCTCTACTTTATTTCTAGGTATGTGTATTAAGATGACAAAAATGGTGCAGTCACTACTAAGTTAGTTTTTAGCTTTTATATGTAATAGTTTAGCAACTTTGGATAACTTGAGTGCTACACTACCACTAATAGTGAAAATGTTTCTATGATGTATGTTTCACCTTAAACTATAAATAAAAGTTATCGTTTGAACCAAAAAAAGACATGTCTTTTTCAACTTTTTAATGTTTTACTGATAAGTCTCATGGCTGCTAGTCATAAACCG
Source organism: Lycium barbarum (assembly GCF_019175385.1). Classification (NCBI taxonomy): domain Eukaryota; kingdom Viridiplantae; phylum Streptophyta; class Magnoliopsida; order Solanales; family Solanaceae; genus Lycium; species Lycium barbarum. The sequence continues at coordinate 160,120,927 of NC_083337.1, read as the reverse complement.
AAAAATTAAACCAAACCGACAATAACCAAACCGGTGGTTATTATTTTATTTGGTTTGATTATGGTTTTAGACATTTAAAAACCGACTAAATTGGTTTGGTTATGATTTTAATCAATAACCGAACCAAACCGAACCATGAACACCCCTACCTGAAAGGATACAACTGATCAATAAAATTCCTAACAGTTGTGTCTTTTCTCTTTATTTATTTAATAATAGTGTATAACTCATTATATATTTACTTATATGGACATGAATCCGGGTTGACCCACATGGGTGGCCCGAATCCAATTGCCAACAATTAAGAATACTTTCTGAAAAAGTATGTTTGGAGAATAACAGTTTGTGATTGACTAATCATGTTTGGAGAATAACAGTTTGTGATTGATCAATCAATTCAGAAAGTATTTTGACCAATGTTAGAGCAGCAATTTGTGCTTGATCAACATCCCAAAAATACATCAGGGAAAGGTTAATTTTTTCAGCTGCTTGAAGACAACTTCTCCCTAAAAACTTGGCCGAACGCCTCTAACTCTCTAAGAATAAGTAATTTTTCGAATAAAACTAAGAAAACGGTTTTGGCTTCTCCAAAGTTAGGTCAAACAAACTGATAATTAGCTTGCACAGTTAATTGGACCTTGAGTCTGACTTCTTCACTGGTGATATCGATGCCAAACACATGCATGTATTGATAAATGTGATGCTCAGTCCACTAATAATCTCCTTCTTGGCATCTTCAAAATCGGTGTTTTAAAAGGTGTTTTCGGCGCGAGCCCCCAGGCTAGCCCTGGGGCGAGGAGAATAAAAAACGCATCAAGGTGTACAGGCGAGGTGTAAGTATCTTGAAGCGTAAGCTTCAACCTTCAGGGTGTTCGCCTAGGCGTAAGCCCCAACATTTGGGGTGTTCATTTGGGGCGTAAGCCTCAGGAACTTTTACAAATATGAGCCAAAATTGCTTAATATTTTTGAAAAAAAAATAATTAAATATCCAGTAATTAACTCATAGTAAATTCTCAAACTAAATATCTCAAAAAGTCAAAAGTTTTTTATAATCGTTTATCCTAATTTCATAAGCTTTTCTCATTGTTGTTTACGAAGTAACATATACACTTTATACCTTTATGTGCAAAGTAAACTACAAAGCAAATAGTTTTGTCCTCCAATTCTTACTATCTTTCATGTTTTCATTTTCCTTCTTTATGCTTTATTTTCTTCAAGATTTTCTTAGCATTCTTCAATTTATGTTTTTCAAGATAGTTTTTAATTTTAGAATTTCTTTTGATATCACTGAGTTTAGATAATGTTTTGAAGACTCTACTCCGACTATTTGTATTATAATGAGTATTAATTTGTATCTAGTTTTAGGTTTTAAAATAATAACTTTATATTATTGTCAATTTTATCTTTAAGTTATTAGGATAGAGTATCGTTTTGTCAACTCTAATTATGTTTCATCATAGTCATGTTATTGTGTAATGCATCTTTACATTCACTTTTTCAAGATTTTTTTAATAGTTCATGCTTATGTTAGCATGTTAATAATAAATATATACATTTTTATACTGACTCTTTTTTATTTATATAATTTTAATATATTTTTTACTTATATTTTTATTTTATTAATTTAAAAAATATTAAAAATTAAGTACCCATGGGGCTTACGCCCCGTGCCTCGGGGCTTACGCCTGGGCGAGGCATATGTAAAACGTCTCGTCTTACGCCCGCGCCTTTTAAAACACTGTTCAAAATATGGTATTTTACATAAATTTCTATAAAGGTGTTGGTATTTCTATTATTTAAATGTGTTGTGAGTACTTCACTGAATTTATTTAGTCCTTAGTTGGCTATTTGCCCAAATATGATATTTTACTGGTACAGTTTTCCAGTTGTTGTTTCAGAACATTGTAGCCCCTAAATAAAATGGAACCCCAAAGATACTGCTGAGAAATTAAGCTTAATTTTTAAATGTAAAAGGGACTTAGATTTTGAAGTAAGCTCCCTTACTTTACAGTCTAGATTTGGCATATTAAGCCCATGGTGTGTATTTAATCTTTACTTGTTTATTTACATCCTTCAGTTGAGATTCCTACCTCAAAAGAGAGAAATGGAACCTTTGCCTTCCAAACCAAACTACTATAATTTTGAAGGGTAAACTAGAAAAATGAAAGAAAGCTCGTCTGAATGGGGGCTCAAATCTGATTAGCATTTCTTCGCTCTAATATGGATTATTATGGTTTTTTGTCTCTTATCCCGTTTTAACAGTTAATAAATTTGAAAATGATACTTAATAGTAAAAAGCATTAAGTTATGAAATATTATCTCCGTCACTTTTACTTGTTCAGTATTCTAAAATATATTTTTACTTTTACTTATCATTTTTAGCATATCAAAAAAAGTCAATTTCTTTTTTGGTTGTTTTACCCATGATATTAATTACTCATTTCAAACTATTTTGCAAGTTCATTAAAAACATGCATCAATTAATATGTATATCATGGTAAATTATGCACTTCATTTATTGTTTCTCAAGGAATGTGGAAGTCCATAATGGACAAGTAAAATGACGTAGAAAACATTTTTTGACTTGGCCAGTATCATACAGTGATTTTTGGGAATTTGGATCCAACCTAACAAATGCACACGCACAGACACACTAAAAGGAGTTTCTCGGGCAAAAACAACATATCCAATATAATTTCACAAGGTGAAATTTAGAAAAGATATAGTGTAGGCAGACCTTACCTCCTACCTTGGGAGGTAGGGAGGCTATTTCCGAAGTTTTCTAAGGCATGTTTTAGAATAGACTGTAAGTTCCATGTACTCATAGTGTAGACATAATTTATATCATCAGATTATTTAAAGAAATACAGGTATTTACACACTCTTACAAGCATAGTTTGTAACCTTGAAAAAGTGGAAAGTAGAAACCAATCATCTCTATGGGTCAAAATCACTGATAAAACTTTTACGCTACTCCGTACAACTCAAAACTCTCTAAAATATTCTCACCATCTTCTTTACTCAATTGAATAAGACAGAAGGGGGAAAAGAAATGAAAGAAAAGGAAAGAAAGAAAATTCTCAACTAGTTAGCCAAGTGTTGTAGTTACATCTACGATTGCTACGTAGATAAGAGGCCCACTGATAAAAAAAATAAAGAGACGATATAGTTGAGCGAAAAAAGAAACAAAGAGAAAATTCTAAACAAACTTGGCGTCCCCGTGTGCCAAACCCGTTGACTTTGATTTTGTCCAGAGTTGACTATTCAATCCCATTAAATTAAATTAACCTCGGCAATATATTTTCACTGAGATAATAAATGCAATACATTACACACATATGTGTTGCGCATGAGCGCATCAAATGTTTTTATCACTTCACCGTATGATAAAATTATATGTACAGTAAAACCTCTCTATAACAGCATTATTGGTCCGAAATTTTTCAGCTGTTATAGAGAATAGATGTTATACACCTATAACAAAATTGACATTTAAATAATATTTCACTGTTATAGGCATAAAAGATGCATAAAATCTAATTTTCATTTTTAATTGCTAAATTCTAAGTTTAATCACACTTTGTATAATGAAGGAAAATCATTTAATGATGCAAATATATATATTAGTATAATTTTTTTTTGTTGTTGTTGTAATAGTGTATTAAATTATCGAATATTTTGTCAAAGTCTCTACACTTATTATTGGTAATCATAGGTATTCTATTTTTTTTTTAAATATGGTTAATTATTATATTACCAAAAAAAGAAGACAGGTTGTTATATGGAGGTAAATTTTACAAATAGTGTATTGTTATAAAGTTGATTGTTATTATTATAGGTGAAATGTTATTATAAAGAAGTAAAATATAACATAAAAAATCAATTTCGAAAAAAATTGGTTGTTAAAGAGAAGTGTTGTTATATGTGAGTGTCGTTATAGGGAGGTCTAACTGTATATTCACTTTAATTTGTAATTCTTATAATTGAATTATTTGCTTTAATATAATACTGAATAGGAACAAATATTCTTCTCTTCGTTTCTTGTCTCTTTCTCAAATCAATATAAAATCTAAAATATTACTCTATCTACTCTTCCATTGTCACAATAATAGAAAATTTGTTTAAATTTATCCTTTACCCTACATGATTTAAGATACAAGGATCAAAATCATTTACTTCACTAATTTTTTACCACAACTCATAAAAAAAAATATAAAAAAATTACGCATCTCGAAACGTCTAAAAAGTACTACTAGTAGAATACAACTTCTTACGATCCAAAAGATACAAAAAGCATTTGACCAATACTCTCATTTAAGAAAACAATAATTTGATGTTAAATAACGATACTCCCTTAGTCCATTTTTACTTATACTTGGCACGCCTGCTAATTAAGGGGCCAAGAACTAGAATGAACATTTTACTATATTATCCCTAATTATTACTAAGTAATTTAATTATTGAAATTAATAAAAAATACTTTCACTACTAAAAAACAGTCGAAAACCGATGGACAAAATCGACCTCCCGCGTCAGTTTTTCCGATGAAACCGATGGAAAATCGACGCAACACAGTCCATCGGTTTTCATAGCATCGCTTTTTGAAAACCGACGGACTGTGTCGATTTTTTATTTTTTATTTTTTTAATTTAAAAATAAATAATATAATTTTTATTAAAAACAGACGGACTGCGTTGGTTATTTATTTAATTTATAATTTTTTTTTTTAAATCGACGCAGTCCGTCAGTTTTCTGGATAAAAACCAGCAGCTAATTGTTGCAGCCACACCTGCATAAAAATAGCACCAAACCAGCACAATAAAACCTGCTCAAAACCAACACTAAAATGCTCCAAATCAATTGTAAAAGAGCTACAACACATAAAATCACCCTAAGTAACAATCAAACACATCAAATACTGTCTAAATAGACAATCAAAGTTCAAAATATTCAAATGTCCCGCCAAAAGTACCATTAACTAGTTCTACATAGTTTTAACATAAGTCCATACAACATAAAACATAAGTCCATTATGAAATCCCAACTAATGCAACTCTTCATCCGGTGTCTGGGCTACGTATTCACCGTCCTCATCATCTTTATCATCTTCTAGGTCGGAGGGGAAAGTTGGGGGGGGGGGGGGGGGGGGGGGGGACGGGAGGAGAAGGGGGCACACCAAATCGTCCACATGCAATGTGGCTTTTAACTTGTGCCTTGAGCGATTCAAGGTTCGCTTTCATCGCCTTACTTTCCGCAACTCTTTATGCCTCAGTCTGCGCTAATTTCTAATTAAGTACTTCGATTTGATGCGCCATAACTGCGACCTAAACACCATCAACTCCTTCGGCTTGTTGAGAAGACCGTTCACCTCGCAATCCTGACCAAAGGCGACTTAAGTTGTTCCTTGGGCCTAGACCGTAGGCTCTACCCTTTTGCAATCCCCCAACTGCTCTACAATAAAAGTCTACCTCTAATTCCGGTGGAGGATGGCTCGACTGGTCAGGCTGAGTTTGGTTGTATTGCTTTACTTCTTGCATAAATGGATTCTGTATATTTAAAAATGAAAGTTAGTATATAATGAATATATCATAATTATACTTATATAATTACTTAAATAATAAAATTATCACTTACGTAAGAATTCCGGGCCCTGTTCTCAACCCATTCAATCGGATCTGACTCTGACTTCTTATTTTTTGCGTAGGTCTTTAGGAATAGCTCATCCTGAGTCGGCATCTGTCCCGTATCCTTTTTCTACACAAAAAGTTAATGATAGAATTAATAACTCAATAATGACATATTGATCGTAGGTAACTTTAAAAGTATAAAACTACTAATTACCATTATCTTAGCCACATGACCCTGACTTTTTGCACCTACAGTGTGCAAAGAGCCACCTTTCTGGGACGCACGGGCAGTCTTTGCCTGCTCAAACTCGGCGATAAACTCAGGAGTTCGCCAATATGCCTTAAGTTGCTCCCACTGTCCGTCGGTTAGCCATTGGGGCTTCTTCATATGCTTTCTAGTCGTCGAAAACCAGCCAGACAACCTTGCACTTCCTTTCTTCTCAAAGTTCACAACAACCCTTTCATTGTGTGTTGGATCCCACCTACATAACATCTGCAAATCAAATGGCTAATGTTAGATGTTATATATAAAAGTAAATTCAAGTTATGAAATGTATAATAAGATGCATACGTTAAACTCTTTAAATATAGTCTGTCGAGTATCATATGGAATTTCACCCCATATAGTATAAAATCGATCATCATAAAGCCTCCGAACAACATCCAGTATAGCTTTTGTAGTTTCATGATCTGGATAGTACCTGCAGTTAAAAATTCTAACACATATAAGATTAAGATGAAAAAAACTTTAGAAAAATTTAATAAAAGACAATCTTACCCAGCTCCCTTAGGCACGATGAAAACTCGACCCATCGAATTTGTTTCTCCCGACTGTAGACCATGATCTTCCGGTGCCAATGCAGGTGCAGGAGGACAGGTCTGAGCCTGGCCCAGAGCTGGTGTGGATGGCTATGACTCAGTCTCAGATTTGTTATCTCCAAGGCGCAACGTCCCATGTCGGTTTTGGTGTAAAAAATTTGGCGAAATTATAAGCGCAAATTTCAGCAAAAAAACCGACGTGGTCCGTCGGATTTTTAATAAAAAACTAAAAAATAACTATAACGAAACAAAAACTATGAATTGCATCGATTTTCCGTCAATTTGTTGAAGTGACACAGTCCGTCTGTTTTATTTCTATCGATTTTTGACAGTTTTTTAGTAGTGTTTAAAAGTTGTGCAGTCACTAAGAATTCTTAAATTTTCCAACTCAATAATTAATAATACAGGTAAACTAGGTATGAAATAGTAAATTATCTCCTGATTTTTAAACTAGATAAGTAAAAATGGACAAGAGGGTATACGTGAAATTATTATTGTATAAGTATTATTATTTAGGCAGTCAATATTTTTTTATTCGTCGACACGTCTTGTTATTCAAACTTGTATAATGTATTCTGCTGATTCATTTGGTATTGTGACATATCCAGTCAAACTTCTCTATAACAGCATCGTTGGATTCGAAAATTTTCAGCTGTTATACACCTATAACAGCATTGATATTTAAATAATATTTCGCTGTTATAGGCAAAAAAGATGTATAAAATCTAGTTTTTATTTTTAATTGCCAAATTCTAAGCTTAATCACACTTTGTATAACGAAAGAAAATTGTTTGATGATGAAAATATATATATTCATATAATATTTTTTGTTGTAATAGTGTATTAAATGATCAAATATTTGGTCAAAATCTCTATACTTAATTATTAGTAATCATAGATATTCTATTTTTATAAAAATAATTAATTATTATATTATCATAAAAAAAAATAGCTCTTATATGTGGAATAATTTTACAAAAATGAAGGCTTGCTAGACTGCTAGTAGAAAATATTTTAAAAAATTCTTTAAATTATCCGAAAGCTGAAGTGATGTGACTCTTGTGTCCCCTTGATCGAGATGCGTTCGAAATTTTTGTGTCGGGCTTGAGTTCGCATGACAGCATAGTAAATGACCCTAACACACCCCAACTTGACTCCACACAAATTTGATTCAAATTTATATAAAAATTATCATAATTTTATTATATAATTTTAAATTAAAATAAATTTTAAAAAAATAAAATAAAAATAACATTAAATAAATATAAATTATTAAATTTGGCCTAAAAAATTTACTCTATTTGTGCCATTATGGCCAAAATAGTATGGCCAAAAGACGTTTCTTTTGTACGTTTCTCCTCCTTTATCTTGCTTACATAAATAATATGTTTGTTAACTACTGGTTTGGTGGAACAGATAGTCTTCTAGCAATAGTGCCTGTATCCCAATTTTGAGACGATCATTGTTTTGGGAATAGTTAGTTACGCAATTTGAGATTGATCCAAATTGAATTGTGCTAGGTTTTGGATTCCTTTTTCAATTAATAGGAAGTGAGAGAATGCAGCAGGATTCAGCGTCGGAACAGGAACCGGACGATTCTGAATCTGAACCTGAGTTTGTCGAGCTCGATCCCACTGCCAGATACGGCCGGGTTTCTTTCTTTCTTTCTTTCTTTACCCTTTTTTGGCTGCCTTGTATCTTATGCAGTGTCTGGAATACATTTTCAAATTGCTTAGTGGCCTTATTCTGCTTTGTTAATATGATGTGACTGAAATTTATAGTGTGAAAAATATTAAAGTAACTAGTTAATTTGCTAGCGCTTCGTGCGATCATAAAATGCATTTTTAAATTCATGAATTATATAATTGATACAGAAGAGAGAGAGAGTTTTAAGCACAATGATAAAAAAGAACTTGATATTGAGAAAAAAAATTCATCGTATCGAAGTTAAATTTAATGAATCAGAAAGCTTGAAAGTATTGAAAATTATACAGAGATGGAATAGTGTGAAATGATTTTGGAAGTCTCAAATGGAAAAAGAATCATATAAATTGGGACAAAGGGAGTATTTCTTTTTGTATTTTTCTTGTTCCCTGGTTCTGTTTTTCCGATGTTGTATTCTTTCTGACTGCTTTGCTATTACTGTTGTCACATATCTGGCTAATTTTGGTTAGGTTGGTGTGTATTTGATTAGTTATTACATATATTTGATTCTGCATTGTAACTATGGAGTTGATTGTCTTGTTATGTGCAGTACAAAGAGGTTTTGGGAAAAGGAGCTTTCAAGAAAGTGTATCCTTTATTGAATGCCTTCATGTGCATAATGCTACGCTGCCATTTCATTTCGTTGACGTATTTGACGGGATAAGGAATATAAGATGTTAATTTGAATGGTACTCCTTCTGTTTCAATTTATGCGCCTGTTGGGCATGGATTTTGAGGGGAAAAAAGGATTTTTGGAACTAATGAGTCTTAAACATGTCATGAGATTTATATGGCTATAAAAATAAAGAAAATGAGAAGTTTACGTTAGATTGTTTCCAAGTATGGAAATGTGCCATTTTTTCTGAAACATAGTGATAAGGAATTAGTTGCCACAAAAAATGAAACAGAGGGAGTATACTAGTAGTAAGGGAAGAAAATATTATACTAATAGTTGAAAAGTTAGATTAATTGAGAGAACATTAATGAATGTTGTCAAGTGCTACTCTTGTCCATTCTTGACTTACTATCGGTAATATAGTTACCGAGCATTTGATGAATTGGAGGGGATTGAAGTAGCTTGGAACCAGGTTAAAGTGGCTGATCTCTTGAGGAATTCTGTGGACTTGGAGCGTCTGTATTCTGAAGTTCATTTGCTTAAAACCCTCAAGCACAAGAATATCATAAAATTCTACCACTCGTGGGTTGACTCAAAGAATGAGAATATCAACATCATTACTGAAATTTTCACTTCCGGGACTTTAAGACAGTATGGCAATGTGTTTTTTTTTTTTTCTTCTCCTACTATTCATATCTTTGAAATATTGAATTATGGACTACTCTTTCTGTATGCTCGTGAAGGTACCGTAAAAAACATAAGAAGGTTGATGTGAGAGCACTTAAGAATTGGTCTAGGCAGATATTGGAGGGTCTCTCATATCTACATGGTCATGACCCTCCAATTATTCATCGCGATCTTAAGTGTGATAACATTTTTATCAATGGTAACCAAGGGGAGGTTAAGATTGGTGACTTGGGACTCGCTGCAATTCTTTGCAAGGCCCGTGCTGCTCATAGTGTCATTGGTGAGGTCCTACTCTGCTTTTCTAGTTTTTGTGACTATCCTCAAGGTTTCAGTTGGCTGTTCATTGGCGGTATAGATGGTTCTGAAAAATGCAATTCTATATTTGATCTCAGGTACACCAGAATTCATGGCGCCAGAACTTTATGAAGAGGAATACAATGAGCTAGTAGATATCTATGCCTTTGGTATGTGTCTGCTGGAGCTTGTGACTTTTGAGTATCCTTATGTTGAGTGTGCCAACGCTGCTCAAATATATAAGAAAGTGACAGCAGTAAGAATTTATGTCTTTCTTCTTTCTTTTTGTTGTTGTCCTTCAAGCTATGTAACATGTTATTGTATGTTCACTATTGTTGATAGAGATATTTCTTGGGATCAATGCTGTGAAGCAGCAAAAGTGATGGAAAATGTTCTAATTGAGAGTTGTAATTAGGTTAAAAATTGTATATATCCTTGCATTGCATAACTTAGGCTTCAATCCTTGAGGAACGATGACACATCTATGGTCTTACATGATTGTTCCTTTACTAAGCTCTAGGTAATTATCCATTGGTATCTCCATGTGCAAAGGGTGTCATACAAATTGGGAAAACAAGAAAATATAAAATTTATAATATAAATGCCAATCCCTAAACTTGGTTTATTTGTCTAGAGTGCTTTGTCAACAATAAGAATCACTGGCCCCTCCTTTTCCCGGGGACAATCTTCAAAGGACTTTCAGTACTTTCCGATTATCAGTTTACCTCCAAATACTGTCCTCACCTTAGGATTTGTATCTGAATGTCAATTTCTTTCTTTAGAATTGCTCCTGTTGCAACATCAACCACCTTACTCCAACTAAATCTTGTCAAGCACACTCTTTTTTCCTGTCTAATAAGTAAATCCTTCTTATTCTCTTAGTACTAATTCAGCATTATCTATTATCTAATCAGGTCTTCTATCTTGAATAATGTGGTATGTACCTTGATGTATCACAAATGCATTGTATTGTCAGGTTATTTTAGTGAAGATGAACAATATTCGAGTCCAATCAATCTGTGGACTTGTGTGAAATTTCATTGCGATTATTACGTGCATGGTTCCTATTGTTTGTTTCATTTATCGGAATCATGTGTCGTTGACAAGAAATAGATATGACATGACTCATGGCTAAAGAGAAAGGAGCAAGGCTGATCAAATGGGGGCTTAATTGTTTGATGTGCACTAAACTTAAACATGCTAATTATGAGGTCAGGCGAACCACTGTAATGCAGCCTAGCATCACTATAGCTTCAAGCAGAATATATAGACGATCAATTTTTCCAATGATGAATGGAGATCTTGATCTAGATCCCCTGGCTCGCATGGCGTTGAAGGTGTTAAGATGAGTTTCAGCAACACACACAATATTTTAAGTGGTAATGAGAGCAGTGGTTGTTTGACTGAAGAAATAGCAACAGAGATACTCCAGTAAGATCATGAGGGGGTAGTGAGGGTGCCAGGGTGGTACTGTGACAGGAAATGAGCTTTACTGTTGAAGGTGTTAAAATAACTTCCAACACCTAAGGCAGTAAGTAGTACTAATTATCAGTAGTTGTCTGGTTGACGGATTAGTGAGAGATTTATAAAGGTGGTAGTGAAACGAGGGAAGGTTGTGGTTGGATTTAGAGTGTACTGGTGTTGGAGATAATTTACCAGAAAAGGGAAGAAGCATATTGAAATGGCTAGGTTTTGGTGATGTATAGCTCTCCTCTCTCTCAGGGGAGCATGAGGTACTCAACGTAGCAGCACTTCGCACATCACTTACCTCCATTCCATATGTGTTTGTTTTGCGTCATGACATGTTTTCCAGTTGTTTTCAAGGGGAAATATCTTCCCGTCACTACCTGCTGCATTTTGAGCACTAAATTATATCAAAGTAATATGAGACCCACTTCACTCCTTGTCAAATCTCAAAATTCTCACTATCAAACATTAGCCTCTACTTGTGGGGCTTACTTTTTAGTTGGCATGCTGTTTAATTTCAACTCTTTTTTAATGTTGTGCCAGGTCAAGATGAGACTATTTAACGGGATTGAGGGAGTGCCTTATTTTATTATATTAGATCATTACTCAAACAAATCCATGAGCCTTAATACAAAATCGGCATAAACCTTATTTTTTGTGGTGGGGTTGGGGTAGCTCTATTGAGTGGAAAGAGGTAGGGGGAGCTTGGTATATCCTATATATTGTGTGATATTCTTTAACTTTCTGCAACTCTATTTTTCTATCTTTCTTAATTTCATCTTACATACTACATGGCTAAGATTCTGATTTTACCAATTGCACCTATGAAGGGAATTAAGCCTGCCTCATTGGCAAAAGTGAAGGATCCAAGTGTTAAAACCTTCATAGAAAAATGTATCGCGGAAGCTTCTGAGCGATTGCCTGCTAAGGAACTATTGATGCACCCCTTTCTCCTTTCAGATGAGGATTCTGGAAACGTAGGTCGGTCTTTGAGCTTCAATTCCAGACATGCAGGTAACACGTGAACACACCTTTTTAAAACTGTCACTTAATTATTGACTTTTGTGGGATCTTTACAGATATAAGTGATGATCACTCTGATAGTGGAAAAAGTACAAAGGACCCTTTGCCCGAGGGAGGGAGAGATTTCACAGTGCAGGGTCAAAGGAAGGACCTAAATACAGTATTTCTGAAACTTCGAATAACTGATTCAACAGGTTATTGTTTCCTCCTTGTTTCTTTTGTCAAGTTAAGATGCATCTCTGAATTAGTTGTATAACAGTTAAACTGTGGTATCAGGTCATATTAGGAACATTCACTTCCCCTTTGATATTGAAGTTGATACGGCTAATGCTGTTGCTAGTGAAATGGTCGAAGAGCTGGACCTGACAGATCAGGATGTTTCAGCAATAGCAGAAATGATTGATTCTGAGATTCGGTCATACATCCCAGATTGGGCACCAAGAGAAAACTCTAATCACATTACTGATGAAGTTGCTTCCGATAGCTGTACTTCTGGAGTCCGAGATGGTGTTTCCCCCTTAACAATTGATCCTGCTCATTCGGGCAGTCTTGTGTTGGAAAGACTTCCTTCAGGTAGAACGTACTGGTCTGATTCACCGAAAACGGCCAGTAATGCCAGCTCTCCACTCAGACCAGGGCCTTCAAACACGTCACAGACCAATTCACCAACTCGTGAAAGTAGCTGGACAGAAGAAAATGAAGAATCACCTGTCATCCTGAGAGAGGGACACGAAGATTATGAAACTGAGGCTTACATGGATGATGATGCCGGTGTTCACCATGATTCTGACTTTTGTGACAATGATCATTCTGCGGATTCTAGTTATGCAAGCAAGCCTCATTCATCAGAGGAAAGAAATAACATCATCAGCAACAACTACTCAGCTGATATCAGACAAATCGCTGAGGAACTCGAGAAGCTGCATGATCAGCAGCAAAAGGAGCTAAATGATCTCAAGAAGAAACATCACTCAGTTATCTCAGATCTTCTAAGCAAGCTTCCTCCTGAGGTCCGTGGCATTTATGGTCACAAAATATCTTCCCTTAATGGTTGCTGCTCTACTTATCCTGAAGACTCAAGTTCCTCTTTAAAGATGTAAGTTGCTGAACTGTGAGTAATTCTCTGATTGTACCAATGACCTGACTTACCCTGAAAGGTTTCAGAAATATTCCTGAATGCTGAAATTTATTATTGTTGCTGACAATGGTCACGTGCAAAATTGAGAAACTAGAGGGGATAAGTATGGACCTATCTTTAGATGCAGATTCAGCTCTGTCAATGTTAATCAGTTCAGGGTCAGGAATTGAGGTAATATTGAAAGAGGAGACAGGGAAGTCATTCATCGGAGATTGGTGGCTCCATTTGCTTTCTAAGTTAGTGTTTAAAGAGATACAAGTTTCTCATTTGCACGAGTATGTGCGATGCAGGTGCAGCTAAAAATAGGCCCTTGAATTGCCTGGAATGTATACTTGTACATATTTACCTGAGTATTTAGCTTTTGGCAATTGGTTGATATTATGCTAATATATACCAATGCAAGTTTCTTTGAATTTATCGTTGGTGTTCGTTAAATCTGTAAAGAAATAACATTATTTGAATAATTGTACTGTTTGCCGTTGTCTGAGTTTAAATATCTATAAATTATTCCAATTTAGATGCCAGAATTTTGTCTAATCTCATTTTTATATTATTCTTCCCTGAGAGCTAAACGTGTATTTTCTGTCTTACGTTTACCTATTCTAAAGCTTTTCTATCTATTAGTGTTTCTATGTGGTACTAACTTTTGATTGATTCTCTCAGTCATTTTTATCAATTAACCCACTATCATCAGGTAAATGACAAACACCATAGAACCTTATCCTATGGGCTCGATTTAGATCATTGGTGTATAGTCACAGTTATCATAAAGTTTTATTTACTCTTATTGTTCTCACACTTTTAGCCTACTTACGATTTCTGTATATTTACTATGAACTCTTTCTCCTCCTCCTTTTCTAAGCACACGTTACCATGTTTTTCTTGGCAACCTATTGTGATTTTCTTTGGGTCAATAAATATCATGGAAAATTTTCTTTTCCTCTCTGTATGAATTTCTGGCAATCTTTACCGCAAAAATATAAAGGTTGTTACAGATTTAGCATGTATGATAATCATTAAAAAATGAGCTCTTACTTGAAGGAGAAAAAAAATTACTTTGAAACATAAAAAATTTCACAGGTGTTTGGATATAAACTGGTTAATATTTAAAAGAACATAGTATTTAAAGTTAAATTGAAAAGAGTAGGTGAATTGGGCCTGAACATGAAAACACAGTTAAAGTTTATGAGTAAAAACTTCTAAAATTTGTTTTTCAAACTTACAAATTCTATATTCAAGTTCAATGTTGAAATAATGGGCTAGTTTAATAAATAAAACATAAAATTGCACGTTTTCTCCTTAAATGGGCTGGTCTTTAATTTTTGCCCTTTAGCACGCCTTAGAAACCGAAGTCATGGCAGGACATAACTTGTGAAAGATTATAATACGAAAATATAAATTATGCCCGCGATGTTTATTTTTGGTTATGAGGGGCATAAATTAATACCAGCCGAAAATAAGGGAAAAAATGCAAATGACCCTAAATAAAGTTTATACGAAGTAATTACCAAATATTATTTTGAAATTTTAGAAACAAATTGCTTCACAGAAATGCCATACCCCTAATCCCCAATGTTGCAAGTTGCAGCCCACTATTGTGTCAGTATATCATCCAAGAAAGGTCCCCCAAATGGCTAATATATGAGAGGCCCTCTTTCTTCCTCCCCATAAAGATAACATCTTTATCCTTCTCCTCCTATAATTCTTTCCACCACAATCCTCACTTCCCCTCTTTCACTCTCTTCTCCAAAACAATCCCATTTTCAGGCAAAAAAAAAAAAAAAGCTTCCATGGCTTCAATTTCAGCAGCTTCTGCCACAGCTGCAACAAAACTTGTCTACCCTTCTTCAGGTAGCAGTACTACCAGTGGTGCTATTCTTCCCTCAAACTCAACAAAATCCCCTAAACTTATCCTTTCATCTTCTTTTACCCCTACACTTTTCCTCAACTCACCAACCACCACCCCTTCTTCTTCATCCATTCGTCAACACAGGTTCACTGTCCGTGCAGCACGTGGCAAATTCGAAAGAAAGAAACCCCATGTTAACATTGGTACAATTGGCCATGTTGACCATGGTAAAACCACTCTAACAGCTGCATTGACCATGGCGCTTGCCTCTTTAGGTGGCTCTGCCCCGAAAAAATACGATGAAATTGATGCTGCCCCTGAAGAAAGAGCTCGGGGTATTACTATTAACACTGCCACTGTGGAATATGAAACAGAAAATCGACATTATGCACACGTGGACTGCCCCGGGCACGCTGATTATGTTAAGAACATGATTACTGGTGCTGCTCAAATGGATGGAGCTATACTTGTTGTTTCTGGTGCAGATGGACCAATGCCACAAACAAAAGAACATATTTTGCTAGCTAAACAAGTTGGTGTACCGAATATGGTTGTTTTCTTGAATAAACAAGATCAGGTTGATGATGAGGAGTTGCTTCAACTTGTTGAATTGGAGGTAAGAGAGTTGTTGTCAAGTTATGAATTTCCTGGTGATGATATTCCGATACATTCGGGGTCTGCTCTTTTAGCTTTAGAGGCTTTAATGGCTAATCCTACTATTAAAAGAGGTGAAAATGAATGGGTTGATAAGATTTATGGTTTAATGGACTCTGTTGATGAGTATATTCCTATTCCACAAAGACAAACTGAATTGCCTTTCTTGATGGCTATTGAAGATGTTTTTTCTATTACTGGTAGAGGTACTGTTGCTACAGGGAGAGTGGAAAGAGGGACCGTTAAGACTGGAGAAGTCGTCGATATAGTTGGGTTGAAGGACACTAGGCAAACTACAGTTACAGGGGTTGAGATGTTCCAGAAGATTCTTGATGAAGCAATGGCGGGAGATAATGTTGGGTTGTTGTTGAGAGGTATTCAGAAGATCGATATTCAAAGAGGAATGGTGTTGGCTAAGCCTGGAACGATTACTCCACACACAAAGTTTGAAGCTTTGGTGTATGTGTTGAAGAAGGAAGAGGGTGGAAGGCATTCACCTTTCTTCGCAGGTTATAGGCCTCAGTTTTACATGAGGACGACTGACGTGACCGGAAAGGTTACTGCGATTATGACTGATAAGGGGGAGGAATCTAAGATGGTTATGCCTGGTGATCGTGTAAACATAGTGGTTGAAATGATTATGCCGGTTGCTTGTGAGCAGGGTATGAGGTTTGCTATTAGGGAAGGAGGAAAGACTGTTGGAGCTGGTGTTATTCAGAAAATCTTAGAATGATGAACTTGCAGCAGCTGAGCATCTCTTTTCCATTGAAGTTTTTTTTTAATCCATTGTCATATATTGCGACTTTTTGGTTACTTTTATTATGTCTTAGAATCATACTTTAGTTGAAGTATCCTGTTTTTTATCCCTCAATCCTACTGAACTTTTGGAATTTTTCCCCAGTCTTGTGTTTCGCTTTTTGTTTGCTTGAAAGGAATGGTATCATTTTCTCTCATGCACTTTATTTTCCTCAGCTTAGTAATTTGAGATTCACTGCTTGGACTATTCAATTCTACAAAATTGATTGCTGATAGAAGAACACAAAAGAAAAAGTAATATGCTTCCTTAACCGCTGCGTTCTGTTGGATAACTATAAGTAAGACATCAGCTGGCGAATAACTGAACTTCTGTATGGCTGGTATGAATTTATTTGCATTGCTTGTGATTGGTATTCAGTATTGTTTGGTTTACAATCTTTGAGCAGAACATTGATAGTTGGTTCATCTTGGATTAGAGGAGGACTCACTGTCCTTTAGATTACAAAAGCAGTGAATAATATGGCATATGTGATGTTGACTTGATGAGGAATTTTGGTCTTCATTGACTAACACGAATATCTTAGATATTACATTATGATAGTCACATACACTTTTTGCTTTGGTATCTTCAGAATAGAATGGTCCATTTTCTCATCTTTCAGGCCTGTTCCTCCTATCATGCACTCTTTGATTTCAGTAGTTTCCTTTTTTCCTTTCGCGGGCGAATGTGGCATAGGTAGCCAACTGGTCAATTTGGATTTCTGCGGTTAGGAAGTATGTTGTCCTAAGCTAAGATTATTAAGAGTGTGTTTGATCTTTCTGGTTTTGATGCTGTGGTTTCACCTTTCTTCACAATTATTGGAGCTTAGATTCAACCTGCAATGTGGTCTTAAATTACCAGTATGTTCTCATGAAAACTGAAGAAAGTTACTATTTTAATCACTGTAAGTCGAGTTCTGTGAAGTAAGTTCACCTTTGACGGATACTTTGTAATTCCCTTGTGCTGAATCAGGCAAAGCACTGATTGCTACCACTAAATGAGCAATTTTACTTAAATATCCTTGGATTGACTATCATCAATGATAATGTCTTGTTAAGCCTGATTTTACTTTTTAATAGGTCTTCTTAAGTCCAACGACCTTTATTTTCCGAACTGCTCCTTTTGTATATCACTAGTGAATTGTGCATTTTTTTCAAGAGTATGTTTATCTATTCCTTGAGCTTGGCTGAGTGGAGTTGGGATCCCTATCGGAAATGTTACTTTTAATGTAAGCTCATCACCTACCTTTCTCAAATCTCAGAGCGGTTCTTTGCAATGACCATTCTCGAATGTTATTGCAATACCCAGATTAAAAGGAAAAAATGGAATAGGAATACCTGCAAGACCTTTGTCTTTCCACATGCTCTAATGAACTTGAATGGATCTGCAGCTTGCTTGTTATCCTTTTATTTGCCTTCCTGGGATGGTAAAGTTTACAATTAATGTGATGCTTGAGTCAATAAAAGTGGGAAAAAAGGATCATGCTGTTTGTAATAGAAGTATTTGAGTAAAAAATATATGTAAATGAAACACTTATTGTTACTAAATTGCCAAGGACTACTGTTAACTGTGCTTCTTTTTTGTTCAGTATTCCTGGTGAAAGTGTCGGTTTTATTTTGTTTCTTATAGTTATTCATGCTTGTTACTCTTGTAATAAAAGATTGTGATTAAATAGAGCTTCATTTAGCTTATTGATATATGGAACTTGTCATGCTACTGGTACTTCAATTAGGTGAACTGCTGATGCCCATTGAAATTTTTGCAGTCGAGTGAATGTCTTAAACTCTCGTGTTTCCCGTGATTAGATTTTTCTCCACCAGTAATCAAATTCTTTTAACTTAAATCAACAACAACAACAACAACCCAGTGAAATCCCACATCGTGGGGTCTGGAGAGGGTAGAGTGTACGCAGACCTTACTCCTACCAAGATAGGACGGCTGTTTCCGAAAGACCAACAGCTTTAGGGTATTATTCTACTGGATTTTGTTAGGCTTCTCCCTCAACTATGACACTGCAGCATCGTTTGCCAGTTATATCTCAAGCCTGAGTTTGACTGACAAATCTGATAAACAGAGAAAATCAACCCTGTGCCTTATGGTGTGCCTAGTGTAATGTTGAGTATAAGATTTGGGGTCTACATCCTCTCTTAAGAGAAAATGATACTGTTATGTATCTAACATCTCCCTCATTTATCTTTCCTTCTCTGAAAAGATTTTCAGTACAATCTTGATCCAAAAGAAAAGATTGTTAAGTACTAACTTCTATTGAACAACATTTTGCTACCCGATATTTGGACTCCATCATTTTCTGGGTTGATGGACAGAACAAGTTAATTACTCCGCAATAACTATCTAAATCAACGCAATCTACTGATGAGCCTGACACTCCCATGTAATTTTTTTGAACCAGAACAGTACTCCCAAAAAAAAGCTAGCAAACAGTATTACATGTTGGTCCTCAAGGACAAATGAGATTGCATTAACATACTTCGTATTGTAACATTGATTTGCTACTACTAAAGATGCCTACGTAGCCATATAAGTAGTTTTACATGACTTTAATTTGCTAGTAATTTGGAACGATCATCGCCTGTATGATTCTATGTAGCATTATCCACACATGGAACTTTTGGTGTCCAAAAATTGGTTGATTTCCTAGAAGAAGATAGTTGAAGCAATCAGCTCTTGAATGAATGCAACTCTCTGCCTTGTCTCTTCAAAATCTTCTTCCAGTGCTGGATCAGATACAGATATAGGCAACTTGCTGCTGCACAACGTAACAGATTTCTATCATCCTACTGTCAAACCCACGGTTAACTAGCACCGTTTCTATTATAACACTGTACTATTTAAGTTGTATATACTGACAGTATTTAAAAAAAAAATTACATCATTAGCGTAACTTAACTATAGTAGGCAACCAATGGCAGACACAGGATTTTTAAATCATGGCTGGTCAACTGTTTCTAATCTGAAAATCGTTACTGGGCACCTTGGGACGGTGCTCAGTTAATATATTTGTATGAATTATTCATTACTCCCTACGTCCCAATTTAGTCTTGAGTTTAAGAAAATAAAGGAAGACTTTTGAATCTTGTGGTCCTAAATTAAAGTTGTGTAATATAAAATATTCTTGAATATTGTGGTTTTAAACTTGTCATGTAATATGTTTGAATTGTCAACTTACTAAATATAGAAAGATGCACTCTTTTTGGGACATACCAAATAGAAAGTAAGACACTTAAAGTGGGACCGAGGGAGTAGTTTTCTTATATAAGTAATACTGTTTGACTCTAAAGTAATGGGTGCTCAAGAACCTACCCAATTTTACCAATTACTGCTTTATAAATGAAATAACCTACAATTAGCTAATGAAATAACCTACAATTACCTTTTAAGGGACCTGTTGTGTAAAACTTTCTTACACCATATAGTGTATACTGTATAGAGCATAAACTCCTTTTTTAAGAGTGTTTCCTACCGCTTAAAATAAGCAATTTAAGAACAACTATAGTTTGTTCACAAGAAGATGGCAGCATATGCTAATTGTCTGATTGAGCATTCAGTGATACTGCATACACAAATTTTCGCCCTGAATATAGAATCGTTATTCTTTTCTTTTTGGTGATTATAACGGGTACCTGCTATCTCCACCAACACAACATATGCCGACTAATAGAATCATTATACATCCTGAAATGCAGAGAGGGTTCTACTTATGTAAAACAAAAGATCATTCACCACTATGTATCCATCTGCAAGGATAAGCTAAACATTTCAAAAATCAACATACTAGAGATTATCAGATCTATTAGAAGCCCAATATTGTAACACATTAAAATTTTTGAAGCAGAATTATCTTCTTCTATTATAAACGGCCTTTGTGTTTCATGGCCAACCCCTAGTTCATGTATTGCTGCAACAACAGGCTCATCCCTGCTGCCCTGATGAATAATATCGAACTTTTGGACATTTATCCGTATGATCCGTGATAAATTTTCACCCGCAAGGGTGGCTCAGTTGGTTGAGCATGGGGCTTCCATAAGGTTCGAAACCTCCTGCCTAACAAAAGCAGGGGATTTGCCTTCTGGGTCGAGCTCGTCGCACGGGGCTTGCCTAGTGCGGGTTATCTCTTCCGTGTGGTTTGCGAGCTATTGCACAGAAGCGGGGTTTAACCTGTGCGCACCCGAAGGGTAGCGGCCGCAGGTTCCCTTGTCATAAAAAAAATCCATGATAAATTTCATTTCTCCAGCATAATAATGCAATCCTACAAGCATATTAACCAGAGGTGGATCCAGAATTTAGCTATATGGAATCAACCTTTAAGGTTCTTAGCATTGACCCTGTTCTATTTTAAAGTTATGGTTCATATCTACTATTTATTGCAACTTTAATGAATTTTTACACAAAAATTTATACTCTGCATGGGAAGTATTGCATTCAGATGAATCCGCTACTTGAAAGCTGCATCCGCCCCCGATAGTAACACATTCTTAAGGTTTAGTCAATTTATCGTATCTTCAGCTTTGCTGCCTGTTCAGTATGGTAAACAGCTTGTGTTACACCTGTTTCCTCAAGAACTTCATCGATCAACTTTAAATAGGATACATAGCTTGGCTTTGGATTGAGAAAGAGCAAAACTACAGTCTAGGTAGACTTTTTGTTGGTTATAGTGACAACGAATCCAAAAAGGTACAAACTAAAATATTCACGACTAACTTCAGGTTTAGCATTTAGTTCCGTTTGTTTTTTGAGAAAATATCACCAAAACAAAGACAACAAATGAATAAATAAACTTTCTGCATGTATAACAAGAGAAATTTCATAAGACTAGTACCTTTCTATTTCAGTTGTAGCCGTGTTGCAAACGGAAGACTTATCTTGCTGCCTGCATTTATGATCAGAAGGAGGGACATTGCAGAGAAATGGCAATAGAAGTGGATCACTAGCAAGTTCTTGCCCCTTGTACCAACCAAATGCTGAATTTGTGCCAACAAAAGAAGTTATTTCTCGAGGATCCTTTCCGATCATAGCTGTAGCATTATTCCAGAAGCCAGGTTTTAGGTACTTTTTCTTCCTCTGTGAAACGGGGTACAGGTGTGAGGTTCAGCTGATCGCTTATAGACCCTATAAATAATATTTCGTAGATGAAATATGTCTACCTTTACTGATTGTGCATGTTGCACATAAAAATGTCCAGTAGGATCCTTCCCCAAAGTTGCAGCACATATGGGACAGACCTGGAACAGAAATGTTTAAGTAGATTGATCAACTCATACAAATATTCAGTACAAATGCATATGACATGAGGATGAAAACATTGAAAAGTTTCCGGTATTATTAATATAGTCATATACACCTCATTTTTCATATAACATATGCTACAAGAATGTGATACAAGGAAGCATCATGGGTAAGACATTACCGCATTTTTTAAGTCAAAACAATGCTCATCTTGCAAATGGCTGCAAAGCGTTGACACTTCAATTTCGATGTAACAGAAAGGACAAGGCAACCAAGCCCTAACATCTTCTTCTGCTTCATTATCCCCATTCAAGTGAGAATCTGTTTGATTTCCAAAAGAACAAATATAAGGTTTCATTTAGGCGGTGTTCTCTTTCTTTCTTTTTTTCTTTTCATTCATTTCCTAAATTTGTCCAAAAGCAGAAGTCTGATGACAAGAAATGTGATCACAACTGTATATATGCACAGAGGCGGACCTAGAATTTTGAGTTTATGGGTTCTAGATTCTAGAAAAGGCAGCTTTCTGGAAAAAATATTTATACATATTAAGTGAATTTTTAGCGCAAATACAGAATCTGGGCCAAAGCTAGTGGCTTCTGCCGAACCCGTCAACAGAACTGTAGCCACTTGGATAAAGCTGATGCAGTCATGAAATAACAGTTCCTTTCATTTTCTACTTTCTTTTTTGGTTGTTTTGTTTCATCTATCATCCTCAAAGTATAAATTGTGTACAAATCTAAGGGTGGCAAACTGGGAAAAATTCATAAACAGCCACTTTTTAACCCTGGATAATGTCCTACAGTTATATTTGTGGATTTCAAAACTCCAAAAGATTAGCTATTTTCCCAAGACAGGACTAAAAAATGACCAATGGGCGCTATTTTATGGCAAAATTTGTCCATGAAAATATGACTCGTCCATTTACTGATTCAGCTCATTCTGACACACCAAAAATTCAGCCGAACACGACCATTTGACACCTCTACACAAATCTACCAAGCTTAGATTGAATTTCTTCTCCATATGATCAACCAACTGAAATAGTTAAAGATGTAATAGCATGACAAATAAGAAGAATAAATGCATACTATAACCACATCAATAATGGAAGTGAGAACATCATCAAAGAAACTAAAGTAACAAGTAGAAGACTAGAAACAACAACAACAACAACAAAAAAAAAAAAAAAAAAAAAAAAAAGAACAAATTAACAAATTAAAAGAGGATAGAGATATAATAGAAAATCACAATGACACATATTCCTAAACCTGAGAAGTAGGTAAATGACCAATTAATCTAAAATCCACGCCAAAATGGAAGGAATGAACATTGAACACATATCTATGTCAAATCCAAAAGCTTTACTCAGCATTTAAAACTCCCTGAGACAGAGACCTAAAATGCCTACTAGAAAATTTATTTGATGTGAAAACAAAATAAAAATAGCAGAAACAATGCACCAAGACAGATGCATGTGATGCAATTGATATTTACCAGAATTGCTTAAATTGGTAGATTGGACAGCAGAAAAGTTCTTGGCTGAGTTTACTCTTACACTCCAAAAGTCCACATCCATCTTCCTGTTTTTGGCTTTTTTTTTTAAAATCTAAAAAATATTGTACAATCAAAACAAGGAAAGAACAATTTGATTTTAAAGATTTTTCAGAGTAATCCTAACAAAATCTTGAGAGTGATGTTTTTTTTATAATAAAAGGATCAAGAAAGTAGTGAGTGGTTGCTGATGATGTTTCTTTCTAGCTTCTATAACTTTAACTTTAATTTGATGGGATGTTGTGTTGTACTGATTTGTATTTTAGTGGTATAAAATTTAGCATAAGAAGGAATATGTGGAAATCTTTTCTTACACACAAAAGCTAGATAATAGAGCTATTAACATGTGACCCTATAGCAGTGGTAAAATACAGTTCCTTACAAATTCTATGGCAGTGACAGTTTCCTCTCCAGTTAAGCATTCTATTATTCTCTTCATTCCAAAAAAAGATACTATTTAAAATTTGGAAATAGTTTTTCTTTTGATTTTTTGTTTTTTAGTTTACCCTTAGTAAGCTTTTGCAGTCACATGAATATTATGAGATATTTAAGATAATACTCTCTCGGTTCAGTTTTACTTATCTAGTATTTTAAAAATACATTTTCACTTTTACTTGTCACTTTTAGCATATCAAGAGAAGACAATTTATTTTTTCATGTTTTACCTATAGTATTAATTACTCATTTCAAATCATTTTTTAAGTCCATAAAAACTATACACTAATTAATATGGGTATCATGATAAATTAAGCACTTCATTTATTATTTTTTAGGGGGTGTGCAAAGACCATAGTGGACAAGTAAAAGTGAACGTAGGGAGTAAGTTTATAAAGTCACCCAAATCTTAAACATATTTAAAATATTTAGTTTCAAAAGCTTTCTTTATTAGGTACTCAATCATATAGGTTCATATAATTTAAAGTGAAGATTATATAGTTTTTTTTCATTTATAAAATAGGTATTCTAGCTATAGTTATATTAGATATAGTTTTGAGAAAATATTTTAATTTTTTGAAAAAAATATATAGTACGTTCTTTATTTAATTTTGCTATAATTGGTTTTTTTTTAAAAAAAAAATATCTTATCATTAAATCTTAAACAATTTTACAGGCTTTCGTATGAGTAAAAATTAAATAACTTAAATTCGAATGGACATATTTATTTTTTAGTGAGCACAATCTTAAAAAGGTTTGTTTAAAGCTAAAAAAAAAAACTACTACTACTAATATAATATCTTATCATTAAACTCTTAAACAATTTTAAAAGCTTTCGTATGAATAAAAATTAAACAACTTAAATTCGAATGGACATCTTTATTTGTTAGTGAGCATAATCTTAAAATGGTTTGTTAAAAGCTAAAAATATCTACTACCAGTAACATAATTTCGTTTGAATGAAAAATAGGTGGGACTAATCTGCAAAAAAAAAAAAAAAGCTGGTTAGACTATCCAGCAATTATTCAACAGTTGGTCGCCTAACATTATTTCATGTAAGTTGTTTTGTGGGTTCATTTTCTAGGGCAACTTAATATGGTGCGGAAAGAAGTTATATATTGTCCATCATCACTTTTGTTATATAATGGATTAAAGAAAATGTGTTACTCCTACTAATAAAGGCATGAGTCTAATATAATAATATAGACTAATAAAACGTCGGAGAAATATTGCTTTACGGGCCAATATAATCAACTCATTTTTAAGCAACTCGCCCTATCGATTCAAGTTTGAATGAGTTAAATTATGCCCCGTTTATTGACTTGACTTCTAAAATGGTGCAAAAGGCACATAGCACTCGCCCGGAGCCAATATAATCAACTCATTTTTAAGCAACTCGCCCTATCGGTTCAAGTTTGAACGAGTTGAATTATGCCCCGTTTATTGACTTGACTTAACAGGTTGCATTCAAAATTACCCAAATTGATGTATCAGAAGGGGTCACGTTGCAATGTAAATCTAAACATACAAAATCAAATTTCGACGAAGGAAACTGCGTAAATTTGGAAGAACTTAGATTGATAATATCAGAAAATAAACTTTTCACTATATTTTAAAAAAAAAATGAGGGGAGATTGGATCATGCTGAACTTATTGAATTATGACTGAACGAAATTTTGAATGGATCGAATCATGATCCATTTATTGATTTAATGTATTTTGACCCGTTCAACTTTAATCTATGCACTGGTTTGACACCTATACACACTAACCAAATAACACCACTCATTTTCTTCTTTTTGGTGACCTAAAGGTTGGGGAAAGAGCGTGCTCCTGTAATTTGTTGTATTGTGGCCAATCAAGATGAAATCACTTACATTCTCGTTCCGAAAACGGAGAAAAACGAAGGGTCAGGTCCCTGTGAACAATTTTGTACTATCTGAATCCTAAGTCTAAAACTGTTTAAACTTTAAAGTGCATATGTTCACTTCTGATTTGTTACAGAGCGTTATTATACTTTAGTGTGGTTCTTATGATCTAATGTAATCACTAGTCTATGGATGAAATATTGGAGATGCAATTACAGCTACTCGTGGAAAACAGTCATTCCTGATTGAAGAAAACATGGAATATGAAAACATAAATTGAGGATTCAGAAGCTAGAATTAACCAACTTAAGACGAGAATGGGAAATTGACATGATGGGAAAAGCCAAATTAGAAGGACAGATACTAGGAATATGTACAAACAATGTCCAAAGTTTTACACATCAGCTAAAGCTTATTATTTAGTAAAACTAAAAACATGGTCCATAAACTACTGACTAGATAGCACAACACTAGGACAGATAATGAAGCAAAAGCGGGAACTTCAAGATGAACCAGACCTTGAAATTCACAAGGCTGTGACACAACCATGGCATATATGGTCACTTCAGCAGCCGTAGGAGCACTGCAGAATTCGACACACACTGCCGTAATTTGAAGAGCAAGCCATCAAGATTCAAGCCATGAGCAAGGTGTCTGCCAAGAAAATTTATGGTGCTGGCAGCAGCTGGAACTTTAGGCAGTCCCTTTGGGATTCTCATGAGCTTGTTAACGTTTTCCGGAAGTTAGAGATGGAACTAATGCTTGATCGTCCACTTTCTACAGTGGACGAGCCAATCGAGAATAATGGTAAGACGAGTACACAAATCTCAAGGATACACATGACCCTGTTCCAAATCAGGTTTTACCTTCTCAGAAACAGCAGTGTTCAGTACGCGGTCAATTTCTATCACATGAATTTCAAATTGGAAGCACATAAAAATTCATCAAAACTGGCATCACAGATTTATAACGCACGGCGAGCAATTGTTATTAAAAAAACAGTGCAAGTTCAGTATGCTTTAAGAAGTTTCAGTGCGTATATCAATGTGCAAAACCCCTGAAGGAGACAAAGTCACCAGAACCACCCTGTTTAGTCTAGCAAGTTAACTTAAAGCATAGTCTACTGAAAGCGTTTTTAAAGGATAATCTACCTAAAGCATCATATATTGCAACATGTACCACTTAACTAGCTCCTAATTCTCTCCGGCAATAAGATCCATCACAACACGCTTGATGCTGCCATTATTCTTCTTGAGCAGCTTCTTGTTCATCTCTTTGTTGAGGAAACCCTGCATTGACAAAATACGGTCAAAAGCTAGAAGTTGTTGAGTGCTCAAGAAAGACATGCGGAAAAGGAAGGTAGATTTTAAACATTAACTGCATTATTTTTATGACATAGACATTAACCTACCATCTCCTCCAGCTCCTCAAGGATAGGATCCCACTCGGATACACCACAAAGATCGTCTACTGATTGTTCCAAGTCATACTCATTCATCCTCAAGATGTTTTTGTTTAAGTCTACCTGTTTGAAACCCATCTGCTCCAGTTCCTTGAGAAGGCTCATCTCGACATCACTGATTTCTCCGCCATCCAGTGAAGATGCCTGCACCTCTGCGACAGAGGGTGGTACAGCAGAAGTAACAGCTGGTGCTGCCTCGGATAAATCAATGGGATTTGAAATTGATGAACCAGCTGCAGAAGGAGAAATGTACGACTCCTGCTCCTTGTTTCTGTTTCCATTAACAACCGGCTCAACCAATTCCATGGTAGGGTCTGAGATTTTAGGCTCAGGAATGATATCCTCCATTGTTGAGTCTGCATTCGCATTGATAGTTTCAGAACCAGCTATACCAATGCTGGCCGGAGGAAAATTCAAGTTCAGGTCCTGAGAAGTGGTGTCAGCATTCACATTAATAGTTTCAGAACCAGCTATTCCATTGCTGGCCGGAGGAAAATTCAAGTCCAGTTCCTGAGGAGCTTCATAAAGAAACTCCTTTTTTGGCACCATTGCAGCATCAACCTGCATATAAGTTACAAATATTCAAATCAGCATCCGCGCTATCTCTTACTATCAAGGAATAGTGTTGCACGCAAACAAGTCTGACCTTGATAAGCACCCACACACGCTGCCCAAACTTCTGACCTGAAGGCAAGGCCATCCTCCAGTAGGAGATGTACCTACCAGGAAGCTCAGGAGCAGTAAAATCAACTGCCACATCAAGCTCGTGGTCAACAGCCAAGCCAACCGAAGTAATCTGCAGTTCAAGGGACACCGTATGATCACATTTTTCCAGAAAAATAAATTAAAAAACTGTTAACAGGGCCGTGGATGTTCACCAACAGGAAATCTCAAAAAAAAAAAAGTATTAAAAAAAAAAAAAAAACAAAGCAAAATACTAGCATATAAACTGACCTGTAATTCAACAGAGAATGCATCACTTAATCTATCTCCCCCAATCCAAACAAGTCGTGTTCCTTGTGGCCAGACAATATTACCATCGTTCCTCATTCTCCAGACCTTGGTAAATGGAGTCAATGGAGCCATGATAGTACCATCAAGTACAGTGACATCCAGCGTGAAGCGGCTTTCCAGCTTAGGCGATTTCACCCCACAGCCTCGAAAGATATCACGCTACATACAGAAAATTGACAGAGTTGATTAAACACAGAGAGAATACTTGCATAAAACTGAAAGAAAAGGGTAACTTCTTATACAGGATCATGTAAACCCTTGAAAGCTATGGGATGATGGTAAGTAACAGGACGATCCATTCTGATGTAATCAGCATCATTTCCCATCTGTGCAAAGCATAAGATGCAGAGATCATAGTCCTCCTTTCTGCATGAGAATAGGAGATGAGTCCTTAACGTCGACTAGTCAAATACTACAAATACAAAAGCTTCACATTTCTTACACTTTAGATTTGAACCTAGGGCCAGTTATTGGATGAACCCCACAACCATCACAGCGAACACCTCTGTGGAAAATAGCTGCTGCCCCATCACTGTGATTATGGCTCCTTTTCAATTGGATCCCAACAGGAGTGTATTGAGGTTGGATAGTGTTTTTTACCAAAGGCAACCCAGTCATGGGATACAAACTAGGAGATCTAAAACCATTAAAAATCATCCCGGATGGACTTCCATTGGAACCCACATTACGAGTGTCCCAGGACATTTTTGCAACATTAGAGCTTGCAGAGCCAACCGCAGCAACTGGCTGAGCACCAGGGTGATTCTCACTAGGCTGTTTATCAGCTCTCTTTTCTGGGCCAGTGGTTGAGGGACTAGAATATGAAATACCAAGAGCCTTCCCAACAAGATGGGAATCACCAAATTTCTTACCCACTTTCTTCTTACCATCTGCTAGAGATAAGTTAGGCTTAGGACTTTTGGATAATGATCCACGTTGAGTTCCATTTTGATCTGGTTGGAAAGACTTCAATTTTGAGGCATCTATAGATCCAGTATGATTGTTGGGTTGTCCTGCAGTTTTGAGGGTCCGCTCCTCAGCATTCGCTGCTGGGGATGGCTCTCCACTTTTAACGCTAGGAAATGCTTGTGAGGTTGTTTCATGTGAGAAACAACCAGCTGAGTCTATTGGACGAATCACACCTGTAGTGACTCCTGATACTGGACAAGCCTGCTTTAAGTAGGATATGCCAGTTTTCGAGAGTGCTTTGGTAATCTCAGCCATTTCTCGGGCAGCCGAGGAGGCTTTAGAAGCCATGTCCGCAGAGTGCTTTAAGATTTTTCCGCTTTTTGTTTCTGGCAAGGACTTGAGAAAATCAGAAACACTCGAATTTATGTTCGGAAATGTAGGCTGGACCAGTGGGGATATGAAGGGAGTAGAATTTCCACTAGATGTACCTGAAGTACTAATTTTTTCAGTGTTCAATCTCACAGATATTCGCAGGGGATTAAGGTCCTGCCTTGTGATATCCTGCAGATCTTCATCATCAACAAGTGTTACAACATCACCGTCCTCATCAATGTATGTCAGCGTAAGCTCGCTGTCGAGAGGAAAGTTGAAAAGTTGAAAGATCTTTTCCCTTAATCCATCCATGTTAATACCAAGTTTATCATCAGCAACACAGACATTGAATCTTCTGAGCGTCTCTCCATACTTGACCTACACAGTAAACAGGGCCAGCAGAAAACCCATTAGTACTGACTAAAAATCATCCATCGGATGCTATATAAGTTAGTCCCGACATATCTACATGGTCATAAGAAAATTAACCATAAAGACAAACAGAACCTCTGGTAGTTCTCCTCAACAGATATTCGTTTCAAGAGTCAAGGAGTTTATGGTATCATGGAAACAGAAAACTACACATTCATTCGAGTAACATGGCAGATAGCACGCAGAACGCCCTGAATTTATACAAGAATCATTGGAAAGCCAAGACTATCCGGCGAGAAAACATATCAGAGCAATTATAACAATCAAGTAATCAACTACTATCCCAATCAGCTCACAAATCTCTTACTCCTAATCTAAAATAACCTAATAATCGGAACATGAAAACATACATGAATTTCAAATCAACAAGAACGAAAAAAGAAAAAAAAAATCCCACAAACCAGAACACTAGGAAGCATCTAAAAAATCAGTGCAAAACAATTGCTTGATTTTTGTATTACCACATCTCAACACAGAAAGTAGTAAAAAAGAACCTTGATCACATACGAAACAGAAAACGGGTTGATTTCTCATATGGTCACTCAACTAACAGTTATTATCTCAAAAAGTCCCCGTTCTTGATTACAATTTTTTTTATTATTTTTTTTAACAAAGAGAGTGACTTTCTTCGATAATAGTAACCATTAATTGAGTCATCATCTAAAAAATCAACTCAACAGAAAATCAATTCCCCACCACAACCAAAAAATAAAAAAATAAAAATTCACCCAATTCATACATGCATAAATAGTAACAAAGCTTAGATACGTGATCGGTGCTACCCTTAACAAATTATTTCACAATTCATTCGTATCTCAGACCATTAAATCAATGCTACATTCCAAAGTAGAATAACAACATGCAATCCAAACAAATAAAAGAGTGAAAGATCAAACCTTGATCACAATACAAGACTCCATGGGGTAGAGCTAGCGTAAGCAGAACAAACTTTGATATACAAAATTTGCTAACAATTAAAAACCCTAACCCTAGAATTTCACGAGAAAAAATGGAATAGAATTGAGCTATATAAACGGTGAAATAGAAGCAGAGCAAGAGATTTCTTAAGCCCAAAGGTGTCTAATCGTTTGTCATGTTTATCGCATTTATATTTATAGTTCGGTGTATGACTGTATATATAAGTTGATATTATATTGGGCTCTGTTTTAAGTTTTTTTTTTTTTTTCTTTTCTTGGTCCCACAGAAAACTTGGGGCCTGAGGAAACCAAAAAGTCATTTAAGAGCCACGCTTTTCAGAAGTTGTATTTCGAACTTTAATAATTACTGTATGATTTATGAGGTCACCTCGTTTGGATCAAAGTAGTAGTAGCTAATAAGTATCAAGGTTCGAAAAACATAAAATTGATTTTATAAATAGACAGTTATTAGAAGTGTTAAAGATTGATAATAAACAGTTAGTATATGTATATTTTGTAAAAACGTGCTGATGAGCACTTCCTTTTTTGTTAATAACTGAAATATCCTTATAGATATTTACAAAAACTATTAAAAATTTATTTTTACTTAAAAAGGATAAATGACGAAAATAGCTTGGAGAGATAATAAAAAATTATATTTTATGAATTGTATTTTTGGAGATTACAAAAGATTTTAAGGATAAAATGGTAAGAAGCATGGTCAAATTAAAAATACTTAATTATAAGTTCTAAAGTGATAAGTTAGGAATAACTAACTTATGTCTATGGCTTATTTTGGCTTATAAGCATCTTTGATGTTTTTCAAATGCGTAAATAAGTCAGAAAGTGTTAATAAGTTCATTTTCATTATTTGAAAAAGATTATTTTTCACTTAGATAAAAAAAAGACATTTTTCGTTTTGTAAAAATTTCAATTGTTGTTTTAGATAATTTCAATAAACACTTAAGAATCTATATATAATATAAAGCTAGGAATAGAAGAGGTGATGTGGCACCTCTCTATGGCCTCCAATGATATTTATCTTTTTTCTCCTTTTTTTGATATTTTTCTTCCATTTTATGTATTTACTTGCCCATCAAATTCTGATCACGAGACTCTATGTCTCTACATCAGTTACAAATTGACCATAATGAGTATTAAGGAATGAGTAACGCTTTTGAGGCATTTTGGTGACAAATTCCTTAATTACAATATATCATCTTTTAACTTAAATTCCTAATGCTTGTAACGTAAAAAATGAATAAATTTTTACTCCTGGAAAGTCAGCAAATTTTCTTTCTATATTATATTTAGGATCATCACCTATATATATGTTTGACCATCTCATCTTCTTAATTTGATAGTGAATTTTACATTGATTGATCATCCGATTACACTGCTAGCCGTCGGTGAGTAATTTTTCCATCTGATTTGTATCATTCAATAAATTTTACTTTGTTCATTTCTCTTTCATTTTGCTCTAAACAAGCATGAACTAAAATTATGTCCGTTGAATTTTATAGAGGGACAAGTGGCAATATTATTTTGTTATGGGTTTATAGAAAGTACAGCTCTGCCTTATAATGAAAAGGTCAGATATGATATGTATATTTCTTGATAATAAAAATTGATGAACGATATTGTCTTAACATTCCTGTAAAACGTATATAATTTGATGATTTGTTGTTATCAACGATCTCTTATTATTTGTTACAACAACCAATAGGAAGACATCTAAATTGTAATTGAAAGATTTCCATCTTAGAATATTTGGGAAGTCATTAATTAATCCTTTTGGGTTTGCAGACTTATTGTAGTTGACGTCGTTTCTCCTACCAATTAAGATCTAACAAGCACATATGCAATGCAATAAAAAATTCTCGTGAAATAGACTCAAGAAATGAAGAGTTAAAGCTCATTTCTCTCTGACGCACGCTCTCTTATCAAGTGATATTTGGTCAACTCGAGTTAGGAGCTTTTGGTACAGGTTGATGATAAGTAAGAAATTAAATTTGATTCCGCGACATGATGCATAATTGATTTTTTCTTTTTGTCTTTTCATTTTGTTTCGTGCTTCCTTTAATTTTTAGTAACTTTTGAAATTGCTATATGAGAGATATGAAAAAATATTATCCTTGTAAAACATTAGTTTCAAATTCACATATGTACAAATTGAAAAGAGTTTTTTCATATTAATGCTTCTTATTGATTCTTTGATCAATGGCCGTACAACTTCATCATCACCCATCTTTGATCAATTAATTTGCTAACTCTATTGTTTGGATAAGAATTTACAAGGAACCTATACAACACATACATTTAGGCTCTTCAGTTTTTATAGAGTAGTAGTTTGTTTAGGTTCCCATGCATGTGATATTTTCTTAATCTTAATATGTATTAGTGTCATGGGTGCTGCAAGATGTTCTCTACCGGAGTTGTTTTTGATGTTGTTATCTAATTTAGAGATTACAGTTTCTTTTTAATTTTTCCTCCACTAATTTTTTCTTTGAGAGGTTATATCTTATATTCAACGTTAATAAAAAAAAGAGAGGTATGTCATTTTTTATGCTCACTGTTAATTTGTTTTAAAGGGCAGGAATTCATTGAGGATTATTAGCAATGGGGTATTTTGAAAAGAAAAAAAAAACAGATTTTTGGAGGTGTGGAGTTGTTTCATTTCATATGAATATCATATCAGTGATTTTTTCATGTAACAAAAGTCATTATTGATTTTCATGTACTACATATTAAATTTCTCGCATTCTTTTTCCAGTGTTTGAAGCATGTTTGACAAGGAAAGAATTCCTAAGTTTAGAGAAGGGAGACCTAGCTCTTTATTTTGGCTTTAACTTCATCGGATTGAAAATTTCAACTTTTAATTCTTTCTGATAAGGATTTACAGTTTATCGAAATATCAATTTATGTAAAAGGAAAAACAAAATGTAAATTTTAACATATATATACTAAGAAGT
Source organism: Lycium barbarum (assembly GCF_019175385.1). NCBI lineage: Eukaryota > Viridiplantae > Streptophyta > Magnoliopsida > Solanales > Solanaceae > Lycium > Lycium barbarum. The sequence continues at coordinate 160,087,077 of NC_083337.1, read as the reverse complement.
CAAGATAGCTGTTATGAATTAGAGAAATAAACTTGAAAGTATCCTTCCACCTCCCTCCACAAAAAGATAAGGGAAAAGAAACAAAGCCAAGTTTATTTCAAAAACAAAGTTGCGATTTTAATTGACATTTATTTTGTAGTTACTTAATTTTTTAAATTGAATCATAAAATTCCTGATAATTGCTTATGCCATCCATACCCTTTCATATCCACCAATGAAGTTTCACGACAAGTGTTAAGGTCAAGTATTGAAAAACAGCTCTTGAGATGAAATTTCACTACTGATATAAATAAATAATATTGTAATTGTACATCTTTAAACTTGAGTTTTGTGCTTATATATATGTGTGGCATTTCAATATTATTTTAGAAAACAGAACTAATCTTGAAAAGACAATTCTAATGAAGAGATTTATATCTGTGTTTTTTAATTTATAATATTGACTTTATATTCATGTACATAAATTTATAAAATTCTACGGCGTAAAAGGGTTTTGTTCTTATATTTACATGACATTTGAATGTTTTAGAAAGAACAATCAATCTTGTGAAGACAATTCTAACGAAAAGATTTATACTTGTGATTTTTCAATTTATAATATTAATTGTATATTCATGTACATAATTTTTTTTAATCTCTTCTATCTCGACTAAACTTAAAATAAATTATTTTTGCATATTCATTAATGTCTTTTATCACCGCGCGAAGCGCGGATACATTCACTAGTTAGGAATAAAATAACTCATCCGAATATTAACCCTATATTTCAACTGTGCAAAGCAAGGAGCTTGTCAAGTGAGTTGCCCCCAACTCCCACCTCATTCCAACGCTTCTGAATGAATTACTACTAAAAAAGACTAAATCAGTTACGAATTTTATCGTTAAATAGCTGATAACTAATAATTTATCATTAAATAGAATTCACAATGCATTTTGTTGTTTAACTACATAATTTATCCTTTGCTACTTCCCTTTTTTTTTTTTAAGTAGTAACATAAGTCACATATATTTCCTAACCAATTATTGCTTAAATGATTGAAAAAAAAAATGATCTTCTAAAGTAAATCACTTTCATTGTTTTTTTTTTTTACCACAAGAATATTTTTCCTCCATACCTATTGTGATTGTTTGCGTTCTTTCTTCTTCTTTTTTATTTTTGCAACGTAACAAAAAAAATAAATTGCAAACTTGTGTTTATTGATTCAAGAATTAGCTAAAAAGTGACTTCTTTTTTTTTTTTTTTTTTTTTTTTTTTTGCAAAAAATAAAATAAAAACATATCCTCACCTTCAACAAATAAGGTGATTCTTTCTCCCCGGTTTTCCAGACAAATGCAAAGCTATATCTCTCTTTTCCTTTTTCTTACTTAATCGGAGTGTCTGTTTCCTTAGTTAATTAATTAAAAGAAAAATAACTAGTGTTGAAGAACAGAATGAAAAAATCGTCGTTTTTTATTGGTTCTAAATTGAAGTTAGTCGTCAATCGGTCCCGATCGATCTTTTTTTTTTTTCCATCAATATGAGAGGCATTACGGGTTAAGGATACCTCTGTAAGGCTTACTCAACACGAATTTAAATTAACTGAATCAATAAATTTAAAATGAGTGAAAATCATTTACACCCCCAATTATGCTTTAAAAATCAAACTTTCCCTTCAACGTTGAACAATAGATATTCTCCCCCTTTATCCTAATTGACTTTTTTAAATGCCTATTTTACCCTTATGTTATCAACGTTTGTCTTCTTTTTTTACTTCTTTAAAATCATGATATTCCCATTTTTTAAATTTATGTAACAAATTTCTTATAAAAAATAAATATTATCTTCTAAGCAAAGAAAAGAGTGAGAAATACTAGTTGAGTATATAAGTTAATGACGTTCTATAATAAAATAAATTAGAAAAATAAACAAAAAAATAATTTTATTAAAAATATCAAAACTTTAATATTTATTTATACAAGTGAAAATAACAAGTCATAATAACTTTATAAATATTTCTATGCATGTAATGCAAAATAATTAAAAAATAGGGGCAAATTTTTAAAATAATTTATTTATACTATAAATGAATTTTATTACAATTTAAAATATATTTCATTACTGACAACCAAAACTTATTTATTTTTATAGATAATATAGACTAAGAGAGAAGTGAAACTTAAACATACACACATGCATGTACATACATATATAAGCATATAATATTGAAATAACAATCATGAAAAATAGCATTAATTTTGTTACAAATTCATAAAAGTATTATTCTACTTATAAGTTAATGAACTTATATAAGAATCTACAAATATCTAGATTTTTTAAAAATAGATATTATATATAATATAAAAATGTATTGCATAAATGGAGGATTGAAAAAAATAAGGTAAAATAGTCATTGCATAAGATAAAGGGGGGAGAATGTCTATTGTTCAAAATTGAGGGGGGGGGGGGGGGGGGTTGATTTTTAAAGCAAAGTTGGGGTGAAAATCAATTTAAAATATCAAAAACGTTTAAGATTTAATGTACATCATTAGTTATTAGTTGCATTCACTTAAAGGAAAATCAACCTTTTTGAATTCAATTATTATAGCTCTCGTTTGTTTCCTCTTATTTTTCCCTATAACTATGACGTTAACAATTCTTTCAAATGTGAACAAATTAATGAATGGCCTTTTCCTTAACTGAAATGTGTCTTTTGGCATCGACTAGTAATTCGAGGTAAATTTTTCTTAATCAAAGTTTAACGCTTCTCCAGGAGAAATACTTAATTTAATATATATTTGCACTAAATTAATAAATACAGCATAGACTTTAGTTTAATCCTTTTGCACTCGGCCATGGTTATTTTAATATGTATTTTTACCGTAATTTATTATATACAGGTTCGATTAAATAATTTATTACTATAATAAAAAGCGAAAGAGGACCTCACAGGTAGAGCTGTCAATATGGGCTTGGCCCGCGAGGCCGGCCCAACCCAACCCTTCATTTAAGTAGGGTTGGCTAGGATTTCTTTGACCCATATAGAAGTGAGGCTCAAAAGTCCAGCCTCTCTTGGCCCGCCGGCCTCAAGGGTTGGGCTGAGGCCAGCCCTTGAGGCCAGAAAAAAATAATAAATTAATTATTTTTTTTTTAAAAATATAAGTAAATTAAACAAAAAGATAAAAGTAATGATTAAAAAAGAATGTACTTACTACTAAGTAGTAAATTAGAAAATAAAGTAATACTTTTTAGTCTTAGAATTTATATTATGTTTAATTTCTTTTGAACGTGATCTGAATTAGTGATCAAAAATAATAATTTATATTTGTTCTCTTAAATTTTTTTCTTCTATGATATGATTTTGCTTAAGAATGGTGTGGTAGAAGATTCTATTTCATATTGCATAAGTTTCATGTTCAAATTGTACCAAAAATCACTTAGAAAATGTTATTTCGGAAGACGAAAAAACTTAAAGGGTTGGCCCGTCCTAACCCGCGGCCCGCTTAGGGCTGGGTTGGGCTGCCATTTTGTAGGCCCTTCAATTAAAAGGGTCAGCCCGTCCTAGCCCATTTAATTCTTTGGCCCTTTAGGGCTGGGTTGGGTTGGGCTGGGCCAGCCCATATTGACACCTCTGCTCACAGGGGTAAAGAAATGAATACCTATGAGCGGATTCAAAACTTTCAATAAGGGGATCAAAATATAAAAAACTATATCCACGAAGAAGTCAAAAGGTGTCAATATGTAATACATGTACATCAAAAAAAATTAATTAGCTACACAGTATAATTTTGTGACGAAGGTGTGTCGGTTGACACCGGCTCCGCAATTGGGCCTATGTTGACAAAGCGTTGCATAAAACTTTAGCCATGATCGCCAATTACATTCCCAATAGAAATACAAACAGAAAAAGAAAAAGGAAAAGAGAGCAAATTTACAACTCTGCAGTACTTGTTCATACAACGCACAAAATGAAGGATTATACTCCATCCCATGCCCCTGCCAGCCAGCCAGGACCAAAAAGAGATAGCAACGGTAGAGTGTAAAAATTTTCATTTTGAACCTATCTCAAACATAATTGGCTATTTTTGTCATTTTATCCATATAACATTTTTTTTTCTGTACAAGTTGAGACAAAAAGAGTACATGTGATTAACAATATAATGCGATAGAAGTGAATCCGAGAATGATAGCAGTACCAGTGAAAGCAAAGAGCCCTCTCTCTTTAAACACAACATTAGCCGCATATATTGCCACCTCCGACGTAATCTTCTTGCCATCCTTTACTACACCTCGACGGCGTTTTCCGGCAAATGCTAGCAGTACGAGCACCGTAATCCATGTTATTACGGTGGTTCGTACTGCCAGAACAATTAGTACTATTCCCACAAGAAGGGTGGCGCCAACGACAAGAAGCGGGACAACTGAGGAGAGGAAAACGAAGATAATAGTTGCTGAAAAAGACATCATCAAGAGGATCAAAACTAAGAAATGTTTGGTGGTTATTGTGACATTCATCTTTTGTTTTCCTTGAGACTGACAAAATGATTATATGATGAAGAGATTATAATTAGGATGTTTTGACTTTTTGGGAGGAGAAGGAGATTGATTTTGAAGAAGAAACAGTGAAGATGTGTACCTGTTAAATTTAATCATTAAGGAGGAGCTTTCCTTGGGAAAATCAAAACTAATTCTTGATAGGATTATGGTGTAGAAATAGGGAATTGTAAGGCATGTGGTCGCACATGGGGTTGGCAAATTATTAGTACCAACTACCAAGTTCGTAGTATCTTTTTCTTTTCTGGCCGACGTTCGATATTCGCATTGGGTTCCGATTAGTCATATTGCGTAAGATTCAATTAAAGGAAAAGTGTTTTCTATGCGGACTTCTTTCATGCCCAAACTCAAATTCAAAATCTCTAAATAAAAATAGAGTAATTTTATCCATGCCACCGTAACCTCTGTTAGTGATGTTTTCTGTCTTCATTTTTACTTTTTTAATGAAAGAGGCATAAGTTTGGATAACATAATCTGCGTTTTAATATGTACTTCGAAAGGAATTATGAAAAATATAAGATAGAAACTAGTTTTCTTTATAAAAGTTGTCCGTGTTAGATACTCTATGAAGTTAAGTCTAAAGTTGATTATAAAGTTGGGTAACATAGAGTACTATATTAGAGAAAAAGGGATACATTTTAAACATAAGAAAATTAGTAGTACTAATAATTTAAACAACATACAAAACCCAAAAATCCATATGGCTCGTAAGGGGAACCCTTACCCACTTGAATTGCGGTGAACCAAAATTCTTTTTGTCTTTTTGTTGGATTCATCCTCTATAGGTAATTTAAGTTCCCAAGGTTCATGTGTATCATACCAAACCGCCAGTCGACCAATTCAGTGATAATACATTCTCTGCGGAATACTTTAAAAAAATAGACATCGCTGCGTATTTGAAGTAATTTAAACGTTAACTGTTTTCATTTTACATTCAAAGGCATGCTTTTAGTTATAAAAATTTCATAGCATATATAGGATTGATCCCAACTTATAAAAGGATTGCTTATGATACTTAATTTTCAATCGAACTATGCCATATAAATCAAAACAAATTAACACTCGATAAATTTGTCCCAACAAAGCCAACAACTCATGAACTGTTTCTGTTTCTTGACGTTTTGGTTTCTTTCCCATCCTGCATTTTGTTTCACAGTGTCTAATTAAGGCATTTTAAGTGAAAGTAACTGCGAATTCTAACATAAGAAATTGAATCTGACTTTTGTTAATCCGTATAAATTTGATTTGATAAATATATTCCATTTCGAGCCTTTTGTTGTGGAGGAGATTCGTTTCGCCTATGTACACAACTCTCCTGAAATACTTACAACTACTCTCTCTCTCACTTCTCTATTTTTGTTTTTCTATTGATAATAATGGTGAGGAACAACGTAATACAAAGGCCTAACACTTCCATTTCCACAGTAAGGATAGTAAATCTCCTCGCCGACCGAATAACCCAAAGCAGGCGAGTACGATCTACGCGCCACCGCATCCGACGGAGGCGACTTCAAGTTCGACGCTGGAAAATCGAAGCAAGACATTGGTGAAGACGGAGGAGAGATCTTTTTGGGCAAATTGATTGGAGATAATATGGCTCTGATCTTCGTCTCTTTATTCGTCAATGTTGAAACTCTATCGTACTCTTCGATCATGTTTGCCAAGTCCTCGTCACAGGTAATCGATACCAAAACATCTAATTCTTCAGTTGGTAGCTTACACCTTAAATGCATAGACGATCCGCATAATTCTCCAAACTTCACTATCAATTCTGCATCAGTCAGCTTTTAATCAGATTCTAGAAAAGGTAACAAATACTTTCTTCCTCTCAATTCTCACGTGAGGGTGCTTGCTTGACAGTTTAAAAATAAAATAATTTTTTTAAAATTTGTGATTCAAAATGAAAAATTTAAAGATAAATTATTATTCTTTCATGTTTCCATTGATGCGATACGGCTAGATCTCGAGATTCGGAAAAAAAAATCAGCTCTTTAAATATTTTAAATTATTAATTATTATAATTTATAATATTTATTATATAATTTTTAAATATATAAATTATTTTTTCAAAATACTTAAAAGACCGTATGTCAGAGTTCAGTGTCAAAATAAAGAAATATAATTATCGAAATTTGAACTGGGAGTGAATTCACAGTCAAAAGCAAAAATAATTTAACTCTCAAAATTTAAATTGTATCACATAAATTAAGACCAGATGTGTCATTTTAGTATCATCTAAATTGAGACAGAGAGAGTAGTATTTAAAACGAAGCAAAATTGAAGTGATAACAAGAAGATGAATGTCTAAACAGACCTGAGAAAGAAATAGATCGATCGATTGAGAGGACTCTAGTAAAGCCGCCGATATAACGGAGTTTGCCGTCAGAGCGACGAGGAAGAATTTTACCACCGTAACTGTAGAGAAATTTAACAATTTCTGTAGAGTGAACCAAATTCCGATTCCGACTCATTCTCCGAATTTATTATTAGTACGAAGAAAGGAATTGAAAACGAAACTGACAAGAAAGAACGGAAAAGAAACTTCTAGAGAGAAATGGAGAATATTTTGAGCGCTTTTAAGAGGGGAAGAGCTTAGATATATATACAATGTGAGGGTGTTTTGGGAAGTTAATTGGTGGGTCCACTTAAGCTGTGATGAGTGCCTGGAGTTGATGAGGTTAGGCTCAGCATATAACACTTGGTGGAACAAGAAAGGCCCTGCTCGTAATTGTTGAAGTTACCAACATACTGTCACCGAGTTTCTTGGGATTTGGCCCTACTTGTTTGGACCACGAGTCTACAACGAATTTCCAATACAAAATCTCACGACGTATTTTATTTGAATACTGTTATTTAATTTGCACTCAATTTTTCAATTTTTTTTTGCATGTTTACTTATTTCGAAATGTCTTTTGACATTTTACGTATTTTTTCTGTCCCAATTCATATATACAGTCTCCTTATTAGAATGTATAAAATAGAATGATGATTTAACTTAAAACTACATGTAGACATCCAATTTTCGTGGGACTTTATAAGATGAGCCTAATAATTAACAGGGTTTCTTGGAGGCTACTCTATCATAAGCCTTAGCTTACATCTATATATAGGGGCATATATTTTCTTAAAAAGACATCTCAACTATTTCATAAACTCATGAGTATTCAAAAAGAGTTTACTATGTGGCTGCATATTTCTTAACAACCAAATATTTTAAGAAGAGATACATAATATCCTTTCATGGAGATCAAATACATCCCAAGAAAGTCCACACATATCCAAATCCAAATCATCCGTTCGAGAAATACGCTATGGAGAATATTTAGGAGAAAAGAATCAAGGGAATATACAGATTGTACTCACAATCTTGATAAATGAAATTATTCTTTTTATTTATTTTGTGATTGTAGTTTATTTTCCTTGTATCTTGAGAAAATTTATTGCAAATTTGAGATCACAAGTTTCAAAAAAAAAAAAAAAAAAAAAAAGTGATGCAAACCTGCTTGATGGTGCTCGGCACAGGATGAATATATTTTAAGCTAATCGCACAGCGAGGGATTAATTTAGACGTAGTAGTTTTAAAAGTCTCTTTTTTTCCTCTATAAGTCTAATCTATATATAAAAGTGTCTGTTTTTTACCTTCATTTATCTACATAATTTATTAACTAATAAGATTAGCAAAAGCCTCATAAATTAAAATATCTCTTTACAATAGTTTAACCCAATAAAGCACAATTAGTCTTCTGCTTCAGCCCACGTTATAGTAATATTAATTGATACATTAAATTTGTTTGCACTAAAGTCCTGAAGCCGCTTTTCATCACAATCCATTTTTTTTATTACTTAACTTTTCCTCTCCTGCATAATTACTTATTTATGTAAAGTTTTGAATAGGATAAACTTGGAAACGGTGAAATATGGAAGGCCCATATTTATAATACCTTTAATTCTCATTAAAAAAAAAAATTACTCTACCTTGTGATGACCCGCCACGTCATCATGCCACCTAGGCGCCACATGGAACTATTTTTGCCATGTAGGAAGCTTATGTGGTTGCTTACATGGAAATGAGGCTAGCTTATATGAGAAGATTCTAGAGAAATCAACGCTGCTAAAACCCAAGCCAACGTCATCCAGGATGCTGCTGACAAGAAAGGCCATAACAAAAAGAGGATTGCTGCCAACCAGAGCCAAGATGTGCTACCAGAGGTTGTGTCAAATGAAGGGCTTACATCCCAAGAACCATCTACCACTAAGGCGAGCGAGGATGACGTGGCGGTCCTGCCCAAGGACGCCTAGCTCGGTAAAGAGTAGGTTATGAAGGTTAATGTGGGGATGGACGTCATCGACATATTTGGCCAACGCTTGGGCAAGGTGGAGGGCACTCTTAGCGTTCTTGAGGGGCATACATTTGAAGAGATTGAAAGCATCCGAAACGACTTGGAGGGGCATAAGCAGGCTGAGATTGAAGTAAAGCAAACTATCACTGCCTTAGAATGCAAATTCATGGAAGCGCTGAGTACTATCAATGCCATGAAGGCAAAGATAGTGGCACTCGAAGAGCAGGTCAATGTTGGCGTGACCGAGGCAGCCAACAATGTTGTCGTGATAGGGAGGCTAAGATCGAGGCTCCCAAGCCACCAGTTCTCAAAGGGGTTCATGATGCACAAGAGGTGGAAAACTTTCTTTGGCACTTGGAGAACTATTTTAGGCATGGCAAAGTTAGGGACGATGAGGCCAAGATCAACACCGCTATGTTGTACCTATCAGAGACTACCATGCTTTGGTGTAGAAGAAAGGTCGCCGTTGTTGAGAGAGGTCTATGCACAATTAGCACGTGAGATCAGTTCAAGAATGAGTTTAAGCGAGTTCAAGCGACAATTCTTCCCAAATAATGTCTTGTATGAGGCAAGGCGCAAACTTAGAGAGTTGAAGCAGACAGGGAGCATTCGCGACTATTTCAAGGAGTTCACCACCCTTATGCTTCAAATTCCAAACCTCACAAGCGATGACTTGTTATTTCACTTCATGGATGGGTTGCAGAGCTGGGCTAAGCAAGAGTTGCAACGCCGGCAAGTCAGGGATATAGACCAAGCCATAGTGGAGGCCGAGTCTTTGATGGATTTTAAGCAGGACAAACGTGACAAAGGCAGAGGTAATAAGTCAAGGAGTGGCAATGCCAAAGGTGGGGGAGACCGTGGTAAGAACAAGGAGTCTCAACAACACTACTCCAGGACTCAAAATGCCAATAAGTTCGACGGCAAAAAGTCAAGTGGTCGTCAGGGCTATGCTGAGAAGAAGGCGCAGATCGAGAAGAAGGGATGCTATATATGTAGAGGACCACACGGCTTCAGAAATTGCCCTGAAGAGCCTCAATGCAATGGTCTGTGAACGAAAGGAGCAGACGCAAGGAGAGAGTTCAGGCACCGCACAGTTAGGTATGATAAGCATATGTGGCGCTGTCAAGAAGCAACCTATCTAACCCGAAGAGAATAAAAATCAATACGTGGATCTCACCATAAATAACAAGCTCGCTCGTGCATTGGTAGACACTGGAGCGGCTCACAATTTTGTGACCGAGGCTGCTGCGAAGAGACTAGAGTTGAAGCTCATTCCAATTAACGCCCTCGTCAAGACCGTGAATGCTAAGCCAGAAAATGCTCGTGGTGTAGCTAATGGCGTTGGTGTCAAATTGGGCGATTGGAAAGGTACGACAAATTTTACCGCCACTACTATGGATATCTTTGACATTGTTCTGGGGCAAGAGTTCTTTAGACATTGTCACGCGATGATCGATCCCTACCTCCAACGTCTCTTGGTTATGGAGCGAGAAGGCGCCTGCATGGTGCCTACAGTGACTATGTCGCATGGACAGGGCCATGCACAACCTTCAGCTATGCAGCTTGTTAAGGGGCTCAAGAAAGAGGAGCCAACATTCATGGCAACCATTACAAGTTTGAAGGAAGATAATGGTACCCAAGAGACACCACCGCCTTGAATAGATAATTTTCTCGAAGAAAACAAAGATGGTATTTCCGAAGAGCTACCTAAGCACTTGCCTCTTAGGCGTGAGCTGGATCACAAGATTGAGTTGGAGCATGAACTGGGAAAGGGTCAAGTGATACACCGATTACCATCACCGCCTCACATGATAGGGAGATTGAAGCTATCATTGACTACCAGGCCCGGCGGAAACAAGGGCAAGAATCCACCGCCATTTTCCTCATCCATTGGAAGGGGCAATCACCGGAAGAGGCCACATGTGAGCGATACGAAGACTTGTGGCAGTTTAAAAACAAGAGTCGAGAGTTTAAGCAGCAGCAGTGCGCCGCGGCCATCGCAACATCAGGTGGGGGAGAGTGTGATGACCCGCCACGCCATCATGCCACCTAGGCGCCACGTGGAACTATTTTTGCCATGTAGGAAGTTTATGTAGTTGCTTACATGGAAAGGAGGCTAACTTATATGAGAAGGTTCTAGAGAAATATGGAGATTTCTCATGGAAGACCTTAGAACCTTATGGAATCGCATGGAAAGTCCTTAGAATAATCTAGTTGTGTAGAGATTTCTAGAATAGGGCTTATTAGTAAATATGTAGGGACTTGTATAATAATTATTATTTACATATTAGTCCCTAGGTGAGTAGTATAAATAGGAGGGTCATTCATTTGTAAAATTATCAAGCAAAATCAATCAAGTCTTCTATAATAAAAAAGCTTCTGTCTAGTAAATTTCTCTTGTCTTTCTCAATTACTATTCCCTTAGCGATCTTAAGTGTAGTAAAATAGACTGACTTAGCATAGCAAGATCCTGAGCAAGTTGTGCAAGAAGATGAGCGAGTTGTCAAGTTCCACACGTGCGCTTAGTTGAAGACTAAGGACGTGACAACCTTCTCTTTAAATTTACACACACAACCAAATTCTTTAAGCTTGCCTATTGTTTTGTATCTCTCTTCATTTTCGATTTTCTAAAGTTGCTAGCAGAGTGGAAAGCATCGTGCCCTCTCTAAAGATATAATTACTAAGGTATAATTTTCAGTCTTTTCCTTCAATATATCCATAGACTTATCAGTTTGATTACTCATTATTGTAGTTATTTTATAGAACTGTCTTACTGTATATTTTCAATTGGATTTTCTATGATGTTGCTTATTGAGATTCTTTAGTCATTTAATATTGTAAATTTTCTCCATCATAATAAAATACGTCTGTTTCTCACATATTCTGTAAACATTTTCTAAAAGGGTTTTATAATATAGCATGGCCATTCCATTTATTGCTTTAAAGTTTTAGATTGAATAGTCAATTGAACTTCAAGGAGAGTGTTGATTTTTAAATTTACATACACGCACCACCAAATTCTTTAAGCTATAGTATTGATCGCTTCGTCTTTTTTTCGTTTTCGATTTTCTTTTGCACATTTTAGTAATTTCGTTTGGAACCTGCATATTTCATTCTATTCACATTGTTTTTCTTCTTTTTATTGCTTTTCTTCTTTTTTTACTATAAGATTCCAACATCTACTCAAATTCTTCCTCCACTTTCCTTTATTTTAATATTCATATTATTAGTGACAAAAGCAAGAGATTGCATTGAAAGTCTGATTCGACTTGATTTTGGCTATTTGGATGAGGAGAGACAAAAGCATGAGTGTAGATTGACAGTTTGGTACTTTGGTTTGGCTATTTGAATGAGGAGAAAGTTGATTGCTTAACTCATGAATTAAGTTAATCATTTGAGGACAAATTCTAATGAGCTTTTTTCTCATTAATTGGGTGCTGAATTTTTGTATTTTACATAGAAACTGAATTTAATTAAGCAAGATTTTCTGTATATAAAGATTTTCTAAGACCATGCGTCAACTAACAGGTGATAAAGTAAATAATAATAGCTTGAATGTTCAAAGTATTAATAAAATATTTTAGAGCATTGTATTATGAATTTAGAAAGAAAAAAATTGTCTTTTGTAATTGTTCCATGTGATATAAGATAACTTCCTTCATTTCACGTGTGTTTGAAGCTTATATTTCTTTAGTTCAAAATAAAGCCTTATTTGAACTTTGTTTTTCTCCGGCGTTGACCTGTTTTCTTAGACAAAATACAGTTGTTACTGCATATATAAGAGGTTCGAAATTTAGATATTTAGATGCACTTACAAGTTAAAATTTCACCAATTGTAGAGATTGATCTAATTGCAGGTAATATGTTGATTTAACTCAATGTTTAAAAATTTAAGATTTGCAAAATACAGGTGAAGTTAAAATTATAAACTTTATCTGTTGCAAGAAAAATAAAAAATAGTTTTTAGTGTTTGCAGAACACACCTTTTGTTATTTTTTATATTTGAGTATCATTAAGAGATTGAATCATAAAATCAATCAGGTTTTTATAATCGCCCGAAGCGCGAATAAATTCACTAGTTATGTATAACACTAACCAACAAGGCAACAACCGTTTATCAACGCCAAAGAATATAGAAATACAGTAATTAACAATGCTTTCCACCAATTATGCTTTAACAAAGTAAGAATTATTTTTATTTTTTTGTGGAAAGGTGTCACAAGTTCAGCTCGTCGGTGTATGTCTTTAAATGCTTTCAGTTTTGATATACGATCTGTTTTAGTTAGAACTTAAAAGGCACGAATCAACAATTAAAATGCACGTATTGGCTTTATTTTGCAAAAGATAAATCAAATACATAACCTCTTTCTTATTTTGTTTTCCTCTTTTATTTTTGTTGTTGGTGTTTCAAGAATCCCTAGTCAACATAGCCAAGCGAAAGGAAGCTTCAAAAATAGTACTAGTGATTAGTAGGTCCATAATTTATAGATTCTTTCTTTGACTTGATCATCAGTCACTTCCCCACTCTTGAAAGAAACCATAATTTAGGATACTGAATGTGACAAAGGCTCTAATTATTCTTAGTATACGAAGTTGTTTTATTTTTAATTTTAGTGTCAGTTCATTAATCATATTATTTGCATTGCAATGGCGTAACCAAGTCCTTTTGACTAAATTGGAAACCGTTTGATGGGACCAAATTGCCAATATCTTTCAATTAGACTGTTCAATTTTGCTTGTTGAAGAGGCACTTCATAAATTAGACCTTTTCCATGAAGGTGGGAATAGATTGAATATTTGACCAGACCAATAAAGTCATCATTTGAAATGGTTCTATGATTCAAAATTAATGTGGCACAATTGTTCAATACAACCTGTTGTAAAATTAAACAAACTTGTCTTATTCTTTTGGATTACTAATCCAAGTTGCTATGATTAGTTACTAACAATCATCTTCGAAGTGATACGATAGTGTTAAATTTTTATACGATCACATATAAAAACGCTTGTAAATTAGGTGTTGCATCTATGGGAATACTAATAGAGTAATTTAAAGACAGATGCAGTCGCACTAAAAAATGTGAACTCATTTAACTTATACAGTAATATGACTAATTGTATTTACCATCAGAGATATAAGGCCATAGTATCAACTCTAAATTCTGGGAATGGCCCATGGTGGTCACGACAACGAGCAAATGAACTTAAGGATATTGTCAACAGGGCATGGCCAACTGCAAAAATTCTAGCTTCAAATTCAGAGACTCAGAACTTACACAACCATACTATGCACCAAACACCTACAACATTGAGTTCATGCACATTTAAAATCAGATAAGAAAGATGGATGAAATTCATGCACATATCTGAGTAGCCTGAAGTAAAGCATACCTTATAAGTATGGGACAGAGATGGGATCGATGATATTTGGCTTTTCTAGTGGCTTTCTTATTATTCTAAATTGAAATGTTTATCTCTTTGTCCCATTGCTTCATATATATATCACATTCACATACATTTATAGGCATGCACAAGACAATCTATAGTAAACGAGAGACAGGTCTCACTAGACAGAGTAAGGTAATATATGGAGTATATATATATATATATATATATATATATATAAAGCAGGGCTAATATGGCATGCCTCTAAAGCCGAAATTGGAATTTATCTTTTACCTAGTTTTTTTTGGACTTTTTTCCCATTTAAATTCTTTTCTTTCAGTTCTACCCACTTATTTTCCTTAATTAATATAACCACTAAAACCCGTTACTTTTAGCCAGCCACATAGCAGCACTAAATCGCACCGTTTCGAAACTGACGGTCGGTCTTCCCCTTCTTCATCAATTACCATTAACCATACTTCTCAAAAAGAATCTACAATCAAATTATACCTTCACAAGCACATCAACTGCTTAACAGAGGTGAAAAATTCAACCCACCGGCTGCTTTATTTCAAATCATATACTTAAGTTTCCAATTATAATGGCAACAGAGGCTAAGAAGAAATCTGTTGAGGCGAAGAAGTTTACTTTTTGTATTCAATAATGTTTAATTTGGTATTATTAACGTGCCAAACTCACTTTATATCCAATATTTTGCTCCTCGATATTTACGGCAGTCTCACAATCTCCCTATTCACTAAAATTTTGGATTTTTTTATCCAAAAGTTGTGCTTCAAATATGATATTCACCTTTTATTTGTATAGGGAAAACATTTTGGACTGTGTTTTCAATATACCTGCCGCCAAAATCTCAACCTTTTGTTCATTTGCCTTCACTTTCTTGCACGTCCGATCACAAAATGGACTAGAAGCATTTTCAGTCATTAGAGCAAAAGATAAATCATTATCATCGTTAATTGGTAATGTTGTTTACCCCGATTTTGGATAATCAATTAAATTTGTGGATGAGGTATAGAATATGTGGCTATATCTTATGCTTATTTGATAAAGAGAAGAAATGTATAAATATGCTACAAAGGAGCAATGGGTGATCGGTGGTTAGCTGTGTACTCGTGCATAAATTAATACATAAACGGTATTCGATCTAAGGAAATGTAAGAATTAAACACAAGAAATGTTGGCCGAATCTGATATATATTGAAAGAGAGATTTGCGTATTTTTGCTATTACAAGAGTTTTTTGTCATGTAGAAGCCAACCCTCTAAAAGGAGGTCAATGCCCCTTATTTATAGTGCTGCCCCATGGGATTCATACAACATAAGAAATAATAAAATAAAGAAAAAGCTCTGAGTGGATTAGGTTGGATTAGGCAGATCGTATGATGTGACACCCGTACGATTGGCAGTTGAACACAGCAGGACATCAACGATGCGTGGCACCCGCGCAACGGATCTTTCGGACCACCGGCCACGGTCAAGCGGACATACGGCCTTGAACAACCGGTCATGGAAGATCCGGACCAAATGACGCCCTTCCTTTACTCCGGTCCAAGCGTTTCCCCGGTTCATAAGGGGAGCCTTCATGCACGTTCCTGTCCTTTTCTTCTTCGGTCTCATCGGTTTAACGTATGCCCGGTTTTTACCGTATACAGATAGTCCCCACACTTCCCGGATCGTAGATTTCTCGGAGTGACGGGGAGTAGATGAATCACTAAGCCGGTGACTCCCTTTGTCCGTTGTTATCGCTTCGTTTTTGGCGGGAACAGCTGCCCACGTTCTTCTGCCATCGGCCACGTGTCATATCCTGGATGGTCCGCTCTGACAACCGCCACCCGCACGTCGTTTCAAGTCATTCCTCATTAATTATGGGACATGTGGCGCCTCCCGATTGGCCAGAAATCGTAACCGCCCAAACCCCATAACTATAAAACGTCCACTAGCCCTTCATTTTTCCATTTGAACACCCTTTAAATCTTCAACTCATTTCCTCTTTGCCTTGGATTTTTGCACTTCGTTTCTTCGTCTTCATCATATCTGCTCTCCTTCTATATCAAGTTTGTTGTTAATTTATTGCCTACTCTACGCAAAAGGAAACAACTCTACTCCTTCCTTCACATTGATCTGCTGCTGTTCATCGTTGATTCTCGTCTTCTGTCCTCTCCTACATTGTCTGTTTCTTTATTGCCCTTTGCTTTCTTTAGCCCCTCTTTTGAATCTATCCAACTTCTTCTTTTCATATTTCCCAATGTCTGAAACCACTTCCTATGACATTCCCTCGGTTTCATCCCCGGGAACCGAGGCTGCGTCTCCGGCCAAAGCGAAGAGCTCCTTCGAGCCTACAGCCTCGGACATTATACCGGCCAAACTTAACTTCAACAAAGACCTCGAGGTTGAAAAACCTTCGTCGGTGTACGATAGAGGGTACGACGTGAGGCGATACCCCTCTTCCATTACCGAGGATAGGCTCGACCTTGTCCGGTCCGACTGCGGATGGGACAACCGCCCGGTCGGAGTTTTTGCCCCTGGGCCTGATGAGTCAGTCACCGGCCATCGGGAGGGTTTTTTGTATGTCTATACTTATCCCTTCACCCTCAAGCTCGATCCTCCGATAGATCCGGTCATTTTGGACATGTGCCGGACCTATGACGTGACCTTAGTACAAATTGGTACGATCGTTTGGAGGGTCGTGGCATGCCTCCGGTTGTTGGCCAACAACGCCGGGAAGGATCTCATGCTGGCCCACCTGATACGCCTATACTCCCCGAGGCTGTTCCGGGGCGGCGTAATAAAATTAGCAAAACGTAGCCAGAACCCCTTCTTCTCGAAGATGGATGAAGACAGAGATCGAGGCTTGTTGGAGCGATACGTCCGAGTGCGGACCTCAGATATCATTCCGGAAGATCACATGCCCTTTCCGGAAAAGTGGAACAACAATCGTAAGATTGAACTTCGAGTTATTGCCTTTGTATGTTTTGTCACTCTTCGGTCCTACTTTCTCACCGCTTTTCTTACTTTTATTAGCCAACAGATACATTCCCCCGGTTGTCTGTAATCTGAATGAATGGGTCACCGCACTTCTCAGCCAGCATGCCCACGACAACCGGACATGGGCCCACCTATCACGGGGTCGTTGGGTAGCCCAGAACTACGGTAGTACTTTGCTTCTACCCGCGTTCACTGTATCTTTTACTATCCGTGCTTATTGTCTCTTCGATTTTCAGGTTTGCCTAAGGGCTCGGTGGATCTCAGGCCGGAGTCGGGTGCCGAACCCACAACGTCGGCACCTGAGTTTGATTCAGCGGGTGCGTCTCGTGCCCTTGCTGCTGCTGCTGCTGCCAAAAGGAAGAGGCCCTCGGAGAGAGGGCAAAAGTCGAAGAAGAAGGCGAGGAACGTCGCTCGGACCTCACGGGATGAAACAGAGCCCGATATCATTATTCGGAGAGTCGATGTCGATTCTCCCGTGGCTCCGATCCCGGAGGAGGCTGTTGCCGTTCCTTCTGCTGCTGAAGGACTTCTGGTTCCGGTCTCACACACAGATGCGGAAGAAATTCTTTCCCCGGCTCCTCTAAGGTCGATTGACTTCGTCGACATTTCAGGTAAGACTTCTTCCGAAGAAGCTCCCCTGCAAAGATCAAGGAGGTCCGGGGAGGCGGCCGCTGCTGAAGCTGGTCAAAGGGCTGAGCCGGTCCCGGAGATCGAAGTCCTCACTATTGTTCACCTGACGCCCGATCATGAGCCCACTGCAATTACGGAGCCCCGGACCTTTGCCGAAGATATTGAGGCCACTCCCAGTTCCTCTACTCCGGCCCCGAGGCCTAACGAGTTCGAGGACATGTTCTCGGGCACTCCTCCCGCTACCGGCGAAGCTGCGGGATTGGGGCACCTCCCTATTCCTCAGGCCACGAGGTCGGCCAGCCGGACCTCCGAATCCGGAACTAGGGACAGCTTGGTGCGTATTTTTCCAGCCCCAAGCGTGGAGCCTAGGAGAACAAGATCGGTTACGGCCATCGTCCCTGAAGACTGTAGCTTTCTTTCTTGCCCGGTGGGTGTGGCGAGCTATCTAAGGCCTCTTGCCTCGGCTTCGGACAAGCGTAAGATGACCGTGGTCTCCTGGCAGTACCTTATGAACGAGAGTATGCATGCGGGCAACCGGGTAAGATCTTTAGCCGTCTTTGCATAACTTCATTGAGAGTTTCCACTTTGTTTTGTCCAAGTCTTTAATTTGCTTCATTTGCAGAGTATGGTGCTCGTCAACGAAGCCTTCGTCCGCACTCAGCAAGAGATGGACGATCTTAAGGGCCAACTGGATGCCCCGGGTCGGGAAACGGAGAAGTATCTGCACCTCCTTCAGGAGAAGGAGGAGGAGTTGAACCGGGCGGTCGCTCTTTCCAACCTCCGACCCGAGCTTGATGCGGCAAAGGCCGAAAACTATCAGTTGAAAAGTGAACTGGCCGCAACGACTGAATATAATCGGAGTCTCGAAGCTGACAAGATCGGCCTCACCCGGGACAACGTTCAAATTTCCTCGAGGCTTAGTGAGCTCGAAACCACTTTCTCCCAACTCTAGGGGGAGCTGGATCTGGTGAAGTCCAATGTTGCGGGCTTGGCCGAGAGAAATTGGCTGCTCGAATCGGAGAGTGCTCTATACAAGGAGCGTGCGAGGGTTTTTGAAGAGAAGGTGGAGACGAGGGCCCGGATGTGCGATGACCTGAAAAACGAGCTTAAGGAGACTGCCGATGCCAATGACTCTCTCCAGGCCGAGCTTGAATTGACCATGCAAACGCAGAATGTTCTTGGAGAGGCTCGGGATGCTCTAGCGGTGAAGTTAGCCCAGGCCGAGACTGATTTGGACGAGGCTTTGAAGAGCGTCGAGGCCGCCGAGGCTCAGGCTACTATTGTTGCCGAGTACGAGAAATGGAAGTCCCAGAGGATTACTCTCGAGCAAGCCGAGCATGGCTTTACCGATCTTCCGGACCTTATTGCCGAGGCTAAAAGGGTCGAGGGAGAGGCTAAGGATGCTCTTGGTTCTGACTCCGATGACTCTGAGCGGACAGAGTCCGAGCGCTTTGGCTCCAGCCATTCCGGGTAGATTAGGGCTTGTACTTGGCTTTTATCTTTATTTTATTTTTTGCCTTTGTAGGACTTTGGTTTTCTGATGTAAAAACACCCCTTTGTATAAATGAAAACGCATCTTTCTTGTCTCTTTGTTTGAATGTTTACTATTATTTTTGTCCGAATTGTTAGTCCGTTTTAAGGACAAGTTGACTCGTAATCATTTAGCTCATTGTGCTCGTAGGACTTACCTAATGCTTTGTGGACTCAGACGCCTCCGAATCACGATAGGCCTTTCCTTAGGGCCGGTATTTTTCGGCAATATTTTAGGGCCGGTGTTCATTCGGGCACCCTAATCTCAGCCTTGGCTGAATTTTGACGTAACAGTCCCCATTTGGGGAAGTTAGAAAATTTCGCCTCGGATCGTTGTGAACTCGTTGCCTTAGTTCAGAATTTTTTAACGATTTTGGCTTGATTCGCTATGACCTTGTCGCCTTTGTCGAATTTCGGCCATATTGCCCGGTATAGGGTGTGTGTGAATGAAGTAGTGCCGAAATACGGCGGTTATCACTGAGGTAAAGTCTTTTAACAGGAAGATAACCGAGACATTTCTTATCCAAACTTTCAATAATTTTGCATTGCAAAGTGTTTGTATACATGAGGATTTCGTTTCCTTCTGCTTTTGCCGTAACAAGTACTAAGTGGACAGGATTCATTTTGATCGTTTGGTCCTTACACCGAAACCTATAGCAGAAGGTCCGGCCTTGCTTTTGCCATAGTAAACACTTGGTGGACACGATTCATTTTCATCGTTTGGTCCTTATATCTGAACCTAACATTTTTTGCCCGGTTTTGTTTGCCGAGGGTGGCCTTCGGAGTAGGTGTGATAGTCCCCTAGCTCTTGGCCGAGCTGCAAGATCGGGTGAGTGCTATTAAGTCCCCATTTGTTGGGTGTGACCCCTATGGTTCGGGCGTTCGTCCTTTATCTTTGTCAGGTAACACGTTGTACTTGTTGTCTCATTGAAAACCTTGTCAGAAAACCCATTTTGGGACAAAACAGTACTAAGGAAAATAGTGCAACACGTGTTTTCAGATTCGGGTTCTTTTCTCTGCCTGATACTCGGCTTTCTGCAAAAAAGAAAGGTCACAAATAGAGAAAACATGGGGCATTCTTACCTCATTAGTAGTATCTCTTTAGATGAGCCACATTCCAGTTATTGCGCAGCCGTTGCTCGTCCATGGACTCCAGCTGGTATGATCCTTTGCCCGTTACCTCGGTTATCTTGTAGGGTCCTTCCCAGTTCGGGCCCAGTTTTCCTTCGTTGGGATTCTTGGTGTTCAAGGTAACTTTTCGGAGCACCAAGTCCCCAACTTGGAAATGACGAAAATTGGATCTCCGATTGTAGTACCTTTCTACCCTTTGTTTTTAGGTGGCAATACGTACCAACGCGTTTTCGCGAAGCTCGTCCGTAAGGTCGAGTCTTACGGCCATGGCCTCCTCGTTTGATTCCTCGGTTGCATATCGAAACCGGAGGGTCGGTTCAGCAACTTCTACGGGGATAAAAGCTTCAGCCTCGTAAACCAACGAGAAGGGAGTCTCCCCCGTGCTCGATTTCGATGTAGTTCTGTAAGCCTACAATACCTCCGGTAATACTTCTCTCCAATGATGCTTTGATGCTTCAAGTCTTTTCCTCAGGTTTTGGATTATTGTCTTATTCGTGAATTCTGCTTGTCCGTTTGCACACGGGTGATACGGAGTTGATACAATTTTCTTGATCTTCAACCCTTCGAGAAATTTGTTGACTTTGCCGCCTACAAACTGGGGCCCGTTATCACAAGTTATCTCGGCGGAGATGCCAAAGCGACAGATGATGTGATCCCATATGAAGTCGATGACCTCCTTTTCTCTGATTTTTCTCAGAGGCCTGCGCTTCAACCCATTTGGAGAAATAATCAGTCATAAACAAAATAAAACGGGCTTTACCTGATGCCCATGGTAACGGGCCGACGATGTCCATTCCCCACTTCATGAAAGGCCAGGGTGACACCACCGAATGCAACAACTCTCCGGGCTGATGAATCATCGGAGCATGCCTCTGACACCCTTCGCATTTACGGATAAATTTTTTTGAGTCTTCGTCCATCCGGTTTCAATAGTAACCGGCCTTGATAATCTTTCGAACCAGAGCATCAACACCGGAGTAATTTCCGCATGTCCCTTCGTGCACCTCTCTCATCACATACTCCGTCTCTTCGGGGCCCAAACACTTGGCCAGTGGTCCAGAGAAAGACCGCTGATATAATTAGCTGTCTACCAAGCAAAAACGGGCAGCCTTGGTCCTTAGCGACCGTGATTCCTTTGGTTCATTTGGGAGCTTACCATCACGCAAGTAGTCGATGTACTTGTTGCGCTAATCCCAAGTTAAACCCATTGTGTTTATTTCGGCGTGTCCGTTTTCTATGGTCGTGTTTGACAAGTGCACCGTTTCCCCGGGGTTGATTTCCTCCCCTTCGACCGAGGATCCCAAATTTGCTAATGCATCGGCCTCGCTGTTCTGCTCCCTCGGTATGTGCTGCATAGTCCATTCTTTAAATCGATGAAGTACCACTTGGGTTTTTTCAAGATACCTCTGCATCCGTTCGTCCTTGACCTCGAAGACGTCGTTCACCTGGTTTATGACCAAAAGCGAATCGCACTTTGCCTCGATTATTTCGGCCTCCATACTTCGAGCCAATTCCAAACCTGCAATCATAGCCTCATACTCGGCTTCATTGTTAGTCAATTTAGCAGTTCTAATGGACTGTTGAATGGCATCCCCGGCCGGGGTCTTAAGGACGATCCCTAGCCCGGAACCTTTGAGGTTCGAGGCTCCGTCCGTATGTAGAGACCAAATGCCCGAGGCCTTTCCCAAGGTCAGCAGAAGCTCTTTCTCGACCTCGGGGACCATAGCCGGGGTAAAATCTGCCACGAAGTCGGCCAAGATCTGGGATTTAATGGTCGTTCGAGGTTTGTACTCGATATCATAACCGCTAATTTCTACAGCCCATTTGGTCAATCTGCCTAATAATTCCGGTTTATGCATGATGTTTTTCAGAGGGTAAGTGGTTACTACACATATTGGATGACATTGAAAATAGGGCTTGAGCTTTCTAGAAGCACTTACCAATGCCAATGCCAATGCCAATTTTTCCAAATGGGGATAACGGGTCTCCGCATCCCCCAAAGTTCTACTCACGTAGTAGATAGGGAATTGTGTACCTGATTCTTCTCGGACCAAAACACCACTTACCTCTACCTCGGAGACAGCAAGGTAGAGAAAAAGCGGCTCGTCCGCCTTCGGTGTGTGCAGCAACGGGGGGCTAGACAAGTACCTCTTCAAGTCTTGTAAAGCTTTTTGGCACTCCGGTGTCCAAGCGAAGTCGTTCTTCTTCCTTAATAAGGAGAAGAAACGGTGACTTTTGTCCGAAGATCTCGATATGAAGCAGCTCAGTTCCGCTATCCTTCCGGTGAGCCTCTGTACTCCCTTGACGTTATTCACTACTTCAATATCCTCGATGACCTTGATTTTGTCCGGGTTGATTTCAATGCCCTGGTTTGACACCATGAAACCCAAAAATTTACCGGACTGGACACCGAAGGCGCATTTTTCCGGGTTAAGCTTCATGTTATACTTGCGGAGCACGTCGAAGGTTTCCTGCAAATGCTTCAAATGGTCCTCTGTTTCCAGGGACTTAACAACCATATCGTCAATATAAACTTCTATTGTTTTTCCTATTTGTTCTTCGAACATCCCATTAACTAGGCGTTGGTAAGTTGCACCGGCATTTTTTAGGCCAAAAGGCATTACATTATAACAGTAAGTCCCATACCGGGTAATAAATGACGTTTTCTATTGATCCCCCGGGTGCATCCGAATTTGGTTATACCCGGAGTAAGCATCGAGAAAACTTAACATCTCATGCCTGGCCGTCGCATCGATCATTCTATCGATGTGAGGCAACGGGAATGAATCCTTCGGGAATGCTTTGTTTAAATCCTTGTAATCAACACACATTCAAATTTATTACCTTTTTTGGGCACCACTACCACGTTAGCAAGCCAATCTGGGTACTTTACCTCCCGGATAGAACCTATTTTTAAAAGCTTTGTTACCTCGTCCTTTACGAAGGCGCGTTTTGCTTCCGCCATGGGCCTTCTTTTTTGCTTCACCGGGAAAAACTTCCCGTCCAAGCTGAGCTTGTGAGTTGCTACCTCTGGTGATATACCTGTCATATCTATATGGGACCATGCGAAGCAATCTGCGTTAACTCAAAGAAATTCAATTAACTTGTTCCTGAGATCCGGGGTAAGCCCCGTGCCCAGGTATACCTTTCTGTCTGGTAGGTACTCGAACAGGATGATCTGCTCCAGCTCCTCTACAGTTGACTTGGTTGCATCCGAATCATCCTGCATGACGAACGATCTGGGTACCTCGAAATCATCCTTTTCATGCCCTGGATCCGACCCGGTGTGCTTTAATTGCTATTTGGTGTCCTCTCCTCCGGTTACATCTTCTTCCTTCTGGACCGATTCTTTGGGACGAGGCGCTGCTTCCTCTACTGCGAACATCTCCTTTGCAGCGGGCTGTTCACCTCGGATGGTTTTTATCCCTTCCGGGGTGGGGAACTTTAACAGCTGATGTAGTGTTGAGGGCACGACCCTCATGCTATGTATCCAGGGTCTGCCCAGTAGTGCGTTATACTTCATGTCCCCTTCGATCACATAGAACACCGTTTGCTGAATGGTGCCATTGACGTTCACAGGTAATGAGATCTCCCCCTTTGTGGTTTCACTCGCCATGTTGAACCCGCTGAGTACCCGAGCTACCGGTACGATCTGATCAAGCAGCCCTAGCTGTTTGACCACTCTCCACCGGATGATGTTGGCCGAGCTACCTGGGTCAACCAAAATACGTTTAACCTTAATTTTAAAGATAAGTATAGAGATTACCAATGCATCATTGTGCGGTTGAATGATGCCCTCCGCATCCCCGTTGCTGAAAGAGATAGAGCCCTCAGGTGAATAGTCCCGGCTGCGCTTCACGCGAACAACAGAGACCTTGGCCCGTTTCATTACCGGCCCCCGAGGGGCTTTGGTGCTCCCAAATATCATGTTGATCGTGTTCTGGGGTTCTTCTGGCTCGGTCCTTCGATGAGCCTCCCTTTCCTTATAGTGACTCTTGGCTCGTTCACTCAGCAGCTCTCGGAGATGACCATTCTTCAGTAACCGGGCCACCTCCTCTCTCAACTGGCGACAATCCTCGGTTCTGTGACCATGGGTTCCATGGTATTCACACACCAAGCTCGGGTCCTGTTGGCCCGGGTCCGACCTTAGAGGTTTTGGCCATCTTACATCCGGAACACGACCAATGGCCGAGATTAGGCCCGAGGTATTGACGTTGAAGTTATATTCTGATATCTTTGGTGAGTCTTTGTGGCCGGCAAAGCTTCAGCATCGCTCCTGAATGAGAGACCCCGACTATTCGATGGGCGCTCGACCCGTTTACTACCCCGACCGGAGAAACATCTTGGGCTCGCTCTTGATTTTTCCGACCTAAAACTTTGCTTCTCCGAGTGGGAGTATGGCCAATACCTTTCCTTTGATGATTCGGCCTTCGTTTTGTAATCCTTCCTTGGTCTCTCAAACTTTTATCCACATTTATTGGCCCCGGGGGGAGCTCGAATTGATTGTCCTCCACTCGAATCTTCGACTCGTATGGGTTATGGACATCAGCCCATGTCACGTCCTCGTACTCTAGCAAGCTTTCTTTTAATTTGAACGAGGCTGTTGAACTCTGAACATTGAGCCCCTTTGTGAAAGCCTGTGCAACCCATTCTTCTGGAACCGGGGGGAGTTCCATCCGCTCCCTTTGGAATCGGCTGACGAGCTCTCGTAATAACTCGTCGTCCCTTTGGGTTTTGCTGAAAATATCGGCCTTACGGGCCTGCACCTTTTTGGCACCGGCGTGGACCTTGATGAAGGCATCGTCGAGCATTTCGAAGGAGGTGATCGAATGCTCGGGTAGATGGTCGTACTATGTCAATGCTCATTTTGACAGAGTTTCCCCAAACTTTTTCAGCAACACCGATTCAATTTTTTCCTCCTCCATATCATTGCCCTTTATGACGCATATGTATGAGGTCACGTGCTCGTGCGGGTCCGTTGTGCCGTCATATTTTTGGATATCCGGCATTCTAAACCTCTTCGGGATTAATTTCGGGGCCGCACTCGGAGGAAAAGGCCTTTGGATGTACCTCTTCGAATCCGGTCCTTTCAGTAAAGGCGGAGCCCCCGGGATTTGATCCACCCGAGAGTTGTATGTTTCGACCCTCTTCTCGGTCGTGTCTACCCGTTTTGCCAAAGTTTCGAGCATTTTTAGAACCTCGGTTGAGGATCCAGCTCCGGACCCATTGCTCTCAATAACGCGTGCCTCCTCCCTTCTGGGTTCAGCAACACCGCTCGTTTTTTCCGGGGTCGTTGTATCCCCTCCGTTTTGCAACTGGGCTATTGCGATCCCCTGTTCGGCAATCGCCGCTCTCTACTCTTGCAACATTTCAAAAATTAAACGTAAGTCAATATTATCATTAGGTGTACCCGGCTCTTTCCGGTCCTGTGCCCGGGACAAAGTAACAGAATGATGGGTATTTAGAGGGTCAGTGGCCGGTAAGGTGGCATTCTCCTGGTCCACAGTGTTTTGTCGGTTGAGGCCCTCCCTCGAGTTGACGGGGTTAGTATCAACGGGGTTCGGTGGTCCTCGTGGACCGCTTCCATCGTTTTCGGCCACGATTTCATTGTTGTTGACGTGACCGGATTGCCCATTGTCAGCCATTTAGTCCGTTTTCTCAGATACGAACAGAAGGCGTTTTTGATTTGGATAGGTAAGGTGGATATCAAGACAAAAGACCACTATTATCCTATCCCACGGTGGCGCCAAACTGTTTACTCCGATTTTGGATAATCAATTAAATTTGTGGATGAGGTATAGGATATGTGGCTATATCTTATGCTTATTTGATAAAGAGAAGAAATGTATAAATATGCTACAAAGGAGCAATGGGTGATCGGTGGTTAGCTGTGTACTCGTGCATAAATTAATACATAAACGGTATTCGATCTAAGGAAATGTAAGAATTAAACACAAGAAATGTTGGCCGAATCTGATATATATTGAAAGAGAGATTTGCGTATTTTTGCCATTACAAGAGCTTTTTGTCATGTAGAAGCCAACCCTCTAAAAGGAGGCCAATGCCTCTTATTTATAGTGCTGCCCCATGAGCTTCATACAACATATGAAATAATAAAATAAAGAAAAAGCTCTGAGTGGGATTAGGTTGGTTTAGGCAGATCGTACGGTCTGACACCCGTACGATTGACAGTTGAACACAGCAGGACGTCAACGACGCGTGGCACCCGCGCAACGAATCTTTCGGACCACCGGCCACGGTCAAACGGACATACGGCCTCGAACAACCGGTCATGGAAGATTCGGACCAAATGACGCCCTTCCTTTACTCCGGTCCAAGCGTTTCCCCGGTTCAGAAGGGGAGCCTTCATGCACGTTCCTGTCCCTTTCTTCTTCGGTCTCGCCGGTTTAACGTATACCCGGTTTAAGAAATAATATTTTTGTTGTAGTTAGCCTCAGAAATACTCTTCCAATGAAGCTGTAGAAACAATCAATTGTGAAAAGAGAATAAGCTAGCCAAGGGATAACACGATCAAATTTTGTCTCTGATAAAGATAAGCTACACCAACTTAAAACAGTAGGATACTTTAAGATGCACATTTTGGTTTCTATGTGTGATAGATAAAGCAGGGACATATGCCAGTGATGTGGCGGTGGCGCTCTAAAAAACTAAGAAACCTATTTATCTATTTTTTTTTAAAATTTCCTTTTAAGGGTTTCTGTCCCTTCTCCTCCTCACTAAACCAAACTATCTTCACTTAAAAGGCATCGTTTCTGGAGAGAAAAAAACTAAACGTCTCTTTCAACAGGTAAATTTCCTCTGTTTCAGCATCTCCTATCAAGTCTCTCATCCGTTCCTTCCACTCCGTTTTCTCACTTACAAAACAAAATATTTCTCTTTGATCTCTTCTTCCTCACTAAAGTGAGAGCCAAAATTTCTTCCTTGCTGTTAGTTAATTGTACCAAACAAATTTGCATGTTTTGGTGATTTTGTTGCCGCTTG
The DNA here is from genome assembly GCF_019175385.1 of Lycium barbarum. Taxonomy (NCBI): domain Eukaryota; kingdom Viridiplantae; phylum Streptophyta; class Magnoliopsida; order Solanales; family Solanaceae; genus Lycium; species Lycium barbarum. The sequence continues at coordinate 160,059,523 of NC_083337.1, read as the reverse complement.
GTGGGAGATTTAATTAATCTTGTGATCAGTTAAGAAAAAGTTTGATGAATACGGGCAATGCCCTTCATGAATTTTCGTTTGTATTATACCTAAATTCTTTGTGTGGAATTATCAGCGGCCACCTCATCGAATGCTTCGAGTGAAGCGCCATCCCAAAACAAAAAGTACCAAAGAGACCTACGAAAAGTGTAGGTCTTTCTCCATGATCAGGTCCGCTACGTGATTCGGCTTCATTTTTCCCTCTTCTTAATTGTCCCTGATTGGATTATGACGGCAAGTTTGAAACTTTATGTGTTAGAAGGTAAGATTTGAGATCAACTGGTCTATTTCCTATTTATTTAACGTGAACATTCTATTTTCATTCAGTTATGGAGATTTTTAGTTTTTGTTCCAGATCTTTTGAAGATCTCCAAGAGCCGTATTCCGATTTTAGATATGAAATTTTGTACTCTGGATTTGGTGAAGAAAATTATCATTTGGGTAGAATTTTGTTGGATCAATTATCAAAAATGCCGCTCAATTTGATTCAAATTCGAGAAATGTTCTTGCAGAAAAGTTTGCTTTGATCCGAGAAATCCTCGATGAATATCCTTACATTGATATTGAAACAGAGTTGTTAACTCCTCCTTAATGACTAATCACACTCTATCTTCATGTGCCTCCAAGTCTAATCGTCCCTTCCAAGACATCCCTTCTAACTTCCCTATTTCCAAAGAAAGAAAGAAAAGGTCGTAACCTCTCTTTCGAGCCATCCATTCTCCAACTCTAAAATTCAGTTAGATTTTTTTTTTTTTGGTATTATTAGGATGTTGTCAAGTTGTTGTTTCATTTCGTGTATTGTTGTTCTTGATTTAGTTCGCATTATTTTTTTAACTACATGGCTTGACTAAAGTATTGCTTCATTAGGAACTTCTTTACCACAAAGAGAAGCTTCCTTAGAATGGTGATTGATATGGAAAACTCAGATTGCAGAGAATTTGGGATCTGTGTACTTTTAGTTAATTTTTGTGATGAGATACAATGAAACTTTCTAGCTTATGAGGAATTAATTAAATAATGGGATTTGTCGCAGGATATTCTCTTTTTGTTCTTTCCGTTGCCTTTCTATTGATGACTCTATTTAGTCTACAAACAGATTGGTGAAAAACTGAAAATATGGAACAGCATCTTATTATATTTCATTAAGGTTGATGCTACTGTTTCATGTATTCAAGCGTGACAAGATGACATTTTGTGAAGTAAAGTTTTTGTCAATGTAAGTTGCTTCATCAATGAAATAACATGGTAGTTCTTTTAGTTTTACGGAATTGGTGTTTATTCATTGAGATGTGCAACCCATGTTGTATCCATCCGATCCTCTATTTGGTCATTATTACCAAGTTTTCGGTGTTTCGGTCTTACCGCTTGAACAATGTCTTATCAGTCATCAACAATATTAGTGAACTTTTTGACCATGGAAGAGAAGTAAATAAAACTTGGAAGTATTGGATTATTTCAGCAAACTCTTATTAGGTTCAACTGTACTTTGTTATAAATGTTTTTAAAATAATCGATTAGAATACGTTTGGAAACCAAATGTTGAAGCAAAGAAGGGGGAAGAGTTTGAAGCCCAGGACAAAAGAACATAGTAAGCTTCAAATTGTTCTAACAAAGTTGTAGAAAATGGAGTTAATAAAAGGTCCAGTAATTTGCTTGCCAAATGAAAAGTACTCTGTTAAGAGACTTTGCTCACCGCCGATGCGTTCTTTGGATATACTTGAAGCATGTAAAATCTACATTTAGTTCAACAACTATGTTTTTGTTCAATCTATATTTTCAAATGGTTCTAACACCCTAATCTAACAATCTCTTACTTATTAGTAATTAATATGTTATCTCTACGTGGAGAAAAATACGCTTAGTTAAAAGGTGGAGATGATGTCATTGACTTCAGGCTCGAAAAATCTTTGATCTCCGTGATCTTTAATCTTTGTTAACGAAAATAGTGTACGCCATGAAGTAAATAATCAGTAATTTTTTGTGCATACAAAAATATAGTGAGTAATGCTTGACTATTTCACGACAAATTATTCAATATTGAGAATTATATGGAGGAACAAATGCCCTCAGAATATATGTAATAAAAGATAAAATTAATCAATGAGTAAAGACTTTTATAATCATTCATTAGAGCTTCTTACAATGCCAAATCTTCTAAGTTATGTTCGAAAGTATTATTTTAAATATCTTTAATTTTACAACAATCATTCTTTACGTTATTTCTGTTATTCAGATTTCGGGAAAGGACCACTAAGCTTAATGAGGTCAGTTATGATCGCGCGAAGTGCGGACAAATTACCTAGTATAATATAAGGCATAGACAAGGTAATGTGGCACCTCTCTATGGTCTAGAAACCCATTTATCGTTTTTTCTCTTTTTTTGGCCTTTTCTCTAAATTTTTCTTTTTAATCATTTGTTTAATGCTGAAAAGTTTCTTTCATATTAATTGAATTTTAAAGCTCTTAAATAATTATCCATAATTTAACATGCCACTAATCGTGAGTTAAGACTTATAATGCATGCCCATAATCTATCTATAATATAAATCTAGGCATAAATAAGGTGATGTGTCACCTGTCTATGGCCTAGAAACACAATTATCTTTTTTCTCCCTTTTTCCTATTTTTTTTTGTTTTTTATCCCATCTTTTTATGTATTTTATTGTAACAACAATAAATGACTCAATAATTAATACTTTACTCTTCTTATTCATGGAATAATTTATTGTTTACTTTCAACTTACTACATTACGCATACCTTTCTAAATTAGCTATTGAGTTAAATTCACAATGAAATAGCTATTATTGTTCCAACTTCCAACCTCTCAAATTCCTTATTTATGGAGAGAAAAGAATTTGAAACGTCTCTAACTATTAGAAGAAGAAAAAAAATTATATATATATATATATATATATATATATTAAAGCTAGGCATAGATAAGGTGATGAGACACTTTTTTCTTTTTCTCCTTTTTGAATAGTTTCCCTTCATTTTTCAACATATTTTACTATTTAAATGGATTAAAAAATAATTTATATATTAAATATTTTGTCGCAAGAAGTAACCCACGTACACTTTGCAATACAACTCAATTAAACCTTTGATTCAACCCACGTAAAATCCGTATTTACTTGATACCACGTACACTTTGCAATGAATTTCAATTAACCTTTGATTCATCCCACGTAGCATATTTATTTACTGATACATTGGCCTAAAATCGATTTTTGTTGACACTTATCACTACTAATTACCCAATTCATTGCTATGCTAATTGATATCCTATATATGTCTTCTCATTTTTTCTTTTTGGGTAGGCTATTCTCCATGTATTGTGTTCTTGTGCATCTTTTACAATGCAATAAACAATATTTGCTCACATATATATCGTGTATGATCTTATTTTCTATGATTCTCATTCAGTGAATTAGTTTTTGATAGCTTATATTGATTATAAGTTAGAATGTAGCATGTCGAATTTTAATTTATTTTCTTACAATTCTAATTTTTATGCATCAATTTTTTTGATGCATTATTTCTTGCAGGGATAAGTTGAAGACCAAATGATGGATGATCAAATTAAAGAAGACTAGAAGATGACCATGGGTTTATTTGAGGAGAAGGACAAAGGCATTATTATCATCGACCACTTGATATGAATGTCCTTTTTGGTAACGTTTTTTCTTTGTTTCATTTAAATTTGACTTTGCAACAAAAAGATGATTTCATGATCTCCTTTTCACCTCATGCAAGGTATCTGATTTCTTATAATCAGGATATTTAAATGGCTTAATTTTTTTATTTTTTTACACTGACTGTTTATAATTTGTTCTTTTTGATTTTTTTTTCTCCTCTTTGTTCAATATTTTAGTTAGGTGACTAATTCTTTATCCTTATTTTGATAGGTAGTTATAGGAGATGTGATAAATTGTCAAAGAATAGGAACATTGAAAAAATAAGCACAAAAATTAGTTAATTATTTATTTAATCACCATTTTTTGCATGCTAGAAGGTCTAATTTTAGGTTTGACATATTATGTCAGTAAAATTTAGTGCTATTCTCAATGTACAACTAAAAATTGAATTTTGTATGAATGTTAATAGTTAGATAAAAGATGAGATCTCTGAAATTTTAGTATTAATGAATAGTACTATATGACATAAAAGTATATGCTCTAAATAACACAAATGTATACATTAGCTAATGAATTAACACCAAAGAATGTTGGGAACTAACAATCTTTTAAAAAATTCACTAATATGTTATCAAATTCAGTTATGCTAATATTTTTTTTTGTTCCCATTCAAGTTACCATATATTGATTTAGATGAGTAGTTTTATACTAGATCTTGATGTTTCTAACATATTCTTTCAATCAAAAGATTATATATAAATCACTTAAAGAATCATGCAAAATGTAGAGTAATGAAAAGACGGTTGGTTAATAAATATTGTTTCTTTTATAAAAATTATAACATTAATATATGTTCATATTCTTTTTTTTTTTCACGAAGTACACAAGTGTCTAATAATACAAAAAAGTGCTCTCCACTAGAAATAGTGTTTTATATAACTAAATTATAAGTGGCAGATGATGGATAATAAGGGTGAGTGACAAATGCTCAATACCTTATACTTCTAATATATTATACTACTAAATTTTGCTAGGGATGGCAAAGGGACAGGTTGGGTGAAGTATGACTAATTTTAACTCATGAAATTAATTACTCTCTATTACGGCGTGGGTAACAAGACCAGATTTAGAGCCTGTTTGGATGGGCTTATGCCTATAAGCTGTTTGCAGCTTATAAGCTAAAAAAAATAAGTTGGGGTAGTCTAACTTATTTTTTTTGACTTATAAGTTGTTTTCAGCTTATAAGCTGCTTTAGATAAGCTAAGTCAAATGGACCAAATTATTTTTTTGAGCTTATTTTAAGCACAAAATGACTTTAAGCTGACCAGTCAAACACTCAAAAAAGCTAAAAACAGCTTATAAGCAACTTATAAGCCAATCCAAACGGGCTCTTAAGAGTATATACTTATGTAACAAATTTTTACACATCCGACGTGATTAAATTATCGTAGAAGATTACTTGCTATTTTTTTTAGGTAACGATCAATGTTATTCAATAGAGTTATCCGTGATTACTTTTTAAAATGATTTGACTAATTGTGAAATTACTTATTTACATTTTCAGTCGATAGAGCTTAAACATCAACTACATATAGTCATGTAATAAACTACTAAAGTAAGGCAAAATAGCCTGAGTTCAGGGAGTCGAAATTTCTGTGAGAATGATGGGTTCTATACGAGTAGGCTGCCCGATATTTTATCGATTTCATGTGAGATTACTGTTTCGTGAAATTTTATCGATTAGCGAGTTAATAGGCGATGAAAAAAATTTAATTATCTTCACCTTGCAAGAAATTACACATTATTTTTTCTATAAAGAATAAAAAACCCCAGAAAAGCAAGCTTCATTTATTAATCGGTTTCTCAGTTGAATGGGAGTAAATCTTAGCGCAAATCTTATTTGCTTTTATTGCACTTCTGTCTTGAAGACTGCTTAGTAGTCAGCTAAGTTGCCCAACGGGCCAACATATTCCCACATCGGAACTACAACACATAAGTTTCAGCTTTAAAATGTTCCATTTCTCAGTAAACGTGAGCGGCCGCACTTGAACAGGTTCTGTTCTATAGGCTCGTACCAGTTGAGTTCCAGGGGTGACAGAAAATCGAGTCCGGTGTGTGAGGCTTAGATGGTCCTGTGGCTGACGGACTCCCTCTTTTTTTTGTTGTTCTATTCTTTTAGTCTTGACTTTGATTAGACTGTTTAGCTCAATTCACTTGAAAATAAATTTCTCAAGATGTTCTGATAAAGAATGCAACGAATTAATAAATCTGAAGCTTCAGAACTTTGGACCTACTTGCAAGTCTAACATGGTCTTTATGGCTATGTGACAAACTTCCAAATGTATTAAAACAAAGCCTAGAAGCCAGAATGAAGGTTTCAATTATATCATGCTGTAACAAAGATCACAAACTGCTGCTGTTCAATTCACTTGCACATCAGTTGCTCGAATGATGTTCATAAAGAAAGTTAACAGTGATATTGTTAAGGAGTGGAAGCTGAAATGATATTATGTTCCTCTGCCTATTCGTGAAGTTTGAGTACTTAGCCGGCCTTTTGCAGTCACCTAATCCTTCAATGTCAATTTGTGAAAAAGATTTGGGTTACTAATTTATATGTTTAACAGAATATACACAGCTTAAATTGAGACCGGGTAAGGCTGTGAACGATAGACCCTCGTCGTTTGGCCCTTCCCCAGACCCGCATATAGCGGGAGCTTAGTGCATCGGGCTTTTTTTTTTTTGTTTTTTTGAGAATCTGGCCTTGCTCCAAATTGAATCTTATGTCCATTAACCTGTTTGTTTATGTTGAATGCCTTTCATTTCCTTGTGTTTTTACTTCACATAATGGTGGATTCCTTTTCTTAGCCTCTTTAAATCTCCAATTGCTAGCCACTAGTGTGCTGGATACTATGAGAATATGGTAGATTATTGATGAGGCAGTTTTCAATTCAAAGGACAATTCGTTAGGCCAGAGTATAAGATGGTTGATGATGCTACTGAATATCAGAAAAAGAGCTGGCCTTTCATCGCAATTTCTCCGGTCCATATGCTGCAAAACTCGAAAACGTCTTGACAAAATGAAAGGTTTGCACTTTACTGACCTCAACTAGCACTTCATTAAAGGGCCTATTAGATAAATTTCCTGTGTGGCAAACACTTTCTGTTCTACATGATTAACAATAATATTTGGAAAGGCAGATCATAAGAAAATGAAAGAGAAAGCAACCATTTGAAATTGACTTGCACTATCAGAACATTATAATATGGTCCAAGAAAAGTTTCCCACTTGAAAAAAGTTTTATTTCCAATTTCAAGTCGGTCCAAGAGGAGAATACAAGGGCAGTTTGCGAATAAGGAGGAAAAAAAAGGTTTATTTTACATAAAAGGCACAGTTGATATATATTTGGAATGTGACATGTCCAAGAACCCTATAGATATTGACAAAAAAAAAAAAAATTATAAAACTTTTCCATTTTGTTGGTGCCATTGATAGCAACGACCATTATTCTTTTCTTCATTATCTGCTAATTTCTTTAAGCATTTACTCTTGTTTCCTTCTTCTACAATTTCCCCATTTTGGACTATAACTATTGGAAGTGAAGAAAGTTGAAAACTGAGACGAGGGGCTAGAACTGAGGACAACTAGCATCATTATTACCGGCTATATTCAACATTTAGAAAGAGATGTCTGGGGAAATCGAAGAGATCGGAGAAGATAGCAAGAGTACTACAATAAACAGCATAGATGCAGATATTAAAGATGTTTATGTAGCTGTTGGCAAAAATGACTTGCATGTTCTTCAATGGGCACTTGATCATGCTATTTCCCCCAGTTTTCGCATCTGCCTCGTGCACATTTTTCCTCTCATTAACTACATCCCTACACCAGGTAACTAATTCTCTTGGTAAGGATTTCAATTTGCTATCTGTTTCTCCACTTTTTGTTCGTTCCAGTTTTTGATTCATCTAGCTTTACCTATGTCACAAACAAGCCGGTATATTTAAGACATCACATCAGGGAATGTCGATTTATTCATAAAATCAGGGAATTCAAGAACATGAAAAGTATATTGAATATATTGGTTCAATTCTCTTGTTTCTGCAGCTGCCTCTGAAATATGCAGATCAACCTATAGACGCTAAATTCTTAACTCAAAGTTACTATTAATAAATAGTATGCTCTATTCTCTCAAGATAAGTCAAAACACAACACGGTGCTTCTGAACTTTGTAGCAGCTAAAGAAAAAAAACTCAAATTTCCTTGACAAGAATCCTAGAAGTCTTTAATCAGTTAAAAGGTAGTTCAGAGGTGAATAGTTCTGATCGACGAGACTCGTAGCGGAGTTAACGCTAAACTGGAGGGTTGGAGACATACCTTGGAGTCTAAAGGGTTTAAGCTGAGTAGGACCAAGACAGAGTACTTGGAGTGCAAGTTCAGTGAAGCACCTAAGGAGGATGGCATGGAAGTTAGGCTTGGTAGCCAGGCCATCCAGAAGAAAAGTAGTTTCAAGTATCTTGGGTCTATCATGCAAGGCAGCAGGGAGATTGACGATGATGTCACACATCGTATTAGGGCAGGGTGGATGAAATGGAGGCTCGCTTCCGGAGTGCTATGTGACAAGAAGGTGCCACCACAACTTAAGGGCAAGTTCTACAAAGTGGTGGTTAGACCGATTATGTTGTATGGGGCGGAGTGTTGGCCAGTTAAGATCTCTCACGTTCAAAAGATGAAAGTTGCCGAGATGAGAATGTTGAGATGGATATGTGGGCACACCAGGAGTGACAGGATTAGGAATGAGGCTATTCGGGACAAGGTGGGAGTGGCCTCGGTGGAAGACAAGATGCGGGAAGCGAGACTAAGATGGTTTGGGCATGTGAAGAGGAGAGACACGGATGCCCCAGTGCGGAGGTGTGAGAGGTTGGCCATGGATGGTTTCAGAAGAGGTAGGGGTAGGCCGAAGAAATATTGGGGAGAGGTGATTAGACAGGACATGGCGCAGTTACAGCTTAGCGAGGACTTGACCTTAGATAGGAGGGTTTGGAGGACCCACATTAGGGTAGAAGACTAGTAGATAGTCTCGTTATCCTTCCTTATTAGTAGGCGCATTATCGCAGTATAATTTCTTGTGCTCTGATTTCTGCTATTATCTGTTATTTCCTGTACTTTGATTATTCTATTTTATCTGTGTCGCTTTCGTTATTTGCATTTCCATATCGCTTTGAATTTCTTAGCATTATCTGACCTCTTTTTATGCTTTTTATTGAGCCGAGGGTCTTTCGGAAACAACCGTCCTACCTTGGTAGGAGTAAGGTCTGCGTACACTCTACCCTCCCCAGACCCCACATTGTGGGATTTCACTGGGTTGTTGTTGTTGTTGTCGTATTGCCCCAAGTGCATTTTTTGAATACTTTCTAGGAACAAATAGAGGGGAGCCTTGGATCATCGGTAAAGTTGGATCGAACCCGTGACAATAAATTATGGGTTCGAGTTGTGGAATCAACCACTGACAAGTGTGGTTAGGTGCTTATATTACACCCCCTTGGGGTGCGGCCCTTCCACAGACCCTACATGAATGTGGGATCCGTGCACCGGGCTGTCCTTTTTCTTTATGAACAAAAGGGAATTTGATAGGAAAAAAAATGAAATGGATACTTGCATCGGGATAGACTACTTACACTACACCCCCTTGGGTTGCGACGCTTCCCTCACTACTGTGTGAATGCGGGATACTTTGTGTCCCGAGCTACCCTTTTTTCTAGGAACTATAGGAAATTTGATGAAATAAAAGCAAAAATGAAACGACTTGCTAAAGAACGTTGCTAAGTTTTTAAATTCTGTATGATAGTTGGGAAGTTATCAAGAAGCCAATTGAGCCAAGAGCAAGTGCAAGTCTACATCAATGAAGAGAATAACAGGAGGAAGAATCTCTTGGAGAAATACATTCGCCTATGCAACGATGCCAAAGTAGGTGCAAGTCTGTATCCATCGGAAACTTCATATCCAAAATACAAAAACTTTGTAAGATGACATTTCTTGATTTATTTTGACTGCTAGGTACCTGTTGATACTATGCTTGTGGAGAGCAATTCACCAGCCAAAGCATTACTTGACCTTATTCCTATTGTCAATATTACCAGCCTTGTCATTGGAAATAGACCATCGCGTTCCGCAAGGTAAACGTAGTTAAATAAATTATGCAACATGAAATTTATCAAGGTTCAAGATTGCTATACTACAAGTGTTTATCCATTTCAGGCGAGCGAGGAAGGGACGAGATATAGGAGAGTATGTTAAAAAGAATGCACCAGATTTCTGTGAGGTTAAAGTTGTTGGCCAAGTGCAGAAGCCAAAACAGGGTTTTAATCAAGCGCAGCCTGAAATTGCAAGAAATTCTGAAAGGAATTTCCTTGAATGCATATGCTTTTCTGGCAAGTTCTACTGAAATGTTGGAAGCAAGAATGTGACAAGTTTTTAAACATGTAGGAACTTGTCCCATCTATTAGAAAATTGTGCTATATATGTTTACCTCAAATTTGAATAATCAACTAAATTTATGAGTGTGGTATAGGATATGTGGTTGAACTTTAATGTATTCTTGCTTGAAAGAAAATGGCTTAAAATGAGCTATGAGTAAACTGAAAAGTGATTCATGGGTTGTAATAATGCGTGTACTAAATAGTATATGATATTGCTTTATTGAACAAATATAAGAACACAATGAATCCGGACCAAAATCAGATAATAAATAAGAGAATGTTGTATATTTTGCTATTACAATATGTTCTAGATTTGAGAAGCCAACCCCTAAAAGTAGGGTAATGACCCCTATTTATAGTTTTGCCTCATGGGCTTCATACATCATAAGGTTCTAAAGAATAAAGAATAACCCTAAAATGGATAAGGTTGGTCGTACGGTCTGACACCCGTACGATTGGCAGCACAATGTGGCAGAACGGTATTGACGCGTGACAATTGTGTAACGGATCACCCGGACCAACGGCCACGATCAAACGGACCAACGGCCATGATCAAACGGACCAACGGCCACGACCAACTCGGCTATGAAGAAGCCGGACCAAATGATGCCTTTCCTTTTCTTCGGTTCAAGCACTCCTCCGGTCCAGAAAGAAAGTCTTTGTGCACGTGCTTGTCCCTTTCTTCCCTCGGTATCCGGTCTTACCGGTTTAACATATATCCGATTTTTACCGTATACAATATATGCAGCTGAATTTGGTATAATTTTCACAAACTGATATTTCAATGACAGATGCTACATTTAAATTATCTGGCACTTTAAATGTATTTCTTGAAAGCATCTCAAGAAATGTCTTAAAAAAAAAAAGTGCAGCCCAAATTCGGAGATGCACAAAGCATCTCAAGAATTGTCTTATTTTCAATAAAAGTGGAAAATTTTATGTACCATCCGCCATCAATTTACATTTTACTTCTTATGGCTCAAATTGGATTTCTACATTTTCTTGACTGTACTAGAATGTCGATCCCAATGAGGAAAGAAAAATAATGCATCTTATACATCACAATACTAGTTATCATAAAATTCGAGATTAAGGACTGTTCGGAAACGTATAATACAACAATTAAAGGCTAAAACAGTAGCGAATTAAGTATTTTATTCAACTATTTCGTCAATAGATGCTTGACACAGCATATCAAAATCTTTATCAGCATACGTAGCAATTTTTCGACTAAACTTGATTTTTTTTTTCAATATGACATAAGGAGAATGACTAAGTGACATTCATATTACACTACAGCAAATAAAAAAAATTCTTGAAACCAAAATCAGTACAAGCCAAACATCTTTCCTTGCCTCGGAAGAAATATCCACTTGCCGTTAGACCATTCTTGATGAAATCTCAACACATCAGGAGGATATGCAATTTGATCCCCAGTTGTAGGAAAATACACAGAGTACTTTGATCCAATTTTCCCCGTGATAAGCCCGAACCACCAGCCATCATTGTCAAACACATCAATCATATCATACAGACGGAGGTTATTTTTTAACATTATTTCATGTTGATCAGGTGGCACAGGGCGGACCTCTGAGACAGAAACAATTTCCTCTAGTGGCGCGGATTGATCATTGGTCAATAAAGTTTTGTACTTGACTTTGTAATGATAAGCGCCAATGGAAGAAACAATAGTTGCTGTGTAATAAGAACCTATGAAGCCATGTTCTTGACTTGCTACTTCAACTTCATCACCCTTTTGGAATGCTTTTGTTGTTTGTTGTTTCTTGAATGCTATTGATTTTATTGCCTTTGACATCATATCAATTCTTGACTGGTGCTGTTCCTCTAAATGAGTCATTGTGAACTTTATTGCAGATTGATTCAATTGAATGAGAAAAGTGAGGAACTTTGTGGCTTTTGCTAGTGAATTTATAGGAACAGAGTTTTGTTTCCGTGAGTGACTGGGAATGGGATTATGGTAATTGTTGTCCTGTTTTCTTTTGGTTTCCTTAAATGTTTGGGAATTGGTGTTTCCAATTTTTATTTTCCTGAAAGGCTTAATTAACTTACCTAACTTATTAGGAACTTGAACTAGGGAGGCAAGAAAAATCTCATATCTTGTAAAACGAAACCACGTGTCATGACATGGAGATGGACCATAGTCCAATTAAATACTTAGTAATGTTTTGCTCGTCTAAATTCAAATTAGCTTTTTCTTTTGCAAAAATTTAGAACATTTTTCAAAATAATAATAATAGCAAGAGAGTATTTTAGTTTATTCTTTTACCTATGGATTTTTGTGTTTTATTTCATACAAACAACGCGTTTTAGTTATTAATTTAACTTCTTTTATGCAATTATAAACTCTTTAAAACTTTATTTATTCCAACGCTAGTCATTCTTTAGGAGATAACATAACCAACCCCCGTTTTTTTTCCAATTGGAAAATATTAATATGCCTCAGAGAGTAAGAGAATGAAACTAATTTTGAAAGTTTTGCTTTTGATCTTATAATTGCAGTTAGAATAGAGGAAAAAGTGTATACCTTTGAAATACTAATCTCTCCGTCCCAATTTATTTGATATAGTTTGACTAGACAGAAAGTTTATCAAAGAAAAGAAGCCTTTTGGTGTGGTCTAAAACAAACCATAGATATTTTTGTGGTTGTAAATCATTTCATTTAAGGGTTAAAAGGAGAGGTTTTAAGTTAAATTATTTCTAAATATATAAATGTATCATTTGTTTGGGTTAGACTATAAATGAAAGTGTATCACATAAATTGAGACAGAAAGAGTATATATTTTGCCTATTTCATATTATCCTATAAAATTATTATTTTATAGAGTCATTCGGCCTGAATAATTTATAGAACTTATTTTGCTAAAAAAAATAAAATGTTGGAAAAAAAAGAAAGAGAAACAGTGGGTCATTTGCCGGATGAAGGCCCAAGCCCATATCTAACTTCTAACAGATCTGTTAAAACCCTAATGGCTTCAACGGTTTTTTTTTTTTTTTTTCAGGAATGTGCTTCAAAAGGACTGGTATTTAATTTTTGTCCCTTAAATTGGTGGTTTTTAATTTTTGTCCTTCGCTAAAAGTCTTTTGGTTTTGAATTCGAATTCAGGACCTCGAGGTATTAACCGAAGAACAAAAAATTAAAGACCACTAATTTGAGGGATAAAATTAAAGACCATCCCCAGCGAATGAATTCCTGCAAATTGCCCCTTCAACGGCAACAATCAATGAAAGTCTTGTTTTTGATCCTATAATTGCAGTTAGAATAGACGAAAAAGTGTCTATATTTGAAATATCATATATATATATATATATATATATATATATATATATATATATATATATATATTTTGTATTATTCTATAATTTCGACGTAAATTTATAGAGTCATTCGGCCTGAATAGTATTAACCAGAACTTAATATTTTTTCCGAAAAAATACAATGGTTGGAAAAAAAAAAAAAAAAAAAGAGAAACAATGAGTCATCTGCTGGATAAAAGGCCCAAGACCATATCTAACCACCAAAAAATCTCACAAAACCCTAATGTCTTCATCTGTGGCCCAACCCAACCCAATCATCCATCTATAAATATCTTCAAACCCTAACCACACCATCCCTTCACTACCCTTCTTCCCTTTTCCCCTTCCCCCATTTCGCCGCCACAACCTCAAAATGACAACAAGATTCAAGAAAAACCGGAAGAAGCGTGGACACGTCAGCGCCGGACATGGTCGTATTGGCAAACACAGAAAACATCCAGGTGGTCGTGGTAACGCTGGTGGTATGCATCATCATCGTATCCTTTTCGACAAGTATCATCCTGGTTATTTCGGCAAAGTTGGTATGCGTTATTTCCACAAATTACGTAACAAATTTTACTGCCCAACTGTCAATATCGACAAACTATGGTCACTTCTTCCACAAGAAGTGAAAGACAAGGTGCAAGCTAATAAAGGTGGTGCTGCTCCTTTGATTGATGTTACACAGTTTGGGTATTTTAAGGTTTTGGGTAAAGGTGTTTTGCCTACAGGACAGCCTGTTGTTGTGAAAGCTAAGTTGGTGAGTAAGAACGCTGAGAAGAAGATTAAAGAAGCTGGTGGTGCTGTTGTTCTTACTGCTTAGGTGTTTTTTTTGTTGAAGTTAATGTTTTTGATTAGTTTAATGGAGATTTGAACTTGGGATTATTATTACTTGTTTGATGAAATACTTTTGATATTTTGAAGTTTAATGAGATCTTGCCCGCTAAAGCACCAATTGATAGAAATTGGTACTATATTATTTTGCTTGTCCTTTGAATGCATTTGGTACTGCTAGGTTTATAATCTGTTTCATGCTATTTGTGAATGATAATTGTGCTTAGTTTGTGTTAATGATATTGCTCTTGCTAGTGTTTACGTGTTCTGTTTTTTAAGTTCATTAGGTATGAGGTAGCTCTATCCTGATTTGGTTGTCTCTTTGGCCCAGGCTCATTTTTAACCATAAGACTAATATTATGAGAATGTGTTTTCCTTTGTCAAATTGATGTTTCCAACTTTGTAAGAATTTCTGTGGATTATAAAAGAGTTTTGGTATTGTTTTATTAACATGGTGTCTAAGTGGTGTTAATTTAGAGGAATGGGGCTTTAAGTAGTTCAAGATGTTGGAAATGTGATTTTAGTGTTCAGGTGCCTGGTGATATGTGCGTAACAGGTCAAACACGAAACTAGAATTGGATACCTCATTTCTTGCTCTGCTCATTTGTTGCAACGTGTAGAGTTGGTTTGCAGTGTTGGGATTTTCCTAAGAGAATGTGTTCAATGTATAGGGAGTTACAGCTTATTGTGGGAAGAATCAAATAGATGGAGTAATGTTGGGTTGAGAATGTGTCCTAGCCATAGTTATAGTGGCTCTGTACGTGAAATTTTAAGGTTTTTTGGATTGCAAGGAAGTGACTGACCATGCTTTGGATTGGTAGGAAGAGACTGACCATGTAGACTAGAGGAAGTAGCGGAGAGTAGGACATGTTTTATTTGATTGGTTAGGAATAGAAAGAATGTGGAGTCATTTGATGCTAAAACCTACATGGGACTTGGGACTCTTGCGGATTAAGTTGAAGCTTCAGGTGTTCATGATCTGATGAGAGTGGCTATTGCTTTTCCTTTTCTTCTTTTTGAGAATCAAATTTAAGCTATGAGTTAAACTTGCTCTGTTTCTCATTATATTCCCCCAAGTTTTTTTTCTCCAATCCATTCTTGAAGATCAAGTTGGTCTTCCGTTTATCAGTAAAGAAAGTTAAGGTGTTTTAGATTCTCCTGTTGCATTCACCCTAGATTTTAGTTTTTACACAGTTTAACTACGTGTCCACTAAAAGGTGCATAGAACTAAATATGGATGAGGATGTGCATCTCATTTTACATTTTCGCCTAATGTAGCAATGGGAGGATATAGTTGGTGTTCACTTGTTAGGCTAGTACTTCTGTATTACATGGTATTGTTTGTATCTCTTGGTTCTCTTGAAATAGCGGTCGATTGTTTTTTATCTTTGCATGTTAGGAGGTGACTTCGTACTAGAATATGAGTCTATTGTACGTAGCTGACTCTCAGTTTTCTCAAAGTATCTCAACTGTAACTTTCCCAATCCAATTTTATTGAGAGCTGTCTATTTTACTTGCGCTTGTTTAGAAGTTTTTACTTCTTCATTTGAGACTTTTTGTTGTTCTTAGTTTAAGCCAACACTTGAATGTTTTTTTTGTTTGTGCCAAACTATTTAATCAAGACAGAATATATATTTATATAAAATCATGAAGATATAATTTTCTCTGAGGGTAATGAAATCTGCTCGCGCAGAGCATCGATTTGGGCTTTTTTATTCTTCATATGGCCATAATGACCTTGCTCCTATCCCTTCAAAAGCACTGGTCCTTAATTTTTGTACCTCAAATTTGAAATTTTTAGTTTTTGTCCGGGTTGGTTTGAATCGCGCTCAAACAAAAATAAAAATTTGCAAGGTAGAGGTTTAGATTCGCTAGGCAGAGTTTGTATCGGGCATAGTTTCCCTTATACTTGAAGGGCAGAGTTTGAAGGCAAACTATGTTTGATGGCTTGCAAAACTATACTTCAGGCATAACTTTGGCTTGTAAAATCTGCCTGCTGGGAGAGTTTACAGACAAATTATGCCTGATGGTTTGCAAAACTATGCCTGAGGTTTAACTTTGGCTTGCAAAATTATGTTTGAGGCCTAACTTTGACTTGCAAAACTCCGCCTGCAATTATGCCTGATGGCTTGCAAAATTATGCCTGAGGCTTAACTTTGGCTTGCAAAATTATGTTTGAGGCCTAATTTGGGCTTGCAAAACTTGCAGAGTTTTGCATTCAAAATTCTTTCTGAGGCCTAATTTTTGCCTGAATAGGCCTAACTTTGCTACTAAACTTTGCTTACAATTTTTTTTTTACTAAGTCGGGATTTGATCTCCAAACCTCATAGTATTAGGCGAAGGGTAAAAATTAAAGACTACTAATTTGTTAGGCAAAAATGAAAGACCACCCCAAAATAAAGGCATTTCTGCGAGTTGCGTGGAAAAAGAAATGGAAATTTATCTTTGCATTAAAGCAAATAGAAATGGAAATTTATCTCCGCATTAGGGCAATTTGCAGGATTGTCCTTCGCTGGGGTGGTCTTTAACCTTTGTCCTTCGGGGAGAATTTAAGGCAGAATTTGGGCCTTACAGGCAGAATTTGCACATGGTCAGATTTTGCAAATTTCTGTCTTGTATGGCTAGATTTGCAAAATTCTGCCTTAAGACAGAATTTGGATGGACATAATTAGGGCTGGGCATAAAATACTGAAAACCGAATTACCGAACTGAACCGGCTATTTCGATTTTCGGTTCGGTATTCGGTACTGAAATATAAAATTTAGTATTTCGGTTTCGGTATTTACAATTATACCGTTCGGTAATTCGGTAAATACCGAATACCGAAATTAATACCAATACTGTACACCCTAAAGGAGTAAAGGGTTAAAGGCCCATTGTAAAAACATTTCAAGTCCAGCCCAAATCCGAAAATCCAATAGCCAAATCCGTAAAAATCCCAATACTAAGTATTAACACTGTAATCCCTAAGACCCTAACACTTCACCTTCATCGATTAGTTCACTTCACCTTCATCCCTAACACTGTATACTCATCACCCATCAGTTCTACTTCACACAAAATCTCCCCAGGTCTGGTAATCACGGTATCATCTCAGCTCCAACTGCGAAGTCTCTTTTCTCACATTAGGTTTTTCTCATTCCTTCCTCAAGGAGAAAACAATGGTGAGATTCACTAATTTAAGCTTCTTTAAAAGCTTCTGTATTGTATTTTTTGATTTCGTTTTACACTTCCAATGCTTCTTTGTTGTTGTTTTTGGGAGAGAAAGATGTGAATGGATAGTATCCATAGCAGTAGTATTTGGGAGAGAAAGAAAGAAAGATATTTGTTAAAATTGTCTCTTTCGTTTCTGGGAAATTAAATGGGTTGAAGATTTTCTCCTTTTTTTGTCTTTTTTCTTTTTAGGTGTGATCTGTTGGGATTTGCTTTCGGGTGAGAAAACTTAAATTAAAGAAAATAAGTTATTCTGTTAAGCCTGAGATTTAGGGGAAAATATCCTTTTTTTTTTATTAATTTGTTTTCCTAATTGGTCATCAATAGCTGTAATGGGAATTCAAATTTACTCATTTAGATGTTTAACACGGAAGTAAGCTCTGATTGTGTGTGTATTTGATGATTCATAATAATTTTGAATTTTGAAGTAAGCTCTGATTGTTATGTTAAGTAGAAATGATACTTAGTCCTTTGCAATTTATGTCTTATAGCATTTGTAATCTCTTCTATGTTTAGATGGAAGATGAAACAAGTCGAACAACCAATGTCAGTGGAAGCGCACCTCTTACCGAGTCTCTTGATTCAACACCGGAAGTTGAACAACATCCAGTGATTGTGAAGAGGAAAGCTATAGAACCAAGATCTGCTGCTTGGCCGCATTATGATAAGCTCATAGAAGATGGAATTAATAAAGGAAAGTGCAAGTATTGTGGTAAAGTTCTCTTAGCTGATGCAACTAAAAATGGAACAAGTGGACTGAATAAACATTTGAAAACTTGTCCTAACAATCCAAATAAGGTTAACACTTCCAATTCTAAGTACAAACAATCAAATTTAAACTTTCTATTAGAAGGTGAAATGGGTGATGGGGCAACTTGGACTTTTGATCAAGAGGTATCTCGGAGGGCTTTAGTTGAGATGTTAATCCTTGATGAGCTTCCTTTTCGTTTTGTTGAAAAGGAAGGTTTTAAGAAGTTTATGAAAAAAACCCAACCTTTATTCCGAGCTCTCTCTCGTAGAACAGTGACTAGGGATTGTTATGTAGTTTTTGGTGAAGAGAGACAAAAGTTTATGAAGTATTTAAATAAACATCACCGAGAGTTTGTCTAACCACAAACACATGGACTTTTATACAGAGAATAAATTATATGTGTTTGACAGTACACTTTATTGATAGTGATTGGCTCTTGCATAAACGAATTTTAAACTTTCAGGTTGTTACTAGTCATAAGGGTGACGAAATGACCCGTTGTATTAGTAAGTGTTTGCTTGATTGGAAATTGGAGAAAATAATCTCTATAACTGTAGATAATGCTTCTTCTAATGATGTCATGGTGAAAGAGTTACACAAACTTAATTGGGGATCTAACATGAAATGTGGTAACCATCTTCACGTGAGATGTATGGCTCACATTTTGAATCTTATTGTGCAAGATGACATGAAAGAAGTTGGTCCATCTATCAAACGTGTTAGGCAAATGGTGAAATATGTTAGACAATCTGCCGCAAGGATTAGAAAATTTGTGTAATGTTGTGAACTAAAAAACATAGACAGTAAGAAGTCATTATGTTTAGATGTTTCGACCCGGTGGAATTCGACCTACTTGATGTTGGATGCCGCACAACATTTTGAGAGTGCATTTGATAGGTTTGATCTTGAAGATGGTGGATTGTCAACTTATCTTGCTACTCATGTTTGTGAAGATGGAAGTGTTGCAGGTGTACTTGAAAGTGATGATTGGCAAAAAGTGAGAAATATGGTAATATTTCTTAAAAGGTTTTATGATCTAACTGAGAAGGTTTCAGGTTCACTCTACGTCACTTCTAATGGTCACTTTGAAGATATAGTTGAGCTTCACAATCATTTAAGAGAATGTATGGAAGATGATGATCCTTCTTTGGCAAAAATGGGAGAAAAAATGAAAGAAAAGTTTGTCAAGTATTGGGGTGCTCCTAAAAAAATGAATAAAGTGCTTTTTATTGCCTCTATCTTAGATCCTCGTAACAAACTTGAGTATGTTGGCGATGCACTTCAGGATATGTTTGGAGATGAAAAGAAGAGTAAAGTAAAAGATGAAGTGGTGACTTACATGAAATCTATGTTTGAAGAGTATGTAGCAAAATTCTCTAATGCATCTCGACGCTCATCTTCTCTCTCTGATTTATCGGGTCAGACATCGGATTCATCTAGCTCTAACACTAGCACAAAATCAACAAAAGTGAGAAATAGGATCCAAATGAAGAGGAACAAACAAGATGGTACAGGTTTGGGTGGTAAGTCGAAGTTGGAAAAGTATCTTAGTGAAGAACTAGAGCCGAATGATGATGAGGACAATTTTGATATCTTGTCATGGTGGAAAGCTCATTCTCCTAGATATAAAATTCTTTCCGAGATGGCTCGTGATGTGTTGGCAATTCCAATTTCTGGTGTGGCATCGGAATGTGCCTTTAGCACCGGGGGCCGTATTCTTGATTCATTTAGGAGTTCTTTGACTCCGAAATTGGTGCAAGCTGTTATTTGTCTTCAAGATTGGCGTCGAAATGAGCCTTATCCCATAAATGTTGAAGAAGATTTTAATGATCTTATGAAACTTGAACTTGGTATGTTTTTCAGTTTTTGTATTTTATTTTTATATTTTTTTTACTTAGTTTAATTGTTGACACATTTTAAATTCTTTTTAGATATGGCTGATAGCTCAAAAGATTCCCTCGTTCTTGATTTGTAATCGCAAGATGCCTCAGGTATAAGGCTCTGAATTTTCATTTTTCATTTCTCCCCTCACTTCAAGTGTTAAAATGTGTCCATGTTAGAGTTAAACAATTAGGAGTCTGTGCATAGAGTTAAACAATAAGGACTCATGCATACAGTTTTTTGAGATTTTTAATGGCATAAGAAGTTGATATCATATTTGTAAAGCTTTTAAGAGGTGTCAAACTTGTCCTTTTTCTCGGAGTGAGGATTCTATGAAGTTGTTATGCTGATAAAGGAAAAGTTTACTTGTGTGATTGATTCATATTATTAGAAATTTTGAATGGTATGCCAGATTCATGATGTTGGAGTACTGTTAGAGGTTTGTTTTAAACTGTGTCTTTATGTTTGTACAGATCGTTTTTTTAATTTTCCACTTTGAGGATGACCTGTCAAAGCAAATTAAATATAGTAAGCATGCATAGAAGACTTGGTGCAATTTGTAAAGAATCGTACTCTTGTATAGGTTCTGTACTTTTGGGTATACTTCTTGCACTGATGAGTTCACACAAGGGGTTTGAATCAGTTATTTTGTATTATTATTAATCATTTGTAGGTAATTTCAGTGATATTATTTAGAAATCAATTTTGTGGTTTGTGATGTGTAGGCAAGTTGTAAACTTAACGTTAGAAGACAAAGGTGAAAAAGCCCGAGAAAATGCAAAATATATCAAAAGGAAAGTATTTGATTATTCCACATTATTTCCACCAGTACTTTTAACTTTTGATAATGCCAACTGCTGTTGCTTATGATCACTGATCAGCCCCATTAGCATCCTTCTTGCCATTTGTTTCTTTTACTGATGGCCCAACCACCTGTTGAGAATTTTCATTATCCTTAACCTGCTTCTTCCCCTTGTTAGTTTGCCATTTGTATAAGTCTTTAACATTGCCAACCAGCTTTCCACTATCCAACACCTTAATAACATGATTTCTATTTTCGATAACTTGCTTGTTTAAACTTTGACTGCCTTGGATTATGATTCCTTTACCTGTGTCTTGCTCATTAGTAACTGCAGGTTGTTTTCCTTTGTCCTTAGTAGTTTCAGCTTGAATTTCTTAATTTCTTCACCTGCCTTAACTCCTTCATCAATTTCTTGTTCAAGAAGCAAATCTGGATTAAGTTTCCAACAATTTGCCTCATCGTGGCCTTGCAAACAACACTCTGTACAGTACTATGCTGTGTTGTTCTCATGAGAACTTTTATTTAATCTTTTTGGTCACTGATATGTGCTCATGTAGTTAATGTTTTTTTTTTCTTTCTTGAATTGCTTAGGATTTTGCCTATGGACCTTCTTACTCAAATTTACATGGAAGGCTTGTCCAAGTTCTAAAGAAAAACCATAATCTAATTCCAAAAGAAGTTGAAAAAATTGTAATTGAAAAAAAATGAAAGGTGGCATTTAATGAGTCAAAACAGTTTCCAGAGATAGAATCCACTTTTGATGCATCTTTGGATGTCTTCTCAGGAGCAGTGGTAATAGAATTAGCATCATTTGCTAGAACTTTCATCCCTTAGACTGTTTCTTTTTTCTTTTTACTGCTTGAATGGGTGTTTACCTCTGTTGCATATCCTTAAGTTGGTTTCTTTCATGGTCGCAGATGGTAAATTGGAGTGCACAACTAGAGCTTCCAGTTTCCGGACAGTGGGCAGTACAAGTGTACAACATCTTCACAATTTCGCTACTGCTTTGAAAATTATCTACACTGTTATTCTTTTGTTGTTGGAAGCTGCTGTATTATGAGATCTTGGACTAAGAATTTATAAGTAGCTACTTTTTGGGGTTGTCGTTTGTTATTGAAATAACTTAAGGATTTTTAAAGATCTAACTAGAATGTCTTCAATTCTGGAACCTTTGTCCAGTTTGGTATACAATTTCTGCCCAATTTATTTTAAGAATATGTTGTTGTTGTTACTAATTACATTGACCCCTTGCATAGTATACTTGCATTCTAATACAGTGGACTTTGACTTCAATATGGTATTACCGAATACCGTACCGAACCGAAGTTTGATTTACCGATTACCGAATTACCGAACCGAAGTTTGAAAGTTCGGTATTTGGTATATACTTTGAATTACCGATTACCGAATTACCGAACTAATACCGAACCGAATACCGAATGCCCAGCCCTAGACATAATTCAAAGTATGTCGCTGATATTTAATATCGCCAAAAAAATGAATTTATTTGATAAGTTATTCCAAAAGAGATACACAATGAATGAGACAGTACTCCGATAACGAATGATATAACATGCAGTATAACCAAATCTAATTAAGTTATTTTATCACCTAAAGCCAGTATAGTTTTTGTAGGACTCACCTCACCATAAACATAATTGAGATAATTCCTATCAATGTGAGATTCACCACAGTATCCAGCAACTTCCCCACCCGCTTTTACCAAAGGCTGCATGCCTGCATCCTTCTATACACCGATCAAAAACAAAATGATAATGTCACGACCCATTTTGGCTAAGTCGCGCGGGCACTTACCTTTCCCACTTCTGTAAGCGAACCCTTAACCCAACGAAAACAAAAACAAAAATAATTAATCAATCAAGGAGAAGAGAATAATCATGTAAGTCTTACAATAATATATAATAAAATAGTGCGAAAATAACGAAATATCCCCAGGGTCTGGTCTAAGCCATACAAGAGCATCTAAGTGAAAATATAGAAGTCTGGAATATAATAATACATCAATCTGTCTATGTCTCAGAGTAGAAAGTAAGACATAATAATAAGAGGAGTCTTCAAGGCAGTGAACGACTTGTGCTCACCGTAGAAACTCGACGCTGTGCTGATGGCGACTATCGGCCATGAGAGAGGAAAGCAGACCCAACTTGGAACTCTGCATTCATAAAGAAATGCAGCAAGTGCAGGTCAGTAAAAAACCACAGTACTGGTAGGTATCATCAGCCGACTAAGTAGAGCTTATACGCCCAAATTACACCTTTAAAGTAGGAGTAAGCGGTCGTTGTCAAATATAGAACCCAACGAGGTCGGGGTCGAATCCCATAGAGAATACAATGAAGAAATATACTTGTTGAGTGTAACGCTTGACTCTTAATCTATATTTCGAGGGAAGGGGAATATAATAATATTTGATTTTGGTCTTTGACCATTACGTCTACGCTTTGTTGATATGAGATTTAACTATTTGGAAGTCGAACTAAGGTTGTGATTCCAATGGAAAGTAATGCTCTTGGGTATCACTTCATCTCATTTCTATACATAACTGTAGTAGACCAAGGGTCACTTAACTCTTGCCAAACGTTTTCCAACCAAATTAGCAAAATTCATTCTAAGCTTTTCCAAGCCTTAGAATGTTTTATATGAGAACACCCATTTAGTCCCAACTAGCTTTACTATTCCTAGCTCAAGCTATTAGATGAGGGTTATGCCCCAAATTGTTGCTATTAACTCTTTTCCTAACCTCTACTTTATTTTCCAAGCAAAGTAATGGTGTTGTACACGATCACAAGACATTCAAGCATGAAAAGTTAATAGATAACACATTTGGCATATAAATAAAGTGTGAATATGAAACCCAATCACATAACTAACACATTTGGTCCCACAACCTTAGCTAAATGAGTTTAGCCACTAATATTCATTACAAATAAAGTAAAAGCATAAATAGTATTCATAAAGCTTACAAAAGTCTTAAGTGGAGAAGATGACAAAAGTGGAGAATCTCTTAAAAAGCTTCAACCACCAATAATATGAGCTCCATAAAAAGACAACTCTAAAAAGTGTAGAATAATGAATCCAAAACCCTAGAATTCTATTTATAGAAGTGCCAAAACAGGAACAAATTCTGGACAAAAATACCTCTGCGCATCTGATGCTAATCGCATCTGGTGTCGCATGTACAACCTGCTAGTCGCAGGTTGCACCAAAATCATCGCAGGTGCTGCAGATGCCAACAACTGTGGTGCAGC
Source organism: Lycium barbarum (assembly GCF_019175385.1). Lineage (NCBI taxonomy): Eukaryota > Viridiplantae > Streptophyta > Magnoliopsida > Solanales > Solanaceae > Lycium > Lycium barbarum. The sequence continues at coordinate 160,035,309 of NC_083337.1, read as the reverse complement.
ATATGCTGCAGCAAGTGCGGCTCGCATGTGGTGCTCGCATATGCTTCACCATTATCTTCAATTCTTCAACATCTCTGTCATCAAATGTTGCTGTACCTGAGACTCGCATGCAGTTCCTGCGACTCGCATGTGATGTTTTGGTGCACTTGGGCTTGTATTTGCTTCATTTTGCCTCATGTTCTTTTCAACACTTCTATTCTACAAATCAATACAAAAACACGAAAAGTGACATCAAAAGTACTTGAGGATTCACAAACGATTAAGCAATTTGCATCGAATGTGTCGTAATTTCACGGCACATCAATAGCTAACATAATTCAAACAATAAAATAAGATAGACAAATAAATCAACAAGTATAAGTCAAATATAATCAGAACCAAGTACACGTCATAGCCTAAGTAGAGCATCTAAACCTAAATGTGCCAAGTCTCAATATGTCCAATCCGAAATCTACATCATAAGTAAAACACCAAATCATTTCAATATAATCCATGATGCAATGCAATGCAATAATGTATGAATGCAATGCAATGCTGTGTACACATGTACTCTGGATGGAAGTATCAATGTCTCGGTAGCACAACCCAGGGTGACTCGCGAAGTCTAAGTGCCACTCGTCTCGGATCTTTACCCAACAGACAGACGAGATCCGGATCTTTTCCCATGGGGGTTCTCACCGGCACCACCCTGAGGGACTAAGTATCAACTCACTCAATCCATGATTCCGGATCGATCATCGGATATCGGACTCTCACGTCACTCAAGTAAAAATCTAGCACAGCTCATCACAGTGTTTCATTAAGTATTATCACGGTATCAACAGTGTATCATGAATGGATGAGAATGTGTGCAATGCATGTCTCAACATCAAATAATCTGATCAATATCACAAGTACCAACATGGGTACGCCAACAACATATCAATGTCACAAGTACCAACATGTGTACACCAATAATATATATCAGTGTCACAAGTATCAACATGGGTATGCCGACAATATAAGTGTCACAAGTACCAACATGGGTATGCCAACAATATCAGTGTCACAAGTACCATCATGGGTACGCCAACAATATCAGGAAAGCCTACACAAGTCATATAGAACTCTATCCTTGTATCAACATCAACTCGTATGACACTACAATATCACAATCAAGATGGAACAACAGATTCTAATATCTACTAATAACACGTGGCATCAAGCCAACACAATAGAACAATCAAGTCACAACACAACGGGGTGGCTAGCCCTATTCATGCAACATGACCCAACCTAAGACAATATCCAACCCAACTTCATACCCGAAGGTTTACATGTTTTCTCCGATAATATCATCTAAATATATGCTTCGCTACACAAAGTCTCACCAAGGGTAAGCCATAACCTATCTAGATGGCCGAACAACAAACACCAACAATCACTCATTCGCTTTCCCCTTCCGCTGAGCCTCAAGATCAAAGAAGTCTGTGCATATTCGAAATCTAGATTAGAAATCATAAAGATCGATACCTATATTTTCTATCATTCAAATTGGGTCAAAAACCAACCCTAAACTTTGGGAAAATAGGAACCACAAGGGAAAAACGAGAAATTCGGGGGTAAAATATCAAATTAAGCACTAGGTGATCATAACCCAACAACTAATTGGTAATTTAACTCAAAGATTCACCCAATTTCGAAATTCAAGCAAAACCCTCAATTTTGGGTATAAACCCTAACTCTTTGATTCAAGAATTCAACACTAATAATGGAAGATATATGATTAACAACCTTAGATTCATCAAAATCTAGCATAAACTCCATCAATTTCATCATTAATATGCCTAGATATAAAATCCATCAAAACCCACTTTTAATCTTCCATTACTAAGGGCTGACAAGGAAAGATGAATCCTTAAGATGATTAGGAACAATGAAATAGTAAGAATGTTAGGAGAGCTTACCACCAAGAATCTTCACCAATAATCCTCTAGAAATGCTCCCAATATGAACCACTTTCGGCATAACAATGAATGAAAAGACTTGAGGTTTTATATCATTTAAATACCCCAGTCACTGCCGATCACCGCTTCCGCGGTCACTCAGACCGCTTCAGGGGCGCGGCCCTAGCGGTGCCTTGACCGCTACAGCGGTCAAGCCCAAATAGCTAAGACCGCTCCAGTGGCAGGGTGACCGATCCAGCGGTACCGCTGCAGCCGTGCTGGTGCCGCCAAAGCGGGCACCAGACACTAGAAACTACACCAAGTTTCACAATTCAATCCGAATTTTCGACTAATTCCTGAGGCCATCTGCTCATATTTCACATACATAGACACACATAAAAACACGCTATGAACGCGCTCGTGATCTCGAAATTCTCAACGGAGGTCTCCTTGACCGAGTCAACCCTCGATACCTTAATTCCAATTTCCCAACCCAACTCCCAAAATGCATCCGAGTGCATTGGGAACCGAACCAGATATACACACATGTTCTAAACGACCATCCGGACCTCTCGGAATCAATGAATTTTTGAAAAAGGTTCGTTTACCCAAAAGTCAATTTTGGGTCAACTATTTTTTGCTTAAAGCTCATATTGCACAAAAAGTCGCCCGAATCAAGCCTAGACACCTCGAGAAGCGTGCCAACGGTCCCCTCGGGTCAAAAGTGAGCTAACCAATGCTCGGAAAGGGGTGAAAATGCCGAAAAGACTATAATGACCAGGCGGGTAGTTACAGATAAGACATAGGAAGGAGTAGAAGAAACCGCAAGGAGTTATATTAGATAATATTTTAATTGAATTCAAAGTTCCTACGTAATTAAAAAAAGGAAAGATTTAGCAATCCAAATTTTAATTGATTTTGAAGTCCTAAATATTAGGGAAATAACTAATAAAAATAATTAAATAATTATTTCTAAATATTAGAATTATAATCATACCTCTAATTAAGCCGTTTGCCTTATGTTACAAGATGGGCTGAAAAAAGTTTCTATTGAGAATCTTGTGACTCAAATTAAATGTATTTTCTATAGTTCTTGCTCTAATAATATCCATTGCCAGGAAAACAAAAACAATTTTGGCTTACAATTTTCTCACAATAACTAATATTATCCAAAAATAAAGTAGTATGATGCACCCAAGATGTTCAAGTGAAATGAAAGAAAAATCGTATCTAATTAAGAATTAAGAGGTTAAGACTTAAGACAAGTCTTTCAAGTTTTAGTTATACTATAAAAAGAAGCTAGCGTGTAGTAGTACCTCAAAGATCCATAGAAAAGCATGAGAGCCCATAATCCAGTATTTCTTTTAGCGAAATTGCTGGCATGCGTCTCTGTATGCAGTATGAGAGAAAAAAGAGTGGAGAAAAACTATTCTTCCTATTAAGGAACTACAAACTATTCTTCCTATTAAGGAACTACCACATGGATGTATATATATCAATAAGTATGTACATACAAGTGAAGATATGCAGGTAAATAGAATTTTGGCGATTAAAAAAAAAAAACTCTAACCTTTTTCGCCTTCGAGCTAGGTAGCAAGGTAGAGGAAATCACCGGAGCAATAGAATTTATGACATGAATCAACCAATCTATGGAAAAATTAGGAACTAATCATATCATTAACCAAACATTTATCGATCATATGCAATTTAAACCCATGTAAATTTTAAAAGATTGTATAACCGAAAAATAGCACAATCTTAAAAGAAAAGGCTGTCGATCTATTTTTTCTCACATTGATAAAATTGTTTTTATAGATGTATAGATGCACTTGTAACCCTAATAGGATTTTATTTGCCACCAAAACATGAAAGTGGTACTTAATAAAAATTATATTCCTTAAAAAATAAATATAAGGAAAAAAATTGACCCTTCACGTTGCAAATCTTCCTTAACATTTTTCTTTTTGATGATTTAATTTTTTCAAATTATATATATGGAATGTCAAAATGGCATACTTATAGTTGAATTAAAAATACCAAAAGTATTAGTTCATGCTGATTTTGTAGTTTTTTTTGGACTTCAATAGTTTACAGAGGATTTAAAAGAAAAGCTAAATATTAATTTTTTTTAAGTCACATGGAAAGTACTCTGAAAAAGGACACGAACGCAAAAAAGAAGAAAAAACGAGGACTCCTATAGATGTTAACTATTTGAATGTATCAATTGTACTAATCGAATAATTAAAGTTTCAATTTAATTATTCGATTTCTTAGACAAAAAATAAGCTTGGCCAAACAGGCTATAACTCAATGAGAAAAAGATTGTCTCATATACGGAAGCTCTCAATCGATCATTAGTCAATATATTCAACTTTGGGGTTACTTTTTAAGTCTTTCCTTATTTCAATTAGGTAAGAAGTCCTAATAATTTACACTTCTAAATCAATTACAATACTACCATACATAATTAATTAGTCTCATTCTTATAGTACAATTCTATTTAAGTAGTAATATCTTGGATCATATTTATGGACAATTTGCTTTAGGTCCGTAAACATGTGTTTAGTTACCCTTCTACATATTTAACATTCTTATGTTTACGTTTATTACAGCACATAGCAATTTTCTACTTTTCGTTTGTCTTTTTATGTGGTTTCTTGCATTCAACGTGATTTTTCTTTCTGCCTTTCTTTATTTATTTTAATTAATAATTTATGTTGCAGTTTATGGTAGAAGTCACGGGACTTTTGCAACTCTATGAATTGTAGGATGATTGTTATCAATTGCTCTAATTGTAAGTGCATAGCTAAAAATCAACAAATTGGCAATGTTTCTCATATTTCTTGAAAATGAGTCATTTCCAATAGTACGATGACATATTTGAGCCTTTTCCGTAAATTAAATTTTATAATCATAATTTTATTTAATTTGAAAGTACTAAATATTAAGATAAATAATTAAATGATAATTCATGGCTAACCTGAAATCAACTTTTGTGTGGAGCAATTGCAATCTACACAAATTTTAAAGTGCTCTTGCTCGTTAGTTATAATCATGGTAACAATCAATTAAAACTAATCTTTAATTTTGTAATTCATATATAATCTTAAAAGTTACTTACTAAAGAAATAAAGAAAGGCAGAAAGAAGATCATGAATGTAAGAAAACAACTTAAATACAACAACATACCCAGCGCAATTCATAAAGTAGAGTTTGAGAAGGGTTGAGTGTATGCAGACCTTATCCCAAAATTGAGAGACAGAGAGGTTATTTCCGATAAACCCTCGGCTCAAAGCATATTGTATTTAACATCGCCAAAAAAATGAATTTATTTGATAAGTTATACCAAAAGAGATACACAATGAACGAGACAGTACTCCGATAACGAATGATATAACATGCAGTATAACCAAATCTAATTAAGTTATTTTATCACCTAAAGCCAGTATAGTTTTTGTAGGACTCACCTCACCACAAACATAATTGGGATAATTCCTATCAATGTGAGATTCACCACAGTATCCAGCAACTTCCCCACCCGCCTTTACCAAAGGTTGCATGCCTGCATCCTTCTATACACCACATGTAGTTTAATCGTGGAAGGAGTTATATTAGTTAATATTTTAATTGAATTCAAAGTTCCTACGTAATTTAAATAAGGAAAGATTTAGCAATCAAAATTTTAATTGATTCTGATGTACTAAATATTAGGGAAATAACTAATAAAAATAATTAAAGAAATATTTCTCAATATTAGAATTATAATCTTACCTCTAATTAAGTTGTTTACCTTATGTTATAGGATGGGCTGAAAAAAATTTCTATTGAGAATCTTGTGACTCAAATTAAATGTATTTTCTATAGTTCTTGCTCTAATAATATCCATTGCCAGGAAAAAAACAATTTTGGCTTACAATTTTCTCACAATAAATAATATTATCCAAAAATAAATTAGTATGATGCACCTAAGATATTCAAGTGAAATGAAAGAAAAATCGTATCTAATTAAGAATTAAGAGGTTAAGACTTAAGACATGTCTTTCAAGTTTTTGTTATACTATAAAAAGAAGCTAGCGTGTAGTAGTACCTCAAAGATCCGTAGAAAAGCATGAGAGACCATAATCCAGTATTTCTTTTAGCCAAATTGTTGGCATGCATCTCTATATGCAGTATGAGAGAAAAAAAGAGTGGAGAAAAACTATTCTTCCTATTAAGTAACTACCACATGGATGTATATATATCAATAAGTATGTATATACAAGTGAAGATATGCATGTAAATAGAATTTTTGCGATTAAAAAAAAAACTCTAACCTTTTTCGCCTTCGAGCTAGATAGCAAGGTAGAGGAAATCACCGGAGCAATAGAATTTATGACATGAATCAACCAATCTATGGAAAAATTAGGAACTAATCAGATCATTTTTTTTTTTGGTAATTAAAGATTTTATTTCACCAAATGAGCGTTAAGTACAGAGCTTAGATAACATGCGCATGGACAATGTCCCATGGTCCTGTTACATTGGAATAACAAGCTACATCACACAAAATAACTAAGAAGGATAATATTCCATTCGGGCTAGTTGGCTTGCCAGTTTTGGTTGCATATGTCCCCGCACCATTATCTCTTGAGCAATTGTCCTGATGAGTGCATCAGGTTCCCTCTGTTTGCTTTGAAAGACTCGGTTGTTCCTTTCCTGCCATAGGAAATAAACACAACCTGCAGTTATGAGTCTAAAGATCTGAGATTGTGCTGCTTTACCATTTATGTGTGTAGTCATCCACCTTACTTCATCAGTCCACTCCATTGCATATCTATTGTATCCTTGCCACGCAACTATTTTTTCCCAGACCCTTGCTGAGTAGCTGCATTTGAAGAATACGTGCTCCACTGTCTCATTTTCAGTTCCACATAGGGGGCAAACCAGTTGTTCAGTTATCCCCCATTGCGCCAGTCGGTCTCTGGTGTAAAGTCTCTTGTGAAGTGCCAGATATAGTATAAAAATCCACTTAGGAGCACCTTGGTTATTACACACCAATCTCCTCCAAGTTACCTTTGGATGGTTTCCTCAGAGCTTTTGGTATACTTGTTTGATTGAGAAGGTATTGATGCTGTTGAATTGGTGTTCGTCGATTCCTGCTTCTTCCAAGATGTGCACTGCTTTAAATATCTTTTTCAGCATCCATGAGGCTTGATTAGGAAAGATACTCCATACACTCTGTTGCTTGAGGTAATATTCATGTACCCATCTGACCCATAGTTTGTCTGCCTTCTTACATAGGTTCCAAAGAAGTTTACATATGGCAGCTTTGTTCCATGTTTGAGCATGCAGCACGTTCAGTCCACCAACAGCTTTAGGCAGACATAAATGTTCCCAAGCTACCAATGCTTTCCTAGACACTGTTGTGTCCCCTGTCCACAAGAAGGTTCTACAAATTGTTTCAACTATTTTTAGTACTTTTTTCGGGAGTATGAATATCTGAGCCCAAAAAATTTGTATGGAAAATAGCACAGTCTTAACTAGTTGTAACCTGCCAGCATATGACAATAGCTTTGATGTCTAATGTGTAACTCGTGCCAAAATCTTGTCCGTTAGGGGCATGCATTGCATAGCAGTGAGTCTTTTTGTACTTAAGGGCATTCCCAGGTATCTAAAGGGCAAGGTTCCTTTAGTGAATTGTAGTTTGTCCAGAATCCTTTGTTGTGTCACATTGTCTACCCCCCCCCCCCCCAAAGTATATAGAGCTCTTACTAGTGTTTGTGGTAAGACCAGAAGCTGCAGAGAATCGAAGAAAACAATCATAAACTTTGTTAATTGAAAATTCATCACCTCTGCAAAATAGGAGCAGATTGTCGGCAAACCCAAGCTGCACAATATTCAATTTGGCACATTTTGGATGATGGTTGAAATCAGGATCAGTACCCAAAGGTTTCAGGCTTCTATTCAAGTACTCCATACATATCACGAACATGAAGGGGGATAGGGGGTCACCCTGTCTGAGTCCTTTCTTTGCTGGGAATGCCTTTGATGGCTGGCCATTTACCATGATAGCATAGTTAACAGTTGTTACACACACCATGATCCACCTTACAAACTGATCAGGGAAGTTTAAGCTGATGAGAACTTGTTGTAGGAAGGGCCATTCTATTGAATCATAGGCCTTTTGCATGTCTATCTTGACCATACACCTAGGAGAAATGTTTTTCCTATTGTATCCTTTGACTAGCTCATGGCTTAAGATAATGTTGTCACTGATTAATCTTCCTGGAACAAAAGCAGTTTGGTTATTTTCAATAATTTGCTCCATAACACATTGCAGCCTCTTTGTGAAGACTTTTGAGATAATTTTGTAAAGGACTGTACAGCAAGAGATGGGCCTGTACTCCTTTACATAGACTGGGTTTTTCACTTTTGGAATGAGAGTGACACTAGAATAGTTCACTTCAGGTGGCAGTACCCCATCATGAAAAAACAATTTAATAGCAGCTATAATGTCATTACCTATGATTCCCCAAGCCTTCTTGAAAAAATAAGCATTAAAACCATCATGTCCTGGTGCTTTGCCATCGTCAATATCCTGGATAGCTTGGTTTATCTCCTCAGTAGTTACAGGCCTTGTCAACTTCAGCTGGTCTGTTCTATCAAGAATATTCCCCTCCTTCATAATTCCAGGATCAATTGCAGGTATTGATTCAGCTCTGGACCCCAACAATTTCCCATAGAAACCACAAATTTCTTTCTCTATTTCCTGATCAGTATAGAGCAGTCGACCAGTTTCATTTTTTAAGCAGTTGATCTTGTTCTGTGCTACCCTGCTCTTCATACTTGCGAAGAAAAATCTTGTATTTGAATCTCCCAGTTTTAACCAGTGAACTCTGGATTTTTGCTACCAGATGTTTTCTTCAATATTAGTCCATTTCTCAAATTCTTTCCTTAATAGCTTTTCTTCTGGTATGAGTTCCGGATGTTGTCCATCTGCTATAGAGTTTTGTATGTCTATCAGCTTCTGCCTTATTGTGTCTATCTTCTTCATTATTCCTTGGAACTCTGTCTTTCTAAGTTTCTTCATTCCATTTTTGACACTCATAAGTTGCCGCCACACCTGTTTGAGAGAGGGGTACGGTAGATGTCTGGTCCAGCAGCCCTCCACAGTTTGCTTAAAATCTTGGTGATCAGCCATATAATTGTAAAACTTAAAAGGTCTGTGAGGGTCCCTTCTTTGTTCTATGATGGAGATGCATAGAGGGGAGTGGTCAGAGAAACTTGGCTCAAGAGCAGTCACGTTAGTAGTAGAGTTGTTCATCATCCAAAATGAGTTAGCAAGTGCCCTGTCTATTTTGCTGTACACGGTTCCATTGGACCAGGTATATTCTCTTCCGCCTAGGCTTAATTCATGAAGGCCAGTATTTTGTATGAACTGTCTAAAATCTCGTACCTCACATTCTTGGACCTCTATGCCATTTATTCTATCCTCAGCATCTGTTATAGCATTGTAATCACCCATAAGTAGCCAGGGATCCTGCACCCTAGCTTGCAGCCCTTCAAGTGCATCCCATAATGATCTTCTATTGATGACATTGTGCAACCCATAGACAGCAGTCAACAGGAACTGAGTATTCCCAACTATCACCATACTATGAATAAATTTCTCATGACTTTGGATCACTTTAACTGCTACTTTGATAGGATTCCATATTAGCCAAATTCTACCTTTGCTAGTTGAATCATAGTTTTCAGCCCATTCCCATCCTGGGAAGCTCTTCTTTTTGTGCAATTTTTTTGTGTACTCTGTGCTCAATTATTGCTATAAGACTAACATTATGAAACTTCAAAAACTTTACCATCTCTCTTTGCTTATACAGCTTATTGAAGCCTCTAGCATTCCATGTTACTACGTTCATAGGGATATGTTTGGTGGTTTCGGTTCCAGTTCTTGCACTACATTGCTCACTTGGGCCAGCTCCTTTTGGGACGTGGATGCTTCACTATTTATCATCATGGTTACTTCTACCATACTATCACCTGGAGTCATAGTATTTAACGTAGTAGGGACCTTATAACCTCTAGCTGTTGCCTTTTGCTTCATAGATTGCCAGTCCACCCCTAATGGAGGGGGTGTGACATTTACTATCATTTTCTTACTGCCAGGCTGTTGTGGTTGCTCATCTCGGAACTTCCATTCTTGCCTCTGTTTCTGCCCTTGATTTTTATGGATTCCTTCCTTGTGTTTCTGGACAAGCCCAGCTGCTGGAGTCTTTTTTTTTTCCTCCATGTTCTTCACTTTCCTGGTTGCTTTCTTTAACAACCCGTGGCTCATTTGGAACAGATTTTGCAGGTGGCTTAAATCTGTCTTTGGAGCAGTCGTGACCGAGTTGACAGCATGTTCCACAGTATAGTGGTTTCCAGTCATAATTCACAGCTTGATCAAAGACTCTTCCGTTGGGGTCTTGAACTTGTATAGTGCTAGGCAGTGGTCTTGTAATGTCCATTTTGACTAGCACCCTAGCATAGGATATTCTTTCCACAGCAGTTGTACACTCATCACCATAGAGTGGATTCCCAATCCCACTACTGATTCTGCTTAAAGTTTCCATTTCCTAACAGTTTAGAGGAAGGTTTGGGTATTTTACCCACAGTGGCATTGTCTTAAGTACTTCCTCTGCTACATCGAAATCAGCAGTCCATGCCTTGATTATCATAGGTTTATTATTCAACATTTGTGGACCGGAGTATAGTACCTCATTCCTATCATCCAAACTAGCAAATCATACCACAAAATATCCATCGTTATGATAGAATATTTGTGGTTTGGTGATAAATTCCCAGTTGTGCTCGATAAATCTCCCAATGCTTGCAATAGTGGGGGAAGCTCCTATAACATACAAAATCAGCGCAGTCTTCCATTTTGCACTGCCCACATCTATCTCCTTTTTTTTTTTTTTTTTCTAATACAACAATTTTTTTCCCATCTCGGATCGTTGGTGCAACAAATTTGAGGCTCATACCTTTTTCCGCCATTTTATTGACTGGGAAAAGGGTATTCCATGCCTTTGTTGGTTGTTGCATCTGGGCTAGATCCGGTACTGGTGTTCCCCTTGCTTCCGTTGGGACTCCCACACCTGTGGGTGAAGTACCCCTAGATGAACATTAACCAAACATTTATCGGTCATATGCAATTTAAACCCATGTAAATTTTAAAAGATTGTATAACCGAAAAATAACACAATTTTAAAAGAAAAGGCTATCGATCTATTTTTTTCGCACATTGATAAAATTGTTTTTATAGATGTATAGATGCACTTCTAACCCTAATAGGATTTTATTTGCCACCAAAACATGAAAGTAGTACTTAATAAAAATTATATTCCTTAAAAAATAAATATAAGGAAAAAAATTGACCCTTCACGTTGCAAATCTTCCTTCACATTTTTCTTTTTGATGATTTAAGTTTTCCAAATTATATATATGGAATGTCAAAATGGCATACTTATAGTTGAATTAAAAATACCAAATTATTAGTTCATGCTGATTTTGTAGTTTTTTTTGGACTTCAATAGTTTACAGGGGATCTAAAAGAAAAGCTAAATATTAGGAATTTTTTTTAAGTCACATGGAAAGTACTCTGAAAAAGGACACGAACGCAAAAAAGAAGAAAAAACGAGGACTCCTATAGATGTTAACTATTTGAATGTATCAATTGTACTAATCGAATAATTAAAGTTTCAATTTAATTATTCGATTTCTTAGAGAAAAAATAAGCTTGGCCAAATAGGCTATAACTCAATGAGAAAAAGATTGTCTCATATACGGAACCTCTCAATCGATCATTAGTCAATATATTCAACTTTGGGGTTACTTTTTAAGTCTTTCCTTATTTCAATTAGGTAAGAAGTCCTAATAATTTACACTTCTAAATCAATTACAATATTACCATATATAATTAATTAGTCTCATTCTTATAGTACAATTCTATTTAAGTAGTAATATCTTGGATCATATTTATGGACAATTTGCTTTAGGTCCGTAAACATGTATTTAGTTACCCTTCTACATATTTAACATTCTTATGTTTACGTTTATTACAGCACATAGCAATTTTCTACTTTAAGTTTGTCTTTTTATGTGGTTTCTTGCATTCAACGTGATTTTTCTTTCTGCCTTTCTTTATTTATTTTAATTAATAATTTATGTTGCAGTTTATTGTAGAAGTCACGGGACTTTTGCAACTCTATGAATTGTAGGATGATTGTTATCAATTGCTCTAATTGTGTAAGTGCATAGCTAAAAATCAACAAATTTGCAATGGTTCTCATATTTCTTGAAAATGAGTCATTTCCAATAGTACGATGACATATTTGAGCCTTTTCTGTAAATTAAATTTTATAATCATAATTTTATTTAATTTGAAAGTCCTAAATATTAAGAAAAATAATTAAATGATAATTCATGGCTAACCTGAAATCAACTTTTGTGTGGAGCAATTGCAATCTACACAAATTTTAAAGTGCTCTTGCTCGTTAGTTATAATCATAGTAACAATCAATTAAAACTAATCTTTAATTTTGTAATTCATATATAATCTTAAAAGTTACTTACTAAAGAAATAAAGAAAGGCAGAAAGAAGATCATGAATGTAAGAAAACAACTTAAATACAACAACATACCCAGCGCAATTTATAAAGTAGAGTCTGAGAAGGGTTGAGTGTATGCAGACCTTACGCCTAAATTGCGAGACAGAGAGGTTATTTCCGATAAACCCTCGGCTCAAAGTATATTGTACTTAACATCGCCAAAAAATTGAATTTATTTGACAAGTTATCCCAAAAGAGATACACAATGAATGAGACAGTACTCCGATAACGAATGATATAACATGCAGTATAATCAAATCTAATTAAGTTATTTTATCACCTAAAGCCAGTATAGTTTTTATAGAACTCACCTCACCACAAACATAATTGGGATCGTTCCTATCAATGTGAGATTCACCACAGTATCCAGCAACTTCCCCACCCGCCTTTTCCAAAGGTTGCATGTCTGCATCCTTCTATACACTGATCAAAAACAAAATGATAAGACATAGGAAAGAGTAGAAGACACCCATGTAATTTAATCGTGGAAGGAGTTATATTAGGTAATATTTTAATTGAATTCAAAGTTCCTACGTAATTTAAAAAAGGAAAGATTTATCAATCAAAATTTTTATTGATTTTGAAGTCCTAAATATTAGAGAAATAACTAATAAGAATAATTAAATAATTATTTCTAAATATTAGAATTATAATCTTACCTCTAATTAAGTTGTTTGCCTTATGTTACAGGATGGGCTGAAAAAAGTTTCTATTGAGAATCTTGTCACTAAAATAAAATGTATTTTCTATAGTTCTTGCTCTAATAATATCCATTGCCAGGAAAAAAAACAACTTTTGGCTTACAATTTTCTCACAATAACTAATATTATCCAAAAATAAATTAGTATGATGCACCCAAGATATTCAAGTGAAATGAAAGAAAAATCGTATCTAATTAAGAATTAAGAGGTTAAGACTTAAGACAAGTCTTTCAAGTTTTAATTATACTATAAAAAGAAGCTAGCCTGTAGTAGTACCTCAAAGATCCGTAGAAAAGCATGAGTGACCATAATCCAATATTTCTTTTAGCCAAATATTTGGCATGCGTCTCTGTATGCAGTATGAGAGAAAAAAGAGTGGAGGAAAACTATTCTTCCTATTAAGGAACTACCACATGGATGTATATATATCAATAAGTATGTACATACAAGTGAAGATATGCATGTAAATAGAATTTTGGCGATTAAAACGAAGAAAAAAAAACTCTAACCTCTTTCGCCTTCGAGCTAGGTAGCAAGGTAGAGGAAATCACCGGAGAAATAGAATTTGTGACATGAATCAACCAATCTATGAAAAAAAATAGAAAATAATCAGATCATTAACCAAACATTTATCGATCATATGCAATTAAACCCATGTAAATTATAACAGATTGTATAACCGAAAAATAGCACAATTTTAAAAGAAAAGGTTGTCGATCTATTTTTTCACACATTGATAAAATTGTTTTTATAGATGTATAGATGAATTTCTAAACCTAATAGGATTTTATTTGCCACCAAAATATGAAAGTAGTACTTAATAACAATTATATTCCTTAAAAATTAAATATAAGGAAAAAAATTGACCCTTCACGTTGCAAATTTTCCTTTACATTTTTTCTTTTTGATGATTTAATTTTTCCAAATTATATATATGGAATGTCAAAGTTGCATATTTATAGTTGAATTCAAAATACCAAAAATATTTGTTCATGCTAATTTTGTAGTTTTTTTGGACTTCAATAGTTTACAGGGGATCTAAAAGAAAGGCTAAATATTCGGAATTTTTTTAAGTCACATGGAAAGTACTCTGGAAAAGGACACGAACGCAAAAAAAGAAGAAAAACGAGGGACTGCTATAGATGTTAACTATTTGAATGTATTATGTACTAATCGAATAATTAAAGTTTCAATTTAATTATTCAATTTCTTAGGTCCTAAATATATGGATAGTAGTTTATATTCAATTTAATTATTCGATTTCTTAGGTCCTAAATATAAGGATAGTAGTTTATATAAGGAAATAAATAATAACCAAAAGTTTAGTTGATTTCGAAGTCTTAAATATTATAAAAATAATTAAATAACAATTATATAGTAAATGACAATTTTGTCTATTGTACAGTCTTTTAATGAAGGGCAAAAAGTTCAAACAACATTTCTAAGGCCCTTCGTGCTTTTAATATGGCATAGATATAGATTAACTATTATTACGCCAACAAACAAAAAAAAATTTGCTTAGTTGACTTAAATTAAAAGTTGAATTCATTCACTAAACAAGAGTCGGAAGACAAAGAAATTAGATTCTCGTATTTATGGACACTCCTCCAATATCTTTATGAATGCACAATTACTAGAATTATAACCTTTTTAACAAAAGAACTAGAATTAAAATTGAAATGTGTGTTCAACTACTTTCACTGTCTCATGGCTTATGGACGTCCATGCAATGACAAACAGAAGTGAAGGCACCATTTTTACATTCTACAGGAAATTGATGACGCCTAATTTCCTCTCCTTCTATATTCATTACATTTGAGGAAGAACAGATAATTACGTTTAGCCTTGTGTTGTGTAGTAGAGTTGCCAACAATATATATAAGAGTTGAAACCAACTCTTTAATACAAAAATTTCTTCAACCTAAAAGAGAAAAAGAATAATCAAGGCCTAAATCATTACTTGGGACAAACCTATTTATTTATGTGAAGCCAAATATAGTGGGAGAGTAGGTAAGGTTGTAATTGTCCTGATCATGAAATGACTATTTAGCGATGGCTGATAGTACTCTTATTTGATTTCTCGTCGGGTTGAATTGAACGAGCACATACCTATAAGTTAAGAAAAAAAGACCAATTTTAATATAATTTATGTTTGGTTGTTGCTTAAATAAAATACGGGGATTTGTGGAAGCCAGCAGATGAGCCAAATTATAAAGGTGTACGAAGATTGAGACGCTAAATCTAAGTGGTACAAGAGATTAATGTTTGATACAAAGCAAAAAAAATTTCCTTTGTGTTTGGTAAGCAAGCACAACCATATTTATATATGTTAAGAATTAAAAGAGCGATGCAATGGAAATGCACCAACATACGAACAATAATACGAGAAATCAATAAACGTAATGAACACAAGATTTATGTGGAAACCTAAGACGGGGAAAATCACGGGGCGCGAAGCGCAGAAAAATTAACTATAAAGTGAGAAGTGCAAAACAATCTCAACAGGGTGTCAAAGCACAACGAGATCAAAGGGAACGAAAGACTACAGTCTCTCAATGAAACTCTCTCTAATCTAAGTGTGGAATATAGTCTTGTGTGTAGTCTTGATAGTTGTTCTCCCTTTTCTTGATGTTCTGGCTGAAAATCTCCTTTAAATAGGGGTTGAAGACGTTCAAAATCCCAATTGGAATGGGGCAAGCCGGTCGAATCCCAGTTGGAATGAGACAATTTCGTGAAACCCTTTTGGACATATTCTAACAATCTCCACCTTGGACCAAAATACATCAACATCAACACTCGTCACCCCATAAAGCCCCGAAGGGCAAGCCCCTAAGGGCAGTTTAAGCATGAAGAACACCAACTAAGTCTAAGCACTGCTTAAACTTAGTAATAGCAAGCGTCTTGGTTAACATATCTGCGGGATTCTCTAACGTGTGAACTTTTTTTACCACAATCTCCCCTACACAATAGTATCTCTGATAAAGTGGTATTTAACGCTAATATGCTTGGTCTTCGAGCGATGAGAATCGGCCTTGGTAAGATGAATAGCACTATGGCTATCAGAAAATACAACGATAGTACATTGTTGAACACTAAAATCAATAAGGAGACCTTGCAACCATGTAGCTTCTTTAACACCTTAAGTTGCAACAATATACTCATCTTCGGTAGTAGAAAGGGCCGCAATAGACTGTAATTGTGTTTTCCAAGAGATAGCACCAGAGAACAGTCAAAAAATGTAACCAGAAATAAACCTCCTACGATCGAGATCACCACCATAATCAGAATCAATGAACCCAACAACATCATAAGACGATGCCTTGGCTCTAGCAAATACCAAACCAATATCAACGGACCCTTTCACATATCGAAGAATCCACTTCACGGCATTCCAATGATCCTTTCCAGGATTATGCATATATCGGCTCACCATGCTTACCGTAAAAGCTAAATCAGGTCTAGTGCAAACTATAGCATACATAAGGCTACCAACAACACTAGCATACGGGATAGTAGACATCCTCTCAATGTCCTCCTCGAACTTAGGAAAAGAGTCAGCAAACAATTTGAAATGAGCAGCAAACGGAGTAGAAACAAGTTTACAATCAAACATATTAAATCTATCGAGGATTTTCTTAAAATACTTCCTCTGAGACGGGTAAAGCTTCCTAGATTTTCGATCCCTGTGAATCTCCATACCTAGAATCTTCTTAGCTGCACCAAGGTCCTTCATCTTAAACTCAGAATTAAGTTGAGATTTTAACTTGTTGATCAAAGACTTGACTTTAGAAGCAATCAACATATCATCAACATATAACAATAAGTAAATGAAGGAACCACTAGAAAACTATCGAAAATACACACAATTATCATACTTACTACGCGTGTAGTCTTGCCCAATCATAAATGAGTCAAACCTTTTGTACTACTGTCTTGGAGCTTGTTTAAGGCCATAAAGAGATATTTTCAACCGACAAACAAATTGCTCCTTGTTAGGAACAACAAAACCCTCAGGTTGCTTCATATAAATTTATTCTTCTAACTCTCCATGAAGAAACGTAGTTTTAACATCAAGTTGCTCCAACTCCAAGTCAAAAAGAGCAACAATAGCAAGTAACACTCAAGGTATGACGAACAACATGAGAGAAAACTTCATTAAAGTCAATACCTTCCTTTTGGTGGCAACCACGAACCACTAAGCGAGCCTTCCATCTTGCTTCTTCAACCCCGGGAATACCATATTTTAGTTTGTAGATCCATTTTGCAGTCAATGCACGACAGCCTTTGGACAGCTCACATAACTCACATGTATTATTTTTGTGCAAGCTTTCCATCTCTTCTTGCGTAGCCACTAACCAATTTGAGGAATTAGGATAAGAAAGTGCCTCAGAGTAAATAGAAGGCAGCAACTCCTTCGGGAATTTCTTGTACAATTGCAAGAGCATAAGCAATAAGCCCATCATCATCAGTGTCAACATATCGAGCGGACTTATTTATAACTCGTCTCGGTTTATCACGAGCAATAACATGATAATCCTCCACCTATGGCTCGAGGGGACGTGTGCCACTAGTACTTGGCTCATCAACAGGAGCCTCCTCGCTAGCCTGAGGAACTGTAGAAGAAATAGGGCCAACTTCGTGAACTTCATGGCTCACTTCTACCTCCACCTTCTCACTGACATCTTTCATATCATCATTACCAGTAGAGGAAACAACAGACTCTTTCCCAGAAGATAACATAACGGCCTCATTAAAAGTTACATCCGGACTCTGAATAATTTTCTTGGAGCTAGGACACCACAAACGATATCCTTTAGGCTCAGAAGCATAACCAAGAAACATGCACTTAACAACCCTGAGGGATAGCTTCCCATCATTAACATGAGCAAACACAATGCATCCAAAAACTCTAAGAATAGAGTAATCAACCAGATTACCAGACCAAACTTCTTTGAGAATTTTAAAGTCAATAGATGAATGTGGAGACAAATTGACGAGGTAACAAGCCGTAGAAACGGTTTCGGCCCAAAAATCACGGCGGTGCCATAAACCAGCATTTGAGAGCATACAACGGGTTCTCTCAAGTAATGTTCTATTTATATGTTCTGAAACTCCGTTTTGCTAGGGCTTATGAATGGGAGTCTTATGTCTAGCAATACCATAAATAGCATAGAACCCATTAAACTCATCACTACAGAACTCCAAACCATTATCAGTCCTGAGCTTTTAAATTTTTCGGCTAGTTTGGTTCTCAACAAAGGCTTTGAATTTCTTGAAATAGGGAAATGCTTCACTTTTCTATCTTAGGAAATAAACCCAGACCTTACGAGAAAAATCATCAATGAGAGTCAATATGTAGTGTTTTCCTCTAAAGGAAGGAACTTTGGAAGAACCCCATAAATCCGAATGAATATAATCAAGAATGCCCTATGCACTGTGTTTTGCTATGGAGAAACTAACTCTCTTCTGTTTCCCAAAAACGCAATGATCACAAAAGTCAAGTTTATCCGGACCAGTTTTACCAAGAAGACCTCTTTTGCTGAGAATGATCATACCTTTCTCACTCATATGGCCCTGACGCATATGCCATAAGCGGGTGAGATCATCATCGGATAATGAAGTAGAAATTACTACAGACCCAGTCACAATTGAACCCTGTAGGTAATAGAGAGTCTCACGTCTTTTTCCTTTCATCAAGACCAAAGCACCTTTTGAAATCTTGAGAACTCCACCTTCAGCTAAATATTTACATCCAAGAGATTTAAGAATACCCAGAGAAATAAGGTTACGTTTCAATTCAGGAACATAACGAACGTTGGTCAAGGTCCTGACAACACCATCATGGGTCCTAATTTTTACAGTACCAATCCCAACAACATTGCATGGGGCATCATTCCCCATTAGGACAACACCACAAGCTTTCTCATATGTTGAAAACCAATCCTTATGAGGACACACGTAATATGTACATCTAGAATCAAAAACCCATTTAGAAGAATTTTTCTTATCAACAGAGATAGCCATCAAAACATCACCTTCAGAATCACTTTCAACAACTCCGGCTTCAACGGTTTTCTGCAGCATTTGTTATTTTCTTCTTTGTCTAGTTTATTCTTCAATTTATGACAATCACCAACTACGTGGTTTGTCTTCTTGCAGTATTTGCAGAATTTATTATTGTTGAATTTACGGCCTCTAGACTTGGACCTAAAATTATTTCTATTACTCATTTTATCATGGGATCTTCCTCTAACAGACAAACCTTGTCCTTTGTCTTCAAAACGCACTTCAAAATCAAATTTTTCTTTGGACAACAAATTAGATTTGACATCCTCTTAACTCAGTGTTTCATTATCACCATATAGCATGATTTCTTTAAAGTGCTTATACGTAGAGGGTAGGGAGAGCACCAACAATAATGCTTTATCCTCATATTCGACCTTAATGTCTAAATTTTCTAGGTCAAGAATAACAGAGTTGAACTCATCAAGATGATTTTGAATGGGGGTACCTTCAGCCATAGAGAATGTGTATAACCGTTCCTTCAAACTAATTTTATTTGAGAGACTTTTCGTCATGTAGAGAGACTCTAACTTCATCCAGAGGCCTGCAACAGTAGTCTCATGAATAACCTCGCGAATAACCATTTTAGATAGACATAGTTGGATAGTTAAAAGCGCCTTTTCATCAAATTCTCCCATTGATCATCTGTCATAGACTCGGGTTTCCTGGATTTCCCAAGAAGAGCCTTCTTTAATACGTTCTGGGTGAGAACGGCTTGCATCTGAACTTTCCAGATATTAAAGCTTATCTTTCCGTCAAACTTCTTGATATCAAACTTAGTTACGGTAGCCATTCTGGATCTTGAACGCTCTGATGTGACTTGTTAAGAATTAAACGAGTGATGCAGGGGAACCGATTAGGATGAACCAACACAAGAACAATAATACAAGAAAGCAATAAATGTAATGAACACAAGATTTACGTGGAAACCCAAGATGGAAAAAACCACGGGGCGCGAAGCGCAGAGAAATTAACTATAAGGTGAGGAGTACAAAACGATCTCAACAGGGTGTCTAAGCACAACGAGATCAAAGGAAACGAAAGATTACAATCTCTCTAACCTAAGTGTGGAATATAGTCTTGTGTGTATTCTTGATAGTTGTTCTCCTTTTTCTTGATGTTCTGGCTGAAAATCTCGTTTAAATAGGGGTTTAAGACGTTCAAAATCCCAATTGGAATGGGACAAGCCGGTCGAATCCCAATTGAAATGGGACAATTATCGAATCCCAGTTGGAATGGGACAATTTCGTGAAACCCTTTTGGGACATATTTTAACAATATATAATAACTAGGCAAATATTAAGGAAGATGGGGATTGGGGCAAGGTGTTGCCATGTTGGGGTGGTGGAGTTGGGGCCTATGAGAGTGGCGTGGGATGCGGAAGAATGAAATGTCCCATATGTTACTTGTTTTCTCGACTTCAATCAATGAAGTCATCTTCTTAATTGAAGAACTTATTTTCTTAGAGAGAAAAAATATTTTTTCAGCCAACCAAAAGTAAACATCTTCTGAAATTACTTTCCTCCATAGTCCATACAAGACACCCCAAAATCTTTTAGCAACACTAGTACTTAACCTCGTTCTTTCTTGAAACAACTACCAATAGAATAGCAAATTAATTAAGCTACACAGAAAATGCGATTATATTTTGTCTATTGTATCTTTAAATTATTGGGTTTGGTGACATTCGTGTCATAGAGAGCCCACGATGGTCACGTTTCATGTAATGTGAATCTCATTTATCGGGATTAATCAATAAAATGTAATGCTTAAACTAGGTTGTTGAATAAATTAGAATTAGAATTCTTAAGTGGTTGTAACATAAGCAGAATAAAGCAAGAATATACTGAATGGGAGAAAGAGATGCTGGAGGGAGAAAAGAATATGATTTAGGAATTAATCAAATAGATTAAAGCATGTAATCCTTCGTTTTCTTCATATATTAAAAAGGAAGGCCGAGTGATATATAGAGGCCAAAGGTCTGCACAGGTCATAGCTGGTAATTGGACTATGTTTTTCAAACAATCCATGTTATTATGTACTATAATCACAATATTACCAATAAGGAAAATCATTATTAATTAATGTTGATATATAACGATCTTATGTTTTGGATAATCTTGGTATTCTTTAGTAAATATTGTAACAATGTAGGCATATTAGGTACTGCAGCCATACTATTACCAATTAGGAAAATCATTATTAATTAACTTTGATAACGATGTTGTGTTTTGGCTAGTCCTTGATGTTTTTCCAGTAATCTTGTTATTATATATTGCAATCACACTATTATCAATCAGGAAAATCATTATTAATTAATTTGATATCGATCTTGTTTTTTGGCTAGTCTTGGTGTTTTCAGTAATCATGTTATTATGTACTGCACACAATGTTATCAGTTAGGAAAATCATTATTAATTAATCTTGATAACGATCTTTTGTTTTGGCTAGACTTGGTATTTTTCATTACTTATGTTATCATGTACTGCAACCCTACTATTATCAATTAGGAAAATCATTTATTAATTAAAATTGATACCGATCTTGTTTTTTTGGCTAGTCTTAGTGTTTTTCAGTAATCATGCTATAATGTACGGCAATCAGAATGGTACATATTAACAAAGTAGGTAAATCGATCTTGATAATAATATTGTATTTTGACTAATTATATACCATATTATTCTTTAATAGTAAAAGTTCTTTCAGATTATCAATGAATTTGGTAAATTTGCATCCAGTGATTTTCTAGTGCAGTGCCTAAGTGAGTGCAATATAGTGAATCACTTAGAAAATTATAAGTAATCATAGAAAATCATTTCTTCCCTGAGAGCTACAATATTCGAGTATTATACACTTATATAGTGATAGTTATTCAGGATATCATTTTAAGGTTAATTGGTGATTTTTTTGCCTCATATGTTGCTTTTTAGGTGGTTCATGATGTGCAAGATGCAATTATTGACACAAGTCTCAAATGATGAGGTGATTTCGTATTTTCTTTTACAAATTGAGAGTGCCAAAAATTGCAAGTATTAAATTAAACAAGAAAAACAGAATGTCAAGATTGTTAAATAATGATCTCTATTTGCAAAGAGAAAAGGAATCTAGGTGTCCTGGACTATTGGCACTAGGTGATTGTTCTATATTGGTGTATGCACGAATGTTTGTAGTATTAAATTACACATTGAGGATGGTATAAAGTATTTGAATATGAAGACACCAAATAAAGTAAAACGAACATGATTAAATATGTGACTATGTGAGGACAAATGATATATGGAATAGTATAATTAAGCAGTAGCATGGGAAGCCGAAAACCAACCACTCTACCATAATATAATAGTAAATAACTTCTTGTTATTCTAAAACATAATAAAATATTATAAATCATATTTAACTTTTCAAATGATTAATATTTGAAAGTGAAAGTAGCATGTATTTATTGATCAATACAAATATTAAACTATATTTATATTCAAGTGAGATCAGTGAAGGCATGCACATTGCTAGCTAAATACTAGATCCGCCATAAATTTGATCAATTTCAAGAAACTGCTTGCTTCATACCTTTTGATCGGTCTAATGGGTGTAGAGTTAACTCCAAAAGTGGAATCATATGAGAATTGAAACCATGCGACATTTGCTCCTAAGTTCTAATTTCTAAAGGACAACTTTGTTTGAAATTGCAATTTCAACATCAACAATTATAATATTACTTAATATCAATTAGTATAATCTTTTGTCTTTTTCACCAAGGTAATTCCTCCTTTTCGCAGAATGTAAATATAATATAGTATTCAAAGACAAAAAGTTAAACAAACAAAAACAGCTGGCAATTATATCCAGCAATTTTTCCCTTACTTGTCCACTGTCCCTCGTGTATCACCCCCTTTATTTCCCAAATCTAGTATGGTAACTTATCAGTTAACAAGATATATATGTAATCTACATGTATAATTGTCTACTATAGTATAGTTTCCGGATCTGTACAAGTAATCCAATTAAATTAGTGTCACATATTCCTCTTTGTGTCACAACTTAAATTTAGAATTCATGTCTTCTTCATTTAGTCTGAGAAACTTTTTGGGACTAGCCTGTTTGGCCAAACTTACTTTTCCTCCAAAAGTACTTATTTTTTCAATAAGTGCTTATTTTAAAAAACAGTGAGGTGTTTGACCAAGCTTTTGGAAGAAAATAACTGCTTTTGGGCAGTAGCAGAAGCAGTTTTTCATAAGCTAAAAAAATAGTTTTTGCTCAAAAACACTTTTTTAAAAAGTACTTTTGAGAAAAATACACATAGAAATATTTTTTAAAAGCTTGGCCAAACACTAATTGGTGCTCAAAAGTACTTTTTAAATTAATTAACCAAACACAAACTGTTTTTAACTAAAAGTACTTTTTAAAATAAGTTGTTTTATAGCCTGTTTGGCCAAGCTTCTGAAAACAACTTATTTTAAAAAGTACTTTTCAAAAAAGTAATTTTGGCTAAAAGCAGATTGTGTTTGGTCAATTAATTTAAAAAGTATTTTTGAGCAGTAATTAGTGTTTGGCCAAACTTTTAAAAAGTGCTTCTATGTGTATTTTTCTCAAAAGTACTTTTCAAAAAAGTGCTTTTGGGCAAAAACTATTTTTTTTAGCTTCTGAAAAACTGTTTCTGCTACTCTCCAAAAGCACTTATTTTCTCCCAAAAGCTTGGCCAAACACCTCATTTTTTTTTAAAATAAGCACTTATTGAAAAAATAAGTACTTTTGGGGAAAAATAAGCTTGGCCAAACAGACTATTAGAGGCTTGGCCAAACAGGCTATAAGCGAGTTGTGTACATTATAAATTGTCGGTCTACGAATCAGTGCCTTTTCTTAAAAGAAAAAAACAATTAGCTTTGGCGATAATGTATACTTCCCCTGTCTCACAGTAAGTGTCACCTTAGCAAAAAAAAATTGTCCCATAATAAGTGTCACCTTAGAAAATCAATGCATATATTGACAAGTTTTTTCCTACTTTGCCCTTAGACAAAAACTGACAAATTTATGTATTCAAGACAAAAAGCACATAGAAACTTGGTATTATTGGATTTCTAATGTTAAAAGACTTACTTTTCATGCATGCTCTAATCGAAAGGGAAAAATAATTTATTTTTATTATATAGGGGTAGTTTAGTAAACTTTACATTACATTATTGGTTTCTTAATATACGTGTTTTTTACTAAAATGACACTTATTATGGGACGGAGGAATTACGATACTTTTTGGCCTTATCAAGGTTACAAGAATGTTTCCATCATCCACAAAGAGAGTAAATTTCTCAAGTTAAAGGAAATTGTGGAATAAAGTTATTTTTGCTTTATTTTTATTTTTGCTTTATTTTGTGTCAATAAAGTTATTCAATTCGTGTGCTATATTTTTAAAAATTACTATAGTTGAATTATGAACTTGATTTGTCGAATTTTTATTGGCATTTTAAAATTCTTTATACTCTCTATGTCCCATATTAGTTGACCACAGTACTAAAAATATACATCTCAAAATACTTGTCCATTTACAAAATTAAGATACAATTAATTATTATTTTTTCTATTTTATTCTTAACATTAATTATTTTTTAAAGTAACCAATATTGATTAGAGTGCAATTTATTGGAGAGAGATAAGAGTAATATAGTAAAAATACACTTTCATTTATGATTTCTTAAAGAGCTATAAAGGAGAAAGTGACCAACTAATATGGAACGGATGAATTATATAATAATATATCATATGAGACCATCTAGTAGCCTAGCTAGTAATAAAATTTAGTGAAAATATTTAGTTGGTATAATTTTCTTCTCTTCCGGAAACAACCTCTCTATCTTCCGAGATGAAAGTAAGATTTACTTATATTCTACCCTCTCTAAACCCCACACTGTGAGATTCCATGGGTATGTTGTTGTTGTTGGTATAATTTTCAGTTCTCACCAAAACTAGAAATTATTTGTCCACGGTTAATCGAAAAATCACAAAATAAGAAATACTACTACTCCTAGTAAGTATTATTTATGGACGTATATTATGAGTTAAATAAAAAAGAAGTATTGTTTGTTTGTTTGTTTTCAAATTGGCAGCTCTCTCTCGCTAACAAACTACCTATATATACTCTCGCTCGCATTGTGCCACTCACAACGTAGAAACAACATTCGTCAGTCAACAAGTATTGCGCAGAGAGGGATATATGGTGGCGAGAAACGCACCCGAGAGTGTTGATTGCTGCATGTCAGTCGCAACAATGGCCGCAAAGGTGACTACTGCTTCTGTCGTCCGTCGTGAAACCTCCGCCGTGGACGATAAGCCGCCGGTGATGACGTCACTCGTTAACTCTCAAATACCTTCCTCCAACTCCTCTACCAAAGGTATGTGTGTGTATTTTAACTCTTTCGGCCATCAGACTTCGGAGTATATGCATGGTATTGTCTCTGTTTGAATTTCCTGCGGTACTTCACGGATATATATATAAATGGCGGCTCGGATGCATTAATAATTTCATGTGATTTGCTGGTTTTAATTTTGGTATTGGAGAAGGAAGTTTTATTGAATAGGTTACAGTAGAATTATTGCTGATCTAATTAATTAAACCTTTGTTTAGTCAACAGTCGGGTTTACTTTTTAACTTTGCCTGTGTAAGTGCACAATTCACGTGGTCCAAAAATCATTTAGATTGCTGTTATATACTATTTTATTCATGCAATTATTAACGTAGAGTTCTATCCTTTTTAATTGAAAATCAGCTCATCAACTACGCCTAAATTTCAAATTATCAGGTGAGACCAGTTAGATGAATCATTTTTATATCCATTTTGCTCTATTCCGGTGCATTTTGTTCCATTTTAGAGGATCTACTATAGTTAAAACCTTTTTTTTTTCCGATAACCGTAGTGTCTAGGCCAGCTTGCGCGCACCTCGACTAATTCTACGGGATTCCCGCCACCTCCCACCAACAACTAACAGGTAACTCTGTCCACCAAGACTAGGACAGATCGGAGAAAATCACCTAATGTTTTTGTCTCTACTGAGATTTGAATATGGGATCTCATGTTCTTGATTTATTTGTATTTATTTATTTATTTTTAATTTATTTTTATTTTATTATTTGTATTTATTTGTAGTTAAACTACTTTTACATTGATTGTTAACCTACGATGTCCTTCCTCTTTTCTATAATGATGGGACTGATTATTTTTTTTGCGAAACAAGAATAAATACAAAAAAGATGTTAAAGGAGGGAGCTTGTTATTGGAATAGCTGGTAAGATGTCCAATGCTTGATGATTCTATGTTTATGCAGGGATCCAAATCATGCCTAGAGCTCAAACTTGTCATCCTTTGGACCCTTTATCTGCTGCTGAGATCTCTGTGGCTGTAGCAACCGTTAGAGCTGCCGGTGACACACCTGAGGTTCTTAATCACTACTATCTTTTTTTCATCCATTTGTTGTTGTAACAATGGAACAAGTATTAGTTGAACAACAGGACATCTTTTGCTCTCGTATTCCACTAACTCTTTTTGTTTCTTTAACATTTTAGGTCAGAGATGGCATGCGGTTTGTTGAGGTGGTTCTGTTGGAACCAGATAAAACTTTTGTTGCACTCGCAGACGCCTATTTCTTCCCACCTTTTCAATCGTCATTGATGCCCAGAACCAAAGGAGGACTTCTTGTTCCTTCTAAACTTCCTCCAAGGCGAGCTAGACTTATTGTTTACAATAAGAAAACAAATGAGACAAGCATATGGATCGTTCAGCTAACTGAAGTACATGCTATTGCTCGAGGTGGGCAACACAGGGGAAAAGTGATTACATCCAAAGTTGTTCCAGATGTTCAACCACCTATAGTATGCACTTAACTCATGTTTAGAACTTCAAAAGAATAGAAGTACATGAACAGTAGATGCAATTAGGTTACCAAAGAAAAGAAATGGGATTACTAAGTAAGAGCAATAGAAACTTCTTATTATGTTTTAAACTAAATGCTTTCACCCTACGGTCCAATAATTATTCATGAATTTCAACTATATTTGCAATGACGGTCATCTTTTGGTTTGCTTTAGAATGTTCATTTGGCTAGATTCACTGATTAATTTAAGAACATTTTCGAAGTAGTGAATACCTCCATCTTAATGGAACATTTGATTGAATTTCCTAGTGGTAAGTTATTGTTTCTTTAGTTTCTATCAAGTGGTCTTGTAATACTGGTGTTCTAGAGATTCTAAAAACAATATGAAACAAAAGAGTCGGTAGAATTTGTCTTTTTTAGTACTGGCATATAGAGTTGGAAACAACTGGGAGTAAGTATATGAGCCAAACTGAACATATTTGATGCCACAAGACTGGGGCTAATCGTATTTGTTTCCTCTCATTAAGCATTTTCCTATTTTTGTATTTGCCCATCCTATATATATTTTTATTTACTTACATTAATTCACTTATTCTCTCTTCTTAATGAACTGCATGTGTTTTCTTTCCTGTCATATGGAACATAGAGCATTCTTATATACCAAAAGCAGAAGAAATTTTGCATAGAAAGTTCTACTATAGTCAACCCAAAAGAATGTTGAAGTTTACAAATTTTAAGTGCTTTGGCTTAAGTGAGTTGTAATATATGTCATCTCTTTAGATTTCAGTAATCCTCAGTTTTTACAAATGATCTCAACTTTGTTCTGATTGTAGGATGCACAAGAGTATGCTGACTGTGAATCCGCGGTTAAAAATTATCCTCCTTTTATTGAAGCAATGAAGAAAAGGGGTATTGATGACATGGACCTTGTGATGGTTGACCCCTGGTTAGTTGAAATGTTCTTGAATTTTCCATTCCTTCTCCTTTAAGAATTGTTTTCTTATCCAATTGCATTTTTACCTGATTATGCTCCGACAGGTGCGTTGGTTATCACAGTGAAGCTGATGCTCCTAGCCGCAGGCTTGCCAAACCACTAGTATTCTGCAGAACAGAGAGCGACTGCCCAATGGAAAATGGATATGCGAGACCAGTTGAAGGAATACATGTGCTTGTTGATGTGCAAAACATGCAGGTGATAGAGTTCGAAGACCGCAAAGTTGTACCTTTACCTCCAGCTGATCCACTGAGGAATTACACTGCTGGCGAGACAAGAGGAGGGGTTGATCGAAGTGATGTGAAACCCCTACAAATTATTCAGCCAGAGGGTCCAAGCTTTCGTGTTGATGGGAACTACGTACAATGGCAAAAGGTAAATTCTTTTTCCAGTCTAATATGCAATGAAGGATTATTTGCCTATATAAATAACGTGGCCATTCTTTGACTTTCTCCATGACAGTGGAACTTCCGAGTAGGTTTCACCCCTAGGGAGGGTTTGGTTATACACTCTGTGGCATATCTTGATGGTAGCAGGGGTCGAAGATCCATAGCTCATAGGTTGAGTTTTGTGGAGATGGTTGTCCCCTATGGAGATCCAAATGATCCACATTACAGAAAGAATGCATTTGATGCGGGAGAAGATGGACTTGGAAAGAATGCTCATTCACTTAAGAGGGTAGATTTTACAATTCTATGGTTCAATTAAACATTTGGCTTTTGAACTGTAAATGCTAATATAACTAAAACACCACTGCAGGGATGTGATTGCTTAGGATACATAAAGTACTTCGATGCCAATTTTACAAATTTCACCGGAGGAGTAGAAACCATCGAAAATTGTGTATGTTTGCATGAAGAAGATCACGGGATGCTTTGGAAGCATCAAGATTGGAGAACTGGCCTTGCTGAAGTTAGACGGTCTAGACGACTGACAGTTTCTTTTATTTGCACTGTGGCCAATTATGAATATGGATTCTACTGGCACTTTTACCAGGCAAGAATAAGAAAATCATTATCAGGCAATCCTGATGTGTTTACATGTTCAAAAGAAATCAGGTGACATTGAAGTGTTATCAAGTTCACGTTTTATTTCAATTCAAAGAAAAGAAAGCATGTAGAAGTAAGATCAAAACTGCTTGTAACTCCCGTCGTGTTTATGATTCTATTACAAACAAATTTTTCTTTAAAACGCGAACCAATGTTATTATTTTGTTTAATTGAGTTAGATCCAAATACTCTGTTACTTGGGCTATTTGCTTTTGTTTCTCTTTCTTAGCCAAAAGAAAAGGAGTAGCAGAAGTTTGAATTCATCCCCAAGAATTTTCTTGATTTGTTCGCATCTATTTTGCATAGATGTCTTTGCTGATTTTAAATATGTTTAGTTCCACTGATCATTTTGAAACGATATGTATACATTGTGGCTGCAGGATGGGAAAATTGAAGCAGAAGTCAAACTCACAGGAATTCTCAGTTTGGGAGCATTGCAACCTGGAGAATCTCGTAAATATGGAACCACAATAACATCAGGATTGTATGCACCTGTTCATCAGCACTTCTTTGTTGCTCGTATGAATATGGCTGTTGATTGTAAGCCAGGAGAAGCACACAATCAGGTATTTTGTTGAACAAGTTTGCTTGTGCTGCCGAAATTTAAGTAATTTCATACCTCCAGTTTCAAGTTCGTAATCTTTCTATTCCGAGTATTCTCCAGATTGCTGAAGTAAATGTCAAAGTTGAAGAACCAGGGAAGGAAAATGTTCACAATAATGCATTCTATGCTGAAGAAACACTGCTTAGGTCTGAATTGCAAGCAATGCGTGACTGTGATCCTTTATCTGCTCGTCATTGGATTGTAAGAAGCCTTACCAGACTGTATCCTCCTTTTTTTGATAGAAACTGTATTTCATTCTGCTTTCCTAGCAGAGTATCTGCTGAGATATGTACACATAGTAGAATGTGATCCTTAAACGTGGCCACTGACTGTTGAGGGAGCTAAAGTCCTTAGTCGTATGACCAATCGTTGTGTCATTTTTAGCGTTTTAACCGAAATTGATCACCTTATTCCTCCACTCTTATCATCAAAGCTGATCTTAAGACATTTCTGAGGCTTGTTTGGCGGTACGGGTTTGGCATAAGAGTACTCTATGTTACACTCATCTGAAAATCACTAACTTTCGTTGAGTTTTTTGCTCTTTGGTTAGATCTGTTTGGTGATCTTAAGGTTGCAGATGAAAATTTCAATGACACGCAGGGTTACACGTTATTTATACATGTGGTTTTGTGGAGTCAATTTAAGATTCAAAAGTTTCTAGCTCAAAACACCAAGGAAACTGGTGGAAAAAATCTATTACAAGCATTCCCTTACCCTAATGCTGGAGCCATCAATTTGACTGTGAAGATCTGATTTTGTAGGTTAGGAACACAAGAACAGCCAACAGAACAGGACAGCTAACAGGGTACAAGCTGGTACCTGGTCCGAACTGTTTGCCATTGGCTGGTCCTGAGGCTAAGTTCTTGAGAAGAGCGGCATTTTTGAAGCACAATCTATGGGTTACACAATATGCACCTGGAGAAGATTTTCCTGGGGGAGAGTTCCCTAATCAAAACCCACGTGCTGGTGAGGGATTAGCTTCTTGGGTTAAGCAAGATCGTTCTCTGGAAGAAAGTGATATCGTTCTCTGGTTAGTTTCTTGGCAACCCTCAAATTATGTTATTACATTGGAGGTTCAGGCTTCAATTGTTTTACAAAACATCCACGTTTAATTTCCATAACTTTCCAGATGTGGAACTTCAAGTTCCTAGAATAAAACCTTTGTTAAAACATGTTTGAGAAGTTGCCTATTCCTTGAAGTTCTGATATACACAGTTTATCACTAGGTATGTTTTTGGAATCACGCATGTTCCACGGTTGGAGGACTGGCCTATTATGCCAGTTGAACATATCGGCTTTATGCTTCAGGTATTCTGGAGTCGCAGATGTTTTGTGTTTATGTTATCTCCGCTGGTTTTTCTCCTTATCTTTGTCATCAACTTCTGGTTATATATTGTGTTACCTTTTACTTAATCTACCGAAGAGCTGACTATGTATTGTATTGCCACTTTGGGTGCAATTACTCATTCATACATATATTGGCTATGTTTGTGATAGAATAATTAGTCAAACATAAACTTAGAGCTGAATATTGGAAATAGTAGCACTGGAGTAAAGGGTCATGAAATATCTGTTGGAGTCCCACATTGGTCTCTTTATGGTCTTGGGCAGTTCTCCCCTCATGAGCTAGCTTTTGGTGTTAGGTTAGACCCAAGGTCCATATCTTCACATGGCATCAAAATCAGAACCATCCCTTTTTATTATATCTCTTCTGTAATAATTTGCTTATTGATTGTCCAAGTTTAGCAATGACTTTATCCAACTCCCGAAACCCTCTGCAGTAAAGCATTCGTCGTGAAAACTACTGGCGAAAAAAATATTTGTTGTGAAAACTATTAAGTTCCAGCTGCCTGCTGATTTGGAAGATTCATATTCTGGAAATAAAATGCATCAGTGTGATTTTTGCTTAATGTAACGTGGAAAACTTAACTCATTCTATGTTAATTTCATTTCATATTTAGTGTTAAATCCACAAGAGTTGTGAAAATTGACAGCTAAAAAGGTCGAACTCCCTAACTAGTTTTGGACTGAACATGATTGATTGATCGATCAATAAAATGCGGAATACTCTTGTTGTAACTTTGATTTAGTTATGTACTCATAATGGCATATGGATTTATGATTTAGGTTCCATTTGTCCCTAACCTCTTCAGTTTAAGTAATGCTTCTTTCTGTTTGGTGCAGCCACACGGATTCTTTAACTGCTCTCCCGCTGTAGATGTACCTCCACCTCGGGGATGTGACTCGCAAAGTAAAGACAATGATGTTTCAGAAAATGGTGTAGCAAAGCCCACTACCCCTGGTTTGATAGCCAAGCTTTGAAGATTTTCTAATTCAGAACATAGTCATATTATCTGCACATACACAAAAACACGCGATCTTCAATTTCTTTTTCCCTTTCAATAAGTCCTGAAAATTGGTGCTGCCACATGGATATTGCTCATGTGAATGATATGTTGCAGCAAAGCATGTCCTGTTCATTGATCTTAAACATTCTTATTTGGAAATCTAATAAGTCTCGCTCTCTTTGCATCATATTCTGAATGGTATTGGCTCTATCACCAGAGCATAGAACTACTAACAAGGATCTGTCACAGGGGCGGAGCTACACCCATCTAAGGGTGGTCAGATGAACACCCTTCGTCGGAAAAATTTTCCGAGTATATAGATTAACTATAGATAGTTTTGGATATATACTAACTGCTGAACACTCTTGGCAAAGAAGAGGAAGATAGTTCAGCGGCCAAGGGTGTGCAAACTGTCCTTAAAGGAGCGGGTTCGAACCCGAGCTCCTGCATTTTGCTTACTCTTTTTCTGTTTAGACTTTGCCTGGCCGGCCTAAAAGTATGAACACCCTTGACGAAAATTTTGGCTCCGCCATTGATCTGTCAAGTGGCAAGATTAAGCACTTCAATCTCTAAAGGTCTCGGGGTCAATTCTTGTGATAGTAGGATGGTTTTACACGTAGTAGTTATTGATTGCAGGTAAATTCGTACTTGCTCGTAATATTTCATCAATTGATTGATTGATAACTCACACTTCAACTATATTTGCTATCTGGTGATGGAACTCCTGAAAAAGAAAAAAAAATGGATTGGACCAAGTCGGACGTACGAATTTAGATTCTACGAATTCAAATGTACGACCAACTTCTTAATCATTCGAAAATGTCAAAAAACATTTTAATCTAAACTCCTCAGAGACTGCAATAGTAAAGAACTGCAATTTTGGCCATAACTTTACAAAGAAGGAAGAAAACAGAGGAAGAAGAGAAGATTCTCACCTCAAAGTCTCCTTGAGTACAGTTTCGTATATTTGTATGTATATAGGAAAAGGTAAACTCGAAAATAAAAAGAGAAGATCGAATTTACACTTTTAGATATGGTGAAACACATCAAGATTTTCCCCACTTAAGTCTTGAGATAAGGAACTCAATGGATTATTATTACTGAAATCTTCTTCATTCTTGATCGCATCATAAGGATACTGAAACAAAGAATCTATTTTGTTCTCAGCATCCCATTTCAATTCTTGTGCACCCTCCAACATTTCATTCATCTGAATTCCAGCAGAACTATTATGGCTAATCATATTTGAACTGTTGCTTGTACTCATTCTTGAAGTTGAGCTGTCAGAAAAATCACTTTCTGTCATGAGCCCATGTTCAAAATTTGTTACACTTGGCATTGAGCAAAACCCAAAATTTGTATTCCCCTCAATTTGGTTCTGATGATCATAAGGCACAATTGGATTCACATTTGCTTGGAATACAGAAAAAGAGGATCAAAGATTTGTTTACTCACATTGGATCCATAAGGCCCAATTAGATTCACATTTTCTGTACAATTTGTCTCATTTTTTACTTGGTTTTCACTTAGTGGCTTGTGGGTATTTGGATCAATCCCTTGCTTTATTAGCTTCTTCTTCAAATATGAATTCCAGTAATTCTTTATCTCATTATCTGTTCTCCCTGGTAATTTTGTTGCAATTTGTGCCCATCTGGCACCAAACAATAACAAAAAAACACTTGTCAAACCAACCGAAAAGATGAAGAAAAGTAAATAAGCAAAAAGGAAACATCTTTAGTTTAAACTTGTATCATTACTCCATATTTGAGAATAATATACTTTAAGAATAGTCCAAATATAACATTTGCTCATAAAGGGATCAAATGCATATATTTTAATTAGTGGAAGGTTAACGTGTTAAGTTACATATCACAAGGAATAAAAGAGTTGTTCTCTCTATATATTAATAACTTGGTTCATAATAAAATATTTATAGATATTTAGTTGATTTTTTAATACACATACACATAGAGTTTGCGCGATGAAATCTATATTGGCTTTGCGTTCCATGAACTCACAGTCATAAGTTACATGTAATTAAATCCGTCTCCGACCGCTTTCTATCAAGAATTTTTTTATTTTAGAACTTGAACCTGAAATTTCTAATTAAAAATGGACGGATATCGTCTATTCCAACACATTCCTGGACGGGCGTACATATATTTGTGGATGAGAATGAAAGGAACAAATTGAAGATCGACCGACACAAAGTTTTGAACAAAGAATTCAAAAAGGGAAGGACCGAAAATGATTTGGCTGATGTAATTTGGCTTTGTATAGTCCTTAGAAAGGGCAAAAAAGGGAACAGGAACCTACGTATAGGAATTTTAGTTGGAAATAATATCCCATGCTTATTGCTTGCATGCAAAGTCATTCTCATTAAGAAAAAAAAATATACCTCCTCCATCTCAAATTATTTATCTTCGTTATTAAAAATAATTGTCTCAAATTATTTATCATTTTAGAAGTTCAAGTGATAGTTAATTATTTTTTCTCTATTTTACCCTTAGTAAAATTTATGACAATCACCAACTACGTGGTTTGTCTTCTTGCAGTATTTACAAAATTTATCAATGTTGAATTTACGGCCTCTAGACTTGGACCTAAAATTCTTTCTAGTACTCCCTCTATCATGGGATCTTCCTCTAACAGACAAACCTTGTCCTTTGTCTTCAGAACGCACTTCAAAATCAAATTTTTCTTTGGACAACAAATTAGATTTGACATCCTCATAACTCAGTGTTTCATTACCACCATATAGCATAATTTCTTTAAAGTGCTTATACGTAGAGGGTAGGGAGACCACCAATAATACTGCTTTATCCTCATCTTCGACCTTAACGTCTAAATTTTCTAGATCAAGATTAACAGAGTTGAACTCATCAAGATGATTTTGAATGGGGGTATCTTAAGCCATAGAGAATGTGTATAACCATTTCTTCAGACGAATTTTATTTGCGAGACTTTTCGTCATGTAGAGAGACTCTAACTTCAACTAGAGGCCTGCAGCAGTAGTCTCATGAATAACCTCGTGAAGAACCATTTTAGATAGACATAGTTGGATATTTGAAAGCGTTTTTTCATCCAATTCCTCCCATTGATCATCTGTCATAGACTCGGGTTTCCTGAATTTCCTAAGAAAAGCCTTCTTTAATCCGTTTTGGATGAGAATGGCTTGCATCTGAACTATTCAGATACTGAAGTTTATCTTGCCGTCGAACTTCTCGATATCAAACTTGGTTACGGTAGACATCCAGGATCTTGAATGCTCTGATGCCACTTGTTAAGAATTAAACGAGCGATACAGCGGAACAGATTAGGATGCACCAACGCAAGAACAATAATATAAGAAAGCAATAAACGTAATGAACACAAGATTTACGAGGAAACCCAAGACAGGAAAAACCACGGGGCGCGAAGCGCAGAGAAATCAACTATAAGGTGAGGAGTACAAAACGATCTCAACAGGGTGCCGAAGCACAACGAGATTAAAGGAAACGAAAGATTACAATCTCTCAATGAAAACTCTCTCTAACCTAAGTGTGGAATATAGTCTTGTGTGTAGTCTTGATAGTCTTGATAGTTGTTCTCCTTTTTCTTGATGTTCTGGCTGAAAATCTCCTTCAAATAGGGGTTGAAGACGTTCAAAATCCCAATTGGAATGGGACAAGCCAGTCGAATCTCAGTTGGAATGGGACAATTTCGTGAAACTCTTTTGGGACATATTCTAACAATTAATATATAATAACTAGAAAAATATTATGGAAGATGGGGATTGGGGTAAGGTGTTGTCGTGTTAGGGTGGTGGAGTTAGGGCCTACACTACAACAAAATATGCTTTTAGCGGCAATTAATTTGCGGCAATAACTTAATTTCCCCTAATTATATTCTAGAATCAATTATTACCGGCAATACCAAACTTCAGCCCTAACAATAAATGCCGCTAAAGGCTTTACTGACTTTGAATCTAATGGCATTAACCAATTGCTGATAAATGTTTTTGTGGCAATAACTATTGCCGTTAAAAGAAAAATATATTGCCACTAAAAGCCTCTTTTGGTGTAGTGCTATGAGAGTGGCGTGGGATGCAGAAGAACGAAATGTCCCTTATGTTACTTGTTTTCTCCACTTCAATCAATGAAGTCATCTTCTTAATTGAAGAACTTATTTTCCTAGAGAAAAAAAATATTTTTTCCGCCAACCAAAAGTAAACATCTTCTGAAGTTACTTTCCTCCATAGTCCATACAAGACACCCCAAAATCTTTTAGCAACACAAGTACTTAACCTCGTTCTTTCTTGAAACAACTACCAATAGAATAGCCAATTAATTAAACTACACAGAAAATGCGATTATATTTTGTCTATTGTATCTTTAAATTATTGGGTTTGGTGACATTCGTGTCATAGAGAGCCCACGATGGTCACGTTCATGTAATGTGAATCTCATTTATCGGGGTTAATCAATAAAATGTAATGCTTAATCTAGGTTGTTGAATAAATTAGAATTAGAATTCTTAGGTGGTTGTAACATAAGCAGAATAAAGCAAGAATATACTGAATGGGATAAATTAAACAAAGAGATGCTGGAGGGAGAAAAGAATATGATTTAGGAATTAATCAAATAGATTAAAGCATGTAATCCTTGGTTTTCTTCATAAATTAAAAAGGAAGGCCGAGTGATATATAGAGGCCAAAGGTCTGCACAGGTCATAGCTGGTAATTGGAGTATGTTTTTCAAATAACCCATGTTATTATGTACAGCTATAGTCACACTATTACCAGTAAGGAAAATCATTATTAGTTAATGTTGATAACTATCTTGTGTTTTGGATAATCTTGGTATTCTTTAGTAAATATTGTAACAATGTAGGCATATTATGTACTGCAGCCATACTATTCCAGTAATCTTGTTATTATATATTGCAATCACACTATTATCAATCAGGAAAATCATTATTAATTAATCTTGATATCAATCTTGTTTTTTGGCTAGTCTTGATGTTTTCAGTAATCATGTTATTATGTACTGCACACAATATTATCAGTTAGGAAAATCATTATTAATTAATCTTGATAACGATCTTGTGTTTTGGCTAGACTTGGTATTTTTCATTACTTATGTTATCATGTACTGCAACCATACTATTATCAATTAGGAAAATCATTTATTAATTAAAATTGATACCGATCTTCTTGTTTTGGCTAATCTTAGTATTTTTCAGTAATCATGCTATAATGTACTGCAATCAGAATGGTACATATTAACAAACTAGGTAAATCGATCTTGATAATAATATTGTATTTTGACTAATTATATACCATATTATTCTTTAATAGTAAAAGTTCTTTCAGATTATCAATGAATTTGGTAAATTTGCATCCAATGATTTTCTAGTGCAGTGCCTAAGTGAGTGCTATATAGTGAATCACTTAGAAAATTATAAGTAATCATAGAAAATCATTTCTTCCCTGAGAGCTACAATATTTGAGTATTATACACTTATATAGTGATACTTATTCAGGATATCATTTTAAGGTTAACTGGTGATTTTTTGCCTCATATATTGCTTGTTATGTGGTTCATGATGTGCAAGATGCAACTATTGACACAAGTCTCAAATGATGAGGTGATTTCGTATTTTCTTTTACAAATTGAGAGTGCCAAAAATTGCAAGTATTAAATTAAACAAGAAAAACAGAATGTCAAGATTGTTAAATAATCTCTATCTGCAAAGAGAAAGGAATCTTGGTGTCCTGGACTATTGGCACTAGGTGATTGTTTCTATATTGGTGATCTATGCACGAATGTTGGTAGTAATAAATTACTCATTGAGGATGATATAAAGTATTTGAATATGAAGAGACCAAATAAAGAAAAACGATACGAAATAATTTTGTCAGTTTATTATAAAGTAAACTTTTACAGTATTGTTTAGAATTTTAAGCTATTAAGAATGTAATTTGTTTTAATCTTCATGCATATTCTAAACACACACACCCAGTGTTTGCCCCAGTTCAGTGACTGCCGAATATATGTCTTGTGTATACACTTCTTCACACTTAACTATGTTTAAGTGATCATATGAATGTCACTTTGAATTGTCGTTTTTTAAATTAATTAATTAGTTAGGTGTAAACACAAGGTGTGAGTAAATATTTACTTATTAACGATCATATCTGTGATGACCATTTAATTAATGTGTTAACTATTGCGCTTTCAATCCCAACCCTCCTTTTCAATGGGAAGAGGCTCAAAATATATGATTATATCATTTGATTTTAAATAAAAATACGGGTGCATTACTGTGCATATGCATATGATCATCCACGTCAATCTTTCATCTTTATTTCATCTCCTGTTTCCTTAATTCTACTTTTAATATTCATATGTTTGCCTTTAGGCACTAACAATTTCCATGCAAAAAATCTGTGAAACACAAAAGAACGGTATTAATTTCAATATAGCAATATTGAAATTAATACCCATATATTATAACTAATATAGCAACAATGGAAATAAAAATGCTCGTTTCAAAAATGCACGTACAAAAACCTTGGTACTGATAAAATAAAAATAAGATGCCACTATGTAGAAGCTTCAAATAAATCTACATGCTCTACCAAAACCTACTTACTACTTAATAATAACTGAGATGGTTGTGGCAAAATTGCTGAAAAATAATAAAAGCTTTGTGGTGAAGAAAAAAATAAATTTAGTAAAAGGATATACGAAAGCAAACACTAACCTAACTCAAGAGATATGATTAACTGAACAGTAGTAAGCCAACAATTTAGTTTCAAACTGGTGAGTATGTTTACATATGATTGTGTTCATGATTTAATAATGAAAGACCTCTACAAGTTTTGTAATTAAGTTGAAGGGTCTTTCAAGTTTCCAAAACTGTTACATGCATCAAATGTAATTAACCGAAAAATATCTTCATCATTCCTTCCAAAAGGAAGATAAAATTAGTAGGAAAAAAAGGGATAAAAGCATAAAGGAAAAAATGATAAATATGAATACCTTAGAGTGAATTGAATGAACGAAGAAAATGAGCGAAAGAAGTTCAAAAAGAGGAATCTTTGGCAAAGAACTATGCCATACCGTTATGCTATTAGCTATAGACCACAATTGATTCTTTTATGTACATATGTTTAATCAAATTTAAGAATTTACATTTGTACATTTAAAATATGCATATATAAGTATCTGGTTTGATTTTTTCTTTTATTCAAGAAATAAATTCTGGTGCTTTTACATTTCTTCTTGTTTAGTCGCAAATAGAACCAACGACAAAACAAATTAAATTTTATGAATTCTCTTTTATCACTTCTCCCAACATTAACAAATGACTGATTGAGAGCGCTTTCAAGTATCAAAATGTTCTTCGAATTGAAATATATTCTCGAAATTCTGTGGACAGAAATCCCCACCACTTTTATGTGCAATGCATATTGCCCTACTTTAGGCATAACTTAAGAACCCCTTAAAGTAGAGAAGAAAAATAGAAATTCATCCCGAGATATAATGTAAATCACATTACATATAGCTTCTATTTTACTCAAAAGCACCAGAAACAAATACCTTTCTGCAAAACTCACAAAAATACATAATAGCAACAAAAAAAAAAAAAACTCATAAAAGTAGTTGCTATGTTGGTTGATTTCCATTTCTTAATCTACTTCCACAAACTGGCAAGTGGTTATTACTTAAACATACTAACTAAATAAACCTAAAAAATATGTTAATAAATCTAACAAGTAAACAATTACAGGTGGAGGAGAAAAATTTGAAACCTTAGAATTATAAAACATAAATAGATATTAAGAATTTAATAAAGAAATAATAAAACAATTGATAGGTTTTGGAGCAGCAATTTCTTACATACTTGCACATAATGCCTCGACATTTGATCAAGTGCCTTACGTTATTGTAGCATATGAGTTGTGTGAACGGCTGAATTCAAAGACGCCAACATAAATATATCCATATCTTGCACCTATAAGAAAACAAAAGGTTACCATTATTATATTTTTAATGGAAGAAACAGAAATATCTACACGTAATAAGCATTTAGCTGAAAATAAAAGGCATGAAATCCACTTATAACCATATAAAGGAAGCTGAAGGATAATGTTGTGTGTTTGTGTATATATAGTCATATAGAGGCGTCCAATGTTTAATGGTGAAACCCCTTCAAATACTAGATCCGCCATAAATTTGATCAATTTCAAGAAACTGCTTGTTCATACCTTGATCTGTCTAATGTATGTAGAGTTAACTCCAAAAGTGGAATCATATGAAAGTTGAAACCATGTGACACTTGCTCCTAAGTTCTAATTTCTAAACGACAACTTTGTTTGAAATTGCAATTTCAACATCAACAATTATAATATCACTTAATGTCAATTAGTATAATCTTTTGTCTTTTTCACCAAGATAATTCCTCCTTTCCAAGAAAGCAAAAATAATATAGAATTCAAAGACAAGAAGTTAAACAAACAAAAACAGCTGGCAATTATATCCAGCAATTTTTCCCTTAATTGTCCACTGTCCCTCGTGTATCACCCCCTTTATTTCCCAATCTAGAATATATGGTAACTTATCAGTTAACAAGACATATATGTAATCAACATGTATAATTGTCTAATGCAATATAGTTTCCGAATCTAGTTTTGAATATTATTCCTTTTTAATTAGTGCAAATGTGCAAGTAATCCAATAAAATTAGTGTCACATTTTCCTCTTTTGTGTCACAACTTAAATTTAGAATTCATGTCTTCTTCATTTAGTCTGAGAAACTTATTGGGACTAAGCGAGTTGCGTACATTTTAAATTGTCAGTCTACGAATCAGTGCCTTTTCTTAAAAGAAAAAAACAATTAGCTTTGGCGATAATGTATACTCGCTCTGTTCACTTTTACTTATTCAATATTTCAAAAATATATTTTCACTTTTATTTATCACTTTTAGCATATCAAGAGAAGACAATTTTATTTTTCCTGTTTTACCCATAGTATTAATTACTCACTTCAAATCATTTTTCAACTCCAATAAAAATATGTACTAATTAATATGGGCACATCAATAAATTATGCACTTCATTTATTATTTCTTAAATAGCGTAAAAAATTCAAAGTGGACAAGTAAAAGTGAACGAAGGGAGTACAATACTTTTTGGCCTTATCAAGGTTACAAGAATGTTTCCATCATCCACAGAGAGAGTAAATTTCTCTAAGTTAAAGGAAATTGTGGAATAAAGTTATTTTTGCTTTATTTTGTGTCAATAAAGCTATTCAATTTGTGTGTTATATTTTTAAAAATTACTATAGTCGAATTATGAAATTGATTTGTCGAATTTTTATTAGCACTTTAAAATTCTTTATATTCCCTCCGTCCCATATTATTTGGCTATATTACTAAAAATATATGTCACAAAATACTTGTCCATTTACAAAATCAAGATACAATTAATTATTATTTTTTCTATTTTATCTTTAACATTAATTTTTTTTTAAAGTAACCAATATTGATTAGAGTGCAATTTATTAGAGAGACATAAGGGTAATATAGTAAAAATACACTTTCATTTATGATTTCTTAAAGAGCGTATAAAGGAGAAAGTGACCAACTAATATGGAACGGAAGGAAGGAGTATATAATAGTATAGTATATCATATGAGACCATCTAGTAGCATAGTAATAAAATTTTGAGAAAATATTTAGTTGGTATAATTTTCAGTTCTCACCAAAACTAGAAATTATTTGTCCACCGTTAATCGAACAATCACAAAATAAGAAATACTACTACTCGTAGTATTATTTATGGACGTCATATTATGAGTTAAATAAAAAAGAAGTATTGTTTGTTTGTTTTCAAATTGTCAGCTCTCTCTCTCTAACAAGCTACCTATATATACTCTCGCTCGCATTGTGCCACTCACAACGTAGAAACAACATTCGTCAGTCAACAAGTATTGCGCAGAGAGTGTTGATTGCTGCATGTGAGTAATAGACTGCGAGTACCAGTACTAGTCGCAACAATGGCCGCAAAGGTGACTACTGCTTCTGTCGTCCGTCGTGAAACCTCCGCCGTGGACGATAAGCCGCCGGTGATGACGTCACTCGTTAACTCTCAAATACCTTCCTCCAACTCCTCTACCAAAGGTATGTGTGTGTATTTTAACTCTTTCGGCCATCAGACTTCGGAGTATATGCATGGTATTGTCTCTGTTTGAATTTCCTGCGGTACTTCACGGATATATATATAAATGGCGGCTCGGATGCATTAATAATTTCATGTGATTTGCTGGTTTTAATTTTGGTATTGGAGAAGGAAGTTTTATTGAATAGGTTACAGTAGAATTATTGCTGATCTAATTTATTAAACCTTTGTTTAGTCAACAGTCGGGTTTACTTTTTAACTTTGTCTGAGTAAGTGCACAATTCACGTGGTCCTAAATCATTTAGATTGCTCTTATATACTATTTTATTCATGCAATTATTAACGTAGAGTTCTATCCTTTTTAATTGAAAATCAGCTCATCAACTACGCCTAACTTTCAAATTATTTGGTGAGACCAGTTAGATGAATCATTTTTATATCCATTTTGCTCTATTCCGGTGTATTTTGTTCCATTTTAGAGGATCTACTATACTTAAAACCTTTTTTTTTCCGATAACCATAGTGTGGAGCCTAGCTTGCGCACACCTCGACTAATTCCACGGGATTCCCGCCACCTCCCACCAACAACCGGTAACAGGTAACTCTGTCCACCAAGGCTAGGACAGATGGGAGAAATCCACCTAATGTTTTTGTCGTCTCTGCTGAGATTTGAATATGGGATCTGTTCTTGATTTATTTGTAGTTAAACTACTTTTACATTGATTGTTAACCTACTATGTCCTTCCTCTTTTCTATGGAGATGGGACTGATTATTTTTTTTGCGAAACAAGAATAAATACAAAAAAGATGTTAAAGGGGGGAGCTTGTTATTAGAGTAGTTGGTAAGATGTCCAATGCTTGATGATTCTATGTTTATGCAGGGATCCAAATCATGCCAAGAGCTCAAACTTGTCATCCTTTGGACCCTTTATCTGCTGCTGAGATCTCTGTGGCTGTAGCAACCGTTAGAGCTGCCGGTGACACACCTGAGGTTCTTAATCACTACTATCTTTTTTTCATCCATTTGTTGTTGTAACAATGGAACAAGTATTAGTTGAACAACAGGACATCTTTTGCTCTCGTATTCCACTAACTCTTTTTGTTTCTTTAACATTTTAGGTCAGAGATGGCATGCGGTTTGTTGAGGTGGTTCTGTTGGAACCACATAAAACTTTTGTTGC
The DNA here is from genome assembly GCF_019175385.1 of Lycium barbarum. NCBI lineage: Eukaryota > Viridiplantae > Streptophyta > Magnoliopsida > Solanales > Solanaceae > Lycium > Lycium barbarum. The sequence goes on along the minus strand of NC_083337.1, from coordinate 159,991,787 downwards.
ACTCGCAGACGCCTATTTCTTCCCACCTTTTCAATCGTCATTGATGCCCAGAACCAAAGGAGGACTTCTTGTTCCTTCTAAACTTCCTCCAAGGCGAGCTAGACTTATTGTTTACAATAAGAAAACAAATGAGACAAGCATATGGATCGTTCAGCTAACTGAAGTACATGCTATTGCTCGAGGTGGACAACACAGGGGAAAAGTGATTACATCCAAAGTTGTTCCAGATGTTCAACCACCTACAGTATGCACTTAACTCGTGTTTAGAACTTCAAAAGATTAGAAGTACATGAACAGTAGATGCAATTAGGTTACCAAAGAAAAGAAATGGGATTACTAAGTAAGAGCAATAGAAACTTCTTTTTATGTTTTAAACTAAATGCTTTCACCCTACGCTCCAATAATTATTCATGAATTTCAACTATATTTGCAATGACGGTCATCTTTTGGTATGCTTTAGAATGTTCATTTGGCTAGATTCACTGATTAATGTAAGAACATTTTTGAAGTAGTGAATACCTCCATCTTAATGGAACATTTAATTGAATTTCCTAGTGGTAAGTTATTGTTTCTTTAGTTTCTAACAAGTGGTCTTGTAATACTGGTGTTCTAGAGATTCTAAAAACAATATGAAACAAAAGAGTCGGTAGAATTTGTCTTTTCTAGTACTGGCATATAGAGTTGGAAACAACTGGGAGTAAGTATACGAGCCAAACTGAACATATTTGATGCCACAAGACTGGGGCTAATCGTATTTGTTTCCTCTCTTAATGCATTTTCCGATTTTTGTATTTGCCCATCCTATATATATTTTTATTTACTTACATTAATTCACTTATTCTCTCTTCTTAATGAACTGCATGTGTTTTCTTTCCTGTCATATGGAACATAGAGCATTCTTATATACCAAAAGCAGAAGAAATTTTGCATAGAAAGTTCTGCTATAGTCAACCCAAAAGAATGTTGAAGTTTACAAATATTAAGTGCTTTGGCTTAAGTGAGTTGTAATATATGTCATCTCTTTAGATTTCAGTAATCCTCAGTTTTTACAAATGATCTCAACTTTGTTCTGATTGTAGGATGCACAAGAGTATGCTGACTCTGAATCCGCGGTTAAAAATTATCCTCCTTTTATTGAAGCAATGAAGAAAAGGGGTATTGATGACATGGACCTTGTGATGGTTGACCCCTGGTTAGTTGAAATGTTCTTGAATTTTCCCATTCCTTCTCCTTTAAGAATTGTTTTCTTATCCAATTGCATTTTTACCTGAATATGCTCCGACAGGTGCGTTGGTTATCACAGTGAAGCTGATGCTCCTAGCCGCAGGCTTGCCAAACCACTGGTATTCTGCAGAACAGAGAGCGACTGCCCAATGGAAAATGGATATGCGAGACCAGTTGAAGGAATACATGTGCTTGTTGATGTGCAAAACATGCAGGTGATAGAGTTCGAAGACCGCAAAGTTGTACCTTTACCTCCAGCTGATCCACTGAGGAATTACACTGCTGGCAAGACAAGAGGAGGGGTTGATCGAAGTGATGTGAAACCCCTACAAATTATTCAGCCAGAGGGTCCAAGCTTTCGTGTCGATAGGAACTACGTACAATGGCAAAAGGTAAATTCTTTTTCCAGTCTAATATGCAATGAAGGATTATTTGCCTATATATATAACGTGGCCATTCTTTGACTTTCTCTATGACAGTGGAACTTCCGAGTAGGTTTCACCCCTAGGGAGGGTTTGGTTATACACTCTGTGGCATATCTTGATGGTAGCAGGGGTCGAAGATCCATAGCTCATAGGTTGAGTTTTGTGGAGATGGTTGTCCCCTATGGAGATCCAAATGATCCACATTACAGAAAGAATGCATTTGATGCAGGAGAAGATGGCCTTGGAAAGAATGCTCATTCACTTAAGAGGGTAGATTTTACAATTCTATGGTTCAATTAAACATTTGGCTTTTGAACTGTAAATGCTAATATAACTAAAACACCACTGCAGGGATGTGATTGCTTAGGATACATAAAGTACTTCGATGCCAATTTTACAAATTTCACCGGAGGAGTAGAAACCATCGAAAATTGCGTATGTTTGCATGAAGAAGATCACGGGATGCTTTGGAAGCATCAAGATTGGAGAACTGGCCTTGCTGAAGTTAGACGGTCTAGACGACTGACAGTTTCTTTTATTTGCACTGTGGCCAATTATGAATATGGATTCTACTGGCACTTTTACCAGGCAAGATTAAGAAAATCATTATCAGGCAATCCTGATGTGTTTACATGTTCAAAAGCAATCAGGTGACATTGAAGTGTTATCAAGTTCACGTTTTATTTCAATGCAAAGAAAAGAAAGCATGTAGAAGTAAGATCACAATTGCTTGTAACTCCCGTTGTGTTTATGATTCTATTACAAACAAATATCTCTTTAAAACGCGAACCAATGTTATTATTTTGTTTAATTGAGTTAGATCCAAATACTCTGTTACTTGGGCTATTTGCTTATGTTTCTCTTTCTTAGCCAAAAGAAAAGGAGTAGCAGAAGTTTGCATTCATCCCCAAGAACTTTCTTGATTTGTTCGCATCTATTTTGCATAGATGTCTTTGCTGATTTTAAATATGTTTAGTTCCACTGATCATTTTGAAACGATATGTATACATTGTGGCTGCAGGATGGGAAAATTGAAGCAGAAGTCAAACTCACAGGAATTCTCAGTTTGGGAGCATTGCAACCTGGAGAATCTCGTAAATATGGAACCACAATAACACCAGGATTGTATGCACCTGTTCATCAGCACTTCTTTGTCGCTCGTATGAATATGGCTGTTGATTGTAAGCCAGGAGAAGCACACAATCAGGTATTTTGTTGAACAAGTTTGCTTGTGCTGCTGAAATTTAAGTAATTTCATACCTCCAATTTCAAGTTCGTAACCTTTCTATTCCGAGTATTCTCCAGATTGCTGAAGTAAATGTCAAAGTTGAAGAACCAGGGAAGGAAAATGTTCACAATAATGCATTCTATGCTGAAGAAACACTGCTTAGGTCTGAATTGCAAGCAATGCGTGACTGTGATCCTTTATCTGCTCGTCATTGGATTGTAAGAAGCCTTACCTGACTGTATCCTCCTTTTTTTGATAGAAACTGTATTTCATGCTGCTTTCCTAGCAGAGTATCTGCTGAGATATGTACACATAGTAGAATGTGATCCTTAAACGTGGCCACTGACTGTTGAGGGAGCTAAAGTCCTTAGTCGTATGACCAATCGTTGTGTCATTTTTAGCGTTTTAACCGAAATTGATCACCTTATTCCTCCACTCTTATCATCAAAGCTGATCTTAAGACATTTCTGAGGCTTGTTTGGCGGTACGGGTTTGGCATAAGAGTACTCTATGTTACATTCATCTGAAAATCACTAACTTTCGTTGAGTTTTTTGCTCTTTGGTTAGATCTGTTTGGTGATCTTAAGGTTGCAGATGAAAATTTCAACGACACGCAGGATTACACGTTATTTATACATGTGGTTTTGTGGAGTCAATTTAAGATTCAAAAGTTTCTAGCTCAAAACACCAAGGAAACTGGTGGAAAAAATCTATTACAAGCATTCCCTTACCCTAATGCTGGAGCCATCAATTTGACTGTGAAGATCTGATTTTGTAGGTTAGGAACACAAGAACAGCCAACAGAACAGGACAGCTAACAGGGTACAAGCTGGTACCTGGTTCGAACTGCTTGCCATTGGCTGGTCCTGAGGCTAAGTTCTTGAGAAGAGCGGCATTTTTGAAGCACAATCTATGGGTTACACAATATGCACCTGGAGAAGATTTTCCTGGGGGAGAGTTCCCTAATCAAAACCCACGTGTTGGTGAGGGATTAGCTTCTTGGGTTAAGCAAGATCGTTCTCTGGAAGAAAGTGATATCGTTCTCTGGTTAGTTTCTTGGCAACCCTCAAATTATGTTATTACATTGGAGGTTCAGGCTTCAATTGTTTTACAAAACATCCACGTTTAATTTCCATAACTTTCCAGATGTGGAACTTCAAGTTCCTAGAATAAAACCTTTGTTAAAACATGTTTGAGAAGTTGCCTATTCCTTGAAGTTCTGATTTACACAGTTTATCACTAGGTATGTTTTTGGAATCACGCATGTTCCACGGTTGGAGGACTGGCCTATTATGCCAGTTGAACATATCGGCTTTATGCTTCAGGTATTCTGGAGTCACAGATGTTTTGTGTTTATGTTATCTCCGCTGGTTTTTCTCCTTATCTTTGTCATCAACTTCTGGTTATATATTGTGTTACCTTTTACTTAATCTACCAAAGAGCTGACTATGTATTGTATTGCCACTTTGGGTGCAATTACTCATTCAGACATACATTGGCTATGTTTGTGATAGAATAATCAGTCAAACATAAACTTAGAGCTGAATATTGGAAGTATTAGCACTGGAGTAAAGGGTCATGAAATATCTGTTGGAGTCCCACATTGGTCTCTTTATGGTCTTGGGCAGTTCTCCCCTCATGAGCTAGCTTTTGGTGTTGGGTTAGATCCAAGGTCCATATCTTCACATGGTATCAAAATCAGAACCATCCCTTTTTGTTATATCTCTTCTGTAATAATTTGCTTATTGAGTGTCCAAGTTTAGCAATGACTTTATCCAACTCCAGAAACCCTCTGCAGTAAAGCATTCGTCGTGAAAACTACTGGCGAAAAAAATATTTGTTGTGAAAACTATTAAGTTCCTGCTGCCTGCTGATTTGGAAGATTCATGTTCTGGAAATAAAATGCATCAGTGTGATTTTTGCTTAATGTAGCGTGGAAAACTTGCTTAATGTAACGTGGAAAACTTAACTCAGTCTATGTGAATTTCAGTTCATATTTAGTGTTAAATCCACGAGAGTTGTGAAAATTGACGGCTAAAAAGGTCGAACTGCCTAACTAGTTTTGGACTCAAACATGATTGATTGATCGATCAATAAAATGCGGAATACTCGTGTTGTAACTTTGATTTAGTTATGTATTTATAATGGCATATGGATTTATGATTTAGGTTCCATTTGTCCCTAACCTCTTCAGTTTAAGTAATGCTTCTTTCTGTTTGGTGCAGCCACACGGATTCTTTAACTGCTCTCCCGCTGTAGATGTACCTCCACCTCGGGGATGTGACTCGGAAAGTAAAGGCAATGATATTTCAGAAAATGGCGTAGCAAAGTCCACTACCCCTGGTTTGATAGCCAAGCTTTGAAGATTTTCTAATTCAGAAAATAGTCATATTATCTGGACATACACAAAAACACGCGATCTTCAATTTCTTTTTCCCTTTCAATAAGTCCTGAAAATTGGTGCTGCCACATGGATATTGCTCATGTGAATGATGTGTTGCAGCAAAGCATGTCCTGTTCATTGATCTTAAACATTCTTATTTGGAAATCTAATAAGTCTCGCTCTCTTTGCATCATATTCTGAATGGTATTGGCTCTATCACCAGAGCATAGAACTACTAACAAGGATCTGTCAAGTGGCAAGATTAAGCACTTCAATCTCTCAAGGTCTCGGGGTCAATTCTTGTGATAGTAGGATGGTTTTACACGTATTAGTTATTGATTGCAGGTAAATTCGTACTTGCTCGTAATATTTCATCAATTGATTGATTGATAACTCACACTTCAACTATATTTGCTATCTGGTGATGGAACTCCTGAAAAAGAAAAAGAAAAATGGATTGGACCAAGTCGGACGTACGAATTTAGATTCTACGAATTCAAATGTACAACCAACTTCTTAATCATTCGAAAATGTCACAAAATATTTTAATCTAAACTCCTCAGACACTGCAATAGTAAAGAACTGCAATTTTGGCCATAACTTTACAAAGAAGGAAGAAAACAGAGGAAGAAGAGAAGATTCTCACCTCAAAGTCTCCTTGAGTACAGTTTCGTATATTTGTATGTATATAGGAAAAGGTAAACTCGAAAATAAAAAGAGAAGATCGAATTTACACTTTTAGATATGGTGAAACACATCAAGATTTTCCCCACTTAAGTCTTGAGATAAGGAACTCAATGGATTATTATTACTGAAATCTTCTTCATTCTTGATCCCATCATAAGGATACTGAAACAAAGAATCTATTTTGTTCTCAGCATCCCATTTCAATTCTTGTGCACCCTCCAACATTTCATTCATCTGAATTCCAGCAGAACTATTATGGCTAATCATATTTGAACTGTTGCTTGTACTCATTCTTGAAGTTGAGCTGTCAGAAAAATCACTTTCTGTCATGAGCCCATGTTCAAAATTTGTTACACTTGGCATTGAGCAAAACCCAAAATTTGTATTCCCCTCAATTTGGTTCTGATGATCATAAGGCACAATTGGATTCACATTTGCTTGGAATTCATACAGAAAAAGAGGATCAAAGATTTGTTTACTCACATTGGATCCATAAGGCCCAATTGGATTCACATTTTCTGTACAATTTGTCTCATTTCTTACTTGGTTTTCACTTAGTGGCTTGTGGGTATTTGGATCAATCCCTTGCTTTATTAGCTTCTTCTTCAAATATGAATTCCAGTAATTCTTTATCTCATTATCTGTTCTCCCTGGTAATTTTGTTGCAATTTGTGCCCATCTGGCACCAAACAATAACAAATAAACACTTGTCAAACCAACCGAAAAGATGAAGAAATTAAATAAGCAAAAAAGAAACATCTTTAGTTTAAATTCTTTTTTCTTTTCTTTGGGTCTTATAAAGAAAAACAATTAATGACCTGTTTCCAAGATTTTCATGGAGAGTAATGATCATTTCCTCTTCTTCTTGTGAAAACATTCCTCTTTTAAGATCAGGCCTTAGGTAATTTATCCATCTCAATCTGCAACTCTTTCCGCATCTTTGTAGACCTGTAAGAATTTGTCACACGCATAAAAATATTATGCCAAGGAAAAAAAAAAATCAGCAGAATGAAGTTAATGAAAATAGCAAAATATAATACCAGCTAATTTAGGGACTGAACTCCAGCAGCCAACACCAAATCTAGTGATATAATTGTACAATTTTTCATCTTCTTCTGGTGACCACAATCCTTTCCTTAGCTTCTCTTTAACAGAGTGGCGCCCCATTTACTATGTGCAGCCTAAGGTTTTCAAAAAGCTTAACGGTCGAGTAAGAAATAAGAGTAGTAGATCATATTCGACGAAAGTGAAAAAAAATAGAATAATTTGACTCTAAATTACAAGGTTATAACTTTAGTGACCATTGTTTGGAATGAAATATTAAGGCTAATATATAATATCAAGATGTCTAGAGTGATGTCATAGTTGGAATTTAAGGTCCAAGTGCTAGAGTTGCTGAGAAGAAGCAAGGTGGGGGAATTAAGTGGTTTTTACGCAAATTTGGTGATGCTTTTTGGATTGGATCTTAAGATAACTTTGGGCTCTATATAATTATTATAACTTTCTAGAGAAAAAGAGGAAGAAGCAGCTAAAGCATAAGATAAATGAGTACAAATACACCTTAAGCTGGTAGTCAAGAATAGCAGGTGTCCATCTTTCACAATAACAGGAGTATGCATTTTTCTTGATAACGATAGTATTTAGACCAACTTAAATACATTTTCACCATTTCACGGGGTATCCTTTACATTTCATCAATATAAGTATTGAGTAATTCTATAGTCCACCCATCAAGATTAATAGCCTATTTTGCCAAGCTTTCAAAATTTACTTTTGAAAAATATTATTTGCGAGAACCGCTTTTTGAAAAGTAATTCTAGAAAGTAGCAATTTGTGTTTGATTACTCAACTGAAAATATTTTAGTCAATATTAGAGCGGGGGCGGAGCCACATACGGCGACAGGGTTCATTTGAACTCCTTCGGTAGAAAATTTACTGTTTATACATGGTTAAAATTATTTTTTATGTATAGATAGTAGATGTTGAATCTCCTTGGACTTCTTCGTATGTTTACTTCTTCATATTTTGAATCCTCTTACCGCAAATCCTGGCTTCCGCCATTGTATTAGAGTGACAAATTATGCTTGGCCGACAAAAGTGCTTCTGGAAAAAAAAAAACTACTTTTGTAACTTATGAAAAACATTTATTACTAAACTTGGCCAAACACCTCAACTTTCTAAAATAAGCACTTTTTAAAAAAAAGAATACTTTTAGCTTCCTGAAATCTTCCAAACTCGCTATAAGACCAGTATTATCAGGGGTGGAACTAGCATGGAAGTACCGATTCCTTAGAATCCAATAACTTTAATTCAAATCCTATACATTTGTTGAAACATTCCACTAAATCTATACAACAACGACAACAAGAAACCCAGTATAATAAAATTAAAAAATTCACTAAATATGTATAATAATAAAATTCAAAATCTATTAACTTTAAAATTAGAACACGTGAACTTTACATTTTGGTCCCGGCAAAATACATCAAAACACCCCTAAACTATACCCCAAATGTCGATATCACACTTAAACTATTAAGTCGACCTATTACACACCTAAACATTTAAAAAGTGAATTTATTTACCCCCTGCAAACTGATGACCAGTTGCATAATGGGAAGTGTAACACACTCTCCTTCCACATCAGCGCCACGTCAGTACCACCTTGGAAATTTCCTAAATTTTAATTTTATATTCATTTCCTTTTCTTCATTCATTTGATTTTCTTTTTATTAATTATATTTACACTAATTAATTTCTAACTAACCATTAAAATCCTTCAATAATTATATCTTCTTTATCACCACCGCCCCATCTCACCAGAACCACCAATCCGCCGCCAATCCTCCAATAATTATGGACAAATAAATTTGAACGGAGAGAGTATTAGTAATTTTACTACTACTGCTGCTATTACAGCAACAGTAGTAGTACCAGCCCGCTTTCTTCTTCTGAAAATAGAAGAACAGGTGGCCTTCACGCCACCAACCACTGCTTTCGTCTCCTCCACCTTCACGCCACCCTACCCCACCCCCAAACCCTTCTTCTTCATTTCACCACCACCACCCTCGTTCCCCTCACCCCCTCCCCCCCCCCCCCCCCCCACACCTCCATTCTCCTCTGCCTTCTCGGCAGTGACGGGGGAGGACGAGCAGTCCTTGCCATTTTATTTTTCTTTGAAAATAGCTTGATGAGTTTAATATCACACATAATAAAAAATAATAAAATTTATTTTATAGGCAGATTAGATGCAAATTTGGTGACCAGAAAATGAAGAAGATCGGAAAAATCGAGCTCACCGGAAAATATTAAAGCTCATTGGAAACAATGGTGGTTATACAATAAGAAAGAGAGTAGGGATGAAGAAGAAGAAAGTGAGGGTGGGGGAGGGGTGGCGGGAAGGTGGAGGAGAAGGGGGAGGGGTTGTGGGTGGTGGTTGAATAAAGAAGAAGAAGGGGGAGGGGTTGAAAATTATTTTTTTATTAAAATTTTAAAACAATTTACTTTAATTTTGATCTCACCCTCCTATTATTTAAATATAATTCTTTTTTATGCCTCATCAGCTCGCAGGGGTAAATAAATTCACTTTTTAAATGTTTAGGTGTGTAATAGATCAGTTTAATAGTTTGAGTGTGATATCAACATTTGGCGTATAGTTTAGGGGTGTTTTGATATATTTAGCCTTTTGGTCCCCGGAGTATTAATCATTATCGATGACATTTGTGAATGTTACTAGTTACTACTAATATGTCTGCTTCACAAACAGTAGGATAGGATATGATGAGGTATCCATAGTACGAGGATAGGGGACCTTTTACTGTTAAGCAATAGTAATTGTAATCGCACCTATCCTGTAACTAGGGTGTATATGGACCGGGTTGGTTCGGATTTCTTAAACACTAAATTAAATCAATTGCATCGGGTTTTTAAATTTATACATCAAACCAAACCAATAAAATTCGAGTTTTACAACCTCGGGTTTTCTCGGATTATTCGGATTTTTTTTTTTAATAATCTTGATACAAAACATATAACTTTTACGTCAAATATTTCTTTAGTCCTAGTAAGATACAACTATGTAATTAAGGTGTTTCATAAGAAAATAACACAAAATGTGAGAAGAGTGATGACATTGTATTAAAATATTCAACAAAAGATAATAAAATCGGTTAAAATAAATATTGCTAATTAATAAGCCACAAAAGAAAATGACCACAATCTAAAAATACTAAGTCATGCTAAAATAAGTACGGTTAATAAGTATTAATTACATGACAAGAAAAAAAAAACTTAAGTTCTGTATTTTCACTCTCTAAACCAATTATGCAAAACTAAATAATAGATATCCAACATTATTGTCATTTCTATGGGTAAATTGAAATTCTTTTGTTAGTATTAGTGTTGAGTTGGTTTTGGTTACTAACATCCATAGGATATAAAACTTATTCACATTCAAAATCCTAAGTTCAAGCTTGAATAATATGATAATAGATGAAAAACTATGGAAAAAATTAAGAAATATTTATAAATTACATTACAAATAAATATTTTTATGTATAAAATATTTTAAAAATTGAATACATGTAATGTCGGGTTGGTTCGGTTCGGTTCGGTTTGACCTTTTTTTAGCTAAAACCAAACCAAATCAATTATGGTCGGGTTTTTTTTTTCAACACCAAACCACTAGTCGGGTATTTTTCTCAGTTTGGCTCGGTTTATCGGTTTGGTACGGTTTATCGGTTTACTTTGTACACCCCTACCTGTAACCTCAAATTCAGCACTGTAGTCATAGTGAGATTGGACCATTTCTTATTTTGTTTGACAATCATTTTCGACTAAAAATTCAATAGTACATTCTTTATTTCAAAAGAATCTTACTACAAGTTTGAATTAAAAGGAAGAATTACTTCATCTATTTTCTGCATGATGTTTCCATCTTCTGGGCCCATTTTTTTTTTTCGTAGAAAAAGAACTAGTTTTTCAATCTTGAAGGAAGACGTACGCAAGGTGAAAGAAAAGGAAATTTAGTGCATTTGGACGACTTTAGTAATTTATCTATGTAGGTTTGAGTATTTGGAATCTGGAATACACTAGCCCAATTAATGTAGATTTTGTAGTGTATGGCTCATTTCGGCAAAAAATTATACTATTTATACATAGTTAAAATATTTTTTATGTATATATAGTATATGTTGAACCCCCTTTGCTTCTTCATGTGTTCACTTTAGTAAAAATTTTGGCTCCGCCACTGGGAGTTCTTTTCAGTAACGGATCTAGGATTTAAAGTTTATGGGTTTCAACTGTGATCCCAAGCTAATATACAAATAAGATCAATGGCCCTTTTTCCACTAAGTTATTATAAGTTATAGTGACTTAGAAATAGGTTTGGTTGTTGATAATGTATGGTGCTGCTTTGTTAAATAGAAGATAGGTCAGTAGAGGAGAAGCTTCCTGAAGTTCTGGGGCATATGTTCATTACTCAGTCGTTTTTTTGCTTGTATTGCTTATCCAGTTTTGCTAATAAAATCTGTTATTTACCAAGAAAATATTTGACTAATCACATGTGACATTTAATTACTTGAAATGTGGATTTGATCTCTTTGCTTATGAATATTCATAATCTTTTAGAATTATAAACCATTTTACTATTTAATTACCCGTGTCTTATGTTAAACTTGTATCATTACTCCATATTTGAGAATAATATACTTTAAGAATAGTCCAAATATAACATTTGCTCATAAAGGGATCAAATGCATATATTTTAATTAATGGAAGGTTAACGTGTAAGTTACATATCACAAGGAATAAAAGAGTTGTTCTCTTTATATATTAATAACTTGATTCATAATAACATATTTATAGATATTTAGTTGATTTTTTAATACACATACACATAGAGTTTGCGCGATGAAATCTATATTGGCTTTCCGTTCCATGAACTCATAGTCATAAGTTACATGTAATTAAATCCACCTCCGACCGCTTTATATCAAAAAAAAAATATTTTAGAACTTGAACCTGAAATTTCTAATTAAAAATGGACGGATATCGTCTATTCCAACACATTCCTGGACGGGCGTACATATATTTGTGGATGAGAATGAAAGGAACAAATTGAAGATCGACCGACACAAAGTTTTGAACAAAGAATTCAAAAATGGAAGGACCGAAAATGATTTGGCTGATGTAATTTGGCTTTGTATAGTCCTTAGAAAGGGACATTATCTTGGTGGGGAAAAAAAGGGAACAGGAACCTACGTATAGGAATTTTAGTTGGAAATAATATCCCATGCTTATTGCTTGCATGCAAAGTCATTCTCATTAAGAAAAAAAAATATATACTTCCTCCATCTCAAATTATTTATCTTCATTATTAAATATAGTTGTCTCAAATTATTTATCATTTTAGAAGTTCAAGTGATAATTAATTATTTTTTTTCCATTTTACCCTTAGTAGAATTTTGTAATGATGCATAAGTAGAGTAAACATTTAAGGAATTTTTACTTGTCATAATTACTCCTAAGACTTAATTATGGATAGTAACTAACTTTTTAGATATTTAAGTTTAGTAGCTACATTATTCAAAATTTACATTTCATAGCTACTCCACCTTTTTTAATTAAATGTGCTGCCCCATAATCCCTAAGTTTTAGTCGTTTTAGGTTCATGCCCACCAAGTGTATTTTCAGTGTGTACAGTCGTTTTCACACCTATTTTCAGTGTATACAACCGTTTTTTACTCAACAACGATTTTGTATTTCGTTGTATTTCGAAAACGCGAACATGACCAGACTCAACAGCGATTTTTGTATTTCATTGTATTTCAAAAACGCAAAAATGACCAGACTCAATAGAGATTTTGTATTTCATTGTATTTCGTTATAGTTCGAAAACGCGAAAATGATCAAAAATACAGCAAAAGCAGTTACGAATTATAATTTTGCAACTTATATTTATAAATTGTTAGAACCTATTAAAAGATAGTTATTTGTGTAAGTTTTATAACATTTAATGGAGAGAGATTAAAATTTAGATATAAATAAGATAAAGTAGGTCAAATACCCCTTTTTAATTAATTACGACAAATAATTAGAGACAGAGGGAGTATTTTCAAGACTCATTATTAGAAGTTTAGAACTTGAAAACAAACACATATGCTGTACGGACAAATAATGTCATTTTCGCTGTTCAATAGGTTACCCAATTTGTCAAATAAGAGATAAGACTATGTCCAAGTATAGAGATTACATTATATTGATATTCATAGTTTAACTAGTTTGTCCAAAATAGTTACCAAATTTTGGCTTCTATCAATATCATGAAACAAAAGTTGAATCAGACACTACATCACGTTCTTCCACGTATTGGTTCACGTGTCATTTTCAAAATTACCCTTATCTGACACTGTTTTTTTTAATTTTTTTCTAATAGATTGAATCCCACTTACCCTCCTAAAATATAAGGGTTGGGAAAGGATACCTTCACATATTAAGTGGAAACGATAACCTCTCTGTCCAATAATTTTTGGTGAAAATAAATAATTAATTTCAATAAAATAATAAAAAATCAGAATTATTTTTTTTATTTTGGAGGGAATAGTGTGTTAAAGTTTGCATCTAGTATGTTGGTGATTAAGAGTCCAAATTGTGATGGATCATATAGTTGCTACAAAAAAATGGGCAATTTGTGGAGGTTGAAAGTTGCAATTCGCGAAGGTTTTAGCCTCCATTAGTTGTTGAAAGAGGCTAAAACCTCTGCGAATTGCAACTTTCAATCTTCGTAAATTACCCATTTTTTTTAGTGAGTTTCTTGATCAATTCATATGACAATTAAGATCTTTGATACTTATGTTATTTAATGAATCGTTGTTTTGGAACAATTGAATTTACACGGTTGTCATTGAGTTTGCATCTGCGTTGGAAATTTGTGTATTTACTGAGAAGCTAACACATTATATGTCCTGCTTTAGAGTACAAATAGAGGTGAATAGAAATGTAGTAATGGATGCTCATTTGAGTCGAAGACGAACACTTCAATTCTTTCAATATTTATTTTTCTTAAAGGGTTATGCTGGTCATAGCTGATTTTATTATAATCTGGTGTGCTTTGGAGGAAATTGTTAAGTGAAATTGTCAATGGAATAGGTGAATGAGACAATAATAAGAGTTATATATTTTTGTATATAATTCTAAAAAGAAAAAGAAAAAGAAAAAGGTACTTAAAAATAAAAGATTCTCACAGGAAAATATTGGACAGAGGGGGTTATCGTGCTCATTTAATATGTGAGGGGGTATCCTTTCCCAACTTTAAATGTTAGGGGTGTAAAGTGGAATTCACTCAAAAGATTTTCAACGAAAAATATTAGATAGGGAAGTTATTGTTCTCATTCAATATGTGGGGGTATCCTTTCCCAACCCTTTGGGTCGTTTGGTAGGATGGATTGGGTGGGATTGGATTATTAATCCAATGGAATTGAAATTAATCTTATGTTTGGTTGTTGGGATAACTTCTCTGATATCCTATCAAATCTCATATACATGGGATAAGAGGTAGGATAAGTTATCCAACATAGAGGGTGGGATTAGTTATCCCATCTTATCCCACCCAATCTCATCTATATGGGATAACTTATATCTCCTACCAAACGACCCCTAAATGCTAGGGGAGTAAAGTGGGATTCACTCTTTATAATAGGGACCTTTGAAAGATCACATAACTTTTGCTATTTTTGTAAGGAGATTTCTAATATTAGAGATGTTACGTGTTTAACTTGAGTACAACATTTAAGAAAGAATGAATGACTTTTGATAGTGTGGTCTAGATTAAGTCATAGACATATGATAGTGATAAACCATGTCATTAACGGTAAAATGAAAAAAATAAATTTATTTATTTTTAAATATAAAAAGTGTCTTTCTTTCTGAAACAAGATATATAAGATTATATAAAAAAAAATACAATGTCCTTCAAGTAGGTAATTCATGCATAACTATCTATGTATTATTATTTGTCATATAACTTTAATCCCTAAAATATTATTCAATTAATGAAAGCATTTCTTCATATATAATTGATCATTTGTTTCCCGCTCTTTACTCTTCTTGGCATTAGGAGAAAATTAATTTCTCTATACTCTATGACTTAATGCAGATTTTCATTTTACAGTTACCACTCACATCCGCCATAAAACCTTTCAAATTTGTAGAAGCTAGCTACATGGATTTGAGATTGAAAAGAAAAAAAGAAACAGATCTAATTTAAAGTAATTGGGGCCAGGGTGGTGGACCTATATCTGTAGATAATTAAAGTGGCGTCAAATCATAACTAAATTGGTATTGATGATGGAGAATATGAAACTTTAGTAAACAAACAATCAATTACTAAATTGGGGGATTAGTGAAAGATGAAAAATTTTATGGTGTAAGAGACACAACTATTGGGTGGCAGCTTCCTCTCATACTTTGCCAAGTGGAAATTTGGGTCCCACTTTCGGTAAAAAAAAATGGGCCAAAGTCCCAGCTGTCCTATTTCTCTCTCTATTTCTTTCTTTTTTCAATTTTTTTGGTCTACCCCCCACCCTTCTTAAATAGATGCTTTATTTGTTTACTCGATGAAACGTGTTTCTTTCCTATTCTAATGTTTTCATTAACTGAAAGTCCTTAATATATAATTTCTCCGTTCTAAAAAAATTGTCTTAATTTAATTTGACACAAAATTTAAAAAATAAAGGAAGATATTTAAAATGTATGGTCCAAAATAAGCCTTATATATTTGTGTGACTGTAAATCATGTCATAAAGTTAAATTGTTTCTAAATATAGAAATGTGTCAATCTTTTTTAGACACACTAAAAAGGAAAGGAAGACAATCTTTTTGAGATGGAGGGAGTACCTTTTTTAATAATTATTATATATGTAGTATATTATTTTTATACGAATTTTAAGTATTTTAGTATAAGCTTTCATCAAAATTTTATTTTTTTCTATTAATTTTATCTCTGATAGACTAATAGATTTTAGGCCTTAAGCCCATTTCTTAAAAGAAAAAACATGAATCAAAATCAATTTATGTAAGAAAAACTATGAGATATTTAGCTATAGGTTTTTTATATTTCTTATAAACATTATTCATCTAATTAAAGCTCATAAATCTCAAGACCATAATTCAAGGAAACTACAGCTATAATAATAAAAGGCAGTAAATGATTATAGTTAGCATATAATGACAAATTATTTTTCTAATTGTAGGAAAAAAATAAAATAAAAATTTAATATCATTAGATTTTTAAAAAATAAAAAGATCGACTCAAATCAACAACAACCAAACGTGATAAATGTGCGTTATATCATATTTAGTTTGGTTTTAATAATTACAAATCGACTAAATTGATCTGATTTTAATTTTAACAAAAAACCGACTCAAATTGATTTGATGCTTGGTATAATCAATGAAGGATAAAGATCTAAGTTTTATGCATTCAAATTTTAAAGGTCTCATTGCAATTATTATATATTAAAAATTATGGGTTTATATCTATTATTTATTTTAATTTTTTAGTTAATTCTTACATAAAAATTTATACTTCGCGTAAAAAATACCGAGTTGAAAGAAATCCCATATCAAAAGGCTACATCCGCCTCTGCGTACAATGATACTCCGATGCACTGCGGCATAATGACTGGAAGGTTACTTTAGTTGATGTTTATTCTCACTCACAGTATTGTAGACACTGAAATTTAGTCGAACTTAAATCCACAAATTAATTTGGGTCATATTCTAAATTCTAAATGTATTGGTCCAAACAAATATTATGGGCTAACATAATCAGATTTATTGCTTAAATACAACATGTATGGATTTAATTGAAACACCAATTCAATTGGGCTAGTCTATCTTGTCGGACTTCACATGATGAGCCCACTCTATTAGCCCAAGGTCCATGTCACGTGTCAAATGACGTGGCGCGCCGCGCCAAGTCAAGTCAAGGACCAATAAAATCATGCCATGTGCATAAGTGACGCAGCATGTCAAGTCAATAGAAGAACCAATCAAATGTCGCCAAGTGTTCAAATGACATGGTTCAACCAATCATATACAAACCCTAGCTCTCCCCTGCAACTATAAATAGGGGATTTCACAAAGCCAAAAAAAAGGAGAAAAATACATAGAGAAGCTCTCAGCCGCAAGTCTTCCGCATACTAAGAAGTCTTCGCTCCAAGTGGTGAGCCGCAAGTTTTCATACCTCTACGTTTGTGATTAAAGCTCGGCTCCGCATTCGTAGTGAAATATCAACAACAAGTGATCTATCCATTCAAGAACAAACAAAGCCCTTGATTGACGGCCGTATCGTGAGGAAAAGAATCAGAGGATTACATCTTTTTATTTAATATTTCATAAAGGTTGTAACCCCCGCACAAATTCTTGAAATCAAATATTATTCTTTGTCGCTATTTTTCTCGTCTTGATTATTATTTTCAGGAACGAAAGATTAGTCGTTACAAATTTGGCACGCCCAGTGGGATCATCTTTACCTCTCATCTCTTCTCTCCAATAGTTGAACTTCAAAAACATTAAGATGGCTTCCAAGAAGGTCAACTCGAAATCCGTATCCGCAAAAACTACCAGATCCAAATTCTCCGTTGTTGTTGAAAACATCCTAGATGTTACTGAGGGGAGCATCGGACCTGTCACAAGGAACCAAGCCAAATTGCTAAGGCAACGAGTTCTGCAAGCACAGCCTGAATCTGCTGTCGTCTTTGGTTCGTCTTCAAAAGGCGTGAGATCTTCCGCAAACACCACAGAAGAAGGGGAGAATGTCACCAAAATGGTGGAGAGGGTTCTTGCCCAACTTAGTTTATCTAAGCCCAAGAAATCCTTCAGGCAAACTGACAATGATGTCTTGAGCACTGGATCTACTCCGCATAACATGTCCGCATCCTATGTTCGTGAAAATCCGTGTTATTCTTCTTCATCTATGATGGTGATGCATGCGATGATGACCAATGCTTCAACTGTTGAAGAACAACTCGCGAGCTTAACAAAGGCAATTGGAGACTTGACCAAATATGTGCAAGATCAAGATAATCGAATTGTCAAGTTGACATACAGGTTTGATAGTGTGATGGAGGGGGATTCGAGTCATGCCCCTGGAAAACGTCCGCAACCACAAGAAAGGATTAAATCTCCCGCAAAACAAGTGGAACATGCTTCAGAAATCCAAGTTTCCTCTGAAGGGATGATTCCAATCAATCAAATAAAGGAGTTCATCATGGGGACCATCAAGGATAAATATGATGTTTCCGCAAAATCATCTCTTACATATGCGAAGCCGTACACTGCAAGAATTGATAGCTTGAAGATGCCTGCCGGTTATCAACCCCCAAAATTTCAACAGTTTGATGGCAAGGGAAATCTGAAGCAACATGTGGCACACTTCATTGAAACATGCAACAACGTTGGAACATATGGTGATTACCTTGCCAAACAGTTTGTTCGTTCCCTTAAAGGTTATGTTTTTTATTGGAACACAGACCTTGAGTCTGGTTCCATTGATAGTTGGGAGAAAATGGAGCAGGAGTTTCTTAACCGCTTCTATAGCACAAGACGCACCGTAAGCATGGTGAAACTTACAAATACTTGCCAGCGAAAGGAAGAACCAGTTATTGACTTCATCAACCGATGGAGGCATGCAAGTCTAAACTGCAAAGATAGACTTAGCTAAGCTTCGGGAATAGATATGTGCATTTAATGTATGCACTGGGGTCTCACCTATATCTTGCAAGGCATAAAGCCTAAGACTTTTGAAGAATTGGCCACTCATGCTCATGACATGGAGTTAAGCATGGTGTCAGTCGAAAGTGAAGCGCTGCCGGTCTACGAATCCCGCAAAGGTAAAGACAAACAAGAAGTAAAGAAAGTGGGGAGATATTTTTCCAAGACCGAAAACAAAGAATTCATGAACATTAATGTTGCGCCTGCGAAGTTCACCACTAAAGTAAGTAAGAAGCAGAGCGTAAAGACAACTTCTTTGGAGGATAGAGCGAACAGAAAACCAACTTTGAAGGAGATGCAAGAGAAGGATTATCCATTCCTTGATTCAGACGTTTCTGCAATCTTTGATGAACTTCTTAGGCTGAAACTTTTTGAGTTACCCAAGATGAAGCGGCCGAACAAAACAGGGAGAACTGATGAACTGAATTATTGCAAGTACCACCGGTTGATCGGCCACCCTATCGAGAAATGCTTTGTCTTCAAGGATAAAGTTATGGAGCTAGCCCGCGAAGGAAAGATTTCACTTGAAGATGAGAAAGAAAGTGCAAACCAAGTTGGTGTCAAAATTAGCTCGCTTGATCCAGTCATGACCTGCAACTTTGTTGAAGGATATGGAGAGAAAGACATCCCGAACATATGTCTGGCAGGAATGATTAAGTTTAGAGACTTCGAACGAGTTAATATGAATGAAATGTTTTCTCTTCTTACACCGAGTGATGTTGCGTCAATAGAAGGAGGAACGTCTGAAGAAGATGAAGACCAAATTGCTCATCTTGATGATGGGGGTTGGACTCTCGTAACTCGTCGCAAGCGCCGCAAAATAGGTTCGCGAAAAGATTCAGTGAAACGACAAACTAAGGGAAAGAAGATGAGTAAACCCAAAACAAAAAATCCAGTTGAGCACCCAAAGAAGGAGAAAATAGAGGGGCGCTACTACCAAGAACCACGTCGGCTAATAACATTAGGAGAAACTTGCCGAGTTGGTTTCACACCAAATTCGTCATTGCTAATGTAAAAGCTTTATGTTGTACCGTTGATGAGAAGGAAGCGAAAAACGTGAACTCGTCATGTCCATCATTAGAAGACTCTGCAAAGTCATCTCCTAAAGTCATAGATACGTGCATGGCCAAAATCACATTCACCGATGATGACCTTCTACTCGGTGACACACTTCATAATCGCCCTTTATTAATGATTGGGTTTGCACGTGAGCAAAAGGTGAACAGAATCCTAATCGATGGTGGATCTGGATTTAACATCCTTCTTATTCACACAATGAAGGAGCTTGGAATCACAAAAGAGGATCTTTCCGCAAGTCGTTTGATGATCCAAGGATTCAACCAAGGGGACAAAAAGCCATAGAAGCTGTCAAAGTAGACCTCACCATCGGCGAGTTGCAATCTAGCGCGTGGTTGCATGTGATCGATGCAAAGACTTCGTATAGCATCTTGCTCGGTAGGCCTAGGGTACATGAGAACAAGGTGATCCCCTCTACCTACCACCAGTGTTTGAAGTATCATGAAGATGGAGTTGAAAAGAAGATTATGGCCGATGATAATCCCTTCACTGAAGCTGAAGCGCACTTCGCCGATGCCAAGTTCTACTTAAAGAAATGTGCCGCAAAAGTTGATGAGTTGCAATAATCGATAATGCTGAGTTTATGAACAAAAATGCAAAGGTGGTTGCTTGTAAGGAGAAGATAGCAGTTAAGGAAGATCAAAGGTCCTCCGATGTGAGTAAGTTGCCTAACACAAATGGCGCTTCTTCGAGTAAGAAAGTGACTTCTGTTCTTCGTTATGTTCTAAAGGCCAAAAAGGACGAGGGGAGCATGTTGGGAAGACTGACTCTTCCTATCAAGCATATTGACACAATAAAGTCATCCACGAAATTACTTGGAAGATTTGTGACTAGCAGCTCGCCACAAAATGAAGCACTCCCTACGAAGCGTACAGGTGAAGGTTTCGATCCAAATGCTTACAAACTACTTGCAAAGGCTGGATACAATTCTAGCGAACCATCAAAATTGGGGAAGCTTCCGATGGAACCTGCGGCGAGGAAAAAACGTGAAGGTTTGGGATATAAACAACCCCCGCCAGTTCCCATCTCCATAAGAAAGGTAAGTAACAACTACATCACTGCAGAAGAGGAACCTCTCGCTTCTAACAAAAGGCCGTCTGTTTTTGACCGACTTGGAAAGTCAACCGCGAGAGTTTCTGTATTTGAGAGGTTAGGACCAATGAAGAATGAAAATAAGATTCGGACAAACCACAAGTGTATGAAATCATCCGCTTTTCCCAAATCTCAAAATATCTCCAAAGACTTCCGAAGTCTGATCCCTTCTAGGATGAGGCAGCAAACGGATCTTGTGGTCTCATGTGGAGAAGTACTAAAAGCAAAGTCGCATATTGTGATCTACACTAAGGAGCGGGATGAAGATGAAGAAAGTGTTGGCTCTTCATATCACGTTACTGTACAAGATGAAAGGGATACTTTATCTCCAATAAAGGTTGATGAAGAGTTGGAGGATTTTTCTTGGTGTTACTATATATCTGTCAACGATGGCGAACCTCAAGAAGATGAAGACGCTAAGGATGCTCCGCCCGAATTTGAAGAAGGGGTAAAAACGACAGTCGACGCATTGAAAGAAGTCAACCTTGGCACTGATAAAGATCCAAGGCCCACT
Source organism: Lycium barbarum (assembly GCF_019175385.1). Lineage (NCBI taxonomy): Eukaryota > Viridiplantae > Streptophyta > Magnoliopsida > Solanales > Solanaceae > Lycium > Lycium barbarum. Next base: position 159,970,383 of record NC_083337.1, on the reverse strand, counting down.
TATGTAAATTCTTTACTTGCAGTCGATGAAGAGAGTGCTTATGTCGAATTACTTAAAGAGTATAAGGATGTATTTGCCTGGAGTTATAAAGAGATGCCTGGCTTAGACCCTAAAGTTGCGGTCCATCATCTCGCTGTCAAGAACGGCACACGTCCTATCAAACAAGCACAACGACGTTTCAGGCCAGAATTGGTTCCCTTGATTGAAAATGAAGTTAACAAGCTTATTAAGGCTGGTTTCATTCGCGAAGTTAAGTTCCCCACATGGATTTCGAGCATTGTCCCTGTGAGAAAGAAGAATGGACAAATTCGAGTATGTGTTGACTTTAGGGATCTCAACAATGCATGCCCTAAGGATGAATTTCCACTTCCTATTGCTGAGCTTATGATTGATGCCACTACTGGATACGAGGCGATGTCCTTCATGGACGGCTCATCTGGCTATAACCAGATCCGCATGTCACCTAAGGATGAAGAGCTTACCGCATTCCGCACTCCTAAATGTATTTATTGCTACAAAGTAATGCCTTTTGGCTTGAAGAATGCTGAAGGAACATACCAAAGAGCTATGTAAAATATCTTCGACAACATCCTTCACAAAAACGTCGAATGTTATGTTGACGATCTGATGGTAAAATCAAGAAAAAAGAGTGATCACTTGCAAGACCTGAGAATGGTTTTTGACCTACTACGAAGGTACCAACTCAAAATGAATCCTTTAAAGTATGCATTTGGGGTTACCTTTGGAAAATTCCTTGGCTTTGTCGTTCGACATCGGGGGATAGAAATTGATCAAGCCAAAGTAGATTCAATCGTGAAGATGGCCGAGCCAAGAAACATCCATGAGTTGAAAAGTCTGCAAGGGAAGCTGGCGTATCTTAGGAGATTCATCTCAAATCTAGTAGGGAAGTGTCAGCTATTCAGTCGTCTCATGAAGAAAGGTGCTCCTTTCGAATGAGACCAAGCTTGTGCCAACGCCTTTGAGAGCATCAAAAGTTACTTGACGAAACCTCTGGTCCTAGCGGCTCCTGTGCCTGGAAAGCCATTGATACTATACATATCGGCACAAGAAAGTTCAGTTGGAGCACTCTTAGCCCAAGAGAATAACAAAGGGAAAGAAAATGCCCTTTACTACTTGAGTAGGATGATGACGCCAAATGAGTTGAAGTATTTGCCGATTGAAAAGTTGTGTCTGGCCTTAGTCTTCTCGATTCAGAAAATGAAACACTACTTTCAAGCTCATGTAGTTCGTCTTATTTCCAAAGCAAACCCCATCAAATTTGTGATGTCCAAACCTGTCCTTAGCGACCGACTAGCAAGGTGGTATCTCCAATTTCAACAATTTGAGATTGTGTACGTTCCTCAAAAAGCTGTGAAAGGGCAAGCATTGGCGGATTTTTTAGCAGACCATCCAATACCCGATGACTGGGAATTAACTGATGAACTACCCGATGAGGATGCGATGGTCATTGAAATTCAACAGCCTTGGAAGATGTATTTTGATGGTGCTGCACATCGCGAAGGAGCTGGCGCTGGTGTGATATTTGTCACTTCTCAGGAGGAGGTCTTACCGTATTCCTTCACTTTAACACAATGTTGCTCCAACAATGTTGCGGAATATCAAGCACTCATACTTGGGCTTGAAATGGCTGTTGACATGAAGCAGTTACAATTACAAGTCTTTGGAGATTCTGAATTGATAATCAATCAATTGTTGGGTACCTACGAGGTCAAAAAGCCAGAATTGCGTCCCTATCATAACTATGCACAAAAATTAATTGGGTGGCTCGACAACGTAACTCTCCAGCACGTGCCAAGAAAGGAAAATAAGAAGGCTGATGCTTTGGCTTCAACATTGAATTTACCTGACCAAGCGCAAATCACTATCTGCCAGAAATGGATAGTACCGCCGGAGGACGATGAGGATGAAGAAAGCAAACTCGAGCTTCTTGTGGTCGTTTCTGAAGTTGAGAAAGTCGATTAGCGACAAACCATGATCGATTACTTGTGTTATAGCATTCTTCCAGAAGATTAAAAAAGAAAGACCGAAATTCGTCGTCGTGCCCCTCGCTTCCTTTACTACAAAGATACTTTGTATCGTAGATCGTTCGAGGGAGTTCGCTTGCGTTGTCTGGGCGAAGAAGAAGCAACTCAAGCTATGCAAGAAGCACACTCTAGAGTTTGTGGATCATATCAATCTAGGCCAAAACTACACTTTCATATAAAAAGGATGAGGTATTATTGGCCAACAATGGTGAAAGATTGTTTGGACTATGCGCGAAGTTGTAAAGCATGCCAATTTCATGCAAATTTTATACACCAACCTCCTGAGCTAGTACATCCAACTGTTGCATCTTGGCCATTTGACGCTTGGGGACGAGACGTGGTTGGACCGCTACCGAAATCTTTTGGTGGCCACTTGTACATCTTAGCTGCAACGGATTACTTCTCAAAATGGGCTGAGGTTGTCGCCCTCAAAGAAGCAAAAAAGGAGAATGTGGCAAACTTCATTCGAGTAAACATCATCTATCGTTTTGGCATTCCTAGTTATATCATAACAGATAATGGCAAGTCGTTCTTCAACAAATTGATGACTAAGATTTGCGAGATTTTTGGCTTCAAGCAACGAAACTCGTCTATGTATTATGCTGCTGCAAATGGACTAGCTGAAGCATTTAACAAGACCTTGTGCAACTTGTTAAAAAAGGTCGTCTCCAAGTCTAAAAGAGATTGGCATGATAGAATGGAAGAAGCTCTTTGGGCATACCGAACGACTCATCGCACACCGACTCAAGCAACTCCTTATTCTCTTGTTTACGGAGCTGAAGCGGTCCTTCCACTTAAACGCCAAATACCCTCATTGCGGCTCGCTATCCACGTAGGGCTCACTGAAGAAGAAAATGCTCGTCTACGCCTTGAAGAGTTAGAGGCCCTTGATGAGAAAAGGCTGGAAGCTCAGCAAAGCCTTGAATGTTATCAAGCTCGTCTTTCCCGTGCTTTCAATAAAAAGGCCCGCCTGAGGTCCTTCCAAGTTAGTGATCAAGTCCTGGCGGTAAGAAGACCTATTATCATATCTCATAAATCTGGAAGCAAGTTCACTTCAAAGTGGGATGGGCCATATGTTGTCCAAGAAGCCTATACAAGTGGTGCTTACAAGCTTATAGATGCAGATGGCGTGCGGATCGGTCCCATTAACGGAAAATTCTTGAAGATGTACTATCCTTGAAGCAAGATGATACTCCTGGCCCGCATGAGTTTAAACTGTGTACGGCCCTCCCAAAAAAAAAAGTCCGCTAGGTTGAAAACCTCGAAAGAGGCGGCCTAGGCAAAATTTAGGACAAACAAAAAAAGTCCTCTAGGTTGAAAACCTCGAAAGGGGCGGCCTAGGAAAAAAGTTAGGACAAAAAAAAAAAACTCTTCTTTTTCGGAACTACGAAATGACTTGATCCTCTTCACCGAGGTACGTAGGCGCTTAGAGTTTCATTCTAAGTTCAGTCGCATAAAAAAATCCTTTTTTTTTCTGAACTACGATATGACTTGATCCTCTTTACCGAGGTACGTAGGCGCTTAGAGTATTATTCTAAGTTCAGTCGCATGAGTTAATATATATACACACACACACACACACACACATATTGGATCGACGCTTGACCTCTTTCAGCAAGGAGACAAACATAACTGGAAAGAAGAAAACAATTCACAACAAGTGAGAATATTTTATAGGTTCATGCTTGAAAGAATTTGATACATCAGTGATTTGAAATAAAGGATGAAAATATCTATACAACATCCCATACAAAGTATCTAAGCTATTCATGATGGCAGTTGAAGCCGAAGATGATTGCAGTTTGTTTTAAACGCTTCTATCAAGTCGGCATTATTTCTTCAAAGAATGATGCCACTAAAAATGGATGCTTCAAGTAGTCGCTCTCCAAAGCTAGAATGTCGCTCCTATGACAAGTTGAGATTTTTTTACCACAAATGTGCAAAGCCGAAGAGTCGAACAAGATAGATTCTAAGCTGAACTTGGAGAATTATCTGTACAGATGTTGAAAGCATTTGGCCGTCATTTTTATAAATATTGTAGTTCAATGAGTTGTCTTTCCAAAAAAATTGGAATCTCGTCATTTCGTCACTCGTTCCCCGAGTTATGAATTTTCTCCCACCGAAGCGCAAAGCTGAAAAATAGAACAAGGCAGCATCTGAGCTAAATTTGGAGAATTATCTGTACAAATATAGAAGGAATTTGGCCATGATTTTTATATATATATATTGTATATCAATGAGTCCTCTTTCCATAGAAATTGTAATCTTGTGATTCCAATGCTTTTACTCCGAGTTATGAATTTTCTCCCACCGAAGCGCAAAGCTGAAAAGTCGAACAAGGTAGAATCTAAGCTAAATTTGGAGAATTATCTGTACAAATATAAAGGGAATTTGGCCTTGATTTTTATATATATTGTAGATAAATGAGTCCTCTTTCCATAGAAATTGGAATCCTGTGATTCCAACTCTCGTACTCCGAGTTATGAATTTTCTCCCACCGAAGCGCGAAGCTGAAAAGTCGAACAAGGCAGAATCTAATCTAACTTTGGAGAATTATCTGTACAAATCTAGAAGGAATTTGTCTGTGATTTTTATATAGATTGTAGTTCAATGAATTCCATTTCCGATGGAACTGGAATCTTTTCATTCCAACACTCCTACTCCGAGTTATGAATTTTCTGCTACCAAAGCACAAATCTGAAGGGTTGAGCAAGGCAGAATTCGAGCTAAATTTCGAGAGAGAAAAAAGAATCTTCAGTTATCTTCAAAAAAAAAGGGGAGAGAAAATTGATCCAAATCACAAGAAGAAATGATTCATGTTGAAATAAAGGCGACTACTTTTATTGCTTCAAGAAAGAAATGTCACTACATCATAATAAGCAATTAAAAAGTAAAAATCCTAAGCAAGAATCTAAGTCACGGAAAAGGCTTGAAGCATAGGATTTGTTGACGACTCTTCTCAACCGCCTCTTCAAGTTTGGATAGTCTCTCTGCTTCTTCATCAGACAACACATGATTAGCCTCAATAGTATAAATCTCGCCCTCTGTAATGGTGATTTTCTCTTGATTTTTGGACAACTCCTCTTGGTATTTGTCAAGGAATGTGATAATCTTCTCCTTCTTAGAGTTCAAGGCTGCTAAGTCTTTCTCCACATTCGCAAGATTTGCTTGAAGCTCCTTCATGGACCCATCTAGCTTTCCATGTTCTTGTTTAGCATCATCGAGGCGTCGTTGTGCATCTGAAAGTGATTCTTGGTGTAATTCTTTAGTCATCTTCGACGATTTCAAAGAGTCATACTCCGCATACGCCTTGAAGAAGTTCTCGACAAGACCCTCCAAAGTAGAAACATCGATAATATTGAATTTCCTAAGTTCCTCAAGAGTCGAAGCAATACTTGCCTCCAACACCATAAAGTTGTCTAAGGAACCTAAAGAAAATTGTGTAATCCATCCACACAATGCACCCCATATCTCAGAGACGAAGGTTGATTTGAAGCGAAAAATAGTCCCTTGTGGATCAAAGCTCGATGTGTTAGGTTGCAATGGCTGTGAAGAAGGTCTGAAGGTCTTCGGATGTGTAATCTGATCAACGACAACTTCATCCGCATTCATCGCGTCTAGTTTCTGGAAACCCAACTACAAAACAAAAAAAAAAAAAAACATCAGATTTAAAAAAAAAAGTGTAAATGCAGAAAATATGGAGAGAAGAAATATTACTTGTTCTGCTACTTCTTCCAAGCCTATCACTGAGTTTGGATCCCCATCCAGATGGATACCAGATCCAATGCTAATAGTGTCCAAATCAGCGAATTAGTTTGGTGATCGTCGGACTCTTTCGACTTCCTTTCTAAACGATTCCAATGTCGATCTCCACTTGTATTACTCTCCGTCGAACTAGAGGCTGCGATGGTATTTCCAACATCGATAGGAAGAGAGGAAGGGAGAGACTTTTTGTTGCAAGGTGGTGCGAGACTTGATGTTTCTTTGGCGTCCTTGTCCAATGAACTCGAAGGCTCCCTTCTTTTGGAAGTATTATTGGTCACCTTAGGAGTCGTAGCACTTGTCTTGGAGAATAGTCGGATGCGTTTAACTCCTTTGTCCATAGGGATTTCAACATCCTTCAAGGTTTTTGACTTAGAAGAAGTTTCATGAGCTTGCGGAGTATCATTAAGTTGCACCTCGGAGTTGGAAGAAGGATGCGATTTTTCTTTCATTCGAGTCGGACCCCTTTTCGACAACATAGGTGTATGATCTTGCTTTGATTTTTGTGAAATAATTCGAGGACTCATTTATGATGGATTTGTCCGATTGGCTAGCCACCATTCCATGTACTCATGAGTCATTAAAGGCGAACTACCTTCTCATGGGCGCACCGAAATTATGACTTTTGAAGAGGTTCCAAGGCGAATTGAAGAATTCCAAAGTTGTGCTAGTGTTAGCAATGTGCCATCATATGGTCGCTCCATGAGGTCTCCAGGGATGTCTTGACAAAAACCAAATTGTCTCCTAAACCTATAAGGACTATAGGACTTCATGATGAGATACACATCATGCCCAAGTGTAACATAGCTCGAACAAAGGCGTATGATAGTATCGTTCCATGAATCTGAGAGATCGCCAGTATCGGTGAAGTATAATTTCCTACCTTGTAGCAACGCCAAATGATGGAGGTGACGGGCATCATCTTGTTGAAATAACTTTCGGGCATCAGAAAAATTAAAGTATTTGGCCATCTTCTCGCCAGAAATCTTGCATAAAGGTATACTCCGATGTGAGTGATTGGCACGATGATGGGTCTTAAAATATTCTCCTAGCCAGCCATATACTTAGTGTATGGGGAAAATTATATTTCTCTGCTTCAAGTCTGGAGAAGTAGAGATCTCTCTCAAGCCACGATATATGCTCGCAAGGACTGGGACTGCCAAAGAGAATTTCTCTCCATGAGCCATCAAGCTTGCCACTTTAAGAACGCTAGCACGCACATAGTCAATTTTCTTATGGGGGAGAAGAAACTTGCAAAGCCAACATGTTAGGAAAGCCGACAAATTTGTATCATCTCTAAGTGAATCCTCTACTCCTAGCTCGACGAACGGGGCATGCTTCTCATCGGTTCGTCGTAAGTAATTCATGTCAATATGCCCGGAAGGATTGTGATTCAATCTTGGCTTCGTTGCACGACCCTTTGATGCCCTTTGCGGAGGTTCCGCGTACCTGCTTGGTCCTCTAAACCAAAATTTCACCCAATCATGGATGGACACCTCATGACGGCCACCTTCGGCAAGTTTGTAAAAGGCTGAAAACAAGTATAGACAGCTCTTGGGAAGCCATGGTTTCCCCTGATTGTCCATTTGCGTCAATTCTTTCGCCGAAGGAACAACTTCATCATAAAAAGATCCGTGAATGGGAAGTCCTGCAATTGTTCGTAAGTACCAAAATGAGATAAACATCTCCCCGACGAAAGTGGAAAGCGTATTGGTAGACGGACGCCAAAGCTCACAAAAAGCGTGCAGTACGTTGTCATCATAATCATATGTAAACAAAGAAGCGTAGATGGCATCGTAAACTTTGACACGCTCCAAGACTTCCTTATAGCGAGGAAGCACATCTTCCACCCACTCCCAGTAGCCGGGTGTGTATCAAACTTTGCCGAAACCAGAAGGCGGGACACTCCAGTTTTTGAAACATCCATTGGGATGAGAAGATTCGGTGGGCGCGACTTCTCGATGAATTGCGAACTTCAACAGAGGGACGTCCATAACAGTGGCCTTGCCTGAGAAGTTGCTCATGACGTCTTTGGTCTCCTTTTGAGACCATTCAGCAAGATGAAGCGTAGAAAGCTCTCCGTCAAGTGAGAAGGCACCGATCACTGGAGGTTGAACCTCCAAGGCAAGGACTTTGGTGTTCGAATTTCGTTTGTCGCTCACTATCTCTAGATGAGGACGTGGCGTATCGCGGTCACGAAAGTGCATCATCTTTGTTTAAAGTTAAAGTCGTACAGATGCGCCCAAAGACCTGCAAAAGAAATTAAAAAAAAATGGGACAGGTAAGTTTCGTAGAACATGTCCAAACCCAAGAATCAGATTTTGTGGCTGATTAAAAAAAAATATACCTGAGCCAATATAGAAGCAATTTGATTGTAGTTTTAGTATATGACGTAGCTCTATGAGTCTTCTTTCCGACGCCGCAAACCGTTCGTGATTGCGATGTTCCTAAGTCAAGATATAAGATTTTTCGTCAGGACGCACAAGACTAATAAACCAGCGAATCAGAATTCAAGGTCTAATTCTCGACCAATATCTGAGCAAATAGAAATAATTTGGTCGCGGTTTCCGCGTACGATATAGCTCTACGAGTCTAGTTTCCGAAACATTAAGAGGATCATGATTTCGACGTTCCTACATCGAGATATGAATTTTCTACCACAAACATGTAGGGCTGTGAAGAAAGTGACGAAAATTCATATTGAAAGAAAAATTACCTGATAGAGATGGGTTCAAACCAGATCGAGGGTGCTACAAATTGATGCTCAATAACCGTGAGAATGTGGTTATTTATAGATGTCAAAGGTTGATTCCTACGTGGACTACACAAAGAAATCCTTGTTCTAGTTGGAAGCAAATTATGGAAAGTTTAGGAGTAAATGTGGCGGTTAAGTTTATATATGTGGAAAGTGACTACTTTGCAGGTAAAATGTGAGGGTAACTTGTGCAGTGCTAGCAACCTCCTTGCATAATTTAATGCATATCAAGTTCAAGGGTCGTATATTTCCTAGGGTGCAGCAAATAACGACTAAGGAAAAGGAAAAGGATATTTCTTTATTGCTATATATTTTCTGTACGTATGGAAAGGTTTTGTATATGGAAAATTATGTATGGAAAGACACTGATTTCTCCTGATATGGAATGTATTTGCATACGAAAAATACTATTGTAGGGAAAGCCGCTGATTTCTCCTAATATGGAAAATATTTGTATATGGAAGATGCTGATGTATGGAAAGTCACTGTTCTCTCCTAGTAAGGTTAGGCTTACATATGGCGGTGGTAAAGTCTGCTTGCGACGCGAAGAAGCTAGAGGATTCATCGAAATTATCGTCAATTATCAGACACATCATCAGGTCGGCTCGTGGACACAATACAAAAAAAAAATCGCTTTGTGAATACTTCAAGCCTCGTCTTTAAAGGTTCGACAAGTCATGCACCTCAACAAGCCTTGAAGCAGGGGGCATTTATAGACACTGAAATTTAGTCGAACTTAAATCCACAAATTAATTTGGATCATATTCTAAATTCTAAATGTATTGGTCCAAACAAATATTATGGGCTAATATAATCAGATTTATTGCTTAAATCCAACATGTATGGATTTAATTGAAACACCAATTCAATTGGGCTAGTCTATCTTGTCGGACTTCACATGATGAGCCCACTCTATTAGCCCAAGGTCCATGCCACGTGTCAAATGACGTGGCGCGCCAAGTCAAGTCAAGGACCAATAAAATCATGTCACGTGCATAAGTGACGCAGCATGTCAAGTCAATAGAAGAACCAATCAAATGTCGCCAAGTGTTCAAATGACATGGTTCAACCAATCATATACAAACCCTAGCTCTCCCCTGCAACTATAAATAGGGGTCTTCACAAAGCCAAAAAAAAAAAAAAAAAAAATACATAGAGAAGCTCTCAGCCGCAAGTCTTCTGCATACTAAGAAGTCTTCGCTCCAAGTGGTGAGCCGCAAGTTTCCATACTTCTACGTTTGTGATTAAAGCTCGGCTCCGCATTCGTAGTGAAATATCAACAACAAGTGATCTGTCCATTCAAGAACAAGCAAAGCCCTTGATTGACGGCCGTATCGTGAGGAGAAGAATTAGAGGATTACATCTTTTTATTTAAGATTACATAAAGATTGTAACCCCTGCACAAATTCTTGAAATCAAATATTATTCTTTGTCGCTATTTTTCTTGTCTTGATTATTATTTTGAGGAACGAAAGATTAGTCGTTACAAGTATAGTCAACATTTTTATTCTTATCATTATCCTTCTACATTTTAAACGACTTTCATTATAATTGCGGAAATACAAATTTCGGGATATTAGTAATACTTCCACAATCTCTTACTTTGTTGTTTATATTTGTGCGATTAATTGATACGGGTAAACAAACTAAAAGATAAAAAGTGTGTTTTGTCGCTTTAGCCAAGTGGAGATGAGTAAGGTGTGTTGGTGTAAGTTATGGGTGGGAGTATAGGGGGGTGCACGGAAGGAGTAGTGGAAAGGGAGAAGGATAAGTTAAATTGAAATGGGATCCAAATTATGCACTTGTCAATTAATGAAAACTCTCACATAACTATGACATGGCGTGCCTCACCCACGGTAAAAAATTTCGTGAAAGATGGAGGGATTTTTCTTCTTAAGGCACTCTAATATAACAACTTTGGACTTGAAGCAAGTGGATTATTATGAAAGATGGAATATCTGTTAGAAATTAGGAAGGATTTGAGACCAGGGAATCTTGAAAGTACTCAAACATCTTATAATAAGGATAATACCCTTTGTTTGAAGTTTAAGATGTAATTATTTGACCAGACACATGTTATCAATAATTATGTCAACTACTTATTGCAGACAATAATTCTTTGGCTTTTGTTTTTTTCATTCATGCACAAAATTTCTTTCAAATAGTTTGCCAGCAACTGAAATGTGGTCCCAATTAGTCTTTGATTATATAGATTGTTATGGGAGAGTTTAATTGAAGTATAATTGATACTCAATTAGCATGTGGAATACCAAACTGTATCATATTACAGCTAGAGTTGATCTGATTCATAAAAGTTTTGTAAAATTACGTACCCAATAGATATTGATCCACCGTAAATAACTCCTATATTGATGAACTAGAAAGGATTTCGACCTCTTAATTCGCCAAAATTTTAAAGTAAATTGTACTAGCTTCTTACTGCCAACAAGTCCATAAAGGGGGTCTCTAAACGACTAGTACTTCCTCGGTTTTATTTTGTTTGACACATTTTTCTTATAGCATATTCAAAAAAGGATAATACATTTTCTTTTTAACATTTATATGCAACTTAGCTTTAAACTTTCATTTTATTTTTAATGAGATGATTTATAACCATATATATGCTCATAATTGTATAAGAGCTTTTATTATTTTAAGACACTTTGGCGACTATAAGCCTAAAGCCATTAAAGCCCTTGCTGATACGTGCCACCAGCTCAAACATGAAAGGAAGACATAGCTGCAATGATTGCGTGTGTGAATTTTAAGGATGTTTTGAATTGAAAGGGAGAGAGAGATTGACCTCGTCGAAGAGAAGGGAGGGCATGTTTTCTTTGTTTTTGGATTGATTAGGAAAAAGAAATGAATGGGGTTCATTTGATGCTTAACCTACAAGGCCCGCTTGGCAATTTAGTTGAAACTTTTCTTTCATGGCCTGATGTGAGACGTGACTTTCATGTTTGAACTGTTAGCACATATTGGCAAGTTAATGTTTGTTAGGAGGGAGTTCGGGACATTTCAATAAGTTATAATTAGTGAAGATAAAAAAATGTGTTGTCTATTGGACAAGAATTTCGATTGTATTGACTGACTCTTTTTTTTTTTTTTAATAAAAAGTTCTTATTATTTAATCATTGATCAAATTCAACAATATTTTTCAATAATAATTTACTACTAATATATACTTTCTGTTAAAAGGTGTAAGATATTATTTTGTGAATTATAAGAATGACTGATGGGGGACAAGGTGGGAGTGGCCTCGGTGGAGGACAAGATGCGGGAAGCAAGGCTGAGATGGTTTGGGCATGTGAAGAGGAGAGACATCGATGCTCCAGTGCGGAGGTGTGAGAGGTTGGTTATGGACGGTTTCAGGAGGAGTAGAAGTAGGCCGAAGAAATATTGGAGAGGGGTGATTAGACAGGACATGGCGAAGTTCCAACTCACCGAAGACATGACCTTAGATAGGAGGTTATGGAGGACGCATATTAGGGTAAAAGGCTAGTAGGTAGTACCGCTTATTCTTTTGTACTAATAGTCGCAGTTTTGCCCTATAGTTTCTTGTCCTTTGATTTATGTTGTTATCTACTGCTCCTTTTTTTTTTCCAGACCATTTTATCATGGTTTTTTTCTCTTTCGGTATTTTCATTTTCATACTGCTTTAACTTGCTTGTCCTTATTTGACTTTTTTTTTTTTTGCCATGCTTTCTCTTGAGCCGAGGTCCTTTGGAAACAACCTCCCTATCTTCCTAGATAGGGGTAAGGTCTGCGTACACTTTACTCTCCCCAAACCTCACATTATGGGATTCCACTGGGTATGTTGTTGAATTATAAGAATGATTCTTTATAAGGTGGATGAAAAAATTATGAACGATTGAACAACACAAGCAACTTCTGTCAATACAATACACAACTTATGACCAAGTTAGCACGATAGATAGGCAAAATGAATAGTATCAAATCTTGCTGGTCCATCATAACTTATGCAACACAACCAACATTTTATATATGGGGCAAAACTTTTGACTAATTGAGCAGATTCACTATGTCTGATATTGAAATGCCCTGAACTCCTGCCTCATAAGTAAAAATCAAAATACATATATTACCCCCAAAATATGAGACCAAATGCATGTGATAATACCCGTTCAGGGACAACTTTTACACACCCAACCTTTTACATAACAGAGGCTATTTTAAAAAAAAAAAAACTGAAATGGGTTAAAAGTTCAAGAATGCGTCCAATTGGGTTATTCTTGTAAATTGCCCCATATAAAAGGAGACAGACTATTTCAAAATATTGTGCGGATTTCCCTTCATATGTACTGGTCTTTAATTTCCCCCCTCAAATTGGTGATCTTTAATTTTTATCCCTACTTCTTCTTTAATCAAAATTTATGGGTCAAAGTACCCTTATTCGCGCGTCTGCTAAATTAGAGATTCACGTTCGAACCCCAGCAGAGTAAAAAAAATAAAAATTCGCAAGCCAAGATTTTCATTGAAACAATTCCTATTCGGGGTAAAGTTATGCCTAAGGCATAACTTATGTACTATCCTACAGAACTATGTCGGACAAGGATTAAGGCATAACTTCTATATAAAAACTAAGCCTTAAGGAATAATTATGCAGGATAACTTAATTTCTACAGAATTATGCCTTAAGACATAACTTTATCCCGAATAGGCATAGTTTGCTATTAAACCGTGCCTTGTGATTTTTTTTTTAACTCTATTGGGATACTACAGAAGTTATGCCCATAAGACATAACTTTACCCCGAATAGGCATAGTTTGCTATGAAATCTTGCCTTGTGAATTTTTTTTTTTACTCAGTTGGGGTTCGAACCCAGAATGTTAGGACATTTTTGTCACTTTTTTAGTCGAAGGGCAAAAATTAAAGACCGGAAATTTGAGGGGCAAAAAATAAAGACCACCCCAAAATAAGGGCATTCCTGCGAATTGCCCAAACTATTTTTCTCGTGTCATTCTCTTGGACTTAATAGACTTGCGAGTCTCATAGAAATCAAAGAGGAAACTAAACCCAATTTCACCATCACTATCAGTCCCGAGCTCAAATTTGTGGCCTAATGGACTCCTCCACATAGACGGCGACGCATCGCTTCCATCCACTGGCACCGACGCAAAGAAGCGGCGCGTCTCATACTTCTACGAACCCACAATCGGTGACTATTACTACAGTTAAGGTCATCCAATGAAGCCTCACTGTTTCCGTATGCCCCACAATCTCATCGTACACTACTACATAGAATATTATTTTATGGATTATAAGCTAGCGTTTGGCCATAGATTCCAAAAAAAAAAAAAACTTGATTTGGGTGAAGTTTTTCAAGTTTTGAAAATGTGTTTGGCCATGGTTTTTCAAATATATTTCCCTTTTTGTTTTGAAAAATATGAAACATTACTTCTACCCATAAGTTCTAAAAACTATCAAGACTACCCAACCATACAAAACATACATACTTGCTAATCCCAGATTATGCAGAACATGATATTTTAATAAAAATTGCTAATAACACACTTACTAGCTACTTCAATTCAAATTACAATACAAAGATCCATCTGTTCAAGAAAAAAAATGTCAGTAACTAGCTTAGCTCGCTCACTTTATAGAAGATACTGCTTCAATTGTGAAAATATGATAGATACGACTTTAATAGAGGAACATGGTAGATAAAGTTAGTTGAGGTCATAAATAGATGAGTTTTTTTTTTTTTTTTTTATAAAATATAAAAGTTTGGGGCAGTTTTTAAAAGGCCAGAACATTGATCTTCGTCCAAAACATATTTGAGCTAGAATTTGAGATTTAAAAACAAATCTTCAAAATATGCTCCCAAAATCTATGGCCAAACAGGAGCTAAGAATGACTTTGTTTCACAGAGTGGAAGAAAAAGTTGTGAATAATTAAACAACACAAGCAATTTTTTTCAGTACTTCGCGTGACCAATTTAACGAGGAAATGATGAACATGATCCTTTACAATTTGAATAGAAGAAAATAATTCTGCAAAGATCTCTTATTGTGTAAAAATAAAAATCTCTTATAAAAAAATCATAAAACTAAAAAACAAATCTTTAAAACAAGTTGTCCCTCAATTTACTACTATATAAAAGAGACAATCAATGGGCTTTTGTAGTCCTCACAAAAGTTTTCAATAAAATGTCAAAATTTTCAATTAATTACTTGTAGATCATAATCTTGTTTTTTAAAGTTAAATTTGTTTTTTGTAGTTATGGTTGACTTTTCAAAAGCTGTCGAACCTCCTACCCTATTTTTTTTTTAATTTCCTATCTGGTGTTCGATATCCACATTGGAGCACGATTAATCTGGATTCGCGTCGCGCAGGGTCCGTTCGGGGAAGCGCTCCCTACTAAGAATTTTTCCAAACCCAGGCTCGAACCTAAGACCCCTGGTTAAGGGAGGAACAACCACATCCATTGCAAATTATTTCCCTATTACTTTCTTCTATAGATTTATCTATTAACCTAAAAAAAAATTCATGTCTTTGCTAGATTCTTGCTTCTTATTGCTCTCTCATTTTCTCCTTTTTCATTTGTTGCTTATTATAGATTTTTGCATGTAGGCATTTCTTTTACTTTATATTTGTATTTGAGGATTTCTTGAAAATTCGTTTACTTACATGTAAGCATTTTTTTGAATTTATATTTATACTTTAATGAGCTCATATGTGTTTAAAAAGATATTATTAAAATAATTTTCAGATAGTTTTAAAATTATAGATGTCATATAGTGTTGAAAATAAAGATAGTGTTATCAGTCAAGATCTGCCTATCTTTAAAATCTCTTGTTTGGTCAACTATATTTCATCTTTTCAACACAAAACAAGTTTGAAGCAGGGCGGAGTTAGAGTGTCGGCTACGGGTTTGATCGAATTCAGAAGTTAAAATATTAAAGGAATGAAATGAAATTTTTTCTTTTAGATATTAAAAATATACTTATTTGAAATTTTATTATTACTAAAATAAATTATATTTCTTTAATTTAAAATATCTATTTTTTTTATCTTGAGTCATAAAACTAGTTAATATAATAAGTAGAATGAATAATGTCAAATCTTGCTCATCTATCACAACTTGTAAATATTTAACTAAATATGAGGCAGAACATATGGCCAGTTGATCAAGTTTACTGTGTTTGACTAGTTGAAATATCCCGAGCCCCTACCTCATAAGCAAAACTACTTTATATCCTCAACCTATGCGCAATTGGCAACATAAATTTTGGTCAATGGATTTTCTTAAGCAATAGGCTAGTTTTTAAACTTTTTTTAAGTGGATTATAAGTTAAAGACTATTGGGTCTATTTTTGTAAATTATCCCATATAAAATGAGACGGACTATTTTTCTCGTGTCATTCTCCTTCCCTTACAAGTAAGTTAATAGCATCTCCTGGACTCATTAGACTGCGAGTAGTCTCATAGAAATCAAAGAGGAAACAAAGCAAACCCAATTTCATCGCTTCGAGCCCAAAAGTAGTGTGGCCCAATGGACTCCTCCACCGTAGACGGCGGCGCGTCGCTTCCATCAACCGGCACAGACGCAAAGAAGCGGCGCGTGTCATACTTCTACGAACCCACAATCGGTGACTACTACTACGGTCAAGGTCATCCAATGAAACCTCACCGTATCCGTATGGCCCACAATCTCATCGTACACTACTATCTCCACCGTCGTATGGAAATAAACCGTCCTTTCCCGGCGCGTGCTGATGACATACGTCGATTCCACGCGCCTGATTATGTTGATTTCCTTGCTTCGGTTTCGCCTGAGACGTTACATGACCATACACACGCGCGTCATCTCAAGCGCTTTAATGTGGGTGAGGATTGTCCTGTTTTTGATGGGCTTTTCGGGTTTTGTCAAGCGAGTGCTGGTGGATCTATTGGTGCTGCTGTTAAGCTTAATAGACAAGATGCTGATATTACTATTAATTGGGCTGGTGGGCTTCACCATGCAAAGAAAAGTGAAGCTTCTGGTTTTTGTTATGTTAATGATATTGTTTTGGGTATACTTGAGCTCCTCAAAGTCCACAGGGTATACACTTTTTTACTCTCTATTAAGTATTCTCGTTGTTTGTTTACGTTTTGAATTGATGAATAATTTCATTTAGACACTCCAACTATGTCCGGTTTGTATTAGACATTCGAACTATGTCCTGTTTCTATTAGACACTTTGGAAAAGGTAATGTGTGGGTTCACACGCGCTCATTATGTAAATAAGTTATTAATCACATAAAATATACCTCATTCTTTGATTATACACGTCAGCATAAATTAGAACGTGCACGAGGTTTTACGGCTTATTGAAACTAATGCGTATTATTAAAGGAGGTGATATATTTTAACTGGTTAACTTGTCTACATAACGGGCGTTTGAGAATATGCGCTAAAGATTTTCAATTTTTTTTTTTTTAATTTTAGTTGTTTCTTTACATTTTGAATTGATGTATAATTTCATTTAGACACTCGAATTATGTCCTGTTTTGTTTTAATTGAGCACCTGAATACATGATAAAATATTTCTTGTTATGTAGGTGTTCACAAGTGCTCATTACGTAAATAAGTTGTTAATCACATAAAATATACCCCATCCTTTGATTATACACATCAGCATCAATTAGAAAATGCATGAGGTTTTACGGCTTATTGAGGCTAACGCGTATAATTAAGGAGGTGATATATTTTAGTTGGTTAACTTGTCTATGTAATGGGCGTATGAGAACATGCGCTTAAGGTTTTCAATTTTTTATTTTATTTTAGTTGTTTCTTTACATTTTGAACTGATACATAATTGTGTCTTTGTGCTAAAGTGTTTGATATTGCATTTGATTACAGTCCTATACCTCTATGTTTCTATGTTTCTGATGCTTAACTCTTTGCTCTTTAATCAATTTTGAAATAATAAGTGCAGATATACATTGTGTTCAATCATATTTCGTTCCTTTTTTTTTTGGCTTAATACATGGACAGCCCATCAAACTTGCCAGCAAATTTCATTTAGATACTCGAACTACACCTTGTTTCAATTGAGCACTTGAACACATGATAAAATGTTCCTATTAGACATTTTCAATTCAAATTATGAAAACATTTTCTTCCAGGGAAAACATGTTTTCCTAGACAATGTTTTGTTTTATGGGAAAACAAGCGGGTTTCTAATTATTTTCTAGTGTTACTCAGATTAAGGTAAAAGGCTAGTAGATAGTATCGTCTATCCTTTCATATTAGTAGTCGCATTATCGCGATATAATTTCTTGTGCTTTGATTTCTGCTACCATCTGTTATTTCCTGTACTTTGATTATCTTATTTTATCTGTGATAGCTACTGCCCCTTTGCAAACTGCTTCATCATGGCTTAGTCGCTTTCGTTATTTTCATTTCCATATCGCTTTGAATTTTTTTGGCCTTATCTAACCTCTTTTTATGCTTTCTATTGAGTCGAGGGTCTTTCGGAAACAGCCGTCCTATATTGGTAGGAGTAAGGTCTGCATACACTCTATCCTCCCCAGACCCCACGTTGTTGTTGTTGTTGTTGACGCTGTTGTTGTTGTTGTTTGGTTAAGCAAGCAAAAAAC